>NC_142164.1:119334323-120534323 GCF_024610735.1 Ursus americanus | reverse complement strand
GTCTTAAGTATTTTTGAGGGTTCATTGACTCTAATTCCCATCAGGTCTAGTACAGGGCACGTTGGGGTGGTCTTAAGTATTTTTGAGGGTTCATTGACTCTAATTCCCATCAGGTCTAGTACAGGGCACGTTGGGGTGGTCTTAAGTATTTTTGAGGGTTCATTGACTCTAATTCCCATCAGGTCTAGTACAGGGCACGTTGGGGTGGTCTTAAGTATTTTTGAGGGTTCATTGACTCTAATTCCCATCAGGTCTAGTACAGGGCACGTTGGGGTGGTCTTAAGTATTTTTGAGGGTTCATTGACTCTAATTCCCATCAGGTCCAGTACAGGGCACGTGGGGTGGTCTTAAGTATTTTTTAAGTATTTTTGAGGGTTCATTGACTCTAATTCCCATCAGGTCCAGTACAGGGCACGTGGGGTGGTCTTAAGTATTTTTGAGGGTTCATTGACTTCAGAGTACAGATATCATTCTGTAACTAGGATTTGGGAGGGGAGAAGTCAGTGGAAATGAGTAGATGCGCTTGAGTGGTCTTTGAGTAATTCATGTCTTTCAAGTGCTTATTCATGGAGTTATAAGAACTAGGAGTCGTTGTTGGAAAGCTTGAACTGTTTTCTGTGGAATTCTGCGGATTTTAGGAGCCCCACATGTTTGGATAGTCCTCGCAGGCACCATAAAGGGTTAACTTAGCAGGTTTGGGGTCTTCCTACTCTGCATGTGCCAAGGACGGAGCTGGTCCTTGACTGGCACTTGGGAGAAAACCAATGACCCACGGTATATCCTGCCTGATAAGAGTGCCTTTGCGTACCTGGGGTTTTGACCCTATCGCATAGTTTAACAACGTGATTTCTGTGGAGCCCATAGTTTTCTTTGCCTGGGGTGCGGGGCAACCCTCTATCAGTCTGATGTGTGGGGGAGCAAATTAAAGAATGAGAAACAGGTCATTCGAACTAAGGTCCCTAAAAACTGGGCACCAAGGCTGAGAGGAGTTTCCCTACTTGACAGCACTCCATGCACGTTGTCATACATCCTGTCTGTTGAAGAGAAGAGAACCGGAAGGTCGTGGCTGACTTTTCCCAGATTCTTCTCTACGCACTTTGGACCCTCACTGATTCTCATCTGTATCACTTCACTGCAATAGACCACGACGGTAGGTATAACAGTTCTTCTGCTCTCTCGGACTCCTCCTAGCAGAGGATTGAATGTGACTATCCACATGTGAAATGCTTTGAACAGCACCACCCAGTTGAGACTTCCCTGGGGTAAAACATTCTTGGAACAGCAAAAAAAGGTAGATAAAATAGAGCCAAGGTATGCAGGCTACCTATATACCTAGGACACGGTTATGTTGCATCCCAGAGACTGGTGCAGGAGAAGCTTTGGCTCACAGGCACAGCCTGTAGCAGACATGTATGTGCATAAATCGGGACCTGTGCATGTTTCTACTCATTGCATATATGCAGTGTCCTTAGCCGTCCACTGAGGAAGACGAGGTGGTTTTGTGTCTCCGTGCAGAATGATACAACTTAGGGCATCGGCAAGGGGATCTGGAACCCATGTGGGAACACTTGAGTCATTTGTGAACAGCCCGGGGTGCTGATGCCAGAGGGACGTTTACGGGATAAGACGTCTCGGGGTCTAAGTGAGCAGGACTCTGCTGAGCAAAGATGTGTTGGGCAGGGAAGGTCTTAGCTAAAGATTGGAGACTGTGACTACCTGTAAGACCTCTGTGTGAATGGAGATGCTCTCCTATATATTAACACGTATATCCCTCTGCGCTATAGTTCAGTGGTCTGCATTATAATCAGAAATCCCCGTGCAAAACAAATCACTCTCAAAAAAACCCACAAAAGTTAACTTGGAACTCATTTTGCAAAAGTGTCCTGAAACTGCTACGACGCCCCTCCGTGTTTTCTAGTGTCTAAAGGGCCCCACTCAGCAGGTTGGTTATTCTCTCTTGTGCCACCATTTCGTATCTGGCTGAGCTTTGAAAGGTTGGATTAACCCAGCTCGCTTTGTTCTTGGGCTCCACGCTGCACTTGGCTTTGGTTACAAAGATGCATTTCCATGGAGAGTCTGCCTTAAAAAAAAAAAACAATCTCTCCAATGGAGAGTCCGCGAAACTGTGCCTCAAATAATACCCTCACTCTATTTGCTGACATTTCAAGCATTAAATTAATATTCTTGAAGTCGATTCATCAGGCTTCTAACCTGTAATTGGGATTCTGAGCGTGCAGAGGGAGCATTAGAGGGAGAGCAATCGGTCCGTGGAGTAAGGTGGCTTTTCATTGTGCAGACAGTCCCGGAAAGCACACACCATCAGGTAGCGTTCTGGAGGCCAGCGGCTACTGCAGTTCTCCTGAGTCAAGCAAGGAGAAATAGCGACTTGAAGCAAACACGGAAGAAGGCGTGGTGGTCTGGGAAACCCTCCCACGTAGTTCGTTCCCCATTTTTATTGCATTGACCCCAATCTGGCTTTTATTTTATTTTATTTTATTTTTTATTTTTTTTTAAAGATTTTTTTTTATTTATTTATTCGACAGAGATAGAAACAGCCAGCGAGAGAGGGAACACAAGCAGGGGGAGTGGGAGAGGAAGAAGCAGGCTCCCAGCGGAGGAGCCTGATGTGGGGCTCGATCCCAGAACGCTGGGATCACGCCCTGAGCCGAAGGCAGACGCTTAACCGCTGTGCCACCCAGGCGCCCCCCAATCTGGCTTTTAATACATCTTTGTCTTTAAGAGGGTTCCGTGCGTAGCAAAGCAAAGCTGTGTTCCGAGGGCGTGTAATCTATGCAGAGCCACGGAAAACTCAGGGAGCGTTGATTTCCCACCAGTGTGCAGGCTTCCAAGGAGAGCTGGCCTGTTACAGAGTTGACATTTTAGATTACGGTGGGGCTAGAGTCCTGTTACAATATTTGAGAGCGCTAATACCTCTGCTTGAGCTGTATCAACATGTTTATACTGAAGACAGGCTAGAGCCCAAGTGGATTTGCATGCATCCCTCCTTCCTTGCAACGTCTCCAGGCTTGCATTTAAATTGGGACATCCAGGGGGCTCCTGGGGGGCTCAGTCGGTGAAGCATCTGCCTTCAGCTCAGGTCATGATGCCAGGGTCCTGGGATCCAGCCCTGCGTTGGGCTCTCTGCTCGTCGGGGAGCCTGCTTTTCTCTCTCCCTCTCCCCCAGCTTGTGCTCTCTCTGTCTCTGTCAAATGAATAAATAACATGTTAAAAAAAATAAATCGGGACATCCAAGAAAAAGGCAGAATAAAGGAGCATCGTTCAGAATGACGGCAACAGAAAGGAGGACTCTCCAAAAAGCTCAACAGAACTTTGTGAACGTCACAGGTGGAAGGTCCAGAGTGCTAATACCGTCCAGATAGAATTTCCCGTTGGTGGACGTGCAGGTGGCCGGGGGCAGCAATTTAGAATGTCATTTGTCTAATGATATAAGAGAAATCTGGGTAAACGACACTAATTAGGTATTAGAGAAGAGCCCACTCGCGATGGATGGGTGGTTTTCCTTCTGCAAATATTTGTGCAAGGATTTGAGAACAACCAGAACTGTGGCGGACCAAATCCACTGTTAAAGCAGAGCCTTGGTCCATTGTCAAGAGTGCAGGCTAATGGCTTTCTTGGGCTCTGCAGCTTCCCCGGAGACAGAAACAAGAAGGCAGGATGTGGGGCTGCACGCCTGGGGGGCTCAGTCAGTGTAGCGTCTGCCTTCGGCTCAGGTCACGATCTCGGGGTCCTGGGATCGAGCCCTGCATTGGGCTCCCTGCTCTGCGGGGAGTCTGCTTCTCCCTCTGCCTCTGCTCCTCCTCGCCGCTCATGCTCTCTCTGCTAAATAAATAAAAATCTTTATAAAAATGAGTTTCCAAATCCGATAGCCTCTTCAGGTGTTTGAATTATTTAAATAAGAACAGAGGATGATATCCTTAGAAGATGAAGGAGCAACGCTTTAATATTTACTATAGGGAGTGAGAACAAGGTATTGTACAAATGGCTTTCCAGAAGGAGAGTGGAAGTTTTGGACCTAAGTTTATTTTTTTTTCTCCCAATACATAAATACTCCCAGGGACGGACGTTTTTGGGAAAAAAAAAATTAAGTGGAATTTTAAAGTCACTGAGAAAATGTCAAAGCCAACACGAAATTTGCATAATTTGGGAAGATGAGAGATGTCAAAGTAGTGAAAAATCGATGTCTTCTTTCTATAAACGTGTAGGTAAAATCCAGACAAAATGATGGTACCTTGTGGAACAGGAAAGGGACCCGTGTCAATGCATTTCAAATATTTATTCGAATAAATGTATTCAATAAATATTTATTCGAATAAATATATTCAATAAATATTTATTCAATATTGAATAATATTTAGTCAATGAATAAATATATTCAAATAAATAGATTGCTTCCTTATTATTGCTTTTATTTTGTTATTTTTTATTTTTTAAAGATTTTATTTACTTTTTTATTTGAGATAGAGAACGAGCAAGAGAGGGCACGAGCAGGGGGGAGGGGCAGAGAGAGAGGGAGAAGCAAGCCCGATGCAGGGCTCGATCCCAAGACCCTGGGATCCTGACCTGAGCTGAAGGCAGACGCTTCACCGACTGAGCCACCCAGGCGCCCCATCATTATTGCCTTTAAGCAGGTGTGCATTCATTCCCGAGCATACAGAGAGGTTGTATACACATAACAAAATTTCCAGCACAGCAACTGGTCAAGAGCTGCTTTTGTAGGGAACATGTTAACGTCTTGCAAAGGTGGGGGAAAGGCTTGCAAATCTGTATTTAAGAGCAAGCCCGGTGGGGGGAGGCGGAGTGCAGGGAAGGATGAAAGTGTGTGATGGCTTTCAAGGTAATGCAGCCACCTTGTGGTGATGTCACAGCTCAGCCACCGTCTCCAAGTAGCTGGAAATTTAAAGATGCTGTCTAGTGTGTCTGTTAACACATGCACTGTAGGGGCACCTGGGTGGCTCAGTTGGTTGGGCGTCTGCCTTCGGCTCAGGTCATGATCCCAGAGTCCTGGGATGGAGCCCCATGTTGGGCTCACTGCTCAATGGGGAATCTGCTTCCCCTTCTCCCTCCATCCCTAACCCTGCTCATGCTCTCAATCTCTCTCAAATAAATAAACAAAATCTTAAAAAAAAAAAAAACCCTACATACACGCAGCAGCATTACATCGGGGAGTGATGATGATGAGTGAAACGTTCAACTTTACCCACCGTTGGTTTCGAAGCCATAGTTGATGCAAATCTCCTTAAAAAAAAAAGTTTTCTTTTGTGTGTGGTTGAATATCCATAACATAAAGGTACCATTTTAACCATTTTAAGCATAGAGTTTGGTAGCGTTAAGTACGTTCATGTTCCCCACCTACTCTCCACCCCCAGGAAATTTCCACCTTCCCAAACTGAGAGTGTCCCCATTAAACACAAACTATCGCCTCCTTCCCCTCCCCAGTCCCTGGCTTCCATCGCTCTATATTCCGTTTCTATGAAGAGAACGGCTCTAGGGTCCTCATAGAAGTGGAATCATCCAAGATGAGTTCTTTTTGTGACTGGCAATTCCACTGAGCATGACGTCCTCAAGAAATTTATAAATTTTCCTAGTTTATCCATGTTGTAGCAGGTGTCAAAATGTCCTTCTAGCCTCTGCTTGAGATACCTGCCAATAGGTCATGCTGGAAATTCTCATGAAATAGGTCAACCTGAAATTTTTAAAGGGAGGATAGCCCAGCATGCTGGGAAGCAGGTTCTCACATAAAACCATGCAATGAATACACTCCAGGGTTCAAGGGATGTCTTTAAAAACCCTCGTGCATGGCCTCTGCCTGTCCCAGAGGATGGTTGTTACGCAGCCTCCATACCTAGCTGTTGCATTTGAAAGCTTTAGTAGGGAAGCATTGCCCTCTGGAACTCTCCAGAGTCTTTAATTCCATCTCTTTGGGCTCCTTCATGTCAACGATGCATCCGGAAAGAAGTGTTTAGAAAAATAAATACCAACTCTTCCATAGAACAAAGTTATCTCTTAGAGATAAGGGTTTTCCAAGTTCTTGGTTATTTAGCATAAATATGGGATGCTGGCAGAGTTAGGAGTTAGGTTTTGTGCAGGGACCCTTCATTCCTCAAAAATAGACATAGACTGCCATGCAAGATACACAAGAGATGAAATGTCCATATTGCTTTGTACCAACCATGTTGTTGCAGTACCTTTAAGGGATGGCCCCTCAGCTAAGCTATGGCAAAATCCTAGATAGGATTCTCTTCTGTATCTCACCTTGTTGCCAGTAGATAAAACACCCATGCTCTCAGTGTTCCAAGTAAGGCAGCCCCCAGCTGTATCTATTTTTGGAGGTTCATCAAAAGCTTTTTTGGGGTCATAGCAATAGATGATTTCTACATGTTCATCAACATTCTCCCCTCTACCCACTTATTATTAAAATCACACTTTAGTTAGCTGTCCTACAAGGAGAAACTTCCAATCTGAATGCATAGGACACGTGTGTGCTGCAAAGAGCTCATTGTCTGAAGACTTGGCTTTCTTGCAGCCCCAGATAATGAATGAAGAAAGATGGAGCCCATTTGGGGTTGCGTGTCTCTTATAACCCACCCACGGAAAGAGCAATGGTGAGGAATTGATGGGAAGTCCTTTGCTCTATTTTCTCATCTGTCAATTTAGTATATGCTTTGAGTAAATTTTCCTGGTTTATGAAAGATATAACCAAATTGCTCATTGGGCGATGTGAAGGCAAAACTGTTTATGAGTCCCTGAACTCAAGGACAAAGAGGTACAATAGAATTTTCTAGAATGGCTTATCATATAAGGCATTCTTCATCTCTTTTAAGTTTCATTTTCTTGACGATCTCATGAGGTTGGAGTCATTTTCTTGTTTTTGCAAATCAAATGCATTCATCCTGATAAGAATATACTCTCCCTTTTAATGCCTCGAAATATTACATGCACAGTTGAGGTGAGTGGATAAATTGAGATAAAATCCCTGATCTTATCGTCATCACGATTCCCTCCTATCCAGCTGTCCCTTGAAATAAGGAATGTGATCTATTTACCTATCTTTCGCACTGAGGTAATGGGCATGGAGTTTGTTCCTGTGCTTTTCTCTTTGGTATATTTCTGCATACATCAATTTGTAGACCCAGACTAATGGGTAAGAGTCTTGTTATATTTGTATTACTCTGAGACTCACTTAATCCACATGAATAAGGACGGTGGTGATTTACTCCTCCCCCGCCCCAGGCAGGCTCCATATTGATTTTGTGTGGATTATTGGCTGTTGAACGCATCATTGCTTGATTTAATCATATGTCCATTCAACACCACTTGCTTAAGAAATTGCAGATTGGCAGAAATGGTTACTGCCAGGCAGTTTACTGTGTGTGTGTGTGTGTGTGTGTGTGTGTGTGTAATTCAAAGGGAGAGGGTGGTCTTTCCAGTAGTTCTGAATAATGGAATTGTAGACTGGTGCAAGATCCTATTTATGCCTTGAAATAAGAGAAAAAATCAACACGTTTCTTCCACGGCATTCTTCGGGGCATAGGAATTTCTCTATATAAGTGCTACTTATTAAATATTGTATCTGTTAGCTTAGGCTGAGTTAAGCTCCTGTAACAAATGTCCCCCAAGCCCCCATGTCTTAAAACAAAAATTTGCTTCTTTTTTAGATCTGTCCTGGATGTTTCATTGAGATATAAAAGCTTGAGTAGGCAAATGCTAATGCTGAGGTTCTTTTGATAAAAGCAACCAAGGTAGTTTCTTAGTAATGTGGCATCATGTTATTTGACCAAACAACCGAAGGAAAGTCACTGATGTGCTTTGTAGCTGGTGCTGGGGTAGCTAGCTTTCCAGTCTACCTGTACTCTGGTCTTTCTGTCCCTCGCCTCAGTGATGCACCAAGTGGCCTTGAGTAAATATCTACTAGGAAGAAGCAGGTGCTCCCAACATTTCCTTTTATCATTGCTCACTCATGAGAGTAGCAAAGTGGTTTTATATTTATCCTCATTCTTTCCCTTTGTATTACACAATGCACTTGATCGATTTCAAGCTTAGCCACAGAAGGAATTCACAGAAATTACCTTTTCTTCGGCTCTCCTAGTCAACTCGTGTGCATGAATTTGTGCTTTATTATACGAGGACAAGTGCACACGGAGGGAGACACCTATGGACTTATATTGACAATGTGATCTGAACACGAAGGAGGAATTCATGGTGTGTATGCTTATTGAACAATGCAGAGTCTGAGGTCTTGGGGTTATGGGTTCCATTCCCTGCACATCTATCAACCTCAGAAACCATTCATCACTTGGTGGCCTTCGGGCTCAAACGACTTACCCTGTGGGACAGACATCTCTGAAGCCCCCACATCAGGCAACGATTGTGTGATCATTTATACAAGTGCATGACCTAAATAATGCCTGAATGATTTCAACGAGGACAGGGGTGGGGTGGGGAAGCTGATTGTCAGAAAATGAGAGATGTGGGAACCACCGGAGCTGTTTGTTTAGAAAGAATCCACTCCAAAGAAGTGAAATTAGCTTTTGAGACCCAAGGCAGGTATTTGAAAATAACAGAAAGAGACAAAGTCAAGCACAGGAGACACATTGATGAAAAACAATTTCAAAAGCCCTGTTGAATTAGCTCCCCTTTCATACAATGCTGATTTTAAATCCATGGCACTTAGAAGCACATAAGTGTAGAAAGATGTACAGACATCTGAAGACTAGCCTGTCTGTTAGATCAAAGCATTCACGGGAGTTAAATGAGATAATACAGCTAGCTCGTACAGTGGCTTCCATGTGTTGAAAGCACTCAATTAAATTGTCAGATATTATGATCACCCAACAATTCGGTGGTATATGCAGAACCAGCTCTTACAGGCAGGTGGAATTGGAGAACTTGTCATGGAGAAGTACAACCTTTCAAGATGAGCCATACTTCTGGTTGTTGGAGGCTTCTCTGCGACTCTGACGGATACGGAGCACACCAACTACGCTTTTCCTTCATGATGGGCAAGTGTGTGGGTTTGTTTGCCCATAAGCTCCCTGTGTTCATTAGCCGGGGCAACTTCCAACACCTAGAGATTTGCCATGGATTGGAAACTCAAGGAGTTGTTGGCATGACTCGGTTTTTAGTGGAGACCATGCTCTTGTACTCTGGGCCATTCCCTCCTTGTTAGACCTCCGGATTCTGGGAATTCCTGTTGCAACAGCTGGTCAGCTTGTCCTCAGGATGAAGCTAGTGTTCCGCGTTGCTTGGCATCCTTGCTAACCGGTTTCACGGAACTGTGTTTCTGTGGGGAGCCATCTACTTACTTGGGTTTCTGTGTTCATTTTCTAGGGTTGCCATACAGAGGAACCTAAGCTGGGTGGCTTAAATAGCACACATTGATTCTCAGGCATTCATTCTTCGGGCAGGAAGTTCAAGATCAAGGTGTTCACAGAGCTGGTTCCTTCCAAGGTCCATGAGAGAGGATCTGTTCCAGGCGTCTGTAGTTTCTGGTGGCCTCCGATGCTCCTTGACTTTCTGAGAGCATGGTCCTTGTATCTTCACACCATCTTCTTTCTCTGTGTCCAAATATCCCATTTTTAAGGATGCCGACCATATTAGAATAGGGCCCACCCTAATGGCCTCCTTTCGACTTGATTACCCTATAAAGACCCTATCTCCAAAGAAGGTCACGTTCTGAGGTACCAGGGGGTGAGGAGACTTACGTATATTTTTGGGGGGGAGGACACAACTCAGCCCCAACTGTATCTTAGTGAGAACAGCCTCACTACACTTGCAACCCTACTTTCTTTTTTTTTCCATTATTAAAAATAATTTTATTTCCTTTCAAATTTCTGACAGCTTTTTTTATTACGTTCAGTGAGCCACTGTATAGTACATCGTTTTTGATGTAGTGTTTCATGATTCATTAGTTGTGTAAAACACCCAGTGCTCATCACAACACATGCCCTTGTCAACACCCATCACCCAGGCTCACCCCTCCCCCTCCCCCCTCCCCTCTAAAACCCTCAGTCTGTTGCCTGGGGTCCATAGTCTCTCTGATTTGTCTCCCTTTCTGATTTCTCCCCCTTCAGATTTCCCTGCCTTCCCCTATTGTCCTCAGTGCTATTCCTTATGTTCCACATATGAGTGAAACCATATGATAATTGTCTTTCTCTGCTTGATTTATTTCACTTAGCATAATCCCCTCCAGCTCCATCCATGTTGATGCACATGGTGGGTATTCATCCTTTCTGCAACCCTACTCTCTATGGTGGCATTGGTTAGCCAGCTCGCCGTTCCAGAGCATGTATCTGCTATGAGTTGTGTCTTGGTTGTAGAATCAGTAGAAAGAGAACACACCATGAATATTGAACATTACTTTGCAGGGAGATGAGAAAGCCTCTCCTTGCCCAGCCTGCACCTGGCCATTGGCTCGGGTGTGTGGGCAACCCAAGAGTCCTGTGGGTGTTCCCCTCTTCTCCCTGCCAAGCCCTTCTGATGGGGTGCTTTTAGAGGTTGCTTGTGTAAGGAGGGTCTTTACTCCCAGTCTTTCTATGGGAGTCTCAAGAAGGCTGTAAAATGCTGGTTCCATCCCACCTGTCAATGAAACCACTGTGTGACGTTCACATGGTCCCACATGAAGAATGAATGTTTCTTCTTGCTTTAAAACTGTGTGTCTCTGACCCAGTGGCACTGGGCAACCAAAGCAGCAATTTGAGCTCCTCTTAAGCAGGGGTTTCAATGCATCCAGAGCCCTTGTGCCAACAGGATTCGCACTTGTGTTCCATATTCTCTCTGACAGTGATATTGAGAACCGCAGGCAGTTAAATCAGTGTAGACATGAGTGATCTTGAATTTCATCGTGTTTCACAAGGATTTGTTGGGGGCAATATGGCATGAAGGCTCACTTACACGGATTCTCGTGCGGGGGCATGATGTGAATATACTCTCATTCTTCAGTGTCACTCAGATCAGTATTCACGTTTTGCTTCATATTAACAATTGTTTGGATGCCTTCAATTTCTCCCAGGTAGAATGTATGTCAACTGAAGCTGAGTGAGATGTCAGCCAGTGACCATCCTTCCAAGATAGCTGTGCTGAGGACAGCCGTCTCCAGAGTTTGGTGTTTTCTGCACATGGCCATACTAATGTTGAATTTTGTGGTTGTCAAGGTCAGATAGGATGAGGTGTTGGTAAGATGTAATGATCATTTCAAATGCTGGATGATGATGTGCTCCCAGGGAAGGTCCCCAGCTATGCTCCCAGGGGAGACCCCAGGTGTGCTCCCAGGGGAGGTCTCCAAGCACACAGGAGCTGGGAACACATCTGCATGAAATGCAGCAGGTGATGTGGCATGTAACAAAAGCTCGCCTGGTTTCCTACACGTTTAGTCAGTGCCATGAGGATGTTCATGACTTGGCAAGGCTCTTGAGCTGGTGGAAGGAGGTATATCTGGCAACCAGTGACCTTTCTAGAAGGAGCTCTGAGCCTGGGGTGGTTGGAACAGTGAGTATACCTGGAGACCTCCCCTGGGAGCACACCTGGAGACCTCCTCTGGGAGCACACCTGGGGACTTCCCCTGGGAGCACAGCTGGAGACCTCCCTGGGAGCACAGCTGGGGACTTCTCCTGGGAGCACACTCAGAGCTACCAGGACCCTTAGCAAATTTGATTTGGAAGGGGGCTTTGGACTGAAAGTGGCAAAAGATGAGGAACTTAAGACAATGGCCAGGTCACACACATGGCAAGGACACTGCATTGACCTACCCCTCCTTTGCTCAGTCCATGTTGATTTCAGACCCTCACAGCCAGTGGTTTCAACCATTAAGGTGTCAACAACTACAATATGATGGTTGAGTTTAAATCAGAATTTGGGTGAGCCACGTGAAATAACTGGCTTCCCCAACGCTGAATAAAACTGCTCGTAAAATGGCTTGTAAAGAGGTATTTATAGGCTATCTCAGATCTTCCACGAGCCTTGGGATTTCAGATTTTGAAATCTCTACATTTGCATTTGAACATGACCCAGGAGGTGCGATCTACCCTAATTCCAAAGGTGCCGAGACAGGAATGCTCACTGGCATTGCAGGCAAGCAGAAGCTAATGTCCTCTTCCTTCTCTTTTCGTAGCAAATTGCCTGCATCCCCAGATTAAAAAGGGAGTAAAATCAAATACTAAGCCACCATTTTCCACGGGGAGTGAAAATCTGAACCACTTCATAAAACCTCACTTTCTGTAAACCCTACAACCCGTCTCATGAGTCTTCCAAGAATATTAAAAGGAATTTTAATTCAGATTTTGCAAATAGAGAGACTGCAAATATTCTATATATTTCATACTGTTGGCTATTAATACCTCCAAGGGAGCTTCAATTTCCATTTGAAAAAGGCTTAGAATTGAAGAAAATAACAGTCTGGAGGTCTCCATTGCCAAATAAAAAGAGGACTGTATTAATTGTCTATACGATTCCAGGAAAGGGATTTTTATTTCAATTCTCCCACCCCCAACCTCGCCAGTAACATTTTTCCCTCATGAAGCCAATTTTCCCCTCATTTTGTTTTTCATTTCTTACTCAATTAGCCCTAGTAGTTTACTGTTTTCACCTTTCCAAGGTACGAACTTGGATTTTGCAGCCCCTGGTGTTCAGTTCCTTGCTGGTAACCTTCATGAGCGTGGGCTGGATTTCCCATCCTTTTGGGCTGTCAAGATGTTCCTTCAGTTACACTGGGGTCTACTCCCCCAGCAGCAACTTTGATGGGGAGTGAGGATATTTGGAGAGTCTGGATCTCTTGATTTCTTAGAAGGAACAAGAGCATCATTTAAAAATTTTTGTTATTTAAATTCAATTGAATTAACATATAGTGTATTATTAGTTTCAGAAGCAGAATTTAGTGATTCATCAGTAAATATATAACACCCAGTGCTCGTTAATGCCCACCACCCAGTTACCCCATCTCCCCACCCACCTCCCCTCCAGCAGCCCTATTTGTTTCCTATGGTTAAAGTCTCTTATGGTTTGCCTCTCTCTATGTTTTCGTGTTGTTTTATTTTTCCCTCCCTTCCCCTATGTTCATCTGTTTTATTTCTTAAATTCCGTTTAATTCCATATGAATGAAATCATATGGTATTTGTCTTTCTCTGGCTGACTTCTTTCACTTAGCGTAATACTCTCTAGTTCCATCCAAGTCGTTGCAAATGGCAAGATTTCATTCTTTCCGGTGGCTGAGTAATATTACATTGTCTATATGGACCACCTCTTCTTTATCCATTCATCTGTCGTTGGACGTCTGGGTTCTAAATATGGAAAAAGAGCATCTTTTTGTTCACTTCTCTTAAAAACAAGGGACAGCCCACATCTGTGCTGAAGACAGTTGGGTTGAGGGGACAAAGGGAATTCACTCCGGAGAGACCACAGCCAATGACACAGAGGGTTACGTTCGCATCAGCTCCGCTGACGCTGGGTACGTCATTGGCCCGATTGAACTTGCTTTTTTTTTTTTTTTTTAAGATTTTATTTATTTATTTGACAGAGACAGCCAGCGAGAGAGGGAACACAAGCAGGGGGAGTGGGAGAGGAAGAAGCAGGCTCCCAGCAGAGGAGCCTGATGCGGGGCTCGATCCCAGAAAGCCGGGATCAAGCCCTGAGCCGAAGGCAGATGCTTAACGACTGAGCCACCCAGGCACCCCGAACTTGCTTTACTTGTACATACAGGTTGGGAAAAAATATGTATGGGGCTCAGCAGGGTTATTCTACAAGACTTGCCAGAAAATTGGAAGAAGGAAAAAGGAAGTGTGAGGCCAGATGTCAACATCAAAGGCACTGTGGCTTCAGGCAACGCCAACAAATTAAGAGGACAAGCCTATGGGCTCTTCAGCTTGTGTCTGGTTATTTAAATTATGCCTCAGTCCATCCTGTTAGTTCAGGACCCAGGGCCAACCTTCAAAGCCAGACGGATATTTTATCTGTGACAACTTGGACAGATGTTTTGGGAAATGACCAGAAAGGCTAATTTCTAAAGTTTTATAGGTGAGAAAGGGCATCAAACATGACTTTCTCTAAAGGCTGAAACCCTGTACAAAATGATAATCTCTAAAACGGCAAAAATTTGGCAATCTGTTCTCCCTTTCCTGGAATTTAGACAGTTCAATATCAGAAGCATTTTCTTTCTTCCTTTTTTTCCATAAGAAAGGCAACCTTGTAGAAAATAAGACAGCGTGATTTGGTGTATTAAAAATGTATGGTGACTAACATAATATAATAAAAATATTATTATAATTTTAAAAAAATTCTGATTATGTAGAAACCGGTTTTGAAATTTTACTTTTTAATGCGCTCAGCGCTCTTTGAAACTTTCTACAGAAATTCTTTCCCTCAGCTTAAAAAAAAAAAAATTAACAGCATTTGGGAAAAAAAAGGAAATTAGCCAACGGTTATATAATTTTGTGTATGGTAAAAGCTACAAGCTCATTATATGCGGACTGAAACTTTCTCTGGAAGAACATGGTTACCTTTGCTCACAGAATTGAAACAGGGGGAAAAAAAACCCCAGATAGCAGAAGGCTATTTCACATGGGGACACAATATTAGAAAACAGAACCGTAGGGAAATTAGAAATTTATATTTAAAATGATTTCTCTTTAAACGGTCATGATGGAAACATAATGAAGCTTCTTTCTTTAGGAAAATGGCATTTATTATTAAAGACCCATTTTAATAGAGCTCTTCTATAGTCTTTTCTCCTTCTTTTAATGCTGAATTGCCCAAGTGAGTATATCACCAATGTGAAGAGAGGTAGTTTGCGTTAATGTATGGGCTAAATGTTCTTTAGGGTGGGACCGTTGTACTTGTGCAAAAATTCTTCCTGAAATTGGAAAGACCAAGACCCCATAAGGACAGATTGGATTTGTAGGTGGAGGGTGCTCAGAAAATTCTAGGTTCTTGGTGGATGCAATATTGCTAGATATTAAGGCAACCCGCACAATGTGAGCATTGCCCATATAAATAAAATAAGGTGGTCCCCCCAAATAAAATGTACTAAAGTGTTAAACAATATGGGTGCCACCAAAATCTTGTCTAGGCTTTGTATGTGTACACACACACACACCAACATACAATTTCTTCTGAACCATCTAATAGTAAGGAGGAGACATGGTACCCACTTCCTCCCAAATACTTCAGTGTATTTCGTAGAACAAGGACACGCTCTCAAATAACCCAATAAATGAAATCAAGACATAGAGCACGAGGACAACTTTCCAAGATGTCCTTGTGATCGCACATGCATGAGGCACAGGACTTCAGGTCTTTGGATGAAACTCATGGACCTCAGACTTTTCTCCAATTCAACCCTGAACCTTGATGCTTTGAGCCAGAAAGACCATCCTTCTCCTGGACTTGAACATCTATCTCTTTACAGCGAAGTTGCAGAAAGTGCTGGGTCTGTGTGAGTCTCTGGTCCCCCTCTGGATTCACAGGGCTAAGTAGGACCACATGGGTTTCCAGACCCTGGTTCCTTGTGCCTTCAGCCTTGTCCAGTGTGGACATTACCCCAATAGTGGAAATGGGTCTGCTTAAGATTGACCTCGAGGTGGGTCAATCCTAGCATGGCAGTTCCACCATTGTCTTGCTTGACCCCAGAGTGGTGTTTGACCCCGTGATCTGCCTCTTGGAGTATTTTGGGGTCTCTGTTTCCTTGCACCTACGAGTGTCCTCAATAATTGTTCTTGGGAGACAATGGAGAAGCTTCATTCTAGCAAGAGTTGAAGTGAAAACCTTTGTCATAGAGGAAGAAAAAACCAGCCCATCAGCTAACATTTCAACCAATGATTGGGTTCCAAATCCTCCTGGAGGTGTCTTTGCTCTGGCTTAATTACTCAGTGTGATTTTGCTGTCCAGGCATCCTGGTGCACAGGGAATATTAAGAGGGGGCACGGTCATTACAGAGCTTCCCATAAAATTCCTCCCCATTTTCCCTGGCCCATCTTCACATACATTTCCGGTAGCAGCCACTGATAGGCACCGTCCTGCTTTACTTTCTACTCTGCCTCATGCACTGTGTCCAAATGTCGGTGCCCAGAC
This sequence comes from Ursus americanus, assembly GCF_024610735.1. NCBI lineage: Eukaryota > Metazoa > Chordata > Mammalia > Carnivora > Ursidae > Ursus > Ursus americanus. The sequence continues at coordinate 120,518,246 of NC_142164.1, read as the reverse complement.
TCGTGTCCTCATGTCTCCCTCTGGCCTTGGCTGAAAACCTCAGATCACATCAGCAACTTTCTCCTCTGAATCCTTACAAAGCAGTCAGTATTCAACAGTATACATCAAAAGGAAAGAAACCACACTTTGTCAAACCTGTCCGATAATCCCATATAATTGAATGAGAAAAGCACATTCTCCATCATTGCTTATTCATATAGGTATCTAAGCATTAACCAGGCTCTTCTCAAACCCATGAATGTGCAACATTTTAAGGCATCTATGACTATATTTAGGTATCTAGATGTCTAATTTTATATGCCTCCTTTCATTTTCTATATAGGCTCCTGCCTCTATTTCCCCGTTGGTTTTATATGATAATTCTGGAACAGTTCTCCACACAAACATCTTTCTTCCCATTTTCCCGGGAATATGCATTCTAATTAGGAGTTGACCCTTATAGGATGATTTTAGCTGTTCCCAATAATTCAAAAATGATCTCTCTCATGTCTCATTCATTTTTAGCATTCAACAAATGTCGAATGAAAATGAAATCCATTTGAATACCATTTTTTTGAGGATGAATCACCTTCAATTTTACAGATGTTGAATCTAGACTTAAGGATGGTGGGATCATATAGGATATTTGTAGTTCTTTTTCCCATTTAGTGTTTTTTGTTTTGTTTTGTTCTGCATAAAAGAGTACTTAATGATTTAAATAAAACATTTTGTTTCTGTCCCCAGTAGGTATTGTGTTAGGTTCTGGGTTAAAGCTGCAGGATATGGGAAGGTCTAGTCTCTAACTTCAAGAAAATAATCGAATGTATGTGATGAGGGATGTAAGTGTTTTGAAAGCATAACCTATCATGGAAGAAATGGGGAGAAAAATAGAATAATGAATTAGACATCTTTGTAATTATAAGGAACAGTTTATTTGTGTGAACAGGCAGAAGTCTGACGATAGACATTTCATAGCACAAAAAATATAACCCTGGGTTTTCCAAGTCTCCAATTTCAAAATAAACAAGCTTAGTTAATTTCCCGGGGGAATGTTCCCAATTGAGTGACAAAGCATGCATGAAATGGAATGATATAGGGTTAGGCTTTAAATATCAGGACTGCCTGACATATGAATGATTATTTTGAGGACCTAATTGCCGTTAGCTTAGACTTCTAAGTGATGGATTGATCCCCACCATAGCCATCTGTATTCCTGGCTCGGTTATGATGTAGGGAAGAGGATTTTGATGCTGTCCCAAATAAAAAGGGCAGAAGATAGGCTCAAGACTTATGTAAGTCAGTGAGCGGCACCATAGCTATGTCTGTGCTGATTTCACAGTGCCGATATAAGCGTTGTAAGGATTCAGAGGAGAAAGTTGCTGATGTGATCTGAGGTTTTCAGCCAAGGCCAGAGGGAGAGATGAGGACATGAGTCTGGGCACCGACACTTGGACACAGTGCATGAGGCAGAGTAGAAAGTAAAGCAGGACGGTGCCTATCAGTGGCTGCTACCGGAAATGTATGTGAAGATGGGCCTGGGAAAATGGGGAGGAATTTTATGGGAAGCTCTGTAATGACCATGCCCCCAATTTAGGAGGTCTGTGGGTGTGAGGTTTTTGAGTATGGGATGCATTGATTTGAAAGATATACCCTAGGCAATGATTTGTATCAGTGCATGCATCCACGTGAGTTGGGGAGAGAGGGAGAGAGAGGATGGGAGACAGAGATTAATTATGAGGAATTGGCTCATGTGACTCTGGAGGCCAAGGAGTCCCACAGTCCAGCCTCTGCAAGACCTGGGAACGTTGGTGCTGTCATCCAATCCAGTCCAAAGGCCTGAGAACTGGGGGACCAATGGTGCTAACCTGAGTTTCAGGGCAGAAGAAGATGAGATGAGATATCCCAGTCAACAGTGAGGCACAAAAAAAGAAGAGTAGGGGCAAATTCTCCTTTCGCCACGTTGTTCTATTCAAGCTCTCAACTGATTAGATGAGGCCTGCACACACCGGGGAAGGGAATCTGCTTCAGTCCGTCTACTGATTCAAATGCCAATCTCATCCCTCACGGAGACACTTGGAAGTAGTGTTTAATTCTGGGCACTCAGGCTGACACATAAAATTAACCATCACGACTATATGTGTAAATATTTAACGTGTATCCACCATATATTGCTTTACAGAGAATCTTCTACCTTGCTCATAGAACCTTCCCATGAAGAAAAAAGACAGTTGGGTCCATTATACGGAGGCATAAACTGAAACAGGGGTGTCACAGCAAAAGTCAGTAAGTGGGTAGACCTATTACTCTACATTTCTTATTGATTAGTTTCTTTTGGGGAACTCTTAAGTTACTGCCTTGAAATATGTGGTGTTTGTTTTGAATTAGAATGAGGCTCTGCTGGTGAATGTTCACACACCTTTCTTATCTGAACAGGTGTGGTATGTATGTTCATCTATTGCCAATTTAGACTTATAATAAATTAGTTCCAATGACCATTCTTTACATGGCCACTCTAATCTGAAGTTTCAGTGGAAACACAGAAAGGAAATCAAATCATGCATCTGGAAAGAAGTGTGGACATCGGTTGGCCTGAGCCTCATAATATACCAAAGAAAATAAAGCTTGGAAAGTGGGTGGTGTGAGCCCAAGCTCACAGAGGAAATTAAGTGCACGTATAGTTCTAGAAACCTAGGCTCTATATCTTGGTCCATGGACAGGGTTGAATGCTGGCTCCCCCAAATATCCCAAAACCTATAAATGGGAACTTATTTGGAAATAGGGTCTTTACAGATGTGGTTAAAGATCTTAAGATGACGTCTTCCTGGATTAGGCCCTAAATCCAATGGCAGGTGTCCTTGTGGGAGACAGAAGAGGAGACACAGAGGAGAAGCCATGTGAAGATGGAGGCAGAGATGGGAAGGACGTGGCCACAAGCCCAGGTATGCCTGGAGCTCCAGAAGCTGGAAGAGGCAGGAAGGACCCTCCCCTGGATCCTTGGGTGGGAGCACAGTTCTGAGCCACCTGGATCTCAGCAGTCCTGCCCCACCTGGATCTCAGGGGTCCTGCCCCGTCTGGATCTCAGACTTCTGGTCTCCAGAGCTGGAGAAGGATGAGTTTCTGTGGTTTCAAACCAGTCAGTTCATGGTTCTTTGTTATGGCAACCCCAGGAAAGGAATAGAGTCTGCGTCAGGCTGTTTGCTTTGTGTGGTTCCCAGAGAGAGAATATGATTCATCTGTTGGGTGAATTTCTCCTGCCATGCTCCCAGGCACCCACACCCTCACAGTGACGAAGCCCATGTCCCCAGCTAACAGTATCGGGAAGAAAGACAGATGAGTGCCATGCCTAATGGCAGTCTCTGATTTCTCCTGTGCCCCATTTGCAGACGGGCTGTGGGCTTCCAGCTCAGACTTTGGCACTTACTGCAGAAGAGCTCTGTTTGTTTACACGAGTCAGTTCGGATTGGCGTTTTCATATTCTCTCCCACAAGACGAGCCATTTGGAAGCATAACGGGAGGTAGAGTTCTCCTAGAGTGATCACAGAAATGCTGCAAATCCTTGGCATCGGTGATATTATGATGTGTTTTTCTGACCTTCTCATCCCCTGCCAGGACTGAGTCGGAGACGTTGGAAACACTTCCTGGAGGTCAACTGTCACGGGGAGTGTGTTGTTTGCCACAAACTGCCTCTTTGAAATATGTTACTGCAACCAAAACATAACTGTTTGAAAAGGTCAGTAAGTCATTACTTATTTTTTTTTTTTTTGTAGGATGCGGAAAGCATCAGTATGGTGGGATTTTCTTTCTTTTGGTATTGAGTTCTGTAAACCACGGAAAAGTTGGATAAATACATAAATTGCACCCTTCAAAGGATGGTTAAAAAACAGAGCTGTGCTTTATTTTTTATATTTTTAATTTAAATTCAATTTAGTTAACATATAGCATATTAGCAGTTTCAGAGGTAGAGTTCGGTGATTCATCAGTTGCATATAACACCCAGTGCTCATTGCATCAAGTGTCCTCCTTCATGCCATCACCCCGTTACCTATCCCCCACCTCCTCCCCTCCAGCAGCCCTCAGTTTGTTTCCTAGAGTTAACAGTCGCTTATGGTTTGTCTCCCTGTCTGATGACCTCCCATTCAGTTTTCCCTCCCTTCTCTATGTTCTGTTTTGTTTCTTAAATCCCAAATACCGGTGAGATCATATGGTAATTGTCTTTCTCTAACTGCCTTATATTGCTTAGCTAATACCCTCTAGTTCCATCCACATTGTTGCAAATGGCAAGATTTCATTCCTTCTGATGGCTGAGTAACATTCCATTGTGTATATGGACCACATCTTCTCATTCATCTGTTGAAGGGCATCTCGGCTCCTTCCACAGTTTGCCTATTGTGGACCATGCTGCTATGAACATTGGGGTGCATGTGCCCCTTCTTCTCACTACCTCTGTATCTTTGGGGTAAATACCCAGTAGTGCAATGGCTGGGTCATAGGGTAGCTGTATTTTCAACTTTTTGAGGAACCTCCATACTGGTTTCCAGAGTGGCTGCACCAGCTGCATTTTAAATACAAAGGCTCACTTCATAACATCTGTAACCATTTTGCTGAATTACAAAGTTAAAATGCTATTTTATTGAATATAAAACGTGCTTCATTTGTAAACGTATCAGGGTAGCAAAGAAACTTATGTCTCTGAAGCAAACGCTCAAATGTCAACATTTCTGAGATTTAGTTTCACAGAGTCCTTGTAATAGCAGGTAATTTGGGGGGGGGGGCAGACCCTGGACTCAGGATATGTTACGGACTGTCCGTGGAAGTAATTCAGCTCAGCTCGACCCTAAGAAGAAATAAGAATCATTCAGATGGGGGCGCCTGGGTGGCTCGGTGGGTTAAGTATCTGCCTTCAGCTCAGGTCATGATCTCAGGGTCCTGGGATCGAGCCCCACGTTGGGCTTCCTGCTCATTGGGGATCCTGCTTCTCCTCCTCTCTCTGCCCCTCCCCCTGCCCTTGCATTCTTGCTCTCTCTCTCAAATGAATAAATAAAGTATTAAAAAAAAAAAGAATCATACAGATCGCGCGGAGGGGGAGCAGAGGGGCAGAGGCTTTAGTGGGGTTCCCTGCATGTCAGGCATCTTGCATGGGGTGTTGCCTTCTCTTATCTGTGTCTTGTGGCCTAAAGACTATTCTTCTGATTGTACAGAGTGAGTCTTAGAAGCAGAATTTCTGGGGCCTGGGTTAGGCAGATTACCACTTAATCAAGAATGCCATACCCCCCCCCCTTTTTTTTACTGTGAAGCCAACGGCATTGCACTTACTAATTCCAGGGACTGTCAACGTCTGCTAAGTTCCCGCAGACGGGTAAAACTAAGAACTAGTGGGTTTGGTTTAATTTCCTTTCATTATTAAAAAAAGTTCTGTTCCTCTGCTTTTTTGTGAATGTGTTTACTCGGGCTGCCTCCATGTCTCGGCCAACTAGGACTTTGAGAAGGAACCACCGGGACCGTTGTTTCCCGGGTTTGGAAAGGCAGAGATTTAGAGAGGTTTTCTCTTCCCACGCTGCTCATTCTCTGCAGCCTCGTAGCAAGAAGGGTATCCTTGGGGTGTGGGGAGGAGGGTCGAGCATGCGGGGGAGTGTGCATCCTAGCTCACCGTCGGACGCCTGCCTCCTTGCAGGTGGGGGGTCAGGTCGTGACCATTTTGTGCTTCAGTGGCTAGCACTGAGGACACAGAAATACTGTAGATGCTACCCTATGACCCAGCCATTGCACTACCCAAAGATACAGACGTAGTGAAGAGAAGGGCCATATGCACCCCAATGTTCATAGCAGCATTGTCCACAATAGCTAAATCGTGGAAGGAGCCGAGATGCCCTTCAACAGATGACTGGATTAACAAGATGTTGTCCATATATACAATGGAATATTACTCAGCCATCAGAAAGAATGATTTCTCAACATTCGCTGCAACACGGACGGGACTGGAGGAGATAATGCTAAGTGAAATAAGTCAAACAGAGAAAGACAATTATCATATGGTTTCTCTCATCTATGGAACATAAGAAGTAGGAAGATAGGTAGGAGAAGAAAGGGATAAAGAAAGGGGGGTAATCAGAAGGGGGAGTGAAGCGTGAGAGACTATGGACTCTAGGAAACAAACTGAGGGCTTCAGAGGGTGGGGGCGGGGGAATGGGATAGACTGGTGATGGGTAGTAAGGAGGGCACGTATTGCATGGTGCACTGGGTGTTATACGCAAGTAATGAATCATGGAACTTCACATCAAAAACCAGGGATGTACTGTATGGTGACTAACATAACATAATAAAAAAATTATTTAAAAAAAATAAAAAAAGGAAATCCTTTAGGCGGGCAAAGTCGGCCTGGGGAATGGATCCTCAGAGATGGATGCCGCCATGATGGGGAGCTCCCAGCGTTGGACGTGGGGAGCCTCATCTTCCTGGCCATTGCCGCCTTGCTCTGTCTGCTGCGTGAGGAGCCTGCTCTCTCCCTCTGGTCCCTGCTGGCCCCAGGTTTGCTCCCACAGTGCCTTTTTATCGGTTATCAAAGCATCAGGTGCAGTGCTGGGTCCATGTTATAGAAACAAGCTGAAGAGGCGTGCTCTTTCCCATTGAGAGAGAGGTCTGACCTCAATCTAGAAAATCGGGCAGCCTTTCTCTTGCTTCCCTTGCTTGAACCTGCGTGCCTCTGGCAGAAATGCACCCGGGGTCAACAGGGAGCCTTGTCTTTGGAGGGGACAAAGCCATTCCTGTTCTCCCTCGGGTTTCATTATGTTTTCTTCAGAAGGTTGTTGAGTCTGGTTTCCAAAGAATAAAGAGTAGCGTGGTGCCTTTGATCTCACTGCCGTGCAATCTCAAGTAAATTCCACTTTTCTATTCACTTCATTGATCCTGTCACGCTTGGCAGGTGTCAGATGGCCTCAACTATTATTTATAAGGAGGCGTTTGACGTTGTGATGAATTCAAACTGATTATCTGCACTTTTTTTTATCTTCCTTTACAACGTAAAATTTCTTGCCCCGTGTTTCAGCCACCTGAGATTGCTCTGGAATCTGACAAAAGAGGTAGGAACCCATCCAAGACTGTGTGGGGAGAAGTGTCTCACCCGCGTCCACCATAGGACAGCTCCTAGCATGATTTCCATCGAACACATGGGAACATTGGGTCACCATGAGATTCAAGAACTTTCTCCGGTTCCCACATCCCAAAAGGGCAGAAGCAGCGTTTATTAGACTTGCAGTTCAAGTTTTGACCAGTGCACAAAGCTAGCCACTCTGTTATATACGTATGTGTAAATACACATACGTGCACAGCTATGTCTGTATATAGATACACATATATGCATATAGAATATACTATATATACAATTTTTATTTATATATAAATACAGAAGTAAATAGACTACATATACAAGTATATATGCATTATATATACTATACATATGTGTATATATATTTTTGTATACTATATAGAAAATTTTATAGGTATAGTTATATATAAATGTAATAATAAATTAAATATATATATTTAAGTATATATAGATATATATCTATGTATATATATGTAAAGCCACTCAGAGATTGACATTAAGTATACCAAGTCATGGTAAGGGTAAAATTATACCAGTTTAATTCTATTATAGTCATCTCAAGTAATTTAATAGTGGAATAATAAGAAAAATAAGCCGTATGATTATATACTGCATGAATAAAATGATTGAAATTTATCCCTAACACCATATTTTTTTTTTGCTTTGTTTTTTGACGTGTGTCAAGTGTTGTAAGAAGTACAGTAGTTGGTATATGCATAAAATATGGTAGGAAGAAGTCTACATATGGCATATATAAAACTATGTCTGCAAGTTGTGAATAGGAACATAGACACATGCAAGTATGGAGGCTGCTTCTTTTTTTTAAAAGAAGATAAAACAATCTGAAACTCTTTGTATTTTATCCCCAGATGTTGAGGGGACAACAATTAGGGCTTGCTAACTTGAAAGAAAAGGGCAGTATATCTGAGAAAAAGTTATATGTCAGAAATCCACATGTTACCATGAAGTGTGTAATCACATGCTCTAAATTTATAATATAATATAATATAATAAATACATCTATATCTATTATATAATGTACCTATAATATATACCTATAATATAAAATACATTATCTATAATACAATAGAATACAATATATCTATAATATAATATATCTCTAATACAGTATATCTCTACTATAATATAGTATAATATATCTCTAACATAAGATACAATATCTATAATATAATACAATATGTCTCTAATGTAATATACAATATCTCTAATATAACATAACATGATATAATGTATCTCTAATATAACATATCTCTAATATATAACACGTAATATAAAATGTATAAAACATAGACTTTTTCTTATTTATTATTCTATGTTAGAAAACCAAGTGTCTAAGCTGTGAGCATGTGCTCTAAGACCTATGGGTAATATACAACATGTAACATTCAATATATAATATAAAACATATCACGTATAGAGTATATAGAGGCCAGGAAAGGGATTCCCCCTACATCTTCTAGAAGCAACCAGCTTTGCTGACACCTGGATTTTAGACTAGTGAGACTTCCGAACACTCTAGAACTCTAAATGCATAAAAAGCTGGGTTGTTTTAAGCCTCCATGTTAGTGGTAGTTTGTTTCAGCGGCCGTGGGAGACTCATGCAAATGTGCGGTCTTTTTTGCTTTGGAGAAATCTCCTATATTCCTTCATGCAACACACATGAGTGGAACTCTTACTATGATGGTCAAGGGCAGACAGACGGGACAAGTGAAACAGACCACCTCTTCCGAGCGTGACATGGGGCATCACCAAGAGAGCTAACAAGTTCTAAGGCACCAGACAATGAAAGGGGAGCCCACCAGACAAGCAAAGATGGGTGCGTTGTGCGCTCTCCGGGGAAGAGCACGTGTGTTCAGGTGCTGGTGGGCGTATCACGTTCCGGGTGGTGGTCTCACTGTGGTATGTTTAATTTTCTCAGGAGGTTCAGGCTGCCCTGGATCAACTTGGTGATTTGGCTCTGGGACATTTTTCTTCCCCCAAAAGGATAACTGAAGGCCAGACCAAGGCAGCTTGCCTCCGGCTCAGTGAAGGGATAGAGTCATCTTGGCTCCGCCATGGAAGGTCTGGAGACCATCTGTAATATACTCTCGACCTCTTTTTCGCGGACCATTGACCATGTGAAAATGAACGATGGCAGGTGTGGGCATGCTCAATTTGACAGCAAGATGAAGGAGGTCTGAGTGGGGAAGGACAGCTGTTTACTGGGGAGGCATCACACCACAGTGACAGTCTGCAGCTTTTGTGAAACTGCGGGCAAGCGCCACCATGCCCGGGCTCAAAATGGGGCTGTTCCTCGTGTGCTGGGAAATGACTGTAAAGATTTAACATTTTAAGTGTTTTGGAATATCTTGAATATTTTAAATCCGACTTCCTGCAGGAGTATGACATGATTGATAGAGACGGTAATTAAAGTCGCCGGTACAACTGTGACATTTTAGAAGAAGCTCTTAGTACAATCAATGGATGTGTTCTGTGCTAAGTGGGTCCATTTTCTTGTATCTTTTTGAGCCTCAATTTCATTAGACTGACCTTCTTCTCTTATTAGAAAAGAAAATTTTCTCAGAAACAGTATATAAAAATGTAAAATATGTGATACTTTTTAACATGGTATGTTTGTAGACACTGAGTGATTGATTAGATTGTATGCAAAATAGTATGAAATCGTGGAAATATGCATATGAAAAACAGTGGCTTTGCATAATATTGTGGCAAAATTCTCAAAACTGTAAACTTCGGGAAGATGGTAAGAGGGTGGTTCACTTGGGACCATGTTTTGTTCTGGGACCGTCTATTTAGAACTACAAACATGTCGGTACTTTCTGAAAGAGTCATAAGACATCATGAACTCCAGAAGACAGATCTTAGCTCAACCACAGCTGAGGCAAGACGATTTGAGAGGACTGTATCAGGGATCTTTGGGAGATGCGTCAAGTTTGATTCCTTGTCATTTCTCCTCATTTGACTGAAAACAGAGAAACTTTAACCCCTTTGTTACTGACTTAACAAACCTGCTTTTCCAATGGTGTGTCTTATGTTATAGTGAATGCCCACAAAAATATATACAAATTTTCTTGAGTTTATGATGAGAAATTGCTATGGACTGAATTGTGTCCCCCGCCAAAATCCAGGTATTGCAGTCTTTACTCCCAGGACCTCTGATGTGGCTGTTTTGGAGATGGGATCTTTAAAGAGGGGATTAAGGTAAAATGAGGTCCTCAGGGTGGGTCCTGATCCCATAGGACTGGGGTCCTTATAAGAAGAAGAGATGAGGACACAGACATGCACAGACGGATACCATGTGAGGACACAGGGAGAAGACAGAGTCTGCACACCAAGGAGAGAGGCCTCAGGAGGAACCAGCCTCAGCCCTGCCTGGATCTCAGACACTCACTGTCAAGGACTGGGATCAATACATGTCTGTTGTTGAAGCTCCCTGGTCTGTGGTACTTTGTTAAGGCTGCCTGAGCGTAGTAATGCACAAATCATTCCAGAACGTTCAATTAAATAAAAAGCAAAAAGATCCTGTTTTAAGAAGGCTTAAAACCAGAGAGTCATTCCGTGATGCCTGACTGACCTGTGTCCTCGCTCTATGGCTTCCATCTTTCCTCCAGAGGAAGATCTGGGTGTCATGGCATACTCCATACTAGCCAGCCTTGAGTGGCTTCAGGGAATTGATTCTTTCACTCCCCTTTGACACTCCCCAAAAGGCTCTGCCTTTGAGCCAAGGAGTTGGCATATTGTGGTCAGTGGGTTTAAAGGACTGGAAGTGTGAGGAAGTGGGGGGCACAGATCGTGATATTACAAAACATGAAGAATTATCCTCCCACAAATAACAGATCATCAGGGATAAACTCATGTGTGTTTCTTCTCTGCTCTCCACAGCAAGGAAGACAACACCAAGAAATGGAGGGTTTGAGAATTATCATCCAGAGAAGCCTTCTAAGTTCTAATGATACAATGTAGAAACTGGTCGAAGTCCCAAAAGATGTGACTCTCTTCTTTTTTTTTTTTTTTAATATTTGAATCTTTCAGGTTCTGAACTTTTAAAATACTACGGCACATTCTAAGCTGCGGCTGAAGCAGAAGGGGATTTAGTTACTCCTGCAGTGTTATTTATCATTCATTTTCTACTTTAGTGCTGCCATGACTCCCTGCTTTTTTTCTCTTTCTCTTAACTCGGCAAAATCAAAGCCATCTAAATTTTTAAGAAAGCAAAGTTAGTAATGGTGAGGAACACAGGGCATATTCTTAAATTTGCAGAGCAGAGATGGTATTGGCATTTGAGCAAAGGCTGCAAAAATCCATTTTATAAATGCTTTCTAGCTCAGGATCTGCTGTATACGTCAATGGTTTTCAAATTGAATCACTGAGATTCAAATAAACACATTTCCTAGAGGAGAAAGAGCATAGAGCTTGAAGTCAAAATATCTCAATTTAGATCTTGGCTTCATCTCTCCCTACCTGGGAAGTTAGACATGGTACTTAACTTCTCTTGGCTTCCATGCCATCGTCTCTGAAATAGATATATATGCTTCATGGGTTGGTGACAAGGATTCAGTGAGATGAGGGAAATGTGAATGATTCGTGCACTTCAGAATGCCTCGGAAATGGCAGGCATTGTCTTTAACACAATATCGTATGTCCACCAGGCACCATGTTCACCGTGCACGTGTTCCTTTAACATATGTTTACCCAACCTCCAACATCTGTCCAATATTATTACTGGCTTTGGTATCACAACACTTACACACACACACACACACACACACACACACACACACACACACACACAAAGGGTGAAGTGTTTCCAATACCTTTAAAAGTTGTATAGGAACTTTGAACTTGTGACCAATCTTTGGACACCTATGGGCCAGAATATTGACCTAATGTCAATTGGGTCTTAGCTTACCTAATGTCAGTTGGGTGAGTCAATGAAAGCAAGAGTGACCTCCCACAACAGAGAACTTTCCAAGCCCAAATGTCAATATTTCTGAGGTTGGGAAGCCCTGGTTTAAAGTACGCATATAATATTGAGCGGTTGCTTAATTCATGAATGAGTCACCGGATACCCACTAAATTTAAATATTCCACGTGCAACACAGTGAGGTGTTTGGAATGCTGCCGATTCCAAATTTTGTAAGAAATTGAACATGCCCTCAAGAGCCATACAGTTTACCAGAAGATAGCTTTGTGTTCTCAGTGGGAGTTTTAGTTTTGCTTCTGAGCTCAAGGAAGGCAGAAACAAGATATATAGCTGGACTGACACAGGTCAGCACCAAAAGCTACCAGTTGAAATTAGTGGGCTTGAAGCACCTATTATTTTTATCACACAATATCTAGGAAGTGCCTATCAATATAGAAAGTTTGAGTGTTCCATGGCGCACCCCAATTTTAGAAGAGATTCAAGATTCTCCTGATAGTCCGATGGAGTCCAAATCGGTTATCCCACTCTATCTAGATCTCTCTTGGGCTTGGTCTTTTGCTTTCAACTTCCAAACACTAGATATATTGCATTTTATAAAGACTCTGAAATAGTGCTTAGACCAGTCAATGGATTTTATGTGCTTTTTTTTTTTTTTGCTTTAATGTTTTTTTATTACATTATGTTAGTCACCATACAGTACATCCCTGGTTTCCGATGTAAAGTTCGATGATTCATTAGCTGCATATAACACCCAGTGCACCATGCAATACGTGCCCTCCTTACTACCCATCACCACTCTATCCCATTCCCCCCCCCTGAAGCCCTCAGTTTGTTTCCCAAAGTCTAGTCTCTCATGCTTCATTCCCCCTTCTGATTACCCCTGCTTTCTTTATCCCTTTCTTCCCCTGCCAATCTTCCTAGTTCTTATGTTCCATAGATGAGAGAAACCATATGACAATTGTCTTTCTCTGCTTGACTTATTTCACTTAGTATTATCTCCTCCAGTCCCGCCCATGTTGCAGCAAATGTTGAGAAATCGTTCTTTCTGATGGCTGAGTAATATTCCATTGTATATATGGACCACAGCTTCTTAATCCAGTCATCTGTTGAAAGGCATCTCGGTTCCTTCCACGATTTAGCTATTGTGGACAATGCTGCTATGAACATTGGGCTGCATATGGCCCTTCTCTTCACTACGTCTGTCTCTTTGGGGTAAATACCCAGTAGTGCAATGGCTGGGTCATATATGTTCTAAGCCATATTGGAGTTGAGTCAGTCCTCCCATTCTGCTTAACATCCGGGTCCAAAGCATCTCCCGTCTGGACTCAGGGACTTGTGTATTTCCCCCAAAAGAACACCTACCTTAAGCATCTGTCTTGTGTCTGCTCACATACGCTGAAGGATATCCCAAACGGCTGAGGTATCCCCTCCTATTTGCGTTCTTTGGTTGCATTCACCATATTTTCTTATAAAACCAATCACTGAGAAGGGCAAAGCCATGTTAATATACACGAGTAAATGAAATCAAGGCGGGTAATGCCTGGCACTTCCAATTTTTTTTAGATACTTATAACATTAGTGTTATAAGCTTAATGTTTATGCTTCTCTGTAATTGTAAATACTTACTTATTGATTTTGGGACTAGCTTTATTTCTTTCTCCTGCAGGAACACAGAACAACTCCTGCTCCATTTAAGTTGTCTTTCTTATGTTTGAAAATAGTGACTTGTATCTATCTTCTCTTCTTGAACTGAATATTGGCAGTGTATGCTGTGCTTTTTTTTTTAATGTAATGGTCACATGGTCACATTGCCTTTCATAGATTTTTAAAAATTTCAAAGTGTTTTGCCCAGAAATGAATCACTAACTAAGGCACAGTGACCTCCAGCAACCTCATTATTCCCCTTTTCCTGGAGCCTGCATCCACCCCCCAACTGTCCTTAGAAACTATCAGTTTTGAGTCAGTTAAGTCCCGAGAGCAAGGGTGCATATGGAGGATGGTTGGCTTCATACCCCAATGGAAAGACTATCTTGTATACTTCATCTCAGTGCCCATCAACATCGCCTGTGTGTTAAATACAGGCTGATTTCTGCATGTTTCGTGTTCTTCCTTCAGCTTGTTCCCCATGTCTGTTCATATTGGTCTACAGACTTGCTGAAGCTGACACCCCATCTTTGTCCCCATGTCCATCTCTCTGTACCGGATCTACATGGGAGAGGAATCCAAGCTGGCCATGATGTGCCAAGGGGCTTTGGTTCATTCCAGGAGGAAATTTCTGGAATAGTCTGCTAGGGTTTAGACAAAGAGGATGGTAACTCCCTTCCAGTATAACACTGGCTTACAATAGGGGGGAATAAAATGGATTTCATGGCACACTTTATCAATGGGTTCTCATTAAGAGATGAAGGGTATAAATGTAACCTTAGGGGCATCTGGGCAGCTCAGTCAGTGAAGCATCCAACTCCCCTGGTTTCAGATCAGTCATGATCTCATGGGTTGTGGGATCGAGCCCCATGTCGGGCTTCTTGCTCAGCAGTGAGTCTGCTTGGAAGGTTCTTTCCCTCTGCCTCTAACCCCCACTCCTGCTCTCCCTTCCTCTCTCTCACAAAATAAATAAATGAATCTAAGAAAATTAAAAAAAAATAAGTGTAACCCTGCCTCATTGCTATCCTTCCAGGTTTTGAGATGATAATTCTTCAGGAAAAGAGAAACTTGAAAGTTAGGGAAAATTAGAAATAAAAAGAATACCTATCTATTATGTATATATATGTATTATGTGTACACGTATGCACATATATGCATGTACTTGTTTTAAAATGTATCCCAAGGGGCGCCTGGGTGGCACAGCGGTTAAGCGTCTGCCTTCGGCTCAGGGCGTGATCCTGGCGTTATGGGATCGAGCCCCACATCAGGCTCCTCCGCTATGAGCCTGCTTCTTCCTCTTCCACTCCCTCTGCTTGTGTTCCCTCTCTCGCTGGCTGTCTCCATCTCTGTCGAGTAAATAAATAAAATCTTTAAAAAAAATAAAATAAAATAAAATGTATCCCGAGAGCAAGAATCCAAACAACTCTGAGAGTATAATCAGGCTGATTTTGTAGGATAAGTGATATTCAGGGAGTTATCTGCAAATTGAAATCTAATATGCTTCAAAAAAAAAATCTCATTATTAGATCTCCTAGTGCATCATTAAATCAAATTTTCTTAATGGCATTTAACACCCTCGCCCGACCCTGTCAACCCAGGCGAGGGATGTAGGGGCTGTGTCTGGTCCAATCTGCAAATCGCTAAGGCCTCACATGGCAATTTTGTTAATTTAAATAACCCCTTTGTTCTAGTGAATTTCGTTTGTAGCCTACAAATAAGACGGTTTTAACTTTACACAGCTAGATAAGCTTTTGCTTGAAATTAACAAAAAAGTTTTTGCTTCTTAATGTGTTTGGATAAATTTGCTGTAGGGAAGATAATAGGTACTCCCAGCTATTCATGCAGCCGTTTGTCATGAGCATTAAGAGGAGACAAGACATTGCAAGCTCCATGGAAACCAGGAGCGTCTTATTCACCCCTGCGTGCAGCACCCACGCCAAGCCAGCACACGGAAAGACACTAGAAATGCCTGCTGATTTCACTGGGGTCCCTCTGCTGAGCATTTCTGCGGCCTTTTCTCTCTATGTATATTCTCCCTCCCCCTTCCGTCTCCCTCCCTTCTCTAATCCCTCCCATGCTTCCACAACTAGCCACATGAATCCCAACCTTTGAAATCACTGATATTTCCAATGACAGTTAACTAAGTATGGACTCTTACCCCAACTCATCTTTCAAACTTTCTACCCTTGGTCTTCTCTCATTGGAGGAAAGTGTTATTCCACAGTTTCCGGAAATCAACACTGACAGAGCCTTTTGTGTAATTTCCTTTTTTATTCAAAACATAAAGACAAAGTATCGATGAAGGAAGAAAAATCTTGTACGCAACTGGGAAAGTTACTGGACACGTAGTGTAATTAAGTAGGACAAACAAGCATTGGGCTTCTCATTCCAGTTCATTGGGTTGCATGACATATAAAGTGGATTCAACAGATTGCTGATAAGAAGTACAGTAAGAAAAGCTGGGTCACTCTTTGAACAAATATGTTTGAGACGCAATGGGCTTGATAACATTATAATATTTTCTCTGCAGATTCTCGGTAAAATGCCCCACCCTCAGGATGTTTATAAGGGAAAGCATGTTGAAAACCCCCAGGAAGAGGGACATAATGTGCAACATACTTCAAATTAAGTAACAGACCTTTAATCATGGGAAAAGTTTACAAGGATAATATTTTGATATATACACTCTTGGAAACATCAGTCTAATGGATTCATCTTGTTTATCTCGTCAATACGTTGGGAGAATTCAAAACAAATTCTTGTAGACAAATATTCATAGAAACACTAGTTACAGTAGCTCAAAGGGGTGGACACAATCCAAATGTCCGTTAATGGATGAATGGATAAACGAAGGGTGGTCTGTCGAAATGGTGGAATATTCTTCAGCCATAAAAGGGAATGCAGAATTAACACCAGCCGTAATATGGATGAACCTTGAGAACATTATGCTCGGTGAAATAAGTCAGACACAAAAGGTCACATAGTATATGGTTCTATTTATGTGAAGTATCTTAGATGGTTAAATCTATAGAAACACAAAGCAGATCAATGATTGCCAGGGGTTGTGGGGAGGAAAGGATGGGGAGTGACTAGTTAATAGGGTATGAGGTTTCCTCTTGGGGTAATGAAAGTATCCTGGAGCTAATGGTGATGGTCGGCCAAGATAATGAAGATCTTAAATGTTGTTAGATGACTCACTTTACAATGGTTAATTCTATATCATCTGGATTTTATCTTGACAATACACATATCGGGAGCAACTGAGGTATTATTCAAGGTGCTGGGGATGAAACAATGATCCCGTGAAACCCAACCCTATCCTCTTACAGCATCCAGTCTGGTGAGCAAGAGAACTCACCTCATACGGTCCGATCGAATGTATGTGGAGTGTTGGGTTGCACTTGTGGTCAGGGCTATGAATGACGTGATGCTTTGTTAGAATTTTGGGTAATCTTCTCAATTGCTTTAAATATTTTTCTAAACTTTAGATATTTATTGTAGTTTAGATATTATTACAAGTCCAGATGGTGGGTCCAAGTGAGAGTGTTTCCATATTTTTATCCCCATCTGCTAGCCCGCATTAGACATCTAGACATTATGCAAACTCCACTTCCTGTTTTCCCTAGTCAGATGCTAGGCTTTTAATGTTTTAAAAAATAATTCTCAGACATAGTGTTTTGAAGATTGGCTTCAAAATTTGCATCTACACTCATCACTTCTGTTTCCATTTTACTCATTGCTCTCTCAAAGTACTGTGATCAAGAAATGGCCATTTTTTTGCCAAAAGATCACATTGGGTAGCCTTACATGAGGAAAGATTCTCTTTGGAAAGGATTCCATTTTTCATGTAAAGGAGAAGTATAGAGCTGAGCCTTGAACAATGTAGGGATTACAGACACCGACCCATTGTGCATCAAAAATGCGTATACATTTTGACTCCCCCAAAACTTAACTAATCATAGCCTACTTGAAAATGTCAGTCTTAGCAATAATATAAACCTTACCAATAATATAAATAGTCAATCAAACCATATTTTATCTAGGTATTTTATACTATATTCTTTTTTTTAAAAAATATTTTATTTATTTATTCGACAGAGATAGAGACAGCCAGCAAGAGAGGGAACACAAGCAGGGGGAGTGGGAGAGGAAGAAGCAGGCTCACAGCAGAAGAGCCTGATGTGGGGCTCGATCCCAGAACGCCGGGATCACGCCCTGAGCTGAAGGCAGACGCTTAACCGCTGTGCCACCCAGGCGCCCCTATACTACATTCTTATAATAAAGTAAGGTAGAGAAAAGAAAAGGTGACTTAAAAAATCATAAAGAAAATACATTTCCAAGCCTGCACTGTATTTATTAAAAACAAAAAACAACACAAAACCCTGCAAATGTTCAAACCCATGTTCTTCAATGTTTGACTGGGCGACTCTGTGATTCGGGTAATGGTCAGTGCTGTTTGCTGTCAGTTTCATAGTGTAGCTGGATGGGTAGTGTCCAATGATCTACATATATCTTCCTCTTTTTACTAATGGAAAGTCCCGTTTGAAGAAATAGGCTATCAAATTATATTTGGTAAAGGATAACTTTATATTCTTGGCTTGGTTACACGTTTCCAAAGACCCCAGGGAATGTATCTGAATTTTAGAATTGTTGAAAACAGCTGTGAATGATACGTGGCATGTCTGGGAGTGGTTGGTGCAAGGCGTTAGCATACGTGCATGCCAGAGGTCAAACGGAGGCTGAAATCACGGAAGGTGAGCACTTGCATGTCATGCTCACAGCTGGCTGGTTGGACCTAAGGAGCCCTGGGGCCGTCTGCAGAGACCGGTGCAGGGCAGAACTAGGACAGTTGGAGGTCAAAGCCAAGGCGAGGTTGGAAGGCTGAATCTGTTTTCTTTGCTTTGGGGTTACATTGGGTCAGGCGCAGACGCATTCACAGGTGATATATGTGATTAACTGATACAAGAGATTTATTTTAAAAGATCCTTGCAATGAGTGATGGTCATTATTTCAAAGCTTCTCTGCTCTTTCTCCCTTTCTCAGGATGAACCTGTTCCCTGTAGAACGTGAACACCTTCTTTTGGCTCTGCAAAGTGGACAGGTGTGTGTTCATCAAACCTCATCCTTGCTGCCTCTGGTTCTGAGGATCTTTTAATTATTTAGTTTTTATAGGACTGCAGGCTCTTGTAAGCTTAATTAAAGCTCTAATTTCCTCTGGGACATGTAGATGAATTTGTTGGGCAAGGACTAAAAATCTCCAGTGAATGAGTTTGGGGGGAAAGAAAAAAAAAAAAGGAAAGACTACTGCACCTTAACTCTTTCTAGGCTTATGGGAATCAGTTTAAAACTAATGTGCACACAGTAGGGAGAAAAGTATGTCCTTCTCCAGGAGTTTGGGGAGAATGTAGGTTAAATTCCACTTTTATTAATTCTACAAGTTAAATTTGACATTGGCTATTCTTCTTCTATTATTGTATCCATTTAATTTCATCTCTTTTTCCTCATCTTCTTCCTAATATTTTTGTCGTCCTCCTCTTCCTCCTTTTTTTCCCTTCCTTTTCTGGCCATGGAAAAAGCACAAATCAGGAAAATATGGGTAAACAGAGGCAAACTCTAACCAGAAATCCAGGGGATTGTTAGGAGAATTGGCAATTGAGGTCCACAATTGCAGAAATTTTCTTTCCCCCAAATCCAAATAAATGAGCAAAACAAAACAAAATTGTATATAGACTAGATAGATAGATAGATAGATAGATAGATAGATAGATAGATAGATATGATGATTGGATGGATGGATAGATGGATGGATGGATGGATGGATGGATGGATGGATGGATGGATAGATAGACTCATTAAGAACATGTTAAGAATTATGTTCATTCTCCAAAACACCTGATAGCTTGGCGGTTTACTAGAAAGGAGTCATATCACTCACCAAATGTTAAAAGTAGAGCTAAGACTCATTAAAGCAGAGGCTATCATGTTTTTTAAAAAAGCAGGAAGACAAAGCTGTTTTCCCACGTGACAAACAAAGACACGGCTAACGCATCCACAGTCATGTTGGCATGACGTGGGGAGTCCGTTAGAGTAGCATACATTGTGTTCACTCAGCACTTGAACTATGTTAGCAAAAACCCCAAACACCCAACGTATGAGGGATAAAAATTGTATTAGTGACAACAAATCTATTTGTGGGGAGGGAATTCTTTTCTTTTTTCTTTTTTTTTTAAAGATTTTATTTATTTATTTGACAGAGACAGCGAGAGAGGGAACACAAGCAAGGGGAGTGGGAGAGGAAGAAGCAGGCTCTCAGCAGAGCAGGGAGCCCGATGAGGGACTCGATCCCAGGACTGTGGGATCACGCCCTGTACCGAAGGCAGACGCTTAACGACTGAGCCACCCAGGCACCCCGGGAATTATTTTCAAAGAAGAAAAGATGGTGGGAAGCAAATGGAAATGTTCAGTGTCACCATTTTGAAAGTTCGTATGGATGGCATATAATCGCAGAGCAAAGAAGAGAGAGAAGAAATGAATGAGATGATGAAGGCAAAGCATCCGGGTGGCCAAGATGGCGGGGAAGCGGTGGATGCCACAGGTACATAAGGCAGGAACAGACACAGGCAGAATCCACAGGCAGGAGCTTTTTGGACCAGCCAAACGATTCCTAATGAGAAATGGAGGCTTCTTACCACTCAGCCTCTGAATCCAATGAAATGAACAGTAGCTCTGATACACAGACTTATGGTCTCTGAATTCTACCGCAGTCCTAATACATCAGTATATCACGTTCGCTTATCAATATCCTAGAAGAACGTACTTTCAGTCGCATTCAGGGATACGGGAAAAATCAGGGTGAATGAATAAATACCAGGAGTATTTTTCACTCCAAGAGCAAGACCTCGGAGTCACTGTGAAATCTATCAGCTGTGTTCCCACAGAAGCTGAAAGCGTGTGTGTGTGTGTGTGTGTGTGTGTGTGTGTGTATCAGAGACAAAATTTATAATTGTATTGATTGTGTTCCTTCTTGAATTCTTATCTGTAGGGCAATTCTATAAACAGCAGAAATAGCAGACAGTAAATAAACCAGTTAATGGAGTTGGGGCGCTCATGGAAACAGTCAATATGTGATAAAATTAAACTCTGAAGGTACGCTTAGAAGTTAAAAAATCAGGGCTTAAGTCGAGTTTGGGTGTTATGGGCTCTTTCTTCTATGCCTTGGAAACATGAGTTCTCTGCTTCATTGCCTTTGTAACAGGTAATCCCCCAATTTTGAAGTCACCAGTGTGAAATCCCCTCGTTTCCATTTGGTTATTGTTACGCATACATTTACGAAAGCCCAAGATTCCACGGAACAAATGGTTTTGTAATTCCAAAGTAGTTACCGAATGCAGGCTGGCATCGCAGGTGTTGAAACAAAAGCAGGTCAAAATTACACACCGCGTGTGAGGGGTTAAATGGGAGCCTCGGCTCACCAGCAGGTGTGCCTAAATCCCTTGGCAACTCTGCTTTGGTGCTGTTCCGCCCACTGAAAAGAGAGCATCTTTGCATGGAATTAACAGGCTTTTTTTCAAGGAAATTACATATGCATCGAGGGAGAAACTCAGGGGGAGGGGGCGGGGAACCTGGAAAACGCCAAGCAACACAATTTTGCTGTGCATAGCAAGTTGCCTAAAATGCAAAACTTGATGTTGACATAATCGTTTGGAAACAGCATCTCTGTCAGTGAGTTAAGAAGAGCCCCAAACAACCCTGGGCACATGCGAGTCTTTTCCCTGTGAATACTGCAATTTAGATATATGCTTACCAGCCCTTTTTCATGTGCTTTGCGATGGCTAGACAGGTGTCCTGACAAAACACAGTGAAATCACACAGACTAGAATAACTAGTGCCTTATGCTGTTCATTTTCAAGTTGGGGGAAAAAGAAGTCAAGAAGGAAAAATAAAATGAACAGAGCTGGGAAAAACTGGGGACCCGGGGGGCAGGGAGGGATGAAGAAGACCAAGGAACAAGAGGGGGTATCTGGGGGGCTGCATGGATGGGTGCCTGGTCTTCATTGCAGTTGGGTTGGGTGTTCAATGACAACCCAACAGGCGTGTTCGGCCGGACATTATTTATGCCCAAAACCCACCAGCTGGAACGCACTCATTGGCATTCTGAGTCTTCATGATTCTGTTATTGACCTATCCCGTGGATGCACACACTCTCCATCAGCTAAGGACCCTTGGCGACCCACCCATTCCCCAGCCAGCCCAGACGTGGTGAGCAGAGGGATTTCACATCATGCAAGACTGGGTGGGTCTAGCTCTTGTTGCATAAAAAGAGACCGGGAATGCAAGTGTTAGACGCTCTCCACGGTACCTGGGTCCATTCAGTGTCTGCCTTCGGCTCAGGTCATGATCTCAAGGTCCTGGGACTAAGCCCTGCATTGGGCTCCCTGCTCAGTGGGGAGCCTCCTTCTTCCTCTCCCGCTCCCCCTGCTTGTGTTCCCTCTCTTGCTATCTCTCTCTGTGTCAAATAAATAAATAAAATCTTAAAAAAAAAAAAAAAGAGGTAGATGTTCTCCAAGACAAATTCTGGCTGCCTCACTATACTGGTGATATTCCATCCTATGTCTTTGAGCAATAAGGCAAAGAGCATAGTGAACCACTCAGCCCTTCATATGGACTTCAGAAATAGTTTGTAAAATATTTTTTACAAAATAGAAGGGTTTGTTCCTTTCTCCTCCCCAAATGGCATAAACACCAGAAAAATCGTGCCGTTGGTGAACGGGAGTCCGTGTTATGTGTGGGCTCTCGGGGACTGATAAACAGTTAATCTAAAGCAAATAAAGTGAGAAAATGAAAAAAAAAAAGTGTTAAATGCTTAACTGTTTCAGTGATTTTAATTAAAACATTTGTCATGCTCGAGACTAATTAGTAATTACATAAGCACTTTATTATGTCGTGCCAACGAAACATTACTTTGGGTTTCAGAGCAAATTTGAGTTTCAAGTAAATAATTGTTTAAGTCAGAATTAATTACTTCATAAATTATGTAGCCACAGGATCATTTTAATGAACTTATGTTTGTTAATAAATTTGTCAAGGTCTTCTTTGCTCCAGGACTAAAAGGCATATTGATTAACAAGCTATTGGACGTAAAGCAACATATGCGGTGACTGTAGGTGGATTTAAAGTGTTTCCTATGTGTAGCATTTAAGGCCACGGTGTGTAATTTAAAAGTATATCAACAATGTGAAGAGTATAGAAACAAGTTTAAAAATTAAAATAAGCCACATTCTTTCCTATGCTTCGGTTGGAAGACGACATTGTGAAAGAGTGTGGGCTCTCAGTATGTGTGTGTTACAACGTTTCAATAACATGAGGTTGCAGACCTGTAGCTCTCCTGTTACGCAGTCACACGTACCTGGAATAACGATTTATAAATCTTTCATGGACTAACAAGGACAAGCAATCATTATTTACAAATGTTTCGATGGTAGACACACCGAAACACCTGATACGTTGGTGATAGGAGAGCCAGTTGATCGCCTTCAAGACAGGAATGCGAAAATCCAAACTATCATGATAATTTCTCTTTAAGCTCTGAGAATGTAAGTCATTCATTTCTATCCGTGTCAAAGGATGCATTATTGACAGCTCTTTAAATAGAAGTCCTTTGCAGAAAGCCACATTCCATATAGATAAGATAAACGTATGACAGAATCCAAGGAAGAAGAGCTAGTGAGACGCTGGAAAGGCAACAAGGACAATGTCTCCTGACATCCATTCATTATACATGTGTCACAGGAGAGCCCATGAGCTCAGACTGCGTGCATATTCAAAGAGCATGCCCGTTCTTTATTGTGTTGAAACTGTGCTGCTTTCCCGTGGCAGTTCCAGGTGTGGCTGAGCTCATAATCTCGGTGTGATTTGAAAACGGCATCTGTTCTCTGGGTGAACGCAACCTTTACTCTGTGTCTCAGGTTTCTTCTCTTTGTGCTCTTTTTCAAGGTGGCTTTTGTGGGACATCTGGAGGAATGGGCTCATGGGGGGAGGGGAGACAGGGGTCTCAGGTTTCTCCTTATTGTCTGCTTGGTAGGGAGCTGGTCTGAGCTTCCTATGGCTTAGGGGCAGCTGGGGACATGCTGGTTCCACCCGCATAGCTCCCGTCTACATCTGCTCTTGGAGACTGGTGGCCTTATTCTAGCAGGTGCTCTGAGAAGCAATGGCCCACTTCCCTTGCTACTTGGACTCCTTCCTGGCTCTACGCAACCTCTGGAGGTTTAAACACTGAGTGCAGAGAGTTTGTGATGCAGCCCACAGATGTAAAACTGAGCATATGACCCATGAACGTGTCCAATTTCTATTTTTCTTTTTACATCTAAGACCTTTTCAAAGGACCATCGATTCAACACCAATGCTTCTCTCCATTTCTCCTGAACTTTTCTTATGGTTGAACCATGTTCCCCAAAGGATATGTTCAAGTCTTCATACCAGGTATCTGTGAATGTAGCCTTATTTGGAAATAGGATTTTTGCAGATGGGATCAGATGAGGCCATTAGGGTGCACACTAAGCGAATAGGACATGTGTCCTTGTAAGAGACAGAAGAGGAGACACAGACACAGAGGAGAAGCCACGTGAAGACAGAGGCAGAGATGGGAGGGATGTGGCCAGCAGCCCAGGGACGCCTGGAGCCCCAGAAGCTGGAAGAGGAGGAAGGACCCTCCCTGGAGCCTCAGGAGGGAGCACAGCCCTGCCCCGCCTGGATCTCAGGGGTCCTGCCCCGCCTGCATCTCAGACTGCTGGTCTCCAGACTTGGGAAACAATGAATTCCTTTTTTTTTTTTTTTTTTAAAGACATCCAGTTTGTTGCAGTTTGTTCTGACTGGCCATAGGAAACTCATATATTTTTATACAGAAACGCTACAGATAACAAAGCCGCCAGAGCACCTGGATGTTCTCACACTGTCCTATGAAAGGAATCCAGGCCGAATGATTTTTCTCTATATAATTGTGGCTTCCATTTCTTCTTCTTTAAACTCGTAGAGTAGGATAAGGAAGAGGGAGAGCATTATTTTCTACAGCTCTGCATTGGAATCCTGTGGGTAGTTTATGTTGCTTTTAGGTAGGAGTTTAGTTCGAAGGGAGTCATTTAAGTGTTTAAAACATACACTCCCTGTGTGTAAGCCTTTGCTTTAGTTCCTGTCATTTCCCCAGGGCCTAAGCAGCCCTAGCATCCTACACAGACTCACTCTTGGATGCGTACCAGAATAAAATCACTGGTCTAGCATGTCTTTCTTGCTGTATCACTAACAGATAATTGGTAGAAACTTTCTATAAGACATAACTCTGTGGGAGAAGCAGATACCGGTCCCCACTTTGCACTGGCTAGTTCAGGGGTGCCAGGAAAATGCCCCATCTCTAGATTGTCTATTTTGCACCTGGGGATGCGGTCAGAAGCACCTGCCACCTGTCTCAAGTGGAAAATGGAAATAGGTGAGTGCTGAGGGTGACCCCCTATGTTGGTGAGCTTTTTGTGTTCTATACACTCATACTTTAGGGATTGTCTAATGTCAATGTGTGTGTGTGTGTGTGTGTGTGTGTGTGACAGAGAGAGAGAGAGAGAGAGAGAGAAGTGGACAGAAAAAAGGAGACAATGAAGAGCAAAATATGGCCACCATTTTGTCTGGTAAAGAAAAGGACAGTGCTCTGACGTCAAAGAGAATGGAAAGGTATTAGGGAGACGTTTGGATTTTCATTTCTGAATATAAATTCCTAGGGGAAAAAACGTCAGGGGAGGGACTCAGCTGAAACTGGGAGAGGATTAGGAGAGTAACCCCTGTAGGAATGAGAAAAGGCAGTGGTGTGTGGCTGGGTTTGGTTTCTCTGTTTTCCAGCGTGGAGAAGTGCCCTGATAATCACGTAATCTTGGGTCCCCCTTTTAGTTTTTGCCTGTGTCCTCTCTCTCTGTGACATCTTTTTTGTAATCCACCCCCACCTCCATATACATACTGACTCTCATGGTACAAAGGAAGCTCCATGAAGCCATGAGCCTGATTAATTGTAGCTTTATAGGTGGGGGGATGGGGTAACTGGGTGATGGGCATGAAGGAGGGCGGGTGATGGAATGAGCACCGGATGTTACATGCAACTGATAAGTCACTAAATTACCTCCGAAACTAATACTACACTACATGTTAATTAAATTGAATTTAACTTAAAAAATAATAATAATTGCAGCTTTATTTCCCAAACAGGAGTTGGTGCAAAGTATATACTCAATAATTATGAGTATATATTTTAATCGATTCATGAATGGGCTTACTCATTGAGATTTGAAAGGTCTTCAGACTCAAAAATACCTGTTATGTTCAATGGCTTTTCCTAGAAGAGCAGGCATGAATGATTTTCAATTGGTAGTTTCTCAGCTAATAGAATTGGAGAACCTGTGATTTTTCTGTGCTGATTCTCTGATCGATGTGTATGATTCAGGATGGGATGGGATCATTTTTCCTTGGCTTATTTTGTTTTTCAACCACTGACATCAAACTAGGAATGAGGTTTCCATTACCTAAGGGTATGTATTAGCATGGGTAGCCTAAAATTTCAAAAAGCATGTTGGAAATTTACCACTCCTCTGGCTGTTGATTTTTTTTTCCTGAAGACTTATTTATGGTTTTGACAAATTTCTCCCACGTTACTTTCTTCATTGGGCAGTGAAGGAAAAGCATTGTCACACTGGGCCTGCGTTGACTTGATTTAGGAGTCCGAGCATTTGTTCTCGCTGAAGGCATTATTGATGTGTCTGAAACCGTATTGCAAAACAAATTAAAGTAATTACATGGAAGTAAAAATCCATTTAATGGCAAAAACAAAATTATTAAATGGCGAGACAGTAATCAAGTGGTGCATCTTAATTAAATAAAGTGAGATGTTTTACTTCATTTTGGAGGTTTTTGCCTTTAGTCAGGGACTTTTCTGGTGTGGGGAATCTTGCTCTTGAGATCGGCGCCGGGCTCCGGTCTTCCAGAATGGCCCATCTGGGACAGGAATGTCAACATGGCGTTTTGTGGGACTTGAAGAGTGAAGATTCCTCAGGAAGATGCTCTACTGCTGAAGGACCCTATGGAGACCGCAGTGCGGTAAGTGAGAGGTAGGCAGCTGAGTAGATCAGGGCCCCCCTTTTCTTGACTAGGCAGACCAGAATCCATAGTTGGTCCTATTGCATCCTCCCTTGTGCATTTGGAGGCTCTGTCCTAGCAAAACATTCCTCCCGCCTAATATCAGGAGTATTAGATAATATACATAAAGGTCCTCACCCTGAGTTTGGTACGTGATGAGCATTTAATTAATAGTAAACATACACGGGATGACTATCTTTTGAGTCTTTGCCCAAGAATTCAGAATACCAGGCCACCCAAAGAGGTCCACCTCCTAATTCCTAGCCCCTGTGACTCTGTTTCCCTAGGTGACAAAAGGAACTCTGCACATGCAATGAAGTTAAAGACCCTGACGTGGGAGATGATCATGGATTCTTTGATGATCTGTGATGGTAATTACAGGAGTCCTTCGAGAAGATAAACGTGACGCAGTGTGAGAAGGGCATTGCCGGCTTGAAGATGGCAGAGGGGCCACAAGCCAAGGAATGTGGTGCCTTCAGAAGCTGGAAGAGCTCAGAACACAGATTCTCCCCTAGAGTCTCCAGAAGGAACAAATCTTGCTGACAGGTGGATTTTAGCCCCGGGAAAGGGATTTCAGACTTCTGACCCCTACAACTGTAGAAGAAGACATTCGTGTTGTTTGAAGCCACCCTACATGTGGTAACGGGTCTCAGAAAAGGACAAAGGGCTGTCCCATCCCAACTCGTGTGTATTCACGACTTTAGGGGCTCACCTGCTTCTCTCTGTCATGCCTAGAGTCTAAACAATTGAAGTCAAAAGTCCAATGGGATGTGGTAAAAATAATAACACATTCAAGGCTCATTGAGTGTTTATGATGTGTCAGTCGTTGGTGTGAGCATGTAGTTAATTTTATCGTCATAAAACACTTCTAGGTCAATGGTATTATCCCCATTTTACAGATTGAGAAACTGAGGCACAGAGGGGTTAAATAATGCAGATACACAGCAGGCCACTGGCCAGGCCAGAATTTAACCCCATAAGGTTTCATTCCAGAATCAGACTCCTAACCACTCCATCCAAAAATGACATGACACTATGACATTGATGTTGGCCATGGCTACAATATATTGGTTGATTGATAATTATGAATATAAGTATAATTATATTGCAAGTGACTGTAGCTATTATGGCTTTCCTACACATTGTGACAACCTTTGTGGGTGTCTTACCCAGGGGAAGGTCCTGTTGTGCTAATGACTTCAAACCAACGTGAGGGAAGTGGATGAAACATCTAAGACAATGTAGCAAGAGAAGAGTAAACCAAGATAGAAATCCATCTTTAGTCTCCACTTCTATTCTTCCTCCCCCTCTGACTTGGCTGGATGCATAAGAGGACTCAGTGGGACATTTTTCCTATTCCTGGTTAGTCATTCGGGCAACAAGAAGGCTTCCTGAATGCAGATTTCTGGGTCTAGAGCCCATCGGTAGAACCGCATGTCAACACGATGATTCTTTGCCTCATTTGATGGTTTCCGTCAGCAGACAATAAGAAATTTCTACGTTAATAGAGAAGTATAGAACGCCTCCCAGTAAAGGGGAACTTTCTGTCATGCTCAGAGACGGAGAAGGTTGGCAAGGGCCAGAGCTAATTCTCTTTCCTCCCAGAAGGTGACAAATAATCCGGACTGTCTTATGTGTTTGGTAATATTGTGTTGTTTTTCAAGATGGTCAATCATTACACTGATATGGATGATTACTATTATTTAGGGTCTGTGTGTGTGAGCATTACACTATCTTCCAGATCATTGTGTTAATAGCTTCATATACATTGACGCCTTCAAGGCAACTCTGTCAGCTGGGGATAACATTTTCTCACTTCTCAGATGAGCAAAGTAAAGTAGGGGCATAAGCTCAAAATTACATGACGCCCAGTCCCATTACTCAATTATTATGCCATAAAAAGTGTCATCATTGGCAGACTTCGTTTCGTATAAAAATTCAGGATCCAGCATCCTTCATGCTAAAAAAAAAAATGTTATTTTAAAATCTATGCAGCAAATGAACTTGTGGATAATCACTTCATATAAAATTAGTTTTTTAACCTTATATGCCATATACCATTCTCATTTTTTTTGTTGTTTTTTGGCTGCTTTGGGGATGTGTGCTGCATTTTGCTTGTCTTATTTTTTTTTTTTTTAAGATTTTATTTATTTATTCGACAGAGAGACAGCCAGCGAGAGAGGGAACACAAGCAGGGGGAGTGGGAGAGGAAGAAGCAGGCTCCCAGCGGAGGAGCCTGAGGTGGGGCTTGATCCCAGGACCCCGGGATCACGCCCTGAGCCGAAGGCAGACGCTTAACGACTGCACCACCCAAGCGCCCCTGCTTGTCTTATTTTTTTGTTGCATGATTGATTGAAGAGAAGGAAGGAGGTGAACGTTTGCTAACCCTTAGTATTCTTTTATTTACATGTAGTAAAATGTAGTGGGGGGAAAACTCAGGCTTTTGTCCAAAAGGAAATTACCGGGGATTTTTGTGGTCTTACCTGGGCTATGTACCGTTTCCGTCCCATCCCCTGCCAATAATCATCATCGACCACAACAGTGTGGGTAGGAGGGGGTATGTTCATCTCATGCAAATGCCACGCGCGCTGCAAGTCAATATCTTAGCATCATTACTGGAGCGGTTTTGAGGCAACTATCTTGCTGGATTTTTGTGTATAGAATACCTTTTTGCATTATACCTTATCTTTTTATTATTGTCTGTCCCTTTTAAAAAATTATCAGACTCGTCAAGTCCTTTTCTGCCAGAAGTGACAGAAATCAAACTTCTTAAATTGGCTTGAGGAAAAATGGAAGCAGTGTGCCTTCAGCTGGTTTCAGTTTGGCCAAGACATGTCTTCACGGAATGGCTCAAACGTACGGTCGACACTCTGATTCTTTCTCCTTGTTCTGGCTCTCTGTCCTTCCCCGGACTGATTTCAGTGGTGAGCAGAGTTCCTGGTCACCCTAGAGAAGATTACTGTGTTCACATTACCAAAGGGAAAAAAATAATAAAGCATCTTCCTTTTTTTTTTTCTCTCCCTCTCCTCATTATCTAGGGAAGAATTTTTATCTTAATTTGATGTGGTACAGTGGTTTCCAAAGGGTCACCTGTGAACCAGAGGCACTGAGATCACGTTGAGAATGTGTGACATGTGCAGATTCTTGGGTCCTGCCCTCAACCTGCAGAATCAGAATCTGGGGGCATGGGGTCCACCAATCTGTGTCCCCCAGGTGACCCCGATGGTGCTCCATGTCGCAAGTCCAGCTCAACTATCTCCCTGGAGCGTCCCAAAACAAAGAGAGATATTTCGCCAAGGCCGGGCCACGGCTTATTGGAGGAGGTGGAAGGGAGAGTTTTGACTGACAACCCAAGATGACACAAGAAGGATTAGTTCCCAAACGGGAATGGGAATTCTAGGTGGCTGAAAACAACACCATGGGTCACACTGCTCATGCATATCTTCTGACTTCAGACTCTCTGGGGTTGAGTTATTCTTTCAGATGTCCTGACAACCCTTGGCCGAGCAATGTCTCCTCAACCTCAACGCACCCAGAGCCTCGTAGCAGAGGGAAAGCATGACAACTTTAGTATAAACAAACATTTGGGAAAGGGGAACAGGGAGACCATGTATGGAGATCCACCTCATGAGACACATTCTCTAAGAAAGGGGAGCTCAGCCTCACTCCCCAAATGCAAGTTTTTGTTTTGCCCACACGGAGGGTCTGCCATATTTATTGTACTCCATGGTTATGCCTAAGGTGCTACAGGATTTTGTTTCTGGGGGCTGTAGAGATCTCCCAGTCAGTCTCCATCGGTATAGTTTTGAGGATGTGAGGATTGGATTCGGGCCATAAGACTCATGGCCTGAATGGTGGCCCCCACGAATGCATATCTTGACATTTTAATTCCCGGTAACACAGAATGTAATTGTCTTTGGATATAGGGTCTTTAAGACATAATTAAAGGAAAAATAAGATCATTAAAATGTGCCTTACTCCAAAAGGGCCTGTGTCCTTATAAGAAGAGGTAAGGAGAGAGAGGGAAGACCATGAGAGGACATGGGAAGGAGACAGCGTCCAAAAACCGAGGGGAGAGGCTGACAAAGGAAACATAATGAAAAATAGTTACCAGACCGTTTTTAAAAAGCAAATTTGTGACACATGTTCTATTAGGGCTTTAATAAGGCTTAACTGATGATGAGTAGGAGAGATAAATGTGTCTGTGGTGTCTTGAATCTTCTAAGTTTCTACTCGAAAGTTTTAGTTGACTCGGGTTGCCATAACAGAGTACCGCAGACTGAGTGCCTTGCCTGGCGGTTCCGAAGGTCATAATTCTGAGATGAAGCTGTTCGCTGGGTTGGTTCCTTCTGAGGAATGAGGGGAGGAATCCATTCCATGCCTCCCTCCACTCTATCCACGTCTCTCTCTCTCTATAGACCCACCCTATTGGTCTGTTTCTTTGGAGGACCCTAATAAATATTCCACTTATTACCCAACCACTTTCCACATCTTGCAAAGCATTTGGCAACATGTTAAAAATTTTCTTTCTGGACCATTTTGCATGATAAGATGCTGTGTGGATAATAAGTCATTTGATGAGAACGTGGGCGTCTAACTCCAGTGGGGAGAATGCATCATAATGATAACGTTTGGCAAAAGAGGGATTTATGGAGGGTTCTTAAAAAAAAAAGAAACTTGGACACTTGGCTTGAGAAACATTTAGCTTTGTTCTGGTGCATTCCCGCATTTTAATTCTGTTGCTAATTAAATGAGACATTACGGTTTTCTATTCATGTCACCGTGAAGCGATTTTTGAGCCACAGATGCATCTGCTCTGTGAATGCACTTTTAAAGATGGAAATGAAGACAAATGGGCAATTTTGCATAAAAGTTCTTATCTTGGTGGTCGTGGACTGGGTGATGTCTATCAGACAATCCGTGGCTAACTTTTCTCACATGCATGGAAAGTGGGAAAAGACAACCTTTTTAGGGGAACTCAAATTACAACCTTGTTAGTGAGTGCATTTGTTCTGGTACCTTTCCATATTTTTCACGTTTCCTCATATTCCGCAGGCTTGAGAACCTTTCTCATTCTACACGGGCGTTCGAGGGATTCTGGATAATGTCTGGTCACTTAACTCAGGGCAGCTGGTGAGAAGATAAGGGGTAAAGAAAAGGAGACATTTTTGCCTTTAGGCGGAGGCTGGCCCTCCGATCTTCACCGGTGACACTTTGGGCGAAATATTTAATCATAGGCTTTGAAATGAGTTAAGATAGACGCAAAGGAGGGTGGATTGTCTTAATGAGATTGTGTTTCTCTTTCTTTCTTCTTTTTTAAATTGAGATATAATTAACATACAGTGTCCTATTAGCTTCAGGTATAGACACAAAGACCAATGGAACAGTGTAGAGAGCCCAGAAATAAACCCATGCTGATCTGGTCTATTAGTCCACGACAAAGGAATATTCAAGAATACGCAATGTCTTAACGGGATTTTAAGATCCTGGATGAATAAGATGAGTTCTACAAAGACATGGTGTCCACTGCCTCAGGCACCCCATCTCCTGATCTTCTCTGGTAACAGAGGTTCAGCTCCTGTCTCCCTAGAGGTTGGGTTGGTCCACCTGGATCTCACTGAGGTGTCGTCATGGATCCCCTGTTCCCCTGATAGAAAGAGTTATCTCTTTCATTCTGAACAAGAAGGCAACATGGGAGAGAGATCTACCTGTAAGGAAGGCTGTGTGCTCACTGACCTTCCCCCAAGTTTCACTGTTACCTTTAGGTTATGGCATCTTCAGCTGGACTATTGGTCCATCAATATGATGTAATGCCGGCTCCTTCTTGAAAGTGTTACCACAAGACTTGGGAGAAAAAAAACAAAACCAAACCTATTTCCCTTGGGTCTTCTTAGCTCAGGTGGGAATGGCCAGAATTTCCCCCAAAAGCTTTTTACTCTCTAGGGGAACACCAAATGTAAAGGAAATTTCAATTCTGCAATGTAGAAACATAGTCATTAATTGTCTTTGCCCTATTTTTTTTACACATTTCTCATGCAATGTGCTCTTATTGGCACCGACTCTGGATGAAGAAAAAGGTATTAATGATTTTACCTCAAGGAAATAAAAACACAGAAGAAGATCACACATTTACAGCATCTTCATGCACACAATTGGTTATTAGCCAACTAATGAACCATCTTAAACCCGCGTGGAATGAGATGAAGTGCTGGAGACAATACACTCCCTAAAAATAAATCAAGCATTTAGTTCCATTAATTTCTGTTAAAATATTATTATAAAGAGAGTTACTTTAAGATATATATATATATATATATATTTATTTATTTATTTTCCTATAACATGTTGTTTATTCAGAATTAAGCCCCATTAAGTCCTAAAAATAATTCTGTGGCTTAAAGCTTGATTGTTACATTATCTGGGGTGCACGTTTATTAAGAACAATTTGTCTTCATGCTTTGGTTCGCAGGTTGTAAGTGTTAAGAAAAGCTCCCTGGAGCTCGGGCGCATATAAAGGAACGCACCAACTTTGATGACATGCATCGTGTTCTCCTGCATGGAGAGGGAAGCAGCAGGGCCCAGGGCCCACTGTTGGACTGCATGACTCGTGCACTGATGTTCGAGCTGTGACCCAAGACCGTCCAGCATCTGCCCCTCCCATGCCTGGGTTGACCTTGCTTTGTCACTGTCTTAATCATAATTCCCTCTAGAAAGCGGTCCTCCAGGTGGGACATTATTCCCAAGGATGCCCCTGGAGGAAAGGATGGGGTACTTGGGCGTGGAACTGGAGTATGGTTCATCAGCTGAACTACTGGTTCATCCCATCATCTCTTCACCATCGCCTTGGGGTCTCCTGCCTCGAGAATGTCATAGAAGAGCCACCTGTGTTGAGAGGTGGGGTGGACAGCTTCATCAGCCCAAAGACGTGTCTCTTTCTCAGGACTGTTATATGCAACCACTCTGTCTCCATCCACAGGAGAATATTGAAGTAAATTTGGAAGCACAGGAATGCAGAATATCACAAAAACTTGAAAGACTAATCACAGAGAAGACTACATCTGCAGGAACGTCACTGATGGTCCAGCTACTTGCTCCCTGAGGCTGTCCTCTGTTTGCTGGGAAGCCACATGTCCTCTTCTCATACCTACTCAGTGAGAGTGGGCTGGGGACACTGAGAGAGGGCCTTTCAGCGAAATGGGGAATCCTCTGACAGATGATTTTGGCTGGACAATTCCCCAGCAGCCTCACAGAAAAGCCACGAGACCCACACTGCTGTCTCTGTCTGTCCCCACTTCCCTCCGAGCCTCATGGGGTCAGATTGGTATCAACGTCACGTCCAGCCTCTTCCAGCTTCCCTCCCCATTTTTTTCTCCCTGGAGTTTCCCCAATACATTTGCAAAGGACCCATCCCCCTTTGCAAGCTTCTCGGGAGACCCAGACCAACACAACACAGGAGTTCCATAAGATAAGTCTTGTCAATCACTTTGCGTAATTTTTTTTTAGCATATAGGAACGTCTCAGCAAATGAGAGCTTAAATAATGAAAACATAAAATAAAAATGTTTAACCTCCCTGAATGTCGCCACAGAGCTATGACCTCAACGAATCTCTCTATACAAGAAACATGCACTTCAGAAATACTCTGTATACCTTTGTGAAAATAGCAGCAAGATGTTCTTTGTGGGTTTTTTTTTTTCTTCCCCACATTCTGCCTTGTAAGATGTTATCAGTTTGCTCTGGAATGAAACAATGTAGTTTTTTGCTTTTAGTAAACTTACAGGGATCTTTGCGTCTCCTGTGTGTGTGTGTGTGTGTGTGCGTGTGTGTGTGTGAGAGAGAGAGAGAGAGCTTATTGTCTTTTTTCCATATATTTTATTTACTTGTAAGTGCGTACCATTTAATGTATCTTATTGAAAAATATGTATTGAGATATAATTGACATGGAGATCGCGTAAGTATAAGGGTACAATGTGTTGTTGGATACATTTACACGTTTTGATATGATCATCAGCACAGTGCTATGGGTGATACCTTTCTCGTCACATCATTGCCATTTTTGTGTGTGTGGATAAAATTTGAGATTTAGTCTCTTAGAAACTTTGAACCATACAGTATCATCACAATCCTGTGCATTCTGTGTGCAGAATTTACTCATTTTCTAATTGCAACTTTGTAAACTTTGGGCAACATCTCTGCATTCCCCCATATCCCAGCCCTGGTAAATATCATTCATTTAAATTTTTCTTTTAAGGTCGTAAAATACACATAACAGAAAAGTTACCATTTTAGGCATTTCAAAGAGCACAATTGAGGTCCATTTGGAATATTCACAACATCGTGCAACTCCCATAATTATCTAGTTGCAGGACATTTTCATCGCCCTAAAAGGAGACCCTGACCCCAATGCCCTCCCTCCCCAGCCCCTCCCCTCACACCTGACCACCTCCAATCTGCTTTCTGTCTCTATGGGTATCCCTATTTTGGGTATTTTGTATCAATGGAATCAGACAGCATGTGGCCTTTTGTTTTTGACTTCCTGCATTTTGCATGGTGTTTTCAAGGCTCATGGATACATGTTTTTTAGGTTAATGAAAGCAGAATCACCATATGCTCCCATTTCTACAGTCACGAGTGATGTTCAGAACATAGCTTCATACCGACTCGCTTCCTGCTCTTATGTGTTCTGCCTATTTTCTGCTTAATAGTTTTGTAAAGTCAGTTTAAATTTATGTGTTTACTATGTGGTCATCTACGTGCACTACTCATATTTCAAGCCGTTTAGAAGTTATTGTGGAGATGTGCACAATTCAGATTTCAAGTCAAGTGGGGAGCCTGTCCCACTGTCATTGGGACTTAAATTGTTCAGATTTTTTTTTTGGTGCCAGATTTTATTTTTCTCTTACTAAGCCAGAGTTTCTGAGCCTCAGCACTATCGAGAGTTAGGGATGAGGCATTCTTTGAGGTGGGGCCGTCCAGGGCTTTCAGGATGTTAGCGGCATCCCTGATCTCTAGACACCAAGCGAGACGCCAATGGCTCTCTAAGGAGTGTTGATCTCAGATTCTCAATCAAGTTTCCAGAAGTTACCCATCATATCCTGGAAAGAAAATGGGAGTGGCAAAGGAACTCGTAATTGAGAACCATTGACCTCAACCATGGGATTAGCTCCTGTACAAAACTAAATTTCCTATTACTATTAAGACAAAACAGAATGAAAAAGATCTCTGAGAATTAGAAGGAACATCAATTCAAGCACAAAATATATTTTGGCTCTCCTTCTGACCTCCATCCCAAACTCTTGGTTTTTATTAAAATGCTATTAAACATGATAATCGCCCTGGAAATTCTATATAAGACTCTATAATCCATATGAGGTGATCGGGGTCCAAAAATGCTAAGCAATGTGCTCCAAAGCTTAGTTCTGGTTGTGAGTGAAGATTATTTCTCTGACTATATTTAACTTTTTTTTTTTTATACCAAGGCTTGAAATATTCTATCACAGTCACGAGGATGTTTGGGGGGAAAAAATCCGTAGTGAAAAATCGAGAGAGACTATGTAATCAATGAAATAGAAATGTAAAATGTCTCCTATTTCTTGGGTAGATCAGCAGAATCACCGTTCCAACTGACCTGGTCGTGTACACAAGCTAGAGAGAGATGCGTCGCACCACTCCTTGGTTTACACTTTTGCATCGTGCGTGCTGCGTATATTTGTTGTTCTTCAACTTTTTTTTTAATATAATGAACTTTGAAAAATTAAATTTTAAAAAAGCAAATTATCGAAACTGTGGAATCCAAATCCGACAGTAGACAGGGTTTAATATGCACAGGGTGTCTATCTCGATGGCTCGAATAAATACAGGAAATGCTCGGAACTTCAGCATATTATTGAAAAATATTCCTACATCTGTCTTAGGAGAGAAACATTTTCAAATGGAAAATAACATTGATTGAACATCCCGTTTGTCTCAAGACGGTCACTGAATGGGGGGTCGCCTCTCTGACAACACGAGACCTGCAGAGGTTGCTTTTTTCCCCTGTAACTTTAAATATTGCTTGTAGCTCAGAGACCACTTTTTTTTAATTAAGGTAAGCCAACCTGTGTCCTCTAGCTCTAGGTTTCGCCGTAAATTGTAAGATAGGCATTTCAGCTGCAGCCGCGATGATAAAGGTCTTCAGACAGAGCTTAAACGCTGAGTTGCAAACTTAAAGGCGATGGTCGTGCTTAGTCAGCTTCTCGTGTAATGGTCGCTTAAAAATATTATGTCACCTGCCCTGAAGAAACCTCTCAGGTTATTTGTGGCTGACTTTGACGTTGGGATGAAATGCGCATTAGCAAAGATTTTTATCTCGAATGAGAACTATTGCAACGATAAGAGATTCTGTCGGAGGAGGAGCTAGAGAATGTATCAAGTTGTGTTTGCAAAGCAGTTTCTTTTCTCTTTTTTACTTAGAGGGGATTTTCTTTCCTTTCTCCGTTCAGTCTGTCTAGGTGGTCTCCTGCAGCGCGTGGTTTTAAATGTCGTGTTCAGTCATGATCCTCACATTTGTACAGGAAACTTGGACCTCGTTGCCTCTGAGCTGTTGTGGAATCCATCACTGTGCCTGAGCGTGCCACCAACGTCCCACATAAACCACGTTCAGGATGGAGCTTAGATTTTCATTTATTACTGGCATGATTAAGAGAAACTTACTTGTGGATATACAAGGATGTACTGAGTTTTCCCTGTGATATGCTTCATTACTATTTCATTAATTTTTCTTTTGATGTTTATTGTTTCCCTTACATTTATTCAGGGATTCCTCTAGTGTTCTTTTACTGATTTCTGTAATTGAACTTTTAAGTTACTTCAAAAGACTGACCAGTGTCTATGCATTTATATATCTTTTAGGAGATCTATTTTCCGTCTATATCCATCTATCCATCCATCCATCCATCTATCATCTATCTATCCAACCATCCATCCATCCATCCATCCATCATCTATCTATTCATCTATTCATCCATCCACCATCTATTATCTATCTATCTATCCATCCATCCATTGTATCTATCTATCTATCTATCTATCTATCTATCTATCTATCTATCTATCTATCTATCCATCCATCCATCCATCCATCCATCCATCCATCGTATCTATCTATCTATCTATCTATCTATCTATCTATCTATCTATCCATCCATCCATCCATCCATCCATCCATCCATCCATCAATCCATCCCTCCTTGTATCGACATCTACACCTCTCTCTGTATCTCAATCTACATCTATCCCGGAACTCCTCTGTCACCAGAGCATCCTCAGTATGTGAATATGTGGTAATTAGAACTCTATATGGTGGGGCGGATAGCAAAAAGCTAGCCAGAAATTCCTCATCCCAACTGGTATACCCCTTTTCAGTGTGATCCTCTTGCCCCTTCTACTGAGAGATGGATTTTACTCCTTCATCCCCTTGCATCTGGTCTTGTCCCATGATTTACCCTGAACAAGAGATTGTTAGCCGTGAAGCCAGGTGGGAGCCCTGGGCAGAGATCTTACAGCTCTCTCTCTTGTCTGCTTGGGGTCTGAGACCAGTTGGGAAGGATCCTGCACTGACCTCATCCTGTCCCCATGGTGCTGGCAAATGGTGGCAGACTCCTGAGGAATCCAAAAGGGAAGGAGCAGAAGAACCGCCTAGCTGAAACCAACCGAACATGCTGAGTAATAGAATAATGAGCAAGTAAAACTATCGTTGTTTTAAGTAACTTCATTTTGTGAGCAGAAATTGACCACTGATTTTCTTTACACAGCACAAATTAATAAGGATTGCATATTTTATTACTCCAAATGTACATTTTTATATTACTTTTTTTATTCTAAACATACAATCTGCTTTTTAAAAAAACAATCTTTTTTTCTTACTGCTGTCTCATTTAATTGCTATGATCAGAGAGGGAATTTGTATGCTCTAGATTATTTTAAATGCATTGACATTTCCCTTATATTCTGGTAGATAGCTGAATTTTGTGACTATTTTCAAAGGAATTATTTAGTCTCTGTTCAATTTCCAAGTACTCTAGATTCTCTCTGTTTTGTTTTAAAAATTGTGTTCTCAGCATATACAAGAGCAATTTATAAAATATAAATAAATTCAAGGTTTTCAAAATACATAGAACATCCATGAACCAATCGCCATTTTTTCCAATTACCCTGTTTAAAGAAGATAACGCTCTTATGTTTGACTTCTTGTCTCCATTACCTTCTGTCTGCATGCAGGAGGAAGCACTCCACAGAGTTTCATATTTTTAATTGCCTAAGTTTATTTAGAGCGTAACCTCGTGCCTATGTATCAACATACAACATAGTCGGTGTTTTGTGCCTTTGACTTTATACCCATGGAATCATTCTCTATGTCTCATATGAAACTTGCCTTTCCTGTGGATAGTATTTGTTTAGAAGAAGCCACATTCCTAGGTGATGGAAACCACACATGGAACCCAATCCAGCAGTCTACACACCATTTTGGTAGAGACATCAGCTCCTAATTTTTCAGATTGTCACATATTTTGTCTTCGCATCGCCAAAATTATTTCATTTTTCAGTTCATAGAGTTGGGTTAGAAAGGGTTTCTCACTGTGGGTTTGTCATGCTTGATTGCAAAGCATGTGAGAGAGGGTTTTGATACTATTTTCATTTTTCATACCTTCATTCTCTCTGACTGTTCCAGGAGAGCATATTCCTAAACATTAAAGAGTGAATAAGTTCCTGGTTTTTGTTGTCTTCATTTTGGCTTGATGCTAAGAAATGTAAAGCTTAGTAATGGCTTTCTTTCTCAAGTGAATAATACAGAACATTTTTTTAGAACGCAGAGGCAAAACAAACAAGAAATTAAATCCGCTAATTATTTGGGAGACTGTGTCAAACCACACTCAAGTAAGTCTTTCGTGAATTAAAAAGATTGTTCTGAATGATCTAAGCAAAAGTTGAAGATGAACTAACATGGGATAAAAAAAAAAAAGACATTTCCTCTGGGAGGACATAGTCTGTTTATTTGCCCATCCACCTGCCTGCCTACGTATTTATTTGTCCATCTACCTCTATATTCATGGGAGGGCATAGAACCTCGGCCATGAATGGCATGTACACTTATCAGGAAAGATATTCATTCTTATTGCCTTAAGGATTTGTGCTAGTGTTGATCGGCGCCTTTATGTTTTTCAGTAGTAATGTATGTCCCCAAAAAGAGTCTGTTTACACCTTAAAAAGTGATAAGACAATGACAGAAGGAAGTTGTTAGAAGGAGGTTGTTGAGGGAATGAAATTAGAGCAGAAAATAGTTATGAAATGATGAATCAACTCTCTGTGTGAGTGTCTCTCTTCTGAATCCTTAGCGAAGCTTGGGATTCTGTAGCTCTCGTCTGCTGTGGGGTCCGGAATGGTCCCAGAACTCATTTCGTGCAGCAAAGCTTTGCAATAATATTCTCCTTGGGCAGTTGACTTTTGTCAGTCACGTGTACAACTATTTTCGGCACCCTACTTTGATTACAATCTTCTCTGAGATCGGAGAAGTGAATTTAAACAACTTGGCCATGGGGCGCCTGGGTGGCACAGCAGTTAAGCGTCTGCCTTTGGCTCAGGGCGTGATCCCGGTGTTGTGGGATCGAGCCCCACATCAGGCTCCTCCGCTGTGAGCCTGCTTCTTCCTCTCCCACTCCCCCTGCTTGTGTTCCTTCTCTCGCTGGCTGTCTCTATCTCTGTCAAATAAATAAATAAAATCTTTAAAAAACAAACAACAACAACAACAAAAAAACCAACTTGGCCATGGTCATGGTGTAACTTGGCATTGTCCCAAACATTTGGAGCTGACAGGAATTTAGGGATTCATACGGCAAATTTCATGTAACATATAATTAACAATTTAAATATGCAACTCAGTGGTGTTTAGTTCATCCATAATGTTGAGCGACCCTTATATCTTGTAGTTCCAAAATATTTTTATCACCCCAAAGTGGACCCCATACCCATTAAGCAGTCTCTGCTCATTGTCCGCTACCAGCCCCTGGCAAACACTGGTCTACTTTCTGTCTCTATGGATTTGTGGATTCAGGTCACTTTATATAAATGGAGTAACGCAATATGTGGTCTTTTGGGTCGGGCTTCCTTCATTGAGCGTCATGTTTTCAAGGCCCATCCATGTTGGAACACATGTGAAGGCTTCACTGCTTTTTATTTGGTGACTAATATTCCACTGTGTGGACATACCGCATTGTGCTCATCCATCCTTCCATTGAGGGACAGTTGAGTTGTTTCCACATTTTTGGCGACTCTGAATCACAGTGCTGAGAACATGGATGTACATGCATTAGAGTTCTCGGTTTCACGCCTATCAATTTCTTTTTACATGGAACCCAGTGCGGCTTCCTTATATCAGAGAAGACCAAACTTTCCCTGATAAAGTGAATGCAAGGTAGGCACCAAGTCCCCGTGTTCGGTGTCTTTCCATCTCTGCCAACTCTACACCCAGGAAGACACCCAGGCATGTGTGGTGAGCAGCCTCTGGAGACTAAATGATTCCATAAATCATTGCGGTTACTTGGACAGAGGACCTGGTCTCATCCGTGTTTGGCAGGGCAGGGTGGAAACCCCCAGTTCCCCACTTGCTGGGCTGTGTTCCATGGAGCGGTATTTAAGCTGTTAAGAAAGAGTGTAAATATCAACATGCCTTTTCTCATGTGGGTTACAGTGATTCCTATAAAGTGAGTCAGGGGTTGGAAGTATGTGAAAGTCACTTGGGGCATTTCCCCCATCCCCCGCTATTTCTTTAAAAGCTGACATTTAAAAAATCAGAATGTTTGAGTTTGCCTCTACTGGATTCTGCCACCTTGCCCAGTCCACCTGCTTTCAAAACTTCAGATGGCTGCTGGCATCACTCGGCATGAGGCTCAGTGGGGGTTTTCTACATCCAAATCTTGCGAAGGGAGATGCCTTGCTGACTTTGAAAGAGATACATCTTGAGATGAGAGATGCCACTATTGCATTACCTGTTGTAAAAATACCGACATCATCCTTTGCATTTTCCCTGACAGGACACTCCTTGATTTATTATTTAACACTATCGTTAAATAGTTGGGTTTAGCTTTTTTTCCAAAAAAGAGAGATAGAGATGTAGAGGAAAAGCGTATATGCAGGAAAAGGCAGCTTAAATGTTCTGTTCCCCTTCCCCGTGTCATCTACTTAATTCTGCACACCGGACTGGAGTCATGAAGAAATGCCGTTGCACGCACCGTAGTTCTTTTCACCCCAAACCATTTTTCGGTGTCCGCAACCCAACACAGAGGCATCATTCTGCAAGTCATTTTCATGCAAAGATTGTTTTTTTGTTTTGTTGTTGTTGCTGTTGTTCCCTGGATGGACTCTTAGTCGCCATGCGGAGGGGGAGAGACATTCTTTGAAAATTCTCAGCAAGGCAACATTTGTGTTATTGTGATATCAGAGGCTCTGATCGGGGTCCCAGCGGATGCAGGTAAAAGTCACTTAACCGGTGATGGTCCTTGGTGAATAAAGACTGGCGTCCGTTCTTTTCAGGCCGGGCGTTGAGGACGCTCACCAGAAAACGGCAGTTGAAAAGATTATCTTAGAGCCGTCTTCAATAATAGAGCGCACTTGAGCCAGGAAGGGTTCGCCGCTCCCTGCGGTCTGAGTGACATTTGTACAACAAGCCTTCTGGTTGACACAAAAGAGTCTGCGAGAAAAAGAGCTGCAGGGAATGTGAACGCGTCCCCCCCCTCGTCTTCGTCAAAGAAGTTTAAGGCAGGCTTCCGTTGCTCGGTTTTTGGGGAATGCAATTACAGGACGTGACAGTGTCATAGGAGAATGTGGGGCCCCGAAAGACCATCCGCTGTGCAGAGGTTTGGAATTAGAAGTGTGCGTCACACGGCACCATGAGCGGAATACTTTCAAGGGGTTGATTTTATGTTTTTGTGAAATTTGCCTTAATAAACGCTGAGGGTCAAGTAGCTGTTATTCTTTGCAATATCAAAAGAATGGCTTGTTCCCTTAAGGAGTAAACATGATTGTTTGGGAAGAAATAGCGCCAGTGAGAGCTTTCATTCAGCATGAGGCTGAACTTGAAAATTTCCCCGAGTGAATAAAGAAGATATGTCTTAACCGAACAATGATCTCTTTCAATCCTGCGCCGGACTTCAAAGCATCTTGAAGCGTTTAACCATCATGGCCTGTGGAAGAAGGTGATGATTGTAGAGTCTGCATTTTGCACAAAGGACCTTTTAATGCTTCTGAAATATGTGCATTTTTCTGTCTTGTCCAAAGGTCAATACGGCGATGCTGGCTTTTGAGTTTTGCGATTCGGACTTCCTTAAAAGCATTCCTAAAATACAAGTGCAATCCCCTTGCAGAGGCCATGCCAAGCACTGCCAATCTTGCACCCCACCTCCCACGTCAGCGAGGAACAAGATGGGGGGGATGGACCCAATCCGTGTCCCTGGGTGTGAGGTCTTTGGAGCATGTCACTGACATTAGTCTCCTGTGTGCATTCCCTAAGGATCTTCCAGTGCTTTCCGTCTGATGTTCTCAGGGACCTGGTTCCATGCACTCTGCCCCCTCTACACTAACCAGTGATTCATCCAACTCGCCATGCTTGAAATACTCGCTCACCCTCATCCCTTTCCCCCCAGGCACAGCTATGTGCAGAGGGGAAGTGTAGAGGTCTAGGAATTGGGGAAGGGGCAATGTCAGGGTCAAGAACATGTCACCTAGATGGTGGAGAATAAGTCAATATGCGGCCGACATCGCTGTAGCACAGTAATGGAATTCTTATAGAGAATCAGCGGTCCTCCTCCTCTTCCCACTTCTCTTCCTCTCCTTCCCCCCTTCCCTTCCTTCCCCTCCCCTTCCTGCTCTTCCTCCTTGTACCCTCTCCTCCTCCCACCCCTCCTCCTGCTACCAGTTCCTCCTACCTTTCCCCTCCTCCCCTTCATTCTCCTCCTTCCCTTCATGCCCCCTCCTCTTCCCCCTCCTCCTCCTCTTCCTCCTTCTTCCTCTTCTTTGAAAACCAAAACAGAACAGAAAGCAAACCCTTTGAATTCTTTTAACAGGCAGGTACCATGCTTGAAGTGGCTGCTTCAGAAATGAGTCAAAGTGGATTTCATCTCACACTGACCCCAAAATATTGATTACAAGCCAGCAAAGGAGCCTGCGGTGGCTTAATGAAGCCGTGTGGAGAAAATGCATTCTGTTTAGAAAAAGAAATGCAATGGGCGTACATGCAGACTGCACAACTGAACGTGTTCCTTTCCTGTTTCTTGAAGTGAAGGGAAGATTCTGGAAGCCACAGTAAATGGTGAAGCAAAACCTATAAGGTACCAGAGTTAGGCTGGAACAATTTGTGTTTCCATTCTGTATTTCTCCTGAATTGCTATGTGAGTGCGTTCCTTCTGGTTCTTTCTCCGTGTCTTGATTTCCCCTAAATATCGTTCTTCACCCATTTCTGGTGATCCTCAAAGATGGGTAAAGAAG
This sequence comes from Ursus americanus, assembly GCF_024610735.1. NCBI lineage: Eukaryota > Metazoa > Chordata > Mammalia > Carnivora > Ursidae > Ursus > Ursus americanus. Next base: position 120,473,896 of record NC_142164.1, on the reverse strand, counting down.
CCAAGAGACTGGGGTGCCTGGGTGGCTCAGTCATTAAGCGTCTGCCTCCGGCTCAGGGCGTGATCCCGGCATTATGGGATCGAGCCCCACATCAGGCTCCTCTGCTATGAGCCTGCTTCTTCCTGTCCCACTCCCCCTGCTTGTGTTCCCTCTCTCGCTGGTTGTCACTAACTCTTCAAAAAAATAAAAAATAAAATCTTTAAAAAAAAAAAAAGAAACCAAGAGACTGCAAAACGCTGTCCATGGCAAAATGATTTTGTGGTTATTACCATTATTATACTGCGATTGATCAACTGGGATCAGGCAGGCGAACACCACTGAGTTGGGAAAAAATAAGAAATGCCAAGGGTTTGGAACCAAAGTGATCTCAAGCCCCTGTGCCCTGAAATGGGGAGCTTTCTGTGGGAAGTTGAAGGAATCAACGTGCAGGTTTCCTACTCAGGCTGGTTGTAAAGCAAGCAGTTGTACGACCATTCCGAAACGGTGCACGAAATTAAGTGATTATAGTGTTATATTGCTTAATTGCCTTTCGGATTAGAGGGTTGTGTGGGGCTGCCACTGGCAGAGAGTTGGTGGACCCCAGGGATGTTACTCAGCATCCTGCAATGCACAAAACAGCCCCCACCACTGACGACTGTGTGTCCTCAAATGTCAATAGTGCTGAGGTTCACAAACTCTGATCAATGCGTATGTATTTCAAGGCTCAGGTGTCTATTTCGGTCCATATTGATTGAGTGTAGCTAAGGTTGTTTTGTTTTTAAGTAAGCTCTACGCCCAGCGTGAGGGTGGAATTCATGACCCCAAGATCAAGCATTGCATGGTCTACGACTGAGCCAGCTGGGTGCCCTAAGTGTAGCTGTTTTGATAAAATGCTGTGATGGTTAATTTTATGTGTCTGGGTCATGAGGCGCCCAGATATTTGGCTAAACATTATTTCTGGGTGTGTCAGTGAGGGTGTTTCTGGATGACATTAGCATGTCCATTGGGAGATCCAGTAAAGCAGATGGCCCTCCCCAATGTGGGTGGCCTTCATGAAATCTTTGAGGGTCTGAATAAAACACAAATGGTGGAAGAAGGGAGGATTTGTTCTCTGCCTGATGGCTTGAGCTTGGCCGTTGATCTTCTCCTTCCCTTGGACTGGGACTTAAGTGTTTGACTTTCTTGGACTCAGACTGGGATTGACACCATTGGCTCTCCCAGGTCTCCAGATTATAGACAGCATATCCTGGAACTTCTCAGGCTCCGTTATTACGTGAGCCAATTCCCATAATAAATCTCTTTCCATGACTATCCATACATATTCGTTCTGTTTCTCTGGGGAACTTGAATACCTATTTTATTCATATCAGATGTGTCTCTTGAGTGGATCGGCCGCCACTGTCTTTCTTTATCTTGATCCTTTCCCTGCTGACTGGGACATCATTAATACTTCTGCACTGGCTGCTCCAAGCCCAGCAAGGGTGTCATTGTGTGGATCGGGTTTTCAACAATGAGCTTGTGAATCAAAGCTGATTCTTAACTTGTAAAGAGTCTGTGTGTTCTAATGAGAATCAAAGCATAGCTCTATCCAACATTCATTTTGAGGACCTTCAGCTGCCATTGCCAAATTCTGCTTGGGAGCCTGGAACATACAATTATGCCAAGGTAGGCAATGATTCTACAGATCCTTTTAAGACAAGTTGCTTCTTGTACTCTTTGGGGCCCTTCTCTTTGTCCCTTCTGAGAAATTAGCCATGCTAAATAAACTGCCTTATCTCCACTATTAAAGGCTCCCAAAGGCAGTAAGTATTGCCTGGCTAGGTTGTCTTGGTTGAAAATTATAGCCAAATATAAACCTAATTAAAATTTGCAACCAACATTTTGCAACATCATTCCCCCCACCCCGATATTAGATATAACTGCAGTTTTTATTGTTTGCTGCGTAATGGATTTTTGCGGCAATTTACTCAGGTAGAAGAAGCCAAGAATTTAATTTGAGATAATAAGTTTACGGGTTATGTTTATAACTGATAAACATACTCTTTGGCCATCCTGAGAAGAGAGAGCGAGTTGCTATGGTATTGATGTCATGTCCATGTTGTGTGTCATTGGCAGCTCGATTTTTTCCATTTATGGGTTTATGAAACAGAGACATTGGTCTAAAAGTATCAGCCATCTCGGACCTGGGAGTGGAGTGACAGACACATGGGATCTCAGGATGAATACCTTTCTCTGCTTTCACCGAGCTGTGATTTCTAAAGCAGAGAATTGGTGTGTGCACTGCTCTGTGCACGTTTCTCACATGGAGGGGAAGCCAGATTTAAGGCAAACTATTTTTACAGCGTTTACACTGAACTTTGCGATAGACACCAGGATCACGTAAGCTACACTTCGCTGTGTTAACATGACAATAGAAGCAGCAAGGCACGATGAAGTTTGTGTCATCAGTGGTTAAGGGAGATTGACATGAAAATCAGTCCATCTTCGAGAGTTTTATCTCTATAGATCACTGCAGCGAATGGCCAAAGAGCGTGCAGTGGATTCCATTCTCTCTTGGAGTCTAGAGAATGCTTATCATGAACAGACATTAGGTGGCAAGATCTATTTTTCTTTTTCTTTTTTGGAAATGGGAATAACAAATGTAAATATCAGCTTTGGAGGTTAGCATGGTCTGTCTGGAGACTGTGGTGGCTGGAGGTTTTGCTCACTGGGGGCTGGCAAGTTCTGTTTCATGGAGATTGACTTGAATTGGCTAATGAACACTCAGGACCCCACAGCCACCTCCCTGATCCAGGCAGAGCAGAGGGGAAGCATGGTAGCTGCAAACTAATGAGACAGGGACCAAACATGCCAGAGACTCCAATCTGGCTGAGGAGGCTGATGTAGAAATGAAATCTTGACTGTAATGTGATCAACCAAATAGGGTTCTTCACCTTGGCACTGTGAGCATTGGGGCTGGGTGGCTGTCTAATATGGGGCATCCTGGGTAGTGTAAAGTGTTGAACAGCATCTCTGGTTTCCACCCACCTGATGTCAGGAGCATCCCATCTCAAGGCTTGACAACCAGAAATGTTTCTGGACATTGCCAAGTGCCCCCTAGGGATAAAGTCACCCCAGTTGCAAATAACTGACATAGATGGTGGGCTAGCTGGCTGGCTGGATAGAAGACATAGGGATGGATGGGTGGATGGATAGATAGATAGATAGATAGATAGATAGATAGATAGATAATAGATAAGATGGATGGACAGACATAGGGATGGATGGATGGACAGATGGATGGATAGATAGAATTGATGGATGAATGAATGGATAGATAGATGATAGATAGATGATAGATATGATGGATGCATAGATAGATGATAGATGGATGGATGGATGGATGAAAGAATGGATGGATGGATGGATGGATGGATGGATGGATGGATGGATGGATGGATGAAAGAACAGATGGATGAATGGATGGATGGATGGATGGATGGATGGATGAAAGGACAGATGGATGGATGGATGGATGGATGGATGGATGGATGGATGGATAGATGGATGAAAGGACAGATGGATGAATGGATAGATGGATGGATGGATGGATGGATGGATGGATGGATGGATGGATGAAAGAATGGATGGATGGATGAATGGATGGATGGACAGCTAAGGCAGCAAGAGTGACCTCAGCAATAGTGACATTCGGGGATGGATCTTTCTGTGGTACGTGGGGTGCCCTGTGCAGTGTAGGGCACTGAGCAACATCTCTGGTCTCCACCCACCAGATGACAGTAGCACCTGTGCCACAGCAGAAAATGTCCCCAGACACTGCTAAGTGTCCCCTGGAGGACAGAGTTGCCCACACTTGGGAACCACTGAGCTAGAATTCAGTCTACCTGCTCTTGGAGGACAGGGGAGCTTTTACTAGAGGCTGCACTGAGTCATATCGGAAGCAAAAGCAACCAGAAAAATCAGTCCTGTGGATGCTGTTGTTATTCAATGTTTTGATACCGTTTTCATCATGGATATTTTATTTTATATTTTACAATTTGTTTCTATTTCTTTAGATGTTGCATTACATGTTATTTACTCAGTGTTTGCATTACATTTCTGTGTCGTGATATTTACATTATATTATTTCTTAAGTTTGTTTGCCTCTTTATCTTTTTACTTTTAACTGTGGTTCAAAAAAAATTCATGAAAGTGACCACCTTGACGATTTTCAAGGATACAGGTTGATGGTGCGAAGTACATTCACAATACTGTGCATCCGTCTCTAGACCATGTTCACCCTGACAGACTGACGCTCTGTCCCCATCAAACGCTAACTCTCGTCCCGCTCCCCAGCCCCTGGTGACCCCCATCCCACGTTCTGTCTCTATGGATGTGACCCTTCAGCAGCACCGTATGTGGAATCATAGTATTTGCCTTTTTCTGACCGACTAATTTCACTTAACATCGCATCCTCAAGGTTCACCAGTATTGTAGCAGGTGTCAGAGGTTCTTTCCTTTTCAGGGCTGAGTGACAGTCTGTTGCGTACTATCGATGTTTTGTTTACCCATTGACCCACCAAAGCATTTGGGTTTTTCCCCACTTTACAGCAATTGTGAATAATGCTGTGTGAATAATGGGTGTGCCAATATTTCTTTGCTACCCTGCTCTCCATTCTTTTTAGCCATATATTCAGAAGTGGGATTCCTGCATCATATGGCATTTCTGTTTTTAATTTTTTGATGAACAGCCATTCTGTGTCCCACCGCATCCATACTATTTTACATCCCTGCTAGCAATGCTCGAGGGGTCCAACTAAAACAAGTGGCAACATCACATTTAAAATTGAAAGTCTGCTGTACAGGGGCTCTGCAGCAGACAAAAACATTTGTTTACTCTCAGTAAGTCATAAATAGTCACAGTAGTGATTGTAGGTTCCTGCCTACATCTAACAAGTCCTACATCATGGCCATAATGGTCCCAAGAGTCTAACTTTTGCCAGGGCAACTGGTATAGTTACTGGTGATCTCTGATGGCTTACTTCTGATCTTGTCTTAAACTTTATTCATTTTTTAAATTCACACTAGGCAAGTTTTCTTTATTATTGTCTCCCTAGACTTCATAAAGGTAAGGCACTCATCTGAGTCCTACCACTGGAAAGAGATGCACCTGTCAAATGCAGGCCGCACACCTGGGGGCTCCCACCTGCCGTGTGAAAGCCACATGTGGGCAAGACCCGTGGACCAGACGCCCACGTGTACCCAATAGGTATTTCTTTTTTTTTTTTTTTAAAGATTTTATTTATTTATTTGACAGAGATAGAGACAGCCAGCGAGAGAGGGAACACAAGCAGGGGGAGTGGGAGAGGAAGAAGCAGGTTCATAGCAGAGGAGCTTGATGTGGGGCTCGATCTCATCACGCCGGGACCACGCCCTGAGCCGAAGGCAGACGCTTAACCGCTGTGCCACCCAGGCGCCCCCCCCAATAGGTATTTCTGATTGAGTTCGTGGTTATTTTTTCTCTTACACTTTCTTTGTATTCCTTAAATGTAAATAATGGAAAAACACTATGAATAGTTATTAACTGATTTTAAAAAAGTCATTTTTAAAACATTTCTTCTGTCCATTGAATTGTTTCAGATTTTCGAGGAAAACTAAGCCTCATGAGCATTTAACAGAGCAATGCATTTCTATTAACATAAGTTTACACGTTTTCTTTTTTTTTTTACACGTTTTCTTAGAGAGAAAATGATGGAAATTGACATACCCCTTGGAAATACGTAATGCAATATTTCTAGATCTCACGAAAATGTTGTTTCTTCTGAGAGGCAAGAATTAAGAGATTGCCTCGTCCTGTGACGTATTTGTGTGTGATTACTGTGTCGGATTAGACAACAGAATACCTTAAAAAAAAAAAAAGCACAAGCAGGTAGTGCACTGATAAACATATGTATAAAGGAAAATTGCCTTCTGTATTCTAACATAACAATGGAATGATGTCATATAGGCAACATTAAATAAAATAATTTTATATATTTAAAAATAATGGATAGGAGAAACTCCATGCTGTCTATGGAAAAATTAAAATTTTTTGGTAGGATTTAAAGGGTTCAAGAAATTTTGGGTTCTTTACCCAAAATTATTGGTTTTACTCGTTTGCTATGGCTTAGGGAATCCTTCTCCACGAACTCACCATGTGACGTTTGTAGGGGGACAGCCCCACAGGGAAGGGAAACTTGGCATTCCATAGGAAGGGAAGGAGGCAGACAAGCAGGCTGGCATGTGCTGCCCAGTTCCCAGCTGGGACAAGAAGTCCCAACGGCCATGGGAGCTGACCTGGGCACAATGGCCAGGAGACAGAGAGGGAGCAAGAGTCCAGTTCTGGACATTGTAGAGTCATCATGGGCAGTACAAACTCCCAGCTAAGAGATGACTCGGTCTGGGGGTCTCGTGTACAGCATGGTGACTGAAGTTAACAATACCGTCTTAGGATTGCTTGAAAGTAGATTTAAATGTTCTCATTAAAAAAGAAAAAGGAAAGAAACTGATAGTCATGGGAGATGATGGGAGTGTTAGCTAATCTATTGTGGTAATCGTTTTGCAACATTTACTGAAAAATTTTTTTAATTTAAATTCGATTTAGTTAACATATAGTGTATTATTAGTTTCAGAAGTAGAATTTAGGGATTCATCAGTTGCATATAACACCCAGTGCTTATCACATCACGTGCCTTCCTTAATGCCCATCCCCAACCCACCTCCCTTTCAGCAACCCTGTTTTTTTCCTACAGTTAACAGTCTCTTATGCTTTGTCTCCCTCTCTGATTTCATCTTATTTTTTTTCTTCCCTTCCCCTATGTTCATCTGTTTTGTTTCTTAAATTCCACATGAGTGAAATGTCTTTCTCTGACCTATTTCCCTGAGCATAATACCCTCTAGTTTCATCCATGTCATTGCAAATGGCAAGATTTCATTCTTTATATGGCTGAGTCGTATTCCATTGTGTGTGTGTGTGTGTGTGTGTGTGTGTATAATATATCTTCTTTATCGTCTTTATCCAGTCATCTGTTGATGGACATCTCAGCTCTTTCCACAGTTTGGCTATTGTGGACATTGCTGCTGTGAACATTGGGGTGCACGTGCCCCTTCCGATCACTGTGTTTGTATTGTCTGGATGAATACCTAGTCGTGCAGTTGCTGGGTCATGGGATGGCTCTATGTTTAGCTTTTTGAGGAACCTCCACACAGTTTTCCACAGTGGCTGCACCAGCTTGCGTTCCCCACTCTTATCAAACCATCCCATGGCATACCTGACACATACACAATGTGATGTGTCCATTATATTCCAATAAGATCGGAGCAAAAGGCACAGCTGCCTACTCTATAAAAATGGATCCGCCACACTGATGGCATAGTCACGCAGGGCATTTCAGATAAAATGAGACACTACGATCACAAACGTTTGCGTTGGATTTCTTTTCTTTTTTATGGCAAGAGATTAGGTGAGGACTGTCAGCACCCACAGTGGTGCTTGTTACTAGAATCGTTCCAGCAATATCCTTTCAAATGAAAATGTTAAATGTCCACGTACAGCTCAAGATACGGATTGATAGTGTTTTAAGGGATCCAATGCCTTGCAAAACACAGCAGAACCAAAAGGTAAAGAGGTAATAATATACCTCCTCATAGCTTGTGTGTGTTTTGTTCTGTTTAATTCACAGATAGTGATGGAATGCTATTCTGACTTACAATTGCTTATACTCTTTCTATTCCTATGTATCTAAGTGCTCACATGTGGGGTGCAATCAATACTACTGAATTCTGTTCTCCGTAATGAAAGAAAATGTCTCAAATGCCTATTTGACCAATGAGTTCCATCGATGTATTTCAGATTCGACTCTTTTTGGGGGGCAGGGCACGGCATTAATACTTTTACTCCACAGTCCAGCTAAATTATCACAGGGTCCTTATTGTAGATCTCACTGAGACTCAAAACTTAGTCGTATCACAAATTGGAGTGAAAAGGTGGTCAGACCGGCGGTCCGGCTGGTGTGGTCTTGATGGCTTTACCACGCTCCAATCGTCCGTGGCTATACGGGCTCCAAATGTTTTTCCCGGAAAGGCTGGTTTCTTTGCATAGGAGAGGGGAGACAGTCTTCATTACTCTTTGTGACTATTCTACTCCTTTGTAACAGATTATGCGGTTTTATCAGTATATGCAGTTACGTAAGTTAATGCATGTCCTGTTTCACACATCTAGATTGATTCTAAACATACACGGATTAATCTCAAATTGGGATGCCTCGTTCCAATCGCCAGTGTTGCTTAGGCGTGTTTCAGGAGAGGTCATTTAAACCTATGCAGGACTAATGTCTCCATATATAAATGGGTGAGTCGGGGGTGCCTCAGAGGCTCTGTCAGTTAAGCATCTGACTCTTGATTTTGGCTCTTGACCTCGGGGTTTGAGATCGAGCCCCAGGTCAGGCTCTGTGCTCAGCGGGGAATCTGCTTGAGATTGTGTCTCTCTTCCTCGACCCCTAACCTCCCCCACTCTCTCTCTCCATCTCAGATAAATAAATAAATCTTTAAAAAAGTTGGATGAATCAAATACCTGCTTCAGTCTAACCCAGACTGACTTTCCTGGGTAGAATCCGTTTTATACTGATATTCGTTCTTCTGCCTGCTTTCAGTTCGTATTTACGAGTTTTAGCTGAAGTATTTCTACACCTGCCGAAATTGAAGTTTTACGCTTTCAATGAGAGATTGCATGTCACAGGTCTCTCCACATTTGTGTTTTTCAGTAGTGACAATGGAGAAGATCCCGTAGACTGCTGTCTAGACGGGACTGCTGTTTGTAAATCATGTGCCCATGCTGACAATGCTAAGACTTTACATTTCTGCAGGATGATAATGCCTATTCTTATGAGAAGGTGACAGCTTCTGCTCATGGTGGCTCTCGTGTGTGGGGTCCTCGGTCCTGTCCCAGACGAACACCCTGAAAATGACAACTGGACACCAAGAGATGGCTTTGGAGACGTGGCCGCCACATGGCGTTGATGGAAACCACGTCATGTGCAGAGTCATATAAATGATGAGATAAACAGTTTTTCCCTTGGAGGTGCTGCCTTTCCCCAACAGACGAGGCACCCAGGCAGCAATGAATGGAAACCGTGCTCTGCAAACTCCAAGGACTTCATAGGTGACTCCGTCTAAAGTTTATGTCGTCTCTTCTGTAGATTCCTGGTATCCGTGAATCTCGTGTGCCCAGGGGGCCTACCTGGAGTCCAATGGAGGACTGAGGAGGGACATTCAGAGAGACCCACCACCCTCAGAAATTGCATGGAAAATGATGTCCATAATGAGCTTTTTACAGAAGAGGTTGGTTAAGGCTGCCCCTGATTCCCCAGGAAATCCACGATCGAAATTAGAACTAAGGAAGGAATCCCAATGTATTTTAGAATTTGTATGTGCGATGTTGATACATTGCTGTCTAAGATCTTCCAAAAAGGGTGGATTTTTTTGCTTCTAAGGGATGAGAGATATTTTTAATTTTTTATCGACTGGTTGATTTCTAGGAAAATGTTTTCAAGGTGTGGCATAATAAATAGTTAGGTACTGTTTTTATTGCGAAATTCTCTTGACATAACATGTGATACTGGCTGCATTTGGAGCAAACATTTATAGGCTAATTAGTGGAAAGTGAATCGTTAACAAATGTTGTGCTGTTTTTCTCTGCTTCTGCCCCTGGGCAGAACATGTGGAGTTTTGAGGCAGTGTAAATGGCCAAGGATTAAGGACATCAAGACCCTACAGAGACATGTGAAGAAGGGGGCAGGTATCTTCGTCTGTGCACATATATTCAGGGAAGTCTTACTGCAGCGAAGATGCTTCATGTCAGAGGCAGAATGATGTCTGGCAATGATGTCCACACCTTAAATCTCTGGACCTGTGAATGTGGCCCCATGGCGTAAACTGTGCCATTTTGGAAGAGTTGCCAGAACTGTCAGAGCTCCCGTGAAACTTCTTCCACGAGCTGGAAATGATAATACTTGAAACGATATGGTCTAGATGTGCAAATATCAGTGATGCATGGCTCTGTGACCATTACAGCTCACATCTATTTATGAGGCGTCTTTATGTCCAAAGCACACACTTGTGGGATGAATAACTCCACTGGAGAGCAACAAAATCCCGTGTCACACTCAGTGTCCCTTGGAAATTTCTTTGGAAATTGAGTTATGCCGATTGGATCATCGTTGGGCAAGGACCACGTGGATCTTCTCTGTATCGTTCCGGTTTTGGACTATGTGCTGCCAAAGTGAGCTCTAGGTACGCCCGTTGGAGGTGATGAAGCACATGTCTCCCAAAATGGCCCTTGCCTCTAACGCCGATTGTAACTTCAAGGGGGGTCCTTAAAGACCATCTCCATTCTGGAAATTTTCTGGAAGGACTCATAGAACCCCATGAAAACTGTTACAGTCAGAGTGGTGGTTTATTATAGAGAAAGGAGAGAGACTGAAATCAGCTCAAGGAAGTGATGCCTGGGGCAGAGACCAGAAGGGGCCCCAACTTAGGATTTCTGTTGTTTTCTCCCGGTGGACTCATGGGCGATGACACCCCCTCCCAGGTATGATGTGTGAGAACACATGCACGGTATCGCCAACTGGGGGAGCTCACCCGAGCCTTGGTGTCTGAAGTTGTATCTCATTATATGTCTTCCTGGTTGACCATGAGTCTCCAGCCTCTGCTGGAGGCCGGGCCGATGCCTGTGTCCTTTGGTTCCTGTGCAGGCTGGAACCGAGATGGCAGAGCTCAAAGCCCCCCGCATGAGTCACATTGTCGACTGCACCACGTGGTCCAAGGCGGGGGGCCAAGGAAGCCACTCTCGTCAGGGGCCTGGGAGTCACCGCCCAGGAGCCGAAAGGCCAGGTCAGGTCAGCTCTTCACCACAAGCATATTCATGGACTCAGCAATGTTCTGATTTGTAAGTCCATTTTGAGATGTAGTTGGAACGATTGCTCTTGAAGAAACTAACGGAGGATCCAAACTCACGATGGAACCTAAGCCTTGCATCATACAGATCTCAGCTAAATGGCCAAAATCTTTCTGCGAGTTCCAAGCTGCCTCTGTTTTTCTTTTGCGAGTCTTGATGAGAAATGGAGGGATGCTCCTTCAAGACTAAGCACTTTGGATTACAATGGGAACGGTGCTACTTGTAAGTGAACGGTATTAACACGGTGCTCCAACGAAAATAATCACACGTGCTTGTGAGCAATGCCATCATTCCCCCAAATCTCATTTAAAAAGCCTGCTCCCGAATCTGCCTTCACGGCCATTCCATGATAATGGTCAGAAAATAAAAATTGCAATCATAAAATAAAACGGAGTGGGTTATATGTTTCTGCACCCAGAATCTCCCAGACGTTACGGGATGATGGGGCTCATCCTTGCATGGTTACAGAGACAAGAAAAACCCCATGATGAGGGACATGTGCCTAAGGTTGGACAGGTCTGCCGTCTTCTAATCGGGCTATGCATGGCTGACACCTGTGTCCAAGTGAAAACAAAGCTCCCAGAGTGACTGCGAGCCGGCTCTTCTCTAAACATTAATCCGTTGCCTGTCTGAGGTCTGACTGCCAGGAAGGAAGGAAGGAAGGAAGGAAGGAAGGAAGGAAGGAAGGAGAAGAAGAAGAAGAAGAAGAAGAAGAAGAAGAAGAAGAAGAAGAAGAAGAAGAAGAAGAAGAAGAAAGGAAGGAAGGAAGGAAGGAAGGAAGGAAGGAAGGAAGGAAGGAAGGAAGAAAGAAAGAAAGAAAGAGAGAAAGAAAGAAAGAAAGGAAGGAAGGAAGGAAGGAAGGAAGGAAGGAAGGAAGGAAGGAAGGAGGGAAGGAAGGAGGGAAGAAAAGAAGAAATGCTTCTGTGTTTGACTCAGCCCTGAGTCCCAGGTAAGGACATGGTCTTCCACGTCTTCCTGTGAACGGTCTATCAAATCACGCATCCTCACCCCTGATGTGTCAGGATCTTGTTTCTTTGATTATATAGCATCCTAGCACCAGGAACATATCCTATTTTTCATGGGCCCTATAAAGGATAGGTAGGATTTATAATGTGAAATTGTCACTGTTTATGGCATCAACGAACTAGTGTGAAACGAGACAGGCTGGCATCAATATGCTAACGCTCTTCTTAAATGCTAGCCTTATTTCTTTCACCTCAAACGAGTCTTCTGCCCACTGGCTAGGGTTCTTTATCTTCCCCCTCCAAAGAGTGCATCTTACATTATGAATAATTAAAAGGTCATTTAAATCTGCACCCTCGGTGACCTTGCTCTCATTAGATGAACTAGGTTCTCAGATTTATTTTGCTAGTGAAGCCCGACTGGATTATAATGGAGGACGAACCTTATTATTTTGTTATATAGAGGCTGTGGAGTCTGCAGGTGCAATTTACGGAATTATAGGAACATCGCATATGTCGGCCAGATTGTAATTAAAGTTGTGATGTCCTTGGTTTCGGAGCCTTTGGTATTGTCAGCTGTGTTCTTGAGGATTTGTTTTTATATATACCAAAGGGCGTAGCATGAATTAAGAACACTACCCAAACCATGTCCGTGCTGGTGTGCCGTACCTGCTGGTGGCCGTGGGCTTGAGGTGGAAGGTTCATGGTACACCTGTAATGATGACCGTATTCCCCCTCCCCCTCCACGTGAAACTGTGCTGCTCACGGAAGGAATTCTTCCACTTAATTGTACTTACTTTTTCCAGGCTCCACTAATACCGTCTTTTTTTTTTTTTTTTTTATGGATTCCCATGACTAGGGGTCAAGTGCGTTTCTTTAGGTATGTCCCATAGTTTTTTTGCAGGAGCTCTGCTGTGTCCAACTAACTTCTACATCTACTGGAGTTCAAAGGAGATGTCTCAAGATTCTTCATGCACAAATCCTTCGTGAACAGCTCATGACCCCTCTCTATGCAAAACTGCATGTGGGTGCCATTGCTTTTGGAACCCGCAGGGAGCTGGCTTTCCCTGGCCTCTGCCACAACCACAGACGACTGTAGCACATGTGTCCTTGGATGAAGTGGAATGCTGCAGGGTTTTTCAGAAGCCTCAATTTGCCAAAAAGACGCTATGGTTCATGCAGAATTGAAGAAAGTCTCTCTTCTGAGCCATACTTGATCAGTATGAGTATTGTCACAGCCCAGTAGAGACACTTGAATCTTACAGAATGTTAATGCAGATGACCCCTTTGGTATTTTGCACGGAGGACCCTTTTGCTGTGTCCAGCTTCACCCTCATGTTCCCTGAGACTCATTCATGAGTTCCTGGATTCAGGATGGACAATACGAATCTGGGACATCATGGTCTAGGAAGAGATGCCTTCAATGACTGAGCACGAGACCTGGCCATACTTCTTTTTGTTAAGTCAACGCTATTCTAAGGAACCTCTTCTGGTCTGTTCTGTATGTTCCTCCTGTGTGTCCGGCACATCCAGGAATCAGCCACAGACCCATCTGGGGCCGAAGGGCACACTCACATGACTCAGAAGGTAGACAACATTACTGAATTTTCTCCAACCTTCCTCAGTGGTCTGCATGTGGATGAGTCCGTCATGTTGCCCAAGTGTGCGTTTTGGACATTGTCATCGCATCGTGGGTCAACGGTGAAGACACAAAAATACAATGCTTGATGGATCATGCAGGAGAAACTTTTTAAATATGTAATGGAACCCATGTTCTGCTCCTTTATCCAAAGCACAAAAGACTCTTTTCCTACAGCTATGGTTCAAATCAAACACTAATAACAAATGAGAAAATGTTACCTGTTTTGGGGGGGGAATGCCAGCGGCTGCTTAGGTGGTAAGAGAATCCATTACTGACCTTCCCTCTTTCTTTATGGCTCCTCGAGTGAATTCAAGGTCTCATTTGCCATGCACAAGACATATGGGTAATGCTTAATTGGAGTGAATAAATTATAGGAATTATATCCACATTCAGGCCCCAGAGGGTTCTGGTTTTTCTTCCACAGAAGAGACTGACCTCATGCTCAACTAATTATCTCCTTGGCCTCGGTTAGTTAATTGAGTGAAGATGTCAGAAGATCTTAAAACCAAAATACTGTTCCTAACTTGGGTTTTCTCATCCTCATTAATTTTCAGAAGTGTGCTTCAAAGTCAGAATATGGCATTCTGCCTCTTTTTGAAACCCAGCTAGAGAGAAGGAGAACCGAAGTTGGTCAGAATCAGACTCCTTGGAAATGGCCGGGGGCCTTCCCTCGAATTTTCTGCGCATTCAAAAAAAAAAAAAAATACGTATTTTCACGGAGCCTTTTCTTCCCCGGGCATGGCAGACGGGTTTTGACTATACTCCATTTTTCTTTCCGTTGATGCTGTTTCTCCTGAGCCCCGTGGGAGCGGCCACAGCATTAAATAAGAGTTCCCGCAGCAGGACCGGGCACATATGGGCCATAAAATACCCAGATTGGAGCTGATTGGGATATCAAGTTATGGGAAGATTACCCAGGATGACAACATGATGGGTTTACCTTGCCTCAGAAATGGAGATGTTGTTTCCTTCGTCCGTAGGGTGACATATTAATGAGAACGCCAGTGATGGGTGCGTTTGCTGCAGAGGAGGAAAGAGGAAACGCTCTCCCCTCAAGGACAAGTCACAGTTTGATTTTTTCCCTTCTCCCTTTAAGAAAGGAAAGCGGGTAAATTATGCTTCCACCAGGCAATGTGGAAATTTGCCGAGCATTTGATTCTAAATACAAGGCAGAGTGGACTGTTAGGAGCGAGATGGGATGGGATGGATTTGAGCACGGTACCCTCGCAGCCCCTCCCAGAAAGGCAGCTGGAGAAGAGAGGACAGAATCAGGCGCGGCTTTTGCATCCTCTGTTTTCCATGCCTTGGCCTCCTTGGGCTCAGCTGGACTATAACCAAAAAACAAAGATTTGTGCTTCGTTGTTATTTATTCCCATCGGATCCAAGGATGATATTTTAGAGCGGTGTTTGGACGTCTCACCTCCTGGGGCAGTTTGCATGATGAAGCAAAGCCACGCAGATCAACAGCGACTAAACAGCAAGCAAGCTCTCCACCCCGTGTGCCTGGGAAACAAATTCAACACCCTCAGAGCCTACAGACAAGATGCTTGGAGTCCTGTTGATTTCATGAATATTCTTAGGGCACGGAGGACCCAGCAGGAACACGGGGCATGAAGATGATTATGTGAATTCGCATTGCCAAAGATCTTGTTGGATCAAGGCATGCCCCACGTGTCCTCTGGGAAACTGGGGTGGGCATGAAAGGCTTATCAGAATTCTCAGCCAAGGCAGTGTCTGACCTCCAGAAGCCTGCACCTTTGGGATGGATGAAGATTCTCGGGAGAAGTATTTTGTAGAATTAAAGTCACTCTTGCTCTGCAGGACTGGACTTTGGGGGACACACGGTGAAGTTTCTAAAGGATTTCATGCTGAACTTTTAGGTCATGGGGGTGAACAGGCTATGATGGCCACCATGATTTTAACATCCCAGTGTTTATGCCTTTGGAGAATCCTCTCCCCTTGAATGAGGGTAGGATGTGTGACTTGCTTCTAACCATTTTCTTGCCAAGGGAATATGGCAAAAGTGATGAGATGTTGCTCCCGTGATTGTGACGTGTTATACCAGATTCTATCTTACTAGCAAACTGTTTATAGACTCTTGTTTTCCTCGCTGGCTTTGAAGATGCAACGGCCCTCTGCCCTACAGGTGTACGGAAAGGAATTCTACCAACAGAGTTTGTAAGTGGACCCTTCCCCAGTTGAGCCCCCACAGATGAGAGTTCCTCCATTGATTACAGCCTTGCTGAGGACCCAGATAAGCTATGCCTGGACTCCTGACTCCCAGAAACTGGAAGATAATAAATTGAGGTTGTTTGTGGCCATTCGTTATGAGGTATAGAGAATGAATATATTCATGGTAACAAACCTGAATACCCACTATTCCCATTGCCCTCCATGGTTCCTATCCAAGGCTCCTTCCATTCTACCCAAAGCCATCTAAAGGTGCAAAGCCAATATCAAGGGTCACCATGTCCACCAAGCCCACGTCTACCTCTTCTGTCTCCCGTTCTTGGTTTTTTTTTTGTTGTTGTTGTTTGTTTTTTAATGATTTTTTATTATATTATGTTAGTCACCATACAGTACATCCCCTGTTTCCGATGTAAGGCTCGATGATTCATTAGTTGTGTATAACACCCAGTGCACCATGCAATATGTGCCCTCCTTACTACCCATCACCGGTCTATCCCATTCCCCCACCCCCCTCCCCTCTGAGGCCCTCAGTTTGTTTCTCATAGTCCATTGTCTCCCATTCTTGTTGGTGATGGCACACACACAAACATCCTTTAAAGGCAACTGTCCTCTTCATTAATCTGCAAATCTATCACGATATAATCCTATCACAATTCTACCACAATCTTAAATTCTGTCTTTTTCGTGGAGTGAATAGCATGTACGCATCTCCCCATAAATATCTTCTTCTGTCATGTGTGTGGGTTATGCTATACATTTTCCAAACGCTCCACTTTCTCAGCTCCCTCTGCAACGTTGAGTTTTCTGATCCGGGCATTCTACAAATTCTCTCAACGTGCTTCCGCAAGTACCCCAGAGCCATGTCATCCTCCCGGCAATTCCTTGCTGATCCTGAGTCTTAGCTAAACCATTACTTTGGCCGTTCATCACTTTGCAGAAAATGCAAAAACAAAAACGAAAACGAAAAAAAAGGGCAGTGCTGGGGAAACGTTTTTGCTTGGCAGTTCGTGCTCCGGAAGGCCACCTGGATCGTCCGAGCTACTTGGCCACCTGTTAATTCACCTCTAATTGAACGACATTTTCCATGTCCGCATCTACAAGGATTCTTCATAAACATATCAAGCTCTCGAGCTTATTTTAACACTTTCCTTAAAAGCAAGACAGACTTGACTTCTTTCAAGTATAATTTACATATAACAAAATGCACCCTCTTCAAGTGAACAGTGTGATGTGTTTTGACAAATGTTTATCCAAGTTTAATCACTAAAACAACCCAAAATGTATCGTGTTTCCATCAGTCTAAAGTGTTCTCTTATGTCTCTTTGAAATCGATTCCCTTCCACCACCCCACCCGTCCCTCGACAGCTCCCTGGCAGCCACTGATATGCTTTTCTGAGTCTAATTTTGCATGCGGTTGTTTTTTTAGAGTTTAATAGGCATGGGATTATGCACTTTATATTCTGGTTTTTTCCCCCTTGGATTTATTTTTCTTTACTTAGAGTTATCTGTTAAGATGTGTCTTGTAGGAGCTATGCAGATGACACAATCAATAGCTCCCACCCCAATAAAATAACTGGTTAAGATGCCTGAAGTACTGATACCATATGCAGGGCATTAAAGAATATATCATTCACATGATGAGACTTTTATAAGGAGAGCAAAAGGGACAGGGGCTGGTGCAGGGGTGCCCAGGTGGCTCTGTTGGTTTAAGCATCTGCCTTTGGTTCAAGTCATGCTCTCAGGGTCCTGGGGTTGAACCCCACGTCGTGGTGAAGACACTCTCACCTGGAAGGGGTCTTCGAGACAGATTCTGGTAACAGCAAATGTCAGTATGTAAGTTGGTAAAAATCAATCCCTGATTTAAATGTCTGGTGGCACTGGTGGACTGTTGAAGCTCTGTTCTAGTAATTCCATAGTCGTCTATAATCTACTAATTTTATAGGCACTGACCTTGAACTCAGACCTGGTTGGGGATTTCCACTGGGATTAGGGGGCTTCTCTTTAGTCATAGAGTGGTTCCGTGCTGAACACAATAGTGTTAAACATAGCTTATTACTTTAAGAAAAATGTTGATTTCAATATATTAGCAAATAGTAATGATGTCGTGATATCTGCTACTTACGATCTGTTGATTTGTGAGAAAATGTCTTTGTTTAAAGTTCTCGGTATTTCTTTGCGTATTCTCCATGACTAGAACTTAAAGCATCGTACCCTAAATATTCTTGCAAATAGCATTTGTCTATGGAATTTAAAGCATCATGTCCCCTAAATATTTTTTTTGCAAATGGCATTTACCTATTATGTATTCTTTAGTGTCAGAATGTGAGTTGAGTATTCTTGTGTTGGGGTAATGGGTCAGGGGCCCTCAGGAAGAACCCATAAGAGACTAGAGGATGTAGGATAGGACAGGTGTGGGAGCCAGGATCCTCTCCTCTCGGATCCCGGGGAGGCTTTGGAAATCCCCAGAGGGCATTTCTCACCCCGAGAAAACAGAACTGAGTGGATGCACCCCAACACCTGTGAGGCATTGGTGGGCAGGTGTCCCCAGGTGTGTGTGGGGAGAGCATCACAGCCCAGGCATCTCCAGGGCAGTTGCCAACCAAGGGTCACTCTGTGCAAAGGAGCATAGGTATGAACCATAGCACCCAACACCACAGCATTCCCTGTAAAGTCTCGTGTGTGGAGAATGACAGCATCTCTGAGCATGAAAATGATCTGGAACCTTCCACCGGTGCACGCTCCCCTCGACTCATTCTGCAATAGCATGCCACTTATCTCCTGCAGTTTCTCTTCCTTTGGGCCAATTACTGTCCGTCTCTGAACGTGACCACGCTGAATTCACTAAGCAGTCCCGGCTTTGCACAGCCTTGTAACCTCCCAGTTAATGCATGGGTTTTCAATAGGTTTGTAATATGTTTCCTGTAAAGAAGACAAAGCATGATGAAAGCTCCTGCAACCCTTCACTGTATTTTTAGCAATCTCACGGAAAGGGATGTCATGGTAGAAATACCAATTGCCAAGTGTTTTCTTTCATTATAAATGATGTATCTATACCACCTGTAAGATCTCTGATCACCACTTAGACCTCATCGGCTTTCATCAATACAAGGATAGATGAGGTGGGAGAAGAAACATCAGACAATGGTTAGAATGCTGAGTCTTGATTTCAACGTTTATTTTAATCTCCTCACCATGGCTTTGGGAGAGGAGGTTCTCCACTTACGTAATGCGTCCTCATTCTCTTTGCATAAAAGCTGCTCTACCTTCTCACTCAGGAAACCCTGTGTTGAGACGTATGTAACTCTAGACTGACCACCTGTGGTCAGTGGTCCTCACCGTCTTATGAAACCACCCAAAACAAACATGTAATGGGAGGCTTCCTTCATTTCATATTTGAAAGTCAAGATCTGGGGTAGGGTCTCAGGCCTCTTTGGAAGTGTGGCCTGGATGCATCTACTCCTTTGTTACCTTCTCTGAACCCTTACGCTCCTTGCGGTTCGTGTAATTTTGTATCAAATCACATGATGGCAATTACTGGTATCCACAATTTGCACATTTCAGTCTCACTGTCTTCAGCACTGTATTTTGTCTAAGTGATTGCCAGTTCACAGATAATATGCTTATAATGCCTGTGGTCTATACTTATGCTCCTCCACGGTGCCAGGCGAACTCCTACTCATCCATCAAAACCCTGAATATGTGTTACCATCTCCGGAAAGCTTTTTTTCTTATGTCTCTTCATCAAGGTTATTTGTGTATTTGCTCATGTATTCATTCATTTATTTACTCTTCTTATTTGTAGTGCTTAGCTTATGGCTTGAAACATGGTAGGAAAAAAATGTGGTTGAATTTATCTAAATTATATATCTAAATTTATCTAAATTATACAGGTGGTTCAACACTTGGGAGTCATGGTGTCCCTTAGGGGACATTTAGCAGTATCTGGGAATAGTTTTGGTCATCACAACTGGAAGGGTGGGTGCTACTGGCCTCTAGTAGGTAGAGGTGGGGGTCCTGCTAAAGATCTTATAGCACAGAGGACAGACGTGCAGCAAAGGATTGCAGGGACCAAAATATCCCTGGCATCAAGGCTGAGAAACCCTAGTTATTTTGTATGCTTCCCAATGACTAGTTCTGTCCTATAATTTGATATTCTTCAATGTACTTAACAAATTATACACCCAGAGTAGTTACCGGACAATATGGCAAAGTCAATCTTATTGCTTAATCTTATTAAAGGAGTTGATACTTGTTGATTGATTAACTAATTGGTTAATTGAAGAAGAGATGTAACCTTTTCCATTTTATGCAGACTTTTTGAAGACATAAGTGGGCAATGGGCCAGAAAAGAACTTTTCCACCCCTCTCATTTTCGGAATAAAATCAGGTGAAATCTGCCCAATATGGTTCATCATTCCCTCGCGTACTCAACTTTTCATCATGTTATTATTTTTTTCACACGCAAGAGTAGATTTATTTATTTATTTATTTAATAATTATATTTTTTTACTATATTATGTTAGTCACCATACAGTACATCCCTGGTTTTTGATGTAAAGTTCGATGATTCATTAGTTGCGTATAACACCCAGTGCACCATGCAATACGTGCCCTCCTTACTACCCATCACCAGCCTATCCCATTCCCCCACCTCCCCTCTGAAGCCCTCAGTTTGTTTCTCAGAGTCCATAGTCTCTCATGCTTCGTTCCCTCTTCTGATTACCCCCCCCCTTCTTTATCCCAACTCTTCATCATGTTAGAAGCGACTGCTGGGGTATCTCCTCCGTATACGATACCCTTCCCTACTCGTTTCAAAGTATGAGTGAGAAGCTTAGTACAGAAAGTTTTACCTGATTTTTTTTCTTGATACTACATCCTTTTTGCCCAAGTGAAACATGGTACAAAAGGGATAACACAGCAACTATTTTGGACGAAACAATCTCTGAGCTGTGTCTGAAATGGGACCCATTTGCCAATGACGGCGGTATAGGTCTGTGTTCCCCACTTGGCCATATGGGCAGAAGTAATTTTGCTTTTATTTATTCTGACATGATTCGGAAGACTCGAGACACAGGCGGATTGCTGAGGGAAATACGCGTCTAGGTTTCTCATATACTTGAGAGGCCGCAGGTGAAAGGTGTCACCAAGAGCTGTCAGAAATCTCGCCATCTAGAGAGAGAATGAGCAACTCCATCCTTGTATTATATCCACTGTGGGGATGGCAGAGGGCACCCCGTCTAGTCCGCTGGGCCAGAGAAGTTTTGCCCAAGGAGAGGAGGCTGAGCAGAGTGAGGAAGTTTGCGGGTAGCTGAGAGGAGAAGCAGAGTGGGGGAGGAAAGATGAAGCTATTTTTAAAAATTCTTTATTTAAATTCAACAAATTAACATGTAGTGTATTATTAGTTTCAGGGCTGGAGTTCAGTGGTTCATCAGTTGCATATCACACCCAGTGCTCATGACATCACATGCCCTCCTTAATGCCCGTCACCCAGTTACCCATCCCGCTGCCCACCTCCCCTCTAGCAACCCTGTTTGTTTCCTAGAGTTGAGAGTCTCTTATGGTTTGTCTCCCTCTCTGTTTCATTCTATTTTATTTTTCCTTCCCTCCACCTTTGTTCACCTGTTTTGTTTCTTAAATTCCACACGCAAGTGAAATCATATGATATTGTCTTCTCTGACTGACATATTTCTCTTAACAGAACACCCCCTAGTTCCAGCCACGTCATTGTAAATTCCAAGATTTCATTTTTTTTTCTGATGGCTGAGTAATATTCCATTGTCTATATAGACCACTTCTTTATCCATTCATCTGTCGATGGACATCTGGGCTCTTTCCATACTTTGGCTATTGTGGACATTGCTGCTATAAACATTGGGGTGCAGGTGCCCCTTCGAATCACTATGTTTGTATCCTTTGAATAAATCCCTAGTAGTGCAATTGCTGGGTCATAGGGTAGCTCTATGTTTAACTTTCTGAGGAACCTCCATACTGTTTTCCGGAGTGGCTGCACCAGCTTGCGTTCCCAAGATGAAGCTATCACTAAGCTCTCAGAATGTCTACGAGAAAAAGCACCACTTGTTTGCCGAGCACACGTGCGTCCCATATGGCTGGTGCTTTACGTGAGAGGAAGCGTGGGAGGCAGGTAGTGTGGGAATCCTGAGATGACAGCAGCAGGTATTCAGGGAGGCAGGAGACGGGAGAAGGCATGAAGAATTCACAGGCAAAGTGATGTGGAGATTTTTCACATGAGGGGGATGTGGTCTGTTTAGGGTTTGGGGAGGTTCAAAGTGGATACACAGTGTTGACTGTTTCAGAAGGAAACAGGATGGTGAAAAAAGCTTGAGTTCTTTCTTTGTATCCACCTCCTTTCTTTTGAGCTTTGCAATATTACCGCTGCATAATGGAGATTGGACATTGGCATGGGCGTGTGTAGCCTCAGGGTCTTGGGAAATGGACAAGGAATGTACCAAATGACATTGACAGGACATGCCAGCCCATAGGATGTCTGCAGAGTGAGCAGAGGAGATTCAGGGATGATTCCTACATATTTTGGGCGTAGACAGTGAGTGGTGGTGACCTCAGTGGTGCAACTGTCACCAGTGGTGAGCTGGCAAAAAGGGGTACGTGATGCATTTAGGACACCCAAATTAGGGTGTCCTCTAGGGGGCAGAAAATAAGAGTAAGCTCAGAAACTGCACCTCAGGGTCTGGGAAGGATTGCCAGCATTCCCCTGCTCCCTGCGGAGAGCCCCATGTTTGCTCTAAGGATGCTCATTGCCTTGGGCGAAGAGATCTGGATTTGCCAATTCCCCATCAAAGTACCCAAACTTGAAGACGAAAACTGGGAAATATTGGGTGTTATTTCTCATGGTGGAAACAGACTTGAAACTGAACCCCTCCGTTTTTAACTCATCCTCCTGGAGCGGCCAGTTTGCGGTGCTAGGATCAGCCGAGGTAGCCCCATGCTCGGGCTTGATAAGTGGGACCAGATGTCTTATGTGGCAGGCATGTCTGTGTCATTAAACTGACCTTGACCATTGAGCAATTCTGTATTCTATTTAGCCTGTATCGATTGCACTGCATGTTCTCAGGAAGGTATACAAATATCCTCTCCAATCAAGCTTTGCTTTCTCAAAACCAGGGTGTTACTTGGCATTGGAGTGGGCCAATTTCCCGAAAAGTGGGCATTGTATACATTTTGACTGCAAATCGTCTATTATTTATTATTATTTGTTTCTGGAAAAGTGTTTTGAGTGCCTTTGGAGGGCAATGCACAAAATCATATTGACATCATGCTGGGTTAGTCTGAGCACCTAAAACAGGAAAACGGAGGCTGGAGTTTGCATTACTCATTTGTAATTCTCAGATGGGGCAGAGAAGACAGGAGATCGGGCTCTTGCAGTGCAAGTATTTCTGATGGTTTGGGACTGGGTCATTCTGTATGGTGGCAGACTTGTCCTGTGCATTGAGGGATGTTTAATAGCACCCTATTTGATGCCAATAGCACCTGCCACCCTATGCCTTAACAACCAAAAATAGCTGCAGACATTGCTCAGTGTCCCAACGAAGATAACGTTGCCAGGTTTAGCAAATCAAAATACCGACACACCCAGTTAAATTTGAATTTCAGATAAAGAAGGAATAATTATTTAGCATGAGTATGTCCCTTGCAACATTTTGTCTGGATACGCTACCTGGGGGACAAGCACTGCCCCTGAGCTGTTCTCACTTAAGTCCCCATGAATTTACAAATGGCTCCCCTGGGATCTTTAGTCTTGGGACCGACATGAGGTTTTGCATTACAAGACTATTTAATATGGTTTTACCTGCGTATCTTTAGGGGAAACCACAAGATCCAGAACAATCTAGTTGAGACGCCCACATTGTTCCCAGTTATTGTTAATTACATACTTTCCACCTCATTTCATCGACAAAAGGGAGACGGCGTTAAGCACTGACATGGGCTAAACTAATCCGTTACTTGGAAAGAATGCTCTGGATGGAGTTCTCAGTGCCCCTTGAGAATCCCGCTTGTGGGAGAAAGGACTGAACGATCCAATTATGCTTTACCAGTTTGATGAATCTTTCCTCCGTAGCACTTTCTAACACCCTGCCTCAGGTTATTTCTGCTGGACAATCTTCAGTTGGTAAAAAAACAAAGTGTGCTCTTCTGTCCCAGGAATCTGGTGGCCTTCATCTTCCAGCCTGTTGGTCCTAATCTAATTACCCAGTGTCAAGAGTCATTTGTTGGCAATGGCAAAGGCCTGTGCTGTCCCTGGGGGGCTCCTCCTGATAACACCAGGCAGCAGACACAGAAAGGGAAAAGGCAACATATCCCAGATGATTTCTTGGAAGCTTTAGAGTGGATGAAAAGCTCAAGTGTTCTTTATGTGGAAAATAATGCATAAAATAGACACACAAACATGTACAATTGATTCACATGAACTCCCAAGGACAAGGATCTGTGTCTGCTGTATTACTTTTTTTGGATGAACCTTCATTCCATTGAACTTTGCCCATGGAAAGTACTCAACAATTGCTTGTTGCTAAAGGGAAGTTAAAATAGAACACTTCTATCTTTAACTAGAATCTTGTTCCCCCCAACCTACTGAATCATGTCACACTGCACACTGTCTCCTGCGTCTTTTCCATAAAACAGATCAGCCTCATCTGTGATGGTGGTGGTGATGATGGTGATGACAGTGGGGATGATTGTGGTGATGGTGATGGTGATGATGGAGATGTGGAGATGATAATGGTGGTGATGGTGGTGATGGTGATGATGATGGTGATGACAGTGGGGATGATGGTGGTGATGGTGATGGTGATGATGGAGATGGAGATGTGGAGATGATAATGGTGGTGATGGTGGTGATGGTGATGATGGCGGTGGTAATGGTGTTGATGATGGTGATTGTCATGATGATGACAGGGATGTCAATGATGGTTATGAAGATCACGGTGATGATATTGATGGTGATGACGGTGGTAGCGGTGATGATGATGGTGATGATATTAATGGTGGTGATGATGATGATGGTGATGATGATGGTGATGATGGTGGTGATGGTGATGATGATGACAGAGATGTGGAGATAATAATGGTGGTGATAGTCACGGTGGCGGTGGTAATGGTGTTGATGATGGTGACTATCATGATGTTGATGGTGACAAGGATGTCAATGATAGTTATGATCACGGTGATGATATTGATGATGGTGATGACGATGGTGGTGGTGGTGATAATCATGGTGATGATATTGATGGTGGTGATGATGATGGTGATGATATTGATGATGGTGATGATGATGATGGCGGTGATGGTGACCATAAGTAGGTGTTCCTACTTATCTATTCAAAAATTTAAGAAGGTTTTTATCAGTATTCTGCTGTAAGATCGTGAGTGACCTAAGGCTTCCCCATATACAAATCTAAAATCTCCATTAAGGGATAAGACATTATATAGACAAAAAGATAAGCAACCCTCTGAATATAAATTATTACAAATATTCATAATAACATCTATATTATAACATATAATCATCGCTGGTAATGATATATTGGTGTATTATGAATATGAATTATGATAACTATAAATAATTGAGAAGCAGTGTTGTGGCCACGAAAGGCAAAGCCGGGTAACTTTTCTATAGCCTGGCTCCCTGAGAGGTACCTGCATTTGCCATATTATGTTCAATCCCTGACATTTTTCCTCCCCTGGAGTCCATTCTTTCATGTGGTCTGTTCCTTGATTGGAAACCACTCTCCTCTCTGCAGCTATAATGACTTTGCTCCTTCCTCACCCTTACTTAAATCCTGTTTATCTTTCAATATGCCCCCTCAACACCTGCCACCTGTGATTTCTGCAACCCACATGGATCTCCCTTCCCCTACGACGATACGCGGTAATTGGGGTCTGGTGTGTGATGGGGTCGGTAACTTGCACAGCTACTCAGCAATTCCTGTCTAATGGAACTCATGCAAATGGATGGCCATAAAACCAGAAAAAGGAAAGATCCCTGCATTTGTATTTGTAACTTTTAATCAGTGGACCTAAACGAATAAAAAAAAGTTCAGCCTTAGAAAGAAATATGTTGTATAATGCAGTGGAAATGAATGAAAAACTATAATAGAAGAAATACCCCTAAAAAAATGCCCACACTGATTAACAAGTTATTGATTCAATTCAATAATTTTTTGAGCAACTTATAGAATCAAATTTGCCCTTCCTAGTTTTTCTTTTCTTTTATTATATTGAAATACCAGATGATTCCAAGTTTTTAAAAAAACTAATTTCACTTAAAAATTCTAATAACACTTCTAATAGGCACGCATTGATATTTTAAAATTTGAAATTATGATTCTAGATAAATAATGTGAAAAACAAAGGAAAATAAAGAAATGGGCAAAGGTAGTGATCCAAAGGGGCCCACGTACCACAGTGTTTATAGTAGCAATGTCCACAAAAGTCAAACTATGGGAGAGCCCAGATGACCACTGACAGATGAATGGGTTAAGAAGATATGGTCTATATATACAATGGAATATCACTCAGCCAACAAAAAATTTGAAATCTTACCATTTGCAACAACGTGGATGGAACTAGAGAGTATTATGCTAAGCAAAATAAGTCAGTTAGAGAAAGACAAATACCATATGATTTCGCTCGTAGTGGAATTTAAGAGACAAAACAGATAAGCATAGAGGAAGGGAGGGAAAAATAAAATAAGACAAAATCAGAGAGGGAGACAAATCATAAGTGACTCTTAACTCTAGGGAACAAACGGAGGGTTGTGGGAAGGGAAGTGGGGGGGGAAGGGGTAACTGAGTGGTGGGCATTAAGGAGGGCACGTGATGTAATGAGCAGTGGGCGTTATATGCAATTGATATATTCAAACTGAACTCTACCTCTGACACTAATGATACACTATATGCTAATTCATTGAATGTGAAAAAAATAACAAAAAAAGAAAGGAGCAGCTAACAAGATCAAGTCATCAAAGTTTAGGTTTTCAAGTGTAGAAACGTTGAAGTTGTGGTCCGTGTTCAGCGTGTCCTGCCCTGATGACGGCCCCACGCCTACTGCTCCCAGTAAGGCTTTGGTGGGTGTCCTGTGTCGGTTCTGTTTGAAGACGCTGGCGAGGAGGTGGGAAACCAGAGTGGTGTCTCCTAGCCGGATCCGGCACCACCTTCCTGAGAAGGCAGGGCTGATGAGCAGAAAGAGGTGTGTTGGGGGACATTCCTGATGACCCCTGCAACCCTGGTGGCTTCAGTGGTCTACGCTTGCGTTCTGCAGCACGAAACAGTTCCTTTTTCTGACCTGGCTATGTTCTCGGGGAATTCTATCATCTTTCAATCAAGCAATACTTGAAGGGCGTAACGACGGAAAGGAGAATATACTTACGTATTGGATCTGGGAGGGGGGCAATTAAAACACTTTAGCGGATGAAATAATTGTGGTGGTGTTTTAGGAACGAGAACGCTTGTGTTGCTCAGAGTTTTAACGATGCAGGGGAGACAGGCAGTTCTTGCGTGGAGTAAAACCGTGGGGCAAAATATGAAAATGTGCTAAAAACAAAATGTGAGAGTATAAAAATAACTTTTACCCACTGGTTTTTGTTCTCTGAAATCTGAAAAGAGGTATTTTTTCCTACTATGAATGCATCCGTCAGAGGTATCTAGTTCAAAGTCGTTGGAGCCATGCTGTGCTTTTGTAAAGGAGGCGAGAATACAGTTTTAGTATTTATTATCAGGGAAATTCCCAAGATGCCCCATTAATTTTCAAAGCCGCAAAGGAAAATCTGAGCTTTTATCCTAGATTAGTTCAAATTATGATGAAAGCCATAAAATAAGCATTATTTCCAAAGCTCTTTCCCTAGGTTATTTTCATTCTACATTAAAATATATTGTAGTAAGTATGTAAAGATGCGTGTTTGAAAATTAATCTTGAACATACATTGTGTGAACCTATATTCAAAGAAAAATATCTTGCTCCTGAAGTTGGTATGTCTGCATTTTTCATACCCACAATACATAGCTTAATGTAGTAAGAATGAGTAATTAGATTTGCTTTTCTTTATAAATTACCTGACAAATATATTGGACAATGAGTACCTAAGCCTTCATTTTCCTAACCTAAATGCTGGCTTTATTGTAAAAATAGATCACAGTTGGTAAATGCCAGACAACAGAAAACTGTGTGTGTCTGCAACCACACGGTGACTACATCCTAAGCACTTTTTATTCATGGTGCAGAGAAAGGTACGTGAAGCAGAATTCCACCCACAGGCATCTCCAGTTTTGCTTGTTAATCCTATTCAACGTTTAATATGTTGAAACTGTCATTTTGGCTTCCGGTTAAGTCCGTGGATATGGGACACCTTGACTCAGCAGGAAGACTTCAGTCAGAGTCCCTCTGGGCAGCACATATGGCTGTCAGAGTTAATCCTTTTCAGTTGGAGACTTTTTCCAGAATTTGTCAGGTTCTTCTAACAGGAACGATGCAACTTTATGAAGCCCAGTGCAGTGAACCGGATCCCTAAGATGTTACTCCTAAAACAGAGATAAGTTACGTGCTCATAAATGGGCTCTGTGAGCTCGTGCCTTTAAGCACAGAGGGAGAGCCAGCCCGAAACGTGGACAGCCACCAGCCGGATGATTTGTGGCTGGTCCTCAGACAACTCACCTGCCTTCAAATTTTGTCAGTAACTGCATCTCCTGTTCATTCACGGGGATCCTGACCACTTGCCCGTCTGCTCTACCCTGAGACCTCCAAACGGCGGCAAGCCTCTGACCTCTGGGTTTGTCAAAGCCAGTCACAGGTAAGAAGATGCATTCCAAAGGCTTTGTCTTAATATTTAGAACAAAAATAAAAACAAAATGGCAATAGGAATAAAATAAGATGCCCAGTTAAGTTTGAATTTCGGATAAGTGATGCACTCCCGGAAGAAGCCATCACCAGCTCAACTCATCCAGGCTCCCTGGCGGCAGATAAAACTCCGCCATGTTTATCCCCTGAGTGTATCTAACTGGGTTCAAGAATCAACCCAGTTCACTAAGTGGCCGGACATGTGGCCTGGGAGGATGCTAGTTCCAAAAGTCCCTTGGGGGAGAAGAACGAGTCAATCTGGACCATCTGGTCTGGAACCACTATTGTATGTCTACGGTATTCCCAGTTCACCCAACAAGGTTCAGGAAATCACGGAGCATGGTTGGAGCAAAACTGGACACTTGGAGGGGTGTGGAAAACATGACAAGGTATGGGTTCTTTTAGCGTCTGTGACTGCATCACGTGGTAGAAGTTTACTCCTCATCACAGACAGCACGACAAATTCATAGATACTTGCAGGAAGATGGAGAGAACACAAAACAAGAAATTACAGCAGAAAACGGAATGCTATATTCCATGTAATATTAGGATGGAGTAAAAGGTCATCAGAGAAGGAAGCAGGCAAGGTTCAGAGGAAGCACTTAACAGCTTAATAGACCCATGATATTTAGAGGAAGGGACCAAGAGAATCAGATTATTAGCTCATTGGAAGACAAGAACACACACACACACACACACACACACACGCAGTGTACACCATGATTTTTTTGGTTGTTACGTTCTTCCCAAAGGAGGCCAAGTGTGGATCAAAAGTAGAGATTCATGATTCAATTGGAAACAAGTGTATTCTTTGATGACACTCTAATGGGCATTAGAGAGAACCAGCTTATTTTGCCATAAAAAAATACGTTGGCTTATGGATATTAAGGGAACACACTATTCTTTATGTATATGGCAATTGCCCATAGTCAATCTTAGATCCTAGAAGGTATTTCTCCTCAGTTACCTAAAGCTGCTTTGTTTCTGTTATTTTAACTTCACTGGCTTTTTTTTTTTTCCCTAGGCAAAAAGAAAGTGGTGTCTTGGATGCTGTGGTGATCAGTTTGTCCCTGGTCACACCTTATTCGTGGGTGAAAAAGCACAAATTCAAAGTAGCTCTAATTGGATTGCATTATTCAAATAGCTTCATGCTGGAAGGATGCCTGCATCCAAGCTGATCTGAGAAACCACGAGCTTTGAAAACACTAGCTTTGAAGAATTTAATGCCCTACTAAAATGCTGACATGTACTCTTAAATCAAGATATACTATGAATTCCTATTCCCCCTGTAAAAAATGCAACTTTGGAGGAAATCTGGTGTGTATTTATTGCTCTTTAACAGTTGTGATATCCCTTCAAATGATGCTGGGAAAAGCCCGACAATGCTTTCCAGAGGTCTCCTACAGGCCAGGGTCTTTAAACTCCCCCTCTGGTCACATTCAGCAGGGAGTCCGGTATAATCACAGAATGTGGTTTATGGTTCATTTCCCCATGTTGAAATCACATTTTTCACCATGACATGATACGACAAATAAGGTATTTTGTGACTGTAATACCTAGACCCATGGTTCTAAACTGGGGGACATTCTTGACGCACTAGAGGACTGTTGGCAATATCAGGGGATCTTTCTGGGGTATGGGGGTGCTATTGGTCATTACTGGGTGGGACAAGTGCTGCTACTGACCTTCCCAGAGTGCACAGCACAGCCCTCCCCTACAATGGAGAAATATCTGGTCCCAAATGTCAATAGTACCAAGGTTGAGAAACCAAGCTGTAGAACAACAGTCATGATGGAATAATGCTGTGGGGGTTTCTGGTCTACCATCGGGACCACCCGTGATCAGTTACATATTTTGATACAATGTTGTCATAGTACATTCACAAACACGTGATGCTAAATACCATATACAAAAAAAAAATAAAACGACTGCAGCCATTCCCTGGTGAACTTCTAGAGGCATGAACGGCAAAGCATCGCCTGGTACCTGCAGAGATTCAAAGATGGGTATGATGTGGACCCCACCCGGGATGAACTGATAATGTACTGGTAGAGGCATGCCTGGAAACAGACGAATTTAATGTCATGCAGAAGCTCGGGACAAAATGGAAGTCAGATAGTGTTATTAACACCTACTGGTTTGTGCATGAAGATGAATCGTGTTTAATGAGAATGATTTGACTTCTTAGACATACGTATAGATATAGATGATACAGAGCTATAAATCTAATGATAAAGATACACATATAGATGACATAAATGCAAGTATAGATGATGTTGGTATAAATGATAAAGATAGGGATATAGGTGTAGTTGATACGGATGTAGCTACGGATATTAATGACATCATATAGAAGTGCATGTGTGTAGAAATAGTAATAGTCATAATCAAATGATAATAAAATTTAGGAGATTTCCTTAGAAGACCTAAGTACTTTGTTGGAAAATTCCCGTTTCCTTGTTCTGTCTCATCTCACAGCCCTGGGTTATATATACTTGGTATAGCTTTTTAAAAAAGGATAGGACACCTGGATGGCTCAGTCAGATAGGTGTCTGCCTTCAGCTCAGGTCATGATCTCAGGGTCCTGGGATCGAGCCCCAGGTCAGGCTCCCTGATTAGTGGAGAGTCCGCTTCTCTCTCTTCCTCTTGCCCCTCCCCACCCTGCTCATGCTCATTCTCTCTCAAATAAGTAAATAAAATCTTTTTTAAAAAAGAAAAAGGATGATACTGTAATTGGAGGAGCTAAACAAAGCTTTTCTTTTTCTTTTGCAAGTTGGAAGGAACTTATGTGTATTGTTGCTGTAGGGGAAAGCAAGCAGGTGGACAGAAAAAAGGTGAAAAATAGGAGAATGTGGACTGATAAAATTAGGAGCTGTGAGACAAGCAGCTATGAGACAGAAGCCACAGGTGAGGAAGGAAAGATGGGAAAAGAGGTGTTTCCCTCTGAGATCGTGTTGACAACTAAAAATAGAAAACTCAACAGGAAATCCATAGTTTAAGTACCTTCCATAAAAAACAAACACTAAGAAAAATAAATGCATTAAAGATTCTGCTGAACTTGTCTGAAAGGACACAAAATAGAATTAAAGAGACAGAGAAGTAAAACCTTTTAAAAATAATGTTATATGCAACTGATCAATCGCTGAATTCTACCCTTGAAACTAATAATACACTCTATGTTAACTAAATTGAATTTAAATAAAAAATTAAAAATAAATAAAATATATACAAATAAGTGACTTAATGATCCATTAAGGGGCTGGCATTTTGAGGAAATAAAAAGCAAAGTGAGGTAAACAGTGAATCCCCTGTCTGACAGAACAAGAAAGCCTCAACAAAGATTCATGAAACACAAAAAGGAAGCAAACGGAAATAGTTTTATTGACTACAAAACTTAAGGACTAAGGTAAAAACAGGATTTTTTTTCCCCTCCTGAAAATAAATGAAGTGGATTGATTGTCTAATTAATTAATTAACATCTCCTTCCTGGAGGCGTATGTCGTAGACTCTAGATTTGGAAATGCAATATTAGGATGGAGTTTCCTCTTCTTCTTCTCTCTCTCTCTTTTTTTAAAAAGATTTTATTTATTTGAGAGTGGGAGAGCATGGGTGGGAGGTGGGGAGGAGCAGCAGGAGAAGCAGACTCCCCGCTGAGCAGGAGCTCAATATGGGGCTTGGTCCCAGGACCCTGGGATCATGACCTGAGCCGAAGGCAGACGCTTCACTGACTGAGCCCCCCAGGTGCCCCAGGATGGACCTTCTTAAATGCGGACGAGCAGCCTAGTCTCTTGGGGATCCCACGCAGCACAGAGTCCAATTGTGCGGGTCCTGGGTTGGTGCCTTCATTATGCATCGCTAACAAGCCCCTGCTGAGGTGGAGCTCCTCTTGCGGGGACCACACCTGGAAGGCAAGGGTGCCAAAGCATCAAGTAAAAAGCAGAGAGTAGAGGAAATGAGGACAGCACACCTTCCTCCAGTGTGTTAATTAGTCTTGATTGTGATGGGAAGATAGTGAAATGTTTAAAGGAGTTAAATAATCACATGCATTTGCACAGCAGCTGAATGGAGCATAGATTTGAAGACATTAACCTGTGGGCAGAGACCCCTGTAGATGCCTCTGGAATAGTCTGGTCAAAAGCAGATGAGAGCTGAGATTGGACAAGTGGGGAGTACAGACAGTTTTTGGAAATTTTTGAAGTTGGGATGAGCAGAGTGTGGGGAGGTGGCGGATGTGAGGGGAGAAGCGTATGGATGGCACTGGTGTTTCCAGATTGGGGGATTGATTGGTATATGCACAGAAAGAGGAATGTAGGTGCACTGGCAATTTGGATGAAGAGATGCTGAGTCCATTTTAGACCTGTGGAAATTCCTGAAGAAGGAGAGAAGTTCAAGGAAAATAGATGGCATCATGGTGTCGTTATAGAGAATCTGTTGGAAATGTTGAACCTCTCGGTTGACCTCAGACTGTGGAATGTTGTCTAATGAAGAAATCTAACAAATGCCCATTGCAGGGTGTAAAATCCTTGAAATGGAAACCATTCTAGTGAGAAGCTATTACATGGGTTTGAAGGAATTGTTTAGGACGTGGAACAGGAGAGAAGATATTGTCCAAACAGAGGCTGACATGGTCATGCTGAAGGGTGACTAAGATAGCTGGATATTCTTTCATCATTATATCTTGGTCTGGGTGATGTCAGATTTCTTTTAAAGATTTATTCATTTTAGAGAGAGGGAGAGAGAGAGTGAGAGCATGAATGGGAAGGGCAGAGGGAGAGGAAGAGAATCTCAAGCATGCTCCGCACTGAGCGTGGAGCCCAACGCAGGGCTCCATCTCACGACCACAAGATCACGACCAGAGCTGAAACCAAGAGTCGGGCACTCAAGTGACTGCACCACCCAGACACCCCAACGTCAGATTTTCTTAAGAAGTATCCAGCCACTCTGACATGAGTACAGAGATGTTGAATCTCGTGCAATGCAGGGTTGGGGTTTTGCACAAGAAGAGACAGGAGAATAATGAATTCAGTCTGCTGGTAAGAGGATTGTTCAGATGCTCAGCCAAGGGTTTGGAAGAAAACCCCTCAAAATACTTATCACTTGGGGACCACGGGGGTGTTTCTGGGCCACCCCTAGACCAAGTATAGACAATAGCTTGAAGATATCTTGGGGTCAGTTTCAGACTGACTAAAGCACTGTAGCAAATGTTGCCGTAAAGCAAGACACGTGAATTGTTTGGTTTCCCAGTGCATATAAAGTTATGTTTCCACCATACTGTAGTCCGTTAACTTGCGATAGCACTATGTCTAAAAATACAACGTGTATATCGTAATTTAAAAATACGTTATTGCTAAAAAATGCTAACCGTCATCTGAGCCTTTGACCGAAGTCTTTTTGCAGGTGGAGGGTCTTGCCTGGATGTCATGG
This sequence comes from Ursus americanus, assembly GCF_024610735.1. Classification (NCBI taxonomy): domain Eukaryota; kingdom Metazoa; phylum Chordata; class Mammalia; order Carnivora; family Ursidae; genus Ursus; species Ursus americanus. The sequence continues at coordinate 120,439,860 of NC_142164.1, read as the reverse complement.
CTGCTGACCGATCAGGGTGGTGGTGTCTGAAGGTTGCGGTGGCTGCGGCAGTTTCTGAAAATGACAGTGAAGTTTGCCGCATCTATAGACTCATCCGTCATGAACGGTTTCTCTGTAGCAAGCGATGCTCTTTGATAGCATTTTACCCACAGTAGAACTTCTTCCAAAATTGGAGTCAAACCTCTTGAAACCCTGCTGCTGCTTTACCAACTGGGTCTCTGCTACCCACGGTGAAGGTGTAAAGCACTCCTGTGGCAACATCATGAGATCTCAGGAATCCTTCTCACTTTTCCACCTGCCACTCTGCATCCTGCTTTCCTGCTCTGATGGCCGTGGTGCCTTTCACTGAACGTTCTGATCCTGCCTTTCTTGGGAGAGCTCTGGAGAGCCAATGCTACTGGTAAACAGCCCACCCGGATTAGGGGTTTAGTTTTCATCTGATTCTGTGTCTTGCAAATGGAGTTCAGTCCACCCACTTTAGCTGGTCCTTCTTGGGGTGGGATGGGGGTGGCTGTTCAAGGTGGGGGTATTACTTTATTTTTTTTAAAGATTTTATTCATTTATGGGGAGTGAGAGAGAGCACATGAGCAGGGGTGAAGGGCAGTGGGAGAGGGATAGGGAGAAGCAGACTCCTGGCTGAGCAAGGAGCCCAATGCAGGACTCGATCCCAGGACCCTGAGATCATGACTGGAGCCAAAGGCAGATGCTTGAGCGATTGAGCCACCCAGGTGCCACAAAGTGGGAGGTATTTCTAAGAATGTCAGAAATGAGGCTGGTAGTGTTGAAAGAGAAAGAAAAATGTAACCTTAAATGATTTTTCAAAACAAACAAAACCACATGATGAAAATTATCAGCATCAGTTGAAGCACATGGAAGTCATATTCTCTGGGTTCAAATGCTAGGACCATAAATTATGGGATACGAGTCTCTGAGTGAATTACTTAAATGCTTTGCACCTGTTTTTCTTTGTGCATAAAATGGAAAGAATTATAATATCTACATTCTTTGATGGTTAGGATTCGATGTAATGTGTTCTTCAAATGATCGACTATTAAACTTTTTGTTAGGGGTTACAGTAACTGGTGTTATAATAATAGTAATAATAAATTATACAATATAAATGCTTATAATTAGAATAATAATTATAAAGACCTACCAACTCCCCCAACAGACCCCATGGGGCTGGAATTTTACAAAATCACTGCTTTTAGGGCTAAGATTAAGGTACCAAGTATGATACTTAGGGCATTTTCAACTTGGAAGGGTCTTCTTATGACCCTTCAATCAGAGCTGTGCCTTTGCAAAGAACTATGAAGAATTGCCTTTCATTCATCCGAAAATGTCTAAACACAAGAAGTAATACGGTTGACCCTGAACAATGGGAGAATTAGGGATGCCAACTCCCCACACAGCTGAAAATACGCATGTAACTTTTGACTCCCCCACCCAAACTTAACTATTCATAGCCTACTGTTGACCGGTAGCATTAAAGATAGCATACACAATTCATTCACACGTACTCTGTCTGTTTTATGTTTTACGTACTGAATTCTTACAATAAAGTCAGCTAGAGAAAAAAACAGTCATTAAGAAAATCATAAGGAAGAGAAAATGCATTTACAGGACTGTACTGCACTTAGAGAAAAAAAACCCCTGTGTTTGAGTGGACCTGTGCCATTTAAGCCCGTGTCGTTCAAGGGTCAGGTGTATATTGTAGATGGAAGTGCGGTGTTTTAAAAGGGCTGGCAGAATTAAATTCGGAGAGTAACTGAGTTCTCATAGCAGGAAAGCACATTTTTTCGTTTGGAAAGTGCATTTTTTAAAGGTACCAAGGAGACTGTGAAGTGGATCTCTCCTGCTCCCCAGCTGTTAATCTGTGTGGAGCCCATGACACCTGCTGCCAGTGTGGGGTTCTCTGAGCTTATGCCGGTTCCTTTTTTAAAAAGTTAAATAACCTTTTATCATAAAATCAATGCATATGTATTATGGAAATGTAAAATTTTAAAAAAATATAGAATAGAAAAATATGGAAATAAAAACATCATTTTCATACCACCCAGTGATTACCACTAATAATTACACTGTAATATGTACCCCTCCAGGTATTTTCATTACATAAAGCATCTTTTTACCAAAAAGGGATTATTCTTCCCATTCTGCTTTATGATCTCTTTTTTCTAATTCAATAATATCCACCTTTCCATTTATAGTAAGTTCACTCCTTGTATTATTGGGGACATACTCAAATTCCCCCAAGTGATCCCCACAGTTTCTACAGTTTATCAGAATCCAAAACAGGATCCCAAATGATATCCATTTATCCAATCATTATGTGCATAAAATTGTATAATATGGTGCATCTCTGCCCTCCCTTTGTTTTTTTTTTTTTTTTTTTTTTGCCATCATCGCATTAAAACCTGAGGTCAGTTTTCCTACAGAACATGCCAGATGTATCTGGCAATTTCTTTGTGCTGCTGTCTGGTTTGGCTGTTTACATTTAAATTTCTATTCCCTCCTTTAGCAATGGCAAAAGTTAAATGTCTAAAGGGTTTCATTTCAAAGAACCGACATTTTTGCATAGCATGTGAGGAAGTGGGAGACACAGGACCCTCACCTTCGGAAAACCCACGTGAGGCTTTTTCTTGGTGGCACCATCTGACTATTCAAGGTCTCCATATCACCCTCGGATCATGTGAAGATTTATTGGCTGCAAATGTAATGAAGACCAATGCCTCCTGCCTATTGACCCTTTAATTTCTCCTTTTACTTAATTACTGAAATTTATTTATCCATCAATTTGCCTTTCATTGGCTTCTATAATTATAAGGAGCCTTGATGTGTAAATGGGGTGGTGTCTGTATCACATTAGCTGTCTACTAAAGGACACACAGATACAAACATTGTTTTCTCCACAATCCATATCAGTTTGATTCTTCAGCTTTATCCTCCACTAAGGTCTGTGCAAGGCAGAACAAGGAGGGAAAAAAAAACCCCCTGAATTCCAACATTAGAGATTATATTTCAGATTTGAATAAAAGCATCTGTAGTTTTACATTATTTCATTAAGAAATTACATGAATTTCATTAGGAAATTAATGTTTGCAGCCATTGTAAATACAGTTTATCTTTTTTTCCCCTCAAAGAATGCCCTACCTCATAATTTAATAAAATTTTATTGAGTTGCATTCATGTATCATGAAACACATACTTTTAAACTGTATGTTTTAACGGCTTTTGGCAGATCCACCGTTAAGCATCTAACCTCGCTGTCAAGTTGAGTATTTTGATCACAGACTATTTGTAGCGATTTCAGAATATTTTTATCACCCCTCAAAGAAACCCTCTCCCCATTGGTAGTCACTCCCATAATGTTCTCAAAGGTAAGCCATGTGGAAGCATGGATTAGCACGTCTTTCATGTTTCTTGTTGAATAATATCCATCGTAGGGGTAGACCACTTCTCCTTTATCTGTTCATCCAATGATGAATATTTGGGTGGTTTACTCCTTTGGCCTCTTACGAATAATGCTGGAATGCATCTTGATGTGCAAGTTTTTGAGTGGACCTCCTTTCTGTTGGGAGTATATCTACGAGTGAAGTTCGTGGGTCATACGGTGACTCTAACTTTCGAGAAACACCCACACTATCTTCCAAAGTGGCTGACACATCGGACATTCCACCAGCAACGTCTGAGCCTTCTGATTTTTTCCACATCCTCCGCAATGCTTGTTATCGATGGTCTTGTGTTATTGTTTCTATTTTAGCTGCCTAGCACAAATTCAGCCTGCGATTGTTCAGGTCTTAACAACCGAATTGGAGGCTTGACTTCCCACCACATAAAAATGGTTTGATTGATGGAAGAAAGCAGGACCAGGGGTTTTCCTGAAATGTATTTCTTTCCGTACTTTTAAAAAGGCTGCTTTATACACATACAAGCATTTTCAGAAATGACCATCCTACGTTTTCAGCTAGACTTGTAACTTGTAATGCGAAGGGTGTACTGATTCCCAGTAATGAAATCAGCCCTAGCAATGACTGCCCTTTTGTGGCTGAGAGCATCCCTGCAGCGGGATGTCAGTATTCCCATCCTTGCGAGTTCCTCCCACTTGGAAGATTCTCACAGGGAGTTCACTAATGTCCCAAACACCTGCTGGAGTTTCCCCTTCACAATGGCCAGCCCTGCACTGTGCCCATTAGTGTGACCAGCTGTGATCACGGCATCTTCTCTCAGGAAGGCGATCCCATCCCAATGACCAGGAAAACCTGCCTTGTGCACCTCGTTTCTGTTGCTTTGTTACCTTTGCCTTTTCAGACGTGGGACACATATGTTTTCCCTCCCAATTGGTCTAGGCACCATGAGAAGGCTGCTGAGAAACCCTGGAGCAAATGAGCCCTGGGTTGGATTGAAGGGGGCTTCAGGTGTAACACTCAGAACACTGAATGGAGACCAGTCGCTCATACAAGTGGTGCATATGATGGGATCCTTTCAACCTTTGGTGTCTCATAACTGTAGACCGCTGCATGTGTGAGAGAACTAGAGCATTCCTCATGGGAGCAAACAGCCGTGCGTCTGCTCTGTGCAGGAGTTCTCTCTCCATCCAGCACCATTACACAGACTTTTCTGGAGCCTGCTCTGGGCCAGGCGTGCAACGGTACACTGGGGGATGAGTAAGAATAAAATGGTCTTTGTGCTCAAACTGCTATGGTCTGTGGAGAGGCAGACCCAGGATATGACCATTTCACTGAAGGTGAGATGCACCATTATGTTTTCAGACACAGGACCATCCTGCAATCCAACAGGCTCACATGTAATCAGACCCAGAGAGAAATTCTGTCTCCTCCTGGAAGACAGGCCAGGTGGGAGCACCTGTTACTTCTAGGAGGAGTCATGTGGGGGAGGAATCAGAGTAGGGGAGGTGTCTGAAGAGGAGGGGCAAGGACTGGGAGCAAGAAGCACTCACCAGGCGACAGCATACTGAGTTGGTCTGAGCCCAACGGAGACCCAGCCTTTATACCTGCCCGGCAGACAGAGAATCGTGAATGCTCCTCTCTGCAGAAAGCCCTTTGCAGCCTGCACTTTAAGACCAATGAATAGCCAGTTTCGAATCCTTGGGGTTGATCTGGGTCACGGGGTTGTTGTCTCCTGCAGACAGCTACCTCTTAGCTCCCTGCAAGTGATTCTCCTGGACACTTGAAGCATCGGTGTGTATCTCATGAATGATAAATCAGGGGGATAATTGCCCTTTCTTCATGAGTCTGTTGGGCCATACGTTGCTGGCAAGCTCTCTTGGTGCAAGCATCATCACAGTACAGGCTGCATTCTGGGGGGTGGCATTCCCAGTGTCCACATCCCCTTCAGCCCCACTTAATCAGTGTGGGAACAGAGAGCCTGTTCTTCTCAGCGTGAGATATGGTACATGTCCGAGTCGTCTTATTTCTCCTATATTTATGGAGTTCCTGTCAACAGAGCCTGCCTTCTGATGGACAGCCCGGAGAATTGGAGCTGTGTTCCTGTCCGGGCATGGTCAATCATTCCCCACCAAGGGTCCCCAGGTCCCGACACTGTGTCAGTCAATTTTTCCAATCCATCATTGTGAACAAAAAAGTCACGTTTTGGCTATGAGGGGAAAGGACCAATGAAGGGGATGGCATGGTACCTGCTTTTCGGAAATTTAATTTTATTAGGTGCGTTGTCTACCATTATAGAGAGTTGGTGCCTGGAACAGACGAGTGAAGAGATGCTGGAAATAGCCTCGAGAAATGCTCTTAGAGGTCAAAGGACTCAATTTTCTTATCCGTAAAATGGGGATTAGATGAGATTATGTAGGTAAACAAGCTCTTTGTGATTTTAAAATGATATGAAATTTTAATGCGCAGTGACTGCCTGGTCTAGTTCTTCTCATCCTGTCCACTGCATAGTGCGGAACAAGCATGTTGTGGCTGTAGAATGCAAATTTGTTTGCTGAGTAATGTGTCATAAGGAGAGATAGATGGATAGATAGATAAATTGATTGATAGATACGATGGATGGGTGGATGGATAAATGATAAATGATTGATAGATAGTGGATGGATGGATAAATGGATATGATGGATGGATGGATGGATAGATAGAAGATAGATAGATAGAATGGATGGCGGATGGATGAATAGATAGGTAGATAGATATGGTTGACAGATAGATTGATAGATGAGTGGATGGATGGATAAATGGATATGATGGATGGATGGATAGATAGAAGATAGATAGAATGGATGGCAGATGGATGAATAGATAGGTAGATAGATATGGTTGACGGATAGATTGATAGATGAGTGGATGGATGGATAAATGGATATGATGGATGGATGGATAGATAGAAGATAGATAGATAGAATGGATGGCAGATGGATGAATAGATAGGTAGATAGATATGGTGGACGGATAGATTGATAGGTGATAGATAAGATGGAAAGATGAATGGATAGATACATGATAACTAGGTGATAGATATTGATAGTGGATGAATGGATAGATTGATATGATGGATGGATAGATAATGATGGATGGATAGATAGATACATATGATGGATAGATTGATGGATCTATAGATGATAGATGATAGATGGAGAAAGAGTTAGGATTATTTCTCTACTACTAACCTCTCGAAAATGTTAAGAACCTAGCTCAGAGGATGGCATAAAGAATTATGTGAAATTAAGTACAACATGACCCAAACTTCAATATGGGGAAAAGTCCCACCAACAGAGCCCCACCTGGGATGTTATGGGAAATTAATAGACAAACTGCCTTGATTTCCATTCAACCTATACTGAAATTAGTAGGACTTAATAAATTTCAGTGACGTTTAAAGTTTTATAAGCGTTGTGCATAATTCAACACACAGCCGTTATAAAAAACAGAATGCATAAGATTTTATTTCTTTCAGACTCACAGAGTTTATCCCACACTGAGATTTATAATGCTTGCCTCTGAAATATCGTCTGGCCAATGACAGCTTGGTGCCGTTTTTCAAAACGCATATATAGATTTGTTCTATTAAAGGAGTATATTCTGATTCTTAGGAGCGGACTCAGGACCTGCCAGCTCCAAATTTCTGTTTGGCTTCCCTTTTTAGGGAAAGATTTAAGGTCAAAATAAAGATCTTTGGAGAATTTCCCAGGCTCCTACCAAACACGATTATCCTAATAGATAACACCCCAAAAAACTTCCTTTGATCTTAGCATTTTTTAAAGGAGAGGATGTTCACCAATCAAATTTAAATTTAAAAAATTTAAGAATCTGGCCCTCTATAATTTAAATAAATCACTGTCAGGCTCATGTAGTTTAGCAATTTAATGGGCTGGAAAAAATCAATTTAAATGTTTAAAGTTTAGAGGGTTTTTTTAAAGTATAATTCACGTACCCTAAAATTCCTTCTTTTAAAGTAACCAATACTGTGGCTTCTCATACCTGCAGGGAGCTGTGCAAGCATCACCATATTTTCATCATCCCATAGAAACCTCGTATGTGCTACATGGCACCCCTCATTCTTTCTGCTAATCTGCTTCCCGTCCCCATGGCTCTCAGCCATGGTCATGGCCGTGAGTGATCAAAACAGTGGAATCCAAAGGAGCCGTAAAGATGATGGGTTTACTCAGTTCAGTGTCTTGAGTTTTTGGAGATGTTTTTACTATAACAGGTCCCCATGATCACCAATTCATGTCCCCCTTTATCCCAACATTCATCCAATGCAGGAGTCCCCTTTTCTGATCCTAATGAAGGCTTACAAGCAATTAGACTAGTTTGTCCAAAGACGTTCTCATTCTTCTCTTTGTGTAAACTCAAAAGTTGCAGAGCTTTGACTGGGGACGGCTGTCAGCTGTGCGTCGGCTGGAGGGCTTCATTCACAACCCCCAAAATCCCATCTGTCCATGGCGGAACCCTGGCATCCTGACCCGGTGTGAGATGGGGGCTGTGAAGGGCACCCTGCAGACAGAAATATAACCAGATTCTTGAAAGGCCAGATACCGATATGGATGTGAAATTGTCCAATCGCACTAAGTTACCTTGCTCAGAATGCATTATTTCGTCAAAAGCACCCACCGTCTTTGTCACGCAGTTGTGTGAATCTATGGGACATGTGATGGTGACGTCATGCTTCTACAGATCAAGACTTCTGGGGATCTGGTAACCATGTAAGGTGTGGGCTATAGACACTTTTCTGTAAATAGAACATGCGGTGCTAAAGATCAGACACTAATATAGACCTAACACTGTCCAGTTGCCCAGTTTTAGTCTGATTAGGGTGCTGTGACAGAATGCCGTAGACTTACATGCCCCATATGGTATGGGGCTTATAAACAACAGATGTTTATTTCTCACAGTTTCAGAGGCTAGACGTCCAAGATCGAGGCACTGGCAGGTTTTCCTGGTTCATGAATGGCTGTCTTCTAGCTGAGTCCTCACATGGAGGAAGGTTTAAGGATGCTCTGTGGGGTCCCTTTTATTAGGGCACTCATCCACTTCATGAGGCTCCACCCTCGGGACTGTATCACCTCCCAGAGCCCCACCCTCTAAATCCATCTCCTTGGGGGTTAGAATTTCAACATACGAAATTTGGAGGGACACAAACACTCAGTCCATAGGATGCTCTAAGCTACTCGCTCAGAATTACTACTTTTTTTAAATTCCTCGGGATTTTATTACCCTATTGGGTGAAGCCATCAGGCATCAATCACGGCAGTGTCATTCTCCCCCTTAAGCCCTCAAATGCATGTTTGAATGTTTAAGAAGAGTGGTCGCAGCACGAACCCCCTGATTTGTCTTGTGAGGAGACCACACTGAAAATGTGGAATACAGACGCTGATTGAATCCTAATAAATGCTCGTATTAATGGGTCCACACTGAGATTTCAAAGACATTCAGTAACATTTTGGGGAAAGAATAGAGACCTAGTAGACTGACTGTCTATTATTACCAGGTATTAATGAAAAAGAGAGGCTATTTTCAACAACAAAAAACCAAATGGCTGATTGAAGAACATTCTTGTAAAGAGAATTCCATCAGCATTTCTGTGCATTTTATCAAACGCGGCCAGGCCCTGGTGTGGGTCTTTGGAAGCCATCGGTGAAAAACCAAAAAACAACAAAACAACAAAAAACAAGAACTCCCTGGGCATTAATAACAATAAATTCTTAATATTAATAAAGCAATAAATTCTTATTTGCATTCATAATAAATTTCTTATAAATAGAATTAAGAAATACTTTATTATTTGTTAAATAAATTAATAAAATATTGATGTATTGGTCATTTAGTATTAATACTTTAAATACATTATTATTTATGATTAATAAAATATGAATACTCTGATCATTTAACATTAATAATCCAGGTTCTAGCCAACTAGAAAAATTACATGTGGAGATGCCTGGGTGGCTCAGTCGGTTAAGCGTCAGTCTTCAGCTCAGGTTATGATCCCAGGGTCCTGGGATCGAGTCCTGCATCCGGCTCCCTTCTCAGTGGGGAGCCTGCTTCTCCCTCTGCCTGCCCCTCCCGCTGCTGGTGCTCTCTCTCTGACAAATAAATAAATAAAATCTAAAAAAAAAAATTACACGTGGAATTCTGTGGTATGCTTACTTATCTTACTAGAATAAAAGCATCCCCATGACTTACCCAAATGTGTCTCTGCACTAGCAAAACATCTCGTCTCTTATCTTGTCCGATACCATGCAAAATAGCTAAGATACTTGTCTTAGGACCAAAAGAGTTCATTGATCCATCTGGCAGTTTTCCCCTTGTAGGTGTTATTTTTTTTTTAAATTATATAACATAGTGCCCGAATTTCGAAAGCAAAGTGTTTTATTTTCCTTCCTAAATAGCTGGTTTTGGGGGAAGTCAATAGGAACATGTAGGGTGGTAGAAACCTTGCCAAGCTAGCTTCTGGAACAAATGAGACCCAAAAGCATCACCTTGCCCCTACATAAACAGGGATTCCAACAAAACTTTTTGAGGAGTGATGCATAAAAAACAAACAAAAAACCCAACAACTCAGTTGATATTTTAATTATGTCTTCTTGTTTTGAACGTAGGATTCACCATTGGAATCAGAATGGTGCCTCCGTAAGGAAAAGGTATGCCAATCTTTCAAAATCGATGGCTTCCCCCAGCACTGAAGAGTTAGTTCACACGGACAGGTGCTCCGTCCTTGGGTTCTTTTTAAAAATTGTATTTTAATCCCATTAGAGTGAGTATACAGTGTTGTAATAGTTTCAGGGGTACAATTTAATGGTTCAACACTTTGTACATCACCCATGCTCATCACAACAGGTGCCCTCCTTCATCCCTGTCCCATTTCCCAACATGCCCCCTGCCCACCTCCCCTCTGGGGACCGTCCGTGTGTTCTGCAGGGTTAAGAGTCCTCTGTTTCTCTGTTTCTCTCTTTTTTCCCTTTGTTCATTTCTTTTGTTTCTTAAGAAACATTTGTGAGTTCTTTTGATGAGATTAGCAGTGAGGACGCCAGAAAGCAATCCCATTAATGGCCTGTCTGCATCCCAGAATCTCTGGTGAATTTGGGTGAAAGCTGTGGCAACAAAGAGTTAGGGTTCTTTGACTACAATGGCTTGTCCTTCATAACAGTTTCACCTCCTGTTTTTATGTCCCAATAATGGAGTATTTTAGATGCTTTCCAGACATTAGCTGTGCAAATGTACGAGAAAAATAAGGGTAAACTTGAAATACAATGTTGCTGGTGTTCTTCCGGTATTTAAGAAAGAGTCACTAACAGAAGGTTTGAAATTTCTAAATCAGGTCTATCGAAACCTAATTCAGAAAATAAGCTGTTCATAGGTAATTCACTTCATAAGTTTTCAAGAAGACCAAAAAGCACACAGAAAACACAAGAAAGAGACTCTCTCGTAGAAATCACTCGACTATATTATGTGTGGTAATGTATTTTCTGCTCCTGGAAAAGATTGATTATGGCAGGTGTTGCCAACGAGCTGAGTGAGATAATCTAAGAATAATATACGATACATTCGAATATGAATAATAGATTACCTGGAGAATGCACGCCCTTGTGTTGGGAGCCGTATTTCTTCGCGATGTAAAATTTTACTGTTTTCCGCACAGTGTGCGGCTCGCGTTAAGACAAGCAGCGAGGAGCGTGATGAAGTCTTGATACACGTGTGCTCACGGTTATGCAAATCCCATGCGCTTTTCTTCCCCTCCGTCTTGCGTTCATTGGGTTGCCCTACGCGGGCAGCACTAATATTCTCGCAATTGGCAAAAAGGGAACTAAAAATGAATACAATCTAAGACAGAGTCACAAGTGAATAAAAACAGTCATTAAATTGGACAATAGCTTAAAAATAGAAGGAAATCCCCCTAAGGAGATAAGGCACTCGAGAGAGACAGTATTTGAAGACTTCATTCTTTTCAACCGGGCAACCTTACGGATGTTCCAAACCGAAAAGTTATGACCACAGCAAAGTTGGAAAGCACTTCGCTTACAAGGACTAGAAACTTTTTTGTTGTTGTTGTTGGTTTTGGCTTAAATTTCCCCCCATGTTCATCCTCTATTTTTTTTTCCTGATTTAATACAGAGACTTTTTTTTTTCCTTTGGAAGAATTTAAGGACGGGGCATGCAGACGTCGTAGCTTCTGGATTATAGATTTGTATTCTTTAAATCTTATCTAAGAGCATGGTTGATAATACATGTCGTCTGTGCCAATTTTTTTTTTTCTTTTTTGCCTTTTTCTTTTCTGTTTTGTCTTCCCAGGTCCTGGTGGTTGCCGGCGATCCGTGCCGCTCCTGGGCTGCCTCCCGAAGGCGTCCAGTCTCTGTCTAGTGTGACACAGCCTTCTCCACCGTCTTTGTGTCTCACTGCTCCGCTTCTCTTACAAGGACACCTGCCCCTGCATTTCCGGAACACCCCGATCCAGTACGACCTAATCCTCATGTGATTACCTCCGAAAACACTCTGCTTCACAAATAAGGTCACATTCACTAGTAGCTTTTTTGGCAACATCTACGATGGGATGAGACGCCGTAATTCATGGGTCTCCAGAGAGGGTCACAGGCGCAATAAATGTTGAAAGAGATAGATGCCGTGCTCATTTGAGCAGAGCCCCCAGAACTGCCCTGCGACCCTTAATAAGTTTGCCTGCGATTGGGACAATCCCTGTGGGTCCCAGACGTACCCATTGGTGAGGAGACTTTGATTCTAAGCCCAGATTTCAAGCCTTTCCTTGATGGCTGCCTGATGGAGAAAAAGGTCCTGATCCAAACCTGGTTTTCTTCGTCTACCGGAGTGGGGAGGGGAGTGGTGCCAGCAGCCCCTGTTCCAAGAGGTTCTTGTCACTATCAAATGAGTCCATGTAGAATGGAGTTGTTCCAAAGCCTCACTCATGTTCTATATAAGGCTCCAGAGACCCCTCATAACCAGTATGGGGTCAGTGCTTACTGCTTACTAGTTCACGATGGGAACAAGGCTTTCTCAAGGGTCTAGGTTTGGAGAGATATTTCTGGGGTCACCCACTGGGGGACGTGCCCAGGCTTAGCTCTGGAGAGTCCTACATCAGGGGAACTGCCTCAGTCCTAGGTTAACGGGGATAATTGGTCCCCGTAGAGTATGACATAGTCTATCCCTTGTCAGAGACATAAACACACAGTGGGCGATGTCTGATGCTGTCCATTACCTTGGGCAGGACAACAGAGCCATGATCAAAATCTTATGACCGGCCTCCATGTATTGTACCGTCTTGCTCAGGAAGGCGCTCATCCCTTATTTGTCAGGGCATAACTATATAGTGTAGTCCTGACCTGCCTATCTACTACCTATCTACGCACTCATCTAAACACCTACCTATTTATCTATCCATCCATCACCTATTAATCATCTATTTATATCTATCATCTATCATCTATGCACCCATCCATCATCTACCCATCCATCAATCTATCATATCTATGTATCTATCTATCCATTACCTATCAGTCATCTATTCTTATCTATCATCTATTACCTATTTGTCTATTATCTATCCATCCATCCATCCATCCATCCATCATATCTATCTTTCCATCCATCCATCCATCCATCCATCCATCCATCCATCCATCATATCTATCTTTCCATCCATCCATCCATCCATCCATCCATCCATCCATCCATCATATCTATCTTTCCATCCATCCATCCATCCATCCATCCATCCATCATATCTCTTTCCATCTATCCACCCATCCATCTATCCATTCATCATATCTATCTCTCTCTCTCTATCTCACTCTCTGTCTATCTTTTGATTCATCCATCCATCCATCCATCCATCCATCCATCCATCCATCCATCTGTCCATCTATATCTATCTATCTATCTATCTATCTATCTATCTATCTATCTATCATCTATTATTTATCCATCCATCCACCTATTATCTATCTATCATCTATCTATCTATCATCTATTACCTATCATCTATATTATATGTATCTATGTACTTACCTATCTCCTTACCTACGTATTCATGGGAAACCTGAATCCTAAGAAGAGAATAAGTTTTAAAAGTAAGGCCCTCCAATAAATGAATGAATAAATAAATAAATAAATAAATCAAGTAATAAAATACAATAAAAAAAAGCACAGCCCCCATCTCTGCTATTTTGCTCAGGGTCGACCTTGTTAACTTTTGTTTCCCATTACCAACCCTCTGGCGACATCAAATTCTCTCACCCGTATTGCCCATGGAGGGCATGACTGGCTTGGGCAGGTTGGCTGCAGTGCACTGTGGCTACTCTCTCTGGCCTGCACCCCCACCGCTCAGCACCCCGAGTCCTCAGGTCTGCTCACTGGTGTCTGCCCTTTGGGCTCAGTGGTGTCCACCCCATCTGTCAACATCGTAGGTCTCAGATAACAAACACCTCGATCACTTCTTACATACCTTTTCTAAAATCCATACAGGCTTTGACACTATGATTTCCCTTAAAAACTTCAGTATGTGATTTAAATATACCAGCAATTTAAGGAAAGAGGTAACACACAGCCCTGCATTGTGAAATCTGACCCTGTTGAGTCAGAGATGCTCCCCACCGCTGAGGTGTACTGTGAACACCAGAGGAACGGAGCAGTGCAGGTGGGACAAGATGAGGTCCAGGACCTCCGACATGACTCCCCAGGTCACGGCTCCTTGTGGTGCCTAACTGTGGCCCAGGCAACGGAGGAGCTTTCTAACAAAGATGCATGGGACTTTACGTTCCCAGAAGGAACATCTGGGGTCATGAACACATCTCCATTTTATCCTCAACTGCAAAGCTCAGGGGACATTGTCTGGGGACCTGCGTGGTGCTGGGTTCCCTTACGGTCAAGCAATCCAAACAGCCAGCTGGATCGTACGAGACCAGTCCACAGGCAAGGACGTCTTGCTGGCTTGTGGTTTGCCTGCCCAGGTCTGCCAGTAGGAGGAGTGACGGGGCATCTCCTGCCTTCTTCTCCCTGGAGATCTCTCACCTCCTCACAAATGGGGGCAAACGATGAAACACCTGCAGCTTTAACCACTGACTTCCCAAGGAAGATGTCCAAGGAAGGGTTTCAATGATACTCAGACACACAGCCATGAACCCAGCACCCACACTCATTCTCAACTCAGTCAGCTTTAAATCTTCCCCATCTGGGGACACCTGGGTGTCTCAGTCGGTGAAACGTCTGCCTTCAGCTCACGTCATGATCTCAGGGTCCTAGGACTGAGCTCTGTGTCAGGTTCCCTGCTCAGCGGGGAGTCTACTTCTGCCCCTCCCCCCCAACTCATGCTCACTCAGACTCCTCTCAAATAAATAAATAAAATCTTTAAAATAAATAAATAAATCTTCCACGTCAGTAAAGGTATAGAGAGAAAAGATTAGTCCATTGTAATGCAACTGAATACTCATGCTTTATATCTAGGATATAATCGTTCAATATTCATTGATGAAACAACTACAAAAAACAGCTAATCCTTCCTAAAAGATGAGGTCTAAAGCTATGATGCAAAGGAAGTCGACTTCTTCGTCTTACGAAAGCTTTAGCAGCCGATTCTGATAAACAATAAATAATAAAGCACCAGCCCTGGAAGATTTCATTATTGATTATAAATGAGAACGGATGTGTGGTTTGTCAGCGAAAATAGTGCGAAAGTGAGCCGTACGCTGTTTTATGTTTAAAGCAGTCATGAAAGGTGTGCTTCTTCATTTGTTTTTTTCTAGGCTTTCATGACTTCTGCGACCGACCTCTTTGATGTTTTATGGGTTGTTTGATATTTGCAATTGGTGGATATTCACAGGGAAAAGCAGAAGGTGATTCCCTTCTGCATGTTTACCTGAGCCCCTCTGCATCCACTTGAAGTTGATGTGTGAATGTACATTAAACGTGAAATTGTGTGTGCATGTGTATATAGGCATATATATATATAATTTATATATATACATTTATATTTATAAGTTTTATATAAATGTATTATGAGGAATTGGTTCTATTATAAGGAATTAGCTCACATGATTATGGAGGCTGGCATGGTGAGCCAGAAGTCTGGAGACCCAAAAGGAGCTGATGGTGCATGTGAACTCCGAAGGCAGTAGGCTGCACAATTCCCCCCTTGCTCGGAGAGGAGAGTCCTTTGGGGCTAGCCAGGCCTTCAACTGATTAGGTGAGGCCCACCACTTTGTGCCTTGCTGCGGGCTTTCTGCAACGTTCATTGATATAAATGCCAATCTCATTCAGAACCTAGCCCTCCAAGTTGGCACATAAAATTAGCTATCTCAGCACTCTGTGATTCCTTGTATTTTCTCAATTCGCATGTACCCTTCATTATTGGGTTTGGGGTGGGGGGGAGCATGGGGCTGAGGTGGTGGCCACTAGCCTCTTCTTGACCACTGTGAACGGGCATAGAGGAACCCGTTTAGGTAAAGTGGGCTTTTCTGGTTCCAGAGCTTGTTAAAGATCCTGGAGAGACCGTGTTATATTTTAAGCTACTGAGAACCTTGAGAAAACAGGAATTCTCTGCCCAGTACATGCCAATTATAAAACCCACATCTCCTTTCCCCCACTTTCCCAGTTAATGACATCTGAGCAGAATGGTTCAATTTTCCATGTACGCTGACACACACAAACCCATCTATGAGAGGACAGTAGAGGGCTTTTCTCTAGGCTTTCTAGATGGGTTCGGTTTTGATAGATACAATTTGCTCAGCAAAGTCACCAACACGGGGAGTGACAAGATGCTTCAAAAGGTTTTCCCAGTTGCCTGCAGCAGGGGAGGGATCCGTGCTGGGATGGGATGCCGCACCTGGGCTAAGATGCCACGTTGGGCTTCAGGTGTGGTGGTCTCTGTTCATTCACCCCTTCATCATTGGCGCTGTCACTTTCAAAGTCTCCGGAACTCCTGGTCACATCTCATCTGGACCAGATTCACATATTTGCATTGTCCTCCTGGCCCCAAAACGGCATCGGAATGTGGGATTTTGACCTGAAACCTCCCTAAATCATAATCGCCTAGTTTATAAGGACCCGACAGGTACCCACTTTGGCGGGGCATAACCTCCGTATGCAAGCCGTACAACGAAGAGATCCCCAATTAATGTTGCTTAATCTCTCGCCAACCAGAAGAGGGGGGAGAAAAAGGCAATAAAAACTGATGACTTATTTTGTTTCTTAAGACCTTAAGCCTGGAAATAGGACCCCAGCCATGGTACACAAGCCTTGAATGAATCCAGAGAAGGATTTTTCATCTAAATGGCCAGGGTTCTCTTTGCTTGGCCTTCTGATCTTAGTAAACTGCCATTACCCTCTCCAATAAATAACGTTTCGGGATTATGAGTGTTTTATTTTGATGGTCTCTTCCCTTGGAGGAGAAGGGTGGGTGCCAGGGAGCGTCTATTTAATGCTGGAACTCACTACGCCTGGATTTAGCTTCAAGCTTTTGATGCATTTTGTTTTTAATTGTGTTTAGCATTTCACGGCAAGAAACAAAGCCCGCTGATAATAAAATTCATCTACCATTGCATTTGAGAGTGAGGTGCTCCAAAAATCAATTTCAGTTAGCTAAAGCATCATCAGTTGCATTAAATAGATCACTAACTATAGATTAGCTTCTCCTCCTCGCGGTCTTGTCCCAGGACGTTGTTTGGAAATGCAAATTCAGACCTTTAAGACTGTGGTCTGGACTGAATGAGTATTTCCAACGTGAAATATTCAAAATATGGCGTTTTGAGAAACAGCGCCGAATCACCGAGGGGGTCGAAGGAGAGGTCATGACTAGGAAAGACCAAGGCATCTCAAACTTCCCTCCCCAATATCTGGCAAATGGTTTTAATATTTCCCACCCTGTTCTCCGCCAGAATAAATAATTTCGTACCTTTGGAGATGAGTGTGTCCTCCTTGCTAAGCCGCAGGACAACAGGCAAATTATTAACCTCTACACCTCATTTCCTTCATCTATAAACAAGATCGCGGTATATCTGTCAGGAGACGAAAATAAGGGGGTGCGGGCAAAAAGCGTGGGCATTTCCGGTACAGAGAGAGAGGTCCTTCAAAAACACTGGCCGCCGTGAATATCTCTCTTCGGTGCTACAGTGTTCTGGGCAGAGGTGGGATGAAATCAGCTCTCCCAGCGGCCAAATACCTCGATGGTTGAGGCATTGGCGTCCTAGGTGAACAGCACAGGTAAAGGGCATGGGGTTAAGACACCTATCAAGTGGGATCCACCATCCATTACCGGTGGGTAGAACATAAGCACCATGATCGGTGGAAAATAATGTGACTCTGGTGGGATTTCCTCTGCACGTACTCCCTTGGAGGGAATGGCAAGACTTCAAGGTTATGCCAAAGGGGTGCCCAACTCCAATGCCGACGGGCATTGGCTGGTCTCTTTCTTCATTCCCCCGTTGGAAAGTAAGGATTGAATGTAGGAGCACCATGTTGTAATAAGGAAGGCTGAATGCCAATCCCTAGCTCTCACGCCCTTTATCTCCACAGGCTACGACAGAGATCTCCAAGATTCTTCATCAGAAAGTGAGGATCCAAGATTTGCTCCCACCATGCCTCCTTGGGTTACTGTGAATATACGGGGGGCAAGTGCATGTCAGATTCTTAAACAAACTGTCAAGAGCCATGAAATGTCAGGGTCCTGCATTTGCTCCAAAATGTTTCCTCCTTGCTGACGTGGTGTAGATTTCTTGACCAGCGATCCCTCCTTTTTGGCCCTTCTCCTGCACTTTCTAGCTGGACAATTAGCAAGTCCCAGACCTGGCTGACCTTCCTTGTCCTCACTGTGACCTGAGGGTGCTGGAGAAAAACAGTCCACATAGCAAACGATCTGACTTTAAACCATGACAGCTACCCTCATGGTAAATTGTGGTCCGTCCCCCAGAGCTATGTTCTCCTGGGTAATTCACTCTGGCCATCCCGGGTGAGACTACTTTGCATTTTCTCCTTTCTGATCAAACCTCCAATACAGGTGAGCTCTTCACACTTGGGCAGTGGTCCTGCTTTCATTTTATTGTTTTCATTTGTCTGAGAAACAGAAGCATATTCAAGGGAATGAATCCACCTTACTCTATGCAGATACTCCTCTGTTGCAGAAAGTGTTACTGTGGGACACCTGGTTTACCTACGCAGTTCTTACTGATCTCTGTAGCCGCCACAATGACCCTTGATCAAGCTCGGAGAACAAAATTAGCAGAACGTGTGCCTAGTTCCTGGGTCGTGATGTTGTCATCCTATGTGACCAAAGCAGTGGGTTAAGATGAATCAGACCAACGACATCGTTTGATGGAAACGTGAAGATTTACGATGTGCGCCCAGAGCTGAGTCTGGGCTCAGTGCCCAGAAGGAGGTGGGTGGGTTGGTCAACAGTGTATCCACAGGTGACCAGCCCCCTTGTAAAACCCTAGAGCCCTGGGCTCATGCTGGGTCCTTGTTGAGCTGATTGTGCGGGAGTTCAGAGCTAGAGGGGCAAGTATGTCTACAGAGGATGAGAGGAAGGGCTCTGAAGACTATTCTAGCCTTCATCTGTGGATGTCTCTTTCCTGCTGTTCTTCCCCAAACCACTCCCTCTGTTTGGACACTAGGCTTTATGCCATCTCACCCATGCAAGGACGATGCTCTGTTGGTCCTTCATGTATCTCCTCAACTGACAGTCCCTTCCTTCTGCACCGTTATCCCGTCAACATCAACACACTGCTGTGATACAACCACATTAAAATAAAACACCCCATCAAGACCCTGCAAAGCTCCCACTCCTCTTTCAGCAATGCTGACGGTCTTGGCTTTACTCATCATATGGGCTCCATGTCCTGACATTCATTGTCAGTAAGATGGTGTCTCTTGCTGTTCTCACCCAGGCTCTCTGCTGACTCTTGACATCACCATTTTTCTGCCCTCTGCTTGCTTTATAAGCTCAGTTGGAAGCGGCTGATCACCTTCGTGACTGAGGCCCCAGCTCACTGCTGTTATCCAGATGTCCTTGGAGCTCGTTCGATGGTCCTTCTGCAGAGCTCTTGATGGTTCTTCCATGTTCCCTTTGCAGGGTTCCTGGGCCAAGTCTTAAAAAGAATTGTTCTTTTTATACATTGATTCCAGATTTAATCTCCTCCTGTTGTACACTCTTGCTTAAGTAGCTCTTATTTCCTAACTCCCAAATCTGTATGCACTGTATTCTTTGCTTCCCCCAGAACGGTAGACAAGTCTAAACTTGCAAATCCTACCACCAACCCACCCCCAGGGGACGCATCACAGACATCCCCAGCTGTGCATGTGAAAAAAATAAACTGTGGAGTGCTTCTCCCATCCCTCACATCTGGTCCACCCCTTAGTCTTTCTTGGGTTCACAAAACATTATACCACCTGGCGAGCAGGTGCTCACAGCAACAATCTTCAGGGATTTCTTCTGACCCTTTTATGTACGACTCGCATCGAACCGATCAGTGTATTCCACAGGTCTTTGCAGATATGTTGGAAATCTAAACCTTTCCCATGACCATACATCTGTTGTTCGAGTCCATGCACCCATCCATGTTCATCCTTGTCTTCCTCTAGTCTGGGTTTGGAGCGAGCTCATGAAGACCATATCTGGGCACACCTGTCTCTCCCCGAAAACTCTCCAACGATTTCCACCTCCTTCAAAGTAGAGTCATCCTGTCAGAAGCCCTACAAGAACTTCTTCCCCTTCAGACCTCCTTGCTTCTTCCCATTTCTCTCTGCCAAGCCCACTTTTGGTGACCCGTCCGACACTTGCCTGCATCTCTGTGACTCCTTCGACATCACGATCACCAATGCCCTGGTCCTTTCCATTCCTTTTCTGTCCCACACTGTGCTCTAGGCTGGGTACCCGACTTCCTCCAAGATGTATTATCTCCAGAGGAGCCTCTCAAACGTCTCTATACAAAACATCTCTCTCTCCACTACTCTACTCCCAGTATGGGAGCTTTCCTTTCTAGCTATTACCATCCATCCCCTGACATATTGCATATTAATTTCTTCATTATCCTTTTCCCCCCTCTAGGATGGGAGTCCCATAAAAGATGGGATTTTCTTTTTCTCTGTCTCTCTCTGCCTTTTTTATTTTGCATTGCTGTCTCCGAAATGCTTAGAAGAGCACTCAACGTATGATAGGTACTCCGTAAATATCTCCGAGTAGGATTCGGCAGGATCTCGAATTTCCTAATATTTAAATCTGCAGGGGAAGGAAAAGTACAAGTTTTAAGGTTAAGTCATTTATAATTGCTTCTGCGACAAATGCCCGGGAATTTGCCTCTGCTAATTTGCTGTCAGTAGAAGCTAAACTGGGAAAGTGGTTCTGTGCTGAACACACAATTTCCCTTCCAAGGGGGCGCAAATGGTATATTTTTATTTCAGCTGACATTATCACAACGTTTGGCACTGGTTGGTCATTCTCACGCTATGTCACAAACCAAACCAACAGTAAAGCGAACATCTTTCCCAGTATGACCTACTTTCTAATTGTGGTTTCTCTCCAAAGTGGTAATCAGAAACCCTGCTATTGGTACTATTTATTTGGAAGGATGTGATTGAACTCTCAGTGACAGTAACCCAGTTCAAAAGAAGTGAAGAAGAGTAAGTTATAGGCTTTTGTAATGCAAAAGTCAACAAGGACGATTTCAGGCACAGTGGGATCCAGGACTTAACGCCATGCCATTTTCTTTCCCTTGGTTGTCCCTTTTATAGAATGCCTCTTTATGGGAATTGGA
This sequence comes from Ursus americanus, assembly GCF_024610735.1. NCBI lineage: Eukaryota > Metazoa > Chordata > Mammalia > Carnivora > Ursidae > Ursus > Ursus americanus. Next base: position 120,418,637 of record NC_142164.1, on the reverse strand, counting down.
GACACCTCCCTCAATTTCACAGAAAGGCGTTTATCTTGAAGAACTCTGCAGAAAAAATGCAACACATTGCACATTGTATTCAGTATTTGTCATAATAAATCAATCCATGTATGACGTCAAATGCATTTGTAATATATTCATTATTTTTTGTTACGACGGCCCCCTTTTCATACAATCGGATTATTTTTAGGGCTAATAAAATGACCACCAAGGTCATAATTTCTACTGCAGTTTATTAGTACCGCACGTCTGTCTGGAGAATAAAATGCAATTTTCCCAGTGTTCTGTATTTTGGTGGGTTTGGGAGTTTCCAGCCCAGCACATCTTTGTGTATGTTTTTTTATGTGACTTTTATACAGCAAATACCTGAATCACTATCCTTTTTAAAAAGTGCCCCATAATTCTAGTGGGCATTCTTCCTTTCTGGGCCATCCAAGGTTTTCAATAGAAGGCTCGCTTTTAACATTAAAATTGAAGCATAATGTATGAGCTGATGGAGTTGCAACACCACGTTCCTGAGTGTTAGAGGATTTGAAAGAAATGCTAATAATGCAGAAGCCTGGACCCCACCACATCATAAAGGAAAGTCTTAAAAGCCTAAGTGTTAGGATTTATAGCATATTCAAAATGTGTTCTCCCAATGCAAAATGATAATTTGTCCTCTCTAACGGTGGAAACCCTCCTCCTGTTTATTATATACTTTTCAAGACACCAGAGTTTCTGAAAAACATCCACACTGAAAGAAACATCTCCAAAAATCAAATTTTGCCTATGGACTTTTTTTTTTTTAATACAGATTTTGTGGCATGGTAATATGTCCCAGAGATAAAAATCACCAAGGTCGAATTAATCTTATTTTGTCTCTTTGTGATCGAAGATACTACTTCTCCTTTGCTCCTCATCGCTGGCCTTTGGTTTATTATGTTAATCGGAAAAAAATTTTTTCCCTAACTTTGTTATGTTGGAAGGAAAAAAAAAAAAAACCCACCATTGAATTTAATGTAAATTCTCAATATTCTTATGGTTATCATTGTTAAGCTGTTTCTATGCGAAGCTTTTTGGAAAGGTGAATGGGCTCTTACTTGGGTTCTGGGTGCTCGGATTTGCCGTGTGCAGAATCCAGAGTAAAGCAGCAAGATTAGGAAAAAGTCAAGGTGACAAATTAGAATATGTAGTGGGATGCCGGTAGAGATAAACAGAAAAGAAGGTGGAAATCGGTAATGAATGAAAACGCAATTATGCAAATATTTACACCGTGAGGAGACCACATCACAAAGGTAAGCTTGCGAACAGCAGAAGAGGATGGGGAAAAAAATGTGACTGCAAAGGGTTTGGAAGAACACAGACATGGCGGGAGGTGGGAGAGATTCTGAGCCACGGGAGCCGCCAACATCTGTTTGCAGGAAATCCGTGCTTGACTTGATTGAACAGAGAAGGTGAGTGGCTTTCTCAGAGTCACACAGCTCACACGCGGGCAAGGAAGGATTTGCACTGAGGATAAATCTGACCTCAGGGACCATGACTTGAATCACAACACAATGGTATTTTGTGCAACATCCCCAATCTAGTTGGTGCAAAAGATCAAAGCTTTCCTGGAAAAGGAAAAGGGGTCCCGCCGTGCTATTATCTGGGGATCTGTGGTCTCACCATTGCTACTTTGTATTGAATGCAAATGACACGAAAGCATTATTTCAAATTCAACCCAATTCACTGGCTATCCACTTTAATATTATTCTTTCTTTTTTTTTTTTTTAGATTTTATTTATTTATTTATTTGACACAGATAGAGACAGCCAGCGAGAGAGGGAACACAAGCAGGGGGAGTGGGAGAGGAAGAAGCAGGCTCATAGCAGAAGAGCCTGATGTGGGGCTCGATCCCATAACGCCGGGATCACGCCCTGAGCCGAAGGCAGACGCCTAACCACTGTGCCACCCAGGCGCCCCTAATATTATTCTTTTAAAATTAAAAAAAACCAGTTACATAAAAAGAAAAAAGATGACATATCCCTTAGAATATTGTAAAAATAAAATTTGTTACATTCTAAGAACGGACATCATCACCTCCTACACACATACACACACACAAAATTTTTTGCAGTCAAACTAGTTGACTGACAACCGCAGGCTCACTTTAAATTCCTATCGCCTGTAGATAATTATAGTTGGGTGACTGTCATTTTATGTCTATTCTTAGGTTTTAGCCACTATTTCTTTGTCAGCTTGCATTGTACAGACATGCACTACATTAGACAATGCATGTTAAATCATTATCATCCACCCTCCCGCCCCCAAAAGGGAGAAATAAACAAGAAATAATATCATGTTCCATGTCCTGTGGATTTGACCTTGTTCTGGTCCTTCAATGAGTTCTACTTAAATAACTCGTTCTGCAACGGGATCTGAACTTTCCTACATGAGATCACGAGTGTGCATGAAGTTCCTTTTTAACGCAGGAAGTGCAAAAGAAAGTTTGTATGTGAAAAGCTGGAAAGGAGGGTGGGGATCAGATGGCGCTCAGACACGTTCGCGACGTCGGAGACCCATTTCAGGCCGTTCCTCATTGAGGGCTGGGGCCAGGCAGCCAGGCTCCGAGGGGCTTTGCCGACGCCTGTGCCTAAAGCAATTTTTCGCGGTCTGCATAGATTACTGAAATGATCGCAATGACAGAATGGATTGGTTTGGCCCTAAAACTGATTTAGCCGCTGACATGTTAATATTGTAAAAATTTGCTTTGTACACAGCCCTGGAAACCTTAAAGGAAAACTAGGAAAATCAACTGTGCGTGTCTTGGCTTCCCATCTTTTCTTTAATTTGTCGATATTGGTTTTCTTCATGAGGGACCCTAAGTACGTATTGTAGGACGCCGCTGGTGTGAACAAAGAAAGTCGTTTCGTCCTAAAACAAAACAAAAACAAAACACCATTTTTTATTCCCATACAAGTTGGGATGAGCTGACCAAGCATGGCATTGTCTATGATACAAACGATTGCCTTCTTCCTTTCTTCGGATAATAGGCTTTACGTTCTTTTAAGAGCAAAACCTGTTCCCTTCCACCTTTACTAGAAAACCAATTTGCTTTATGCCGTTTGCTAAATAGTGTGAAGCAAGTGCCACTTGCTAGGTTAGCTCGTTTACTGAACATGAGCCTTCCTGCACCCTTTGCCGGTGTTCGTGCCCATTTATACCTGACGGGTGATCTGAACGCCCCCAAATCCCTAAGTGGCTCATCGTGAGTGGTGGGATAAACATAGTATACACAGAAATCATTGCTAACTCAAAACGTGCCTAAACTTCCACCGTAACATTGGAATTCACAGGCGTCTCGATGAAAGCAATCCAAGACAGAAGCGTGACTTCAGAAGCTGGGGGTATATTAGAAGTCGTTTTCCTTTGACTTTAAGGATGCAAAGACAATTAAAAATGATGAAAAGAATCTGAGTCGTGTCATTATACCCAAAGACGAACTAGCACAGTCTGTATCTCGTGAGCTGTACAAGGATCACGCATAGAATCGCTTTCAAAGACCGAGATCTGGGACAGAATCATAGTTTCTACGTTTGACAGGGAGGCACTCATTTAGATTCATCTATAGATGATTTTGTGAATGGTTCTTCTATCTCAGGGAGTTGGGGGGACTGGACAAGGGGCTACCGAGCCTGGGGAGGGTGCACGGGTCATTGTAGGGACGGCTAAGGGGTGCTCGTTTTGAACCAGGCTCTGAGAGACCGATATTTGAGTAGATGTCACACATCGCAGCAAAAATTCACAAAGAGATGACGGCAGCTATTCCAAGAGCCACCAAGAGGTTCATTCCGGGTGGAAAAGCCAATGGTGGGTTCCGGAAAGTACTTCCACGTGTCCGGAGGCAGGAGAATTAGTTTCTGCATCCGCCAGTTTTGCAAATTCTGCTCAATCTGGGTGTCTTCATTCATACCCCCATATATTCAGTAGCTTTGGGCCCTCGGCATCCTAAAGATACCACTGAGTCATAGAAAATAGAATTCAAGTTTACCATATCTAGCTTATTCCTCGTTGCATTGACTTGGTATGGCTTTGGTGAGTTTTTGTGTGTGCTTGTTTGTAGGGGATGGGGGAAACATCGTGGCATCTCAGTCTTCATAGTTACTAAGCCAATTCTTCATTCGCTTCCCTGGAGAAGCCCGAAAATACGGAATTCTACGTTGTAAAGCGTCTTGTGGAGATGGTTGAGGATGCCGTAGAAAGAAACGGCTTCCTTAACCAGTCACCACTTGGAGGGAAGATGGGATATTTAAAGACAGCAAGAGCCACAAACAGGGCAAGTCTCTGAAACACATATGGCTTGTTGAAAAGAGGGAAGAAAAAAGCCGTCAGCCTCGGGGCATGTCATCATTTCCATGGCGTTCCTCTGACTGCGTACCCTTCAGCTTGTTTTCCTTCTCATACCTGGGACAGCATTCGCGGCGAATTCGAGAGATGGGCCCTTGTGTCAAGTCGAAGATGTCTGATATTTCCTTCTGACATCATTCACCCCTTCTTTCTCCAGTGGGAGAGTTTTGCCCGTTTGCAGAGCTTTGAACTGTGCGTACACACGTGTGTTCTGTTCTGTAGACAGATTCAGGGTCCAAATGGTAGCCTGGCCACGTTGATGTTCACGCAGAAGAGACACCTGCCGCGGAAAACAGAGCCTTGCCTCTGGCCAGTCCTGAGGCACAGGCATTGTTATGAGCAATAACAACGCTTCCACAGAGAAGTCACCCTTTGACGTGACAACCCATGACATTTCTATAGCTCGGCAAACGTGTTTTTCTACAAGGACGGTCTGTCATTTTTAGAACGGCTTGCAGCGTTTCTCTTTCCCATCAGCCTGCTTTCAGAGTTTAAATTGAGTGCTAGGAGCCATCATCTGAATGCCTGAGGTTACAAATAGACAGGATTCAGTCATTCCGAAAGACACCTGTTGGCCCATCCATGGCGCTATCCTGATAACGTCATGGGTCAGGCCCCAGGCGTCCTGTGTTAGACTCTGAGATAATATTTGCGTTCCCGTGGCCACCTGTGACCCACACTTCACCTGGGACCGGAAGGAAGGGGCTCGTCTACTGCAAACTACCACCTGTCCAAACCTAGTGCCCACCCGTGCCAACCCAACGCTGACCATGCACAGGGCTCCCATTACACACTAATTGATCATCGATTCATTGCTGAGGTTGCCAGAGGTTTTTTTTTAACTTAAAAGAATTTTTTTAATGTATTAGTTTAAGGGATGTAATGTATCAGTATAGGACTGTGCTATATATGTAATATAATGTATTAGTTTAAGGGATGCCATATAATATATTTGTTTAAGGGATATAACGTATTAGTTTAAGGTATATAATGTATTCGTATAGTATTATATTATATACATAATATAACGTATTATTTTAAGGGATACCATATAATATATTGGTTTAAGGGATATAATGTATTAGTTTAAGGGATATAATGTATTAATATAGGATTGTACTATATATGTAATATAATGTATTAGTTTAAAGGATGCCATATAATATATTCATTTAAGGGATGTAATGTATTAGTTTAAGGGACGTATAATGCATTAGTGTAATGGATACCATGTAATAATATGATGTAAGTAGATATTGCAAACTGATTACCACAGTGTGTTTCATTAACATTCCAGAATTTCAAAATAATGTAAAATTATGACATTTTGTTATATTATAATAAATATTGTTATTTACGATGTATTATCATTGACCCTTGAACAACATAGGTTTGAACTGCATGGGTCCACATCCATGCAGATTTTTTTCGAGAAATATAGCACAGTCCTGTAAATGTACTATCTCTACCTTATGGTTTTCTTAATCACATTTTATTTTCTTTAGCTTACTTTTTTTGGTAAGTATACAATATATAATATGCATAACATGTGAAATATATTTTCACTAACTATGTTATCTATCAGTAAGTCTTCTGGTTAATAGAAGAATACTGGTAGTCAACTTTTGGGGGAGTCAAAAGTTATATGTGGATTTCAATTCCATGTTGTTCAAGGGCCAACTGAATCACACTATAATTTCTGTGATTATATTTATAAACATAATATTATATTACAAATGCAATATTTTCTATACATTATATTATGCACATAACCTATTGAATTTTTAATGTATTTCTATTGATAGTATTATAAATTATTATATTAATTATATATAATTTAAAATAATATTAGTAAACTGATGTCCCTTTTTAAAAATTTATTTTAGAGAGAGAAAGAGTGGGGTGAGGGGCAGATGCAGAGAGAGAACCTCTAGCAGACTCCACGCTGAGCACAGGGCTAGACGCAGGTCTCGATCTCATGACCCCGAGATCATGACCTGAGCCAAATTCAAGAGTTGGACGCTTAACTGACTGAGCCACCCAGATGTCCCATGTCCCCAATTTTTGAGAGTGTGTAAGAATTCAACAAATCATGATAAACCGATCTTTTTTTTTTTAAAGATTTTATTTATTTATGTGACAGAGAGACAGCCAGCGAGAGAGGTAACACAGCAGGGGAGTGAGAGAGGAAGAAGCAGGCTCCCAGCGGAGGAGCCCGATGTGGGACTCGATCCCAGAACGCCGGGATCACGCCCTGAGCCGAAGGCAGACGCTTTAACGACTGCGCTACCCAGGTGCCCCGATAAACCGATCTCTTGACTGGTGTGGTCGTGATCCGATATTTATATTAGCTACCCTATTGCTCCACCTTCCAAGGAGAAACCTTGCAAGAAATATTGTTATGTCCTATAAGGTTGAATGATGAATGCATTTAGTTATGCTTCTTGAAGAGTATGAAACAAAAACCATCTATCTATGGTCACATGCTGGAAATCAGGCCGCCTGGTTAGGCTGAATATGTCCTGCTAGGAGTCATGGACAACAATGTCTGTGACAATTACATTTGCAAGCATGTGCGCTGATCCCGTGCCCACTGCTACGAGGGGTCATAACGAGCACTGTGGGTGCAGAGGGTTTCCATTTTAGTGGGGGATACACAGCCTTTGTAAAAGGAGGGGTTGCACCTTGCCATATATGTCCGGGTTTTGTTGGTGGTGTCACTGCTGTGGGGTTGTTAAATTCGTGGCTTCTCTGTGAGCTTGATGTCACGACAATGGCTCAGCCAAGAATTCCTCAGATGTTCCCACCCCACACTGGGTTCTCCTCTGTGGCTGATGGAACTCTTTCTCTCCAATGCAGAGGATCCAAAATCCGAGCTTCTCAATGTCCTGAGAATAAAAATAAATCCATCAGAACTCTGCATTTCCAGGTGTATATAAATCCACTTTGCACCCTAGGTGAGCCACCATCATAAAGGATGTCAGTATATAGGGGGAAAAGTCCCAAACACGAAACTATGGCAAAAGGATGCTTGTGTATCTTTTTCATGATGTGTTGAGATGTCCATCCAGCAGGACCCCAAACATTAAAAATATTCCTTTAAAAGAAAGTGCTGTTCTTTGACTTGGAGATGGTGAATGAAGACTTGTGTATGTGAGGTCACCCATTAAGGTGTAGATGTGTGGTCAGCTGCAAAGGCTATCGGACAGGTAGGAAAAGGCAATGCTGCATGTTACGGTCCTATCACCCTGGACTTTAGCTTGGTTCTAATTCATGCAAATTATTTCAGCATATTTCCCCTGATTTTATGCAAATATGTGTACCCCAGAGGCTCATTGGAAACCACTTTCTCGTTCTAAAGCTTGGCTTGTGAGTTCAGTATCTCACCACCATGCCACTCACCTCTGTCAAACCCTGCAACTCGGGAAATCCCTTTCGGAAGCTCTCTTGACTCCACCCAAGTAGGAAAGGTGGTCTACTCCTGGACGTTGGTGTTGACAATTTATGGAGAAACAGAGAACAGGTCTCTGGTTGCCAGAGGCAGGGGATGGGGGCGGGTGGGAATGGGTCAACAGGTGCAAACCTCTGTTATAGGATAGAGAAGTCCTGGGATGTCAAGGTGACCCTAGTTAGCAATTCCGTGTTGTGCATTTGAAACTTGCTGAGAGTGGGTCTTACAAATTGGCCTGGCAAGAAAAAATAAATTGTAACTATATGAAGTGATGGCTATTGACTAGAGCGTGGTGACCATTTTGCAATATACTCATGTATCAAATTGCTATGTTATACACCGCAAACCAACACAGTGTTATGTATCAGTTATATCTCAATAAAGCGGGTAAAACTTGAGAAAAATATTATGTTGTCACCTTTAGCAAACTCAAATCATACAGTTACTGAACCCGGAAAGAAACATCGAAGGTTCTGTACATCAGTTAGAAAACTCTGTGCCATACATATATTTTTTAAAGATTTTATTTATTTATTTGAGAGAGAGAGTGTGGTGGGAAGAGCAGAGGGAAAGGGAGAAACAGACATTCCTGCTAAACAGGGAGCCCAACACGGGGCTCGATCCCAGGACTCCAGGACCACGACCTGAGCCGAAGGTAGACGCTTAACCGACTGAGCCCCCCAGGCGCCCCTGTGCTGAATATATTCATAATGCCTGTAGAGTATTCGTTCTCTGGGCTTGTATCTTAAGGTAGCCAATATCTCAACGTTCTAAGACCTTCCGTTTAACCAAAATAATGGAATAAACATTTTGAAAGTTTCTTTAAACTTGCAACGGTTTATCTAGGACAGCTTCTCTGCAGTCCAATATTTGGGCTAAAGATTAAAGAAGTAACTATATATAAAGTCGTCAAATGCCTATGTGTGAGTTTCCATCCAGAAAAGGAGCATCGACTTGTAATTCTCATATTGATGCATGGGATTCTGTCTATTTGCAGCTTTCTTCAACAAAATTCTATTTTTTTAAGTAGGCTCCACGCTCTCAGTGTGGAGCCCACTGTGGGGTTTGAACTCATGATCTTGAGATCAAGACCTGAGTCGAAATCAAGAGTCAGATGCTCAACCCAGTGACCCACCCAGGTGCCTCCGAAATTCTGGGTTTTAATGATTGCTAATTGAATAGGCACAACTTGGCTTCTGTGAAAGTTTCTGCTTTAGAACATTTCCTGATTTCAGCATTGTTTTTGTTTTCAAAAATGCCTTTTTTAAAAGTAATTGTGCTTTTTATTTTATTTTATTTTATTTTATTTTATTTTTTCATAATTTTTATTTTGTTATGTTAGTCACCATACAGTACATCCCAAGTTTTTGATGCAATGTTCCATGATTCATCATTTGCATATAACACCCAGTGCACCATGCAATATGTGCCCTCCTTAATACCCATCACCAGCCTATCTCATTCCCCACCCCCCACCCCTCTGAAGCCCTCAGTTTGTTTCTCAGAGTCCATAGTCTCTCATGCTTCACTCCCCCTTCTGATTACCCTAATATCTATCACATAAAACATATACTAACGTATGATACACATTGCTTTGATATAATATAGTAACTATTATATTGTATACTTCATATATAAGGTGGTATCTTAATATGGTTTTTTAAATTATAATATTTTTTATTATATTGTTAGTCACCATACAGTACATCCCCAGTTTTTGATGTAATGTTCCATGATTTATTATTTGCATATAACACCCAGTGCACCATGCAATATGTGCCGTCCTTACTACCCATCACCGGCCGGTGATGGGTATCAAAAATGCCTTTGCTCGCTTTTCGCTTCCTGGGGTTTCCACAACGTATTGATGTTGGAGGATTGCCCTTCCAAATATTGGGTAAATATTTGTTCTGGTTTTCTGTGCATTTATAGCTGCTTCTGAGTATCGATTTATAATTATAGTTATTTATACATCACGGTGCTACGTAATAAACAGCTAAATCCAATTTGGTGCCCAATCGGTAACCTAAGGCAGCACTGAAAGTTAATCAATAATTCTTGACGGGAGTGTTTGTCTCCAAGGGTGTTTCTGTGGGAGAAAGAGAAGCAGGGCTTACGTCAGAAGGGAACGAGGGAAATAACACAAGGGGGCCGTTCCCCAGTGCCTGACTCCCGTGACTTTTGATACAAAAGGCACCGGGCTTTGCAGCTCCCACCCTGCTTTAATGAAAAGAGAGTGCCAGGGTGCCCTAAGGCACGGCTGTTCTGTCCATGGTGGTGTTCTCGGTTTCTTTGCAAAGTTTCCTTCCCCGTTGGAGAGCTGGCTCACTGCACTGTCTTCCAGAATGAAGGACCTCTTCTCTCCCCTGTGCTTTTGCATAATCGGCAGAGAGATCTCCTTCCCCACAGATGCTGCTGCTCGCCTCCCGGTGCCCAGCGAGGGCAAGCACTCTGCGGGAGAAGCTGTCCTGGTAAAAAGAGGCACAGACGGGCAGGTCTCAGCAAAGCTGAGGGCGGCAGGGGGAGGCATCAAGGAGCGAGAAACGGTGGGAGCATTGGTGAGACGTCTCTGACCTTAGGGCTGGGGTACAGGCAAGAGAAAAGCAAACCCTTTGCAAAGAATTTAAAAAAAAAAAAGAATAGATGTTTTCGGGCTCTGTGATACTAAAAGTTGGTCACAACTTCTATCTTTGCAAATGTGCCAGAATTGCAACGTACCCCATTGGGAATATGAAGTCCTTCCATTCAGTGGAGGGACTCCTACCTCCAACACCTAGTATCTGTCCTTTGGAACATGCTATTTTTTTTATAATGATTTTTTATTATATTATGTTAGTCACCATACAGTACATCCCCGGTTTCCGATGTAAGGCTCGATGATTCATTAGTTGTGTATAACACCCAGTGCACCATGCAATACGTGCCCTCCTCACTACCCATCAGCAGTCTATCCCATTCCCCCACCTCCTCCCCTCTGAAGCCCGCAGTTTGTTTCTCAGAGTCCATAGTCTCTCATGGTTCATTCCCCTTTCTGATTATCCCCCCTTTCTTTATCCCTTTCTTCCCCTACCAATCTTCCTAATTCTTATGTTCCATAGATGAGAGAAATCATATGATAGTTGTCTTTCTCTGCTTGACTTATTTCACTTAGCATTATCTCCTCCACTGCCGTCCATGTTGCAGCAAATGTTGAGAACTTGTTCTTTCTGATAGCTGAGTAATATTCCATTGTATATATGGACCACAACTTCTTAATCCAGTCATCTGTTGAAGGGCATCTCTGTTCCTTCCACAATTTAGCTATTGTGGACAATGCTGTTATGAACATTGGGGTGCCTATGGCTTTTTATAAACATAGTTTTGGTCAGAAAATTAAAGTACTGTGCAGTTTTCTTGTTCATATATCTTACTCCTCTCTTTTCCCCATGCTCTGAAAGGTTGGGCACAACTCCCTTCCTGGTGAAACATGGCTATTTCTGCTTAAAGCATCATTTGCTCAGATGAACAACAGAATAGCACACAGGTGTGTATGAATGCTTACATATCATATTTAAATATGTATGTAGGTATTTATATAACCATATCCACAACAATACAACAGATTGAGTGATGGAAAACTGTGTTTATAGCCATGTAAATCAGAATGTTGTTTATAGTATTTACAACAATACAAAGCCAAGCTTTGCATTTTTGAAAATATTTTTGTGTCTGCTTTGCCCATTTCCATTCTCATTAATGTTCTTGAATTCGGTAAATGCCTACCAAGGAATGGGAATGTTATAAAACATATGAAAACAAATAAAACCCTACCCTCTGTAAACAAGTATTCTAGTGCCTGAGATTTTTTTTAAATGCTTATTCTTCAACTACATTATGCATTAATAGTTGTCTTAAAAGGTATAAAGAGTTTAAACTGCAAAACTTATGAATTAAATATGTGTTTGTGGTTTATCCTTGGGAGACAAATTACATGAATTTTCTTGACGTATCTTTTTTCCTAAAAAACACAAAATGAAGCTTGTGCTGTATTTTAAGAGGGGCATGTCTTTTAGAGATGCATTTCCAAATAATATTTTTCATCATAAGGAAAATGGCAGTACTTCTTGTATCTTAAATTTTACCTTTACATGTCCTGTAACCAGTTCATCTTACAAAATCACCTGATTTGTAATCAGTAAAATGAAAATAGGTCTACCAGGTTTGGAGCTCAGCATTCCACATTTTGTGATGAATGTAATAGGTGAACCACTCAGATGTTTCTAGAGAAAGATTATCACTACGGTGGGTTCATTGGGTTCTGATACCATGGGCTGCTGTTGCTCTGAAATTTTTAAGACTTTATGTTATTTAAATTCAATTAATTAACATATAGTATATTATTAGTTTCAGAGGAGAGGTCAGTGATTCATCAGCCAACAAAAAAAAAAAAGAAAGAAAAAGAAATCTTGCCATTTGCAATGATGTGGGTGGGACTAGAAGGTATTATGCTAAATGAAATAAGTCAATTAGAGAAAGATATATGATTTCACTCATCTGTGGAATTTAAGAAATGAAACAGAGGATCATAGGGGAAAGGAGGGAAAAATAAAATACGATGAAATCAGAGAGCGAGACAAACCATGAGACTCTTAACTCTAGGAAACAAACTGAATTTTGGTTGCTCTGAATTTTGTTGACGTCCCGAGTTTGCTTATCAAGTCCCAGAAGATTCACAGCTGGTGGAGCTCATCCAAGGAGGAGACCAGAATGAAGAATGAGTCAGGGAGGTGGGATCTCTCTGGTGGACTTCACTCCTGAGTCTTTCCATTGGGCTTCTGGTTTCTGTCACTGGCCAGCTGATGCTTGTGCAAGTGGGGAAAAGATTGCCTTGGACTCCCCAGCTGGCTGGCGACGTGGGGGCTCATTGGTTCCGTGGTGATCTCCTTCCGTGCTGTGGCTTCATCATTTATAACCCTTGCATGGGCCTTCCACACACCCGCGATGAATTTGCAAGCCCTTCTTTACCAAATTCAGTCGCTCTGCAATTTTCTGTGCTCTGTGCGGTCATGGGCTCCCTAAGCTGACGTCAGATTGCCTAAGTGGGGACTGTCCTTTAGCTGCTTGAACACGAATGCTGTCAAAAGAAAAGAAAAGAGAGAGAGAGTGCCCTTGACGTAGTACATCATTTCAAGGTCATTCCGTTTGTCCAAGGTCAGACATCAGTTGTGGCTGGAGCTGAATTACAAATCTAGACCTGTCCTTTAAGAGGGTGCATCTGGGGAGAAGGGAGACAAAGAACACCTTGGTTTTGAGGTCATTAAGAGTGGGATGCAGGTGGATCCTATATGAAAAATAGTCTGGAGGGTGATGAATGTGAATAGGATTCACCTTTTCCCCCACCCATCCAACTGTGAGCCCTATTTCAAAGAGGGTGGATACTTTATTTGGCTTTCTTCCTGTGTTGTAAGACATGCAAATGTGTCTTGATAACGTCTTCATGTTTTTCCAGGGGTTGGGCACAAAGCTGGGATCTAAGCAGGCGCCAATCAGGCACCATGGGGGCAGGCATGACGTTGTGTTGCGGCATTCTGGGAAATCCACTGTGGCCCTGGGGCACAACTCACCCTCTAAGGAGCCACTGCAGTTTCCAGCTCTCAAGGTTTTGTTAATCTAATACAGAAGTCCACAAACTTAAAATAAAGACTTTAGGTTCTGATGATCATAGAGCCTCTGTCATGAGTGTTCAACTCTGCTCTTACGTGAAAACGGCCATGGATGCTACGTCAACGAATGGGAATGGGTGTGTTCCAATAAAACTTTATTTATAGAAAGAAGCGGTGGTAGACCAGATGTCAGCCACAGGCTGTGCTTTGCCAATGTCTCATCTAATAGGGGCAGGAAAGTCAAATGGACATGAATGGAAATAAATACATGTCTGATAGGGCCCTATGGAATGCAGAGAAGGATCAGCTTCGAATCTGAGGTTAAAAAATATATATATTGAACAAAATTGCACACATATACCCTTCCACTAGAGTGTGACCCACATATCCAGGCCCCTGTTGTATTCCTCATAAACCGTTCATTGCTCTCCATTCAGATGTAGCAAACTGTGACTTTATCTTTAAAAATTGAGGTATAATTGACATGCAGCATTTTATCAGTGTCAGGTGTACAAACGTAATGATTCGATATTTGTATATGTTGGGAAACCATCACCACCGTGAGTCTAGCTAACATCTGTCTCCAAATACAGTTACACATTTTTGTCTTTGGATGAGAACTTTTACCATCTACACTTGTAGCAGTTTTCAAATATACAGTAGAGTATTATTGACTATTTTCACCATGCTGTACATCACATCCCCAGGACTTGGGTATTTTTATAACTTGAGCTTTGTTTCTTTTGACCCCTTCCACTCATTTTGCCCACGCCTTGTTCCCTGGCTCTGGCAACCACCAATCTGTTATCTCTGAGTTCAGTTTTTGTTCTTTATTTGGTTTTTGTTTGTTTTTTTTTTTTTAGATTCCACATACAGGCGACATGATATAGTATTTGTCTTTCTGTAACTTATTTTCTTAGCATAATGCCCTCGAGGTCCATCTATGCTGTCACAAATGGTGGAATTTCCTTCCTTTTTATGGCTGAAAAATATTCCATTATACGTAGATGACACATTTTCTTTATCCATTTATCCACTGATGAACATTTAGGCTCCTACCATGTGACATCATGCTTTTTATTAGAAATGTTTAATGTGGGGCGCCTGGGTGGCACAGCGGTTAAGCGTCTGCCTTCGGCTCAGGGCGTGATCCCGGCGTTATGGGATCGAGCCCCACGTCAGGCTCCTCCGCTATGAGCCTGCTTCTTCCTCTCCCACTCCCCCTGCTTGTGTTCCCTCTCTCGCTGGCTGTCTCTATCTCTGTCAAATAAATAAATAAAATCTTTAAAAAAAAAAAAAAAGAAATGTTTACTGTTGTTTCTTAAAAATGTTCCAGGGAACACCCACACCACAGCAGCTCACCTAATGCTAATGAAAAATTTGGGTCTTCCGTGAATGTCTATTAAATAGAATCATGCATATGGCTTATCAGAGGATTCTTGAAAGATAGAACAAATGCTCAGCTTTGTTGGTCTTCCAGGCAACTGGAAAAATATTCAGTGTGTTATATGCAATTAATGACTCCTTGAGCGCTGCATCAAAAACTAATGATGTACCATATGTTGGCTAATTGAATTTAAATAAAAAATATTCAGCTTTATTGATAGACAAAAGTAACACCTTCTTAGACACGGGGAGATTGCATGTGTGCGTGTGTGCCCGGCCTCATGTGTCATGGCATACTTCAGACAATATCCTCCCTCCACCCGCATGTGAATGTTATGTTTCCTAGAGGGAATGAAAGTTACAGGATTGGGGGAAAATGAGGAAGGGACCATGTTTATACAATAGTAACACCGGTGATGAGGCTCATCTGAGTTTGTCTGCTTTGGACAGGGTGCTTTAGAAGATGTCAGTGGTGCCAACATTTGGGAAATTATTTTTTAAAAATTTTAACTTTCTTTTTTAAGGTTCTATTTAAAAAGCAGAGGAATTCTTTTGTCGTCATTTTTTCCTGAAAAAAATGATGCATCTATGTGTATGGCTGTGTGCACATGTGCATGCAATTTTATACTGTACTGATAACATACTAATTTTTGTTGTGGACAAGTGCACCTTATACAGATATGAATTAAATCGGTATGTATTTTCTTTGGATAGGCGCATCTGATAAGCACGTCTTTGGATGTTGTCTATGGGCTCCTATGTTCTGAGTTTCCTGGATTCTCTTCTCCACTCGTGTTAGGGCAATTGAGATGAATCGCCAGGTTCCCCACCAGTCCCTTTATAGAACATTCGTAATGGTTGGATGGGAAAGTGCTCTAGTCTCAGTGGGAGTCTCTCTAAAAACCCTCTATAAATCTCCTTCTATTCAAGAAACCAACCATTTATCACAATAAATAAGTAAATAAGTAATCCTCTTAACATGTGTGCGTCTGCGTGGAGTGTCTGTGTGTGCGTGTAATACAATGGGAACGCTACCGTTTCTGCCTTCCCATACGTACTGAATTTCTTTTTTCATTCTTCTCCTTTTCATATATACCCTCAAGGGGGTCTGTCTCTAGATCAAGACAAGTTTACCTATTTTACCGCTAAGTTAAACCATTCGTACGTGTAATCAGAATAAGCAAAACTAGGGGGCAAAAAAATCTTTCTTACTAAAATGGGGCCTTCTATTTTGTTTGAATTACATAGTTAATGGCACTGATGTTAGCTGTGTTGGTTCTTTTCAAGGTATGTTTTAAAGTGAATTCTGCATTACCGTGAAACTCAACATTAGAAACCCTGAGGTCCTCTTCGGTGAACAGCTATTATTAGATAGACAATGGATGCACTTTTAAAATGCCTCATTTATGCCGTAGAAGAATCTTCTTCCCGGTGCTAATTTTAAAGACTTAGCAAGGCCCTTTATAAATTGCTTCTAGAAACAACACACTGAAATAATTCCTCAGGGGCGAGCTAGTTCACTCTCAGTGATTTTTTAAGGGTTAGTTATGGGAAACAGAAATGGAAATGCGAGCCGTCTGGAGTGGTTTTCCCTGGAGGGACACGCCCAAGGTCATGTCTAGGAGAATCATCAGCTTGTGCTAAAAAGAGGACTGGGATTTTTTTTGTTTGCTCTTCACTTGTCAGAACAGTGAGACTTGGCAGAAATATCGGGATTTCCATTACTATATACGGGGAGCACATTCTTAGAACTTCTCACCTTCAAGATATTTCATTACTATATTGAACGTCAAGAAAATCATCCCATCCATTTTTTCTTAGACCATTTCATTGTTTTACACACACACACACACACACACACACACACACATCCTATTGTTTTCCTGCGAACAATGAGTTTGAAGCAGGGGCATTTTATCTTCAGCCATCCCAAAGGAACTATTAAACGCTTGTTTACAATGGTTTTGGTTAACAGCTATTGTGGCTCATTGCCCATGGGTGTGAAATGCACTCGAAGGCTAACTGGTTCTCGTAGAACCTATCCCTGTCCGACGTGGATAATCAGTCCGGTGTGTGCCGTCCAATAGGGTAGCTACCGCTGCATGTGACCACACTCTAGCTACGATGACATACAATACAGCAATATGCTCTAGCGTCAATGAAATAAATACACATTTATTTCCATGAGGTTAGAATACATGACATACAAATAAATGGAATAAAATTAACTCAAATATAAAACCCAGTTCCTTGGCCACGCTAGCCACGTTTCAAGAGCTTACTGGCCACGTGTGGTCAAGGACTGGCATTCTGGAAAGCCGAGGTGACATAATATTTCTATCATTGCGAAAGTTCTGCTGGACGGTGCTGATGAAGAGAAGGGAATATTTTGTGCAGAGTTCAGTAGCCAAAGAGCTTTAAAGAAGTTTTTTTTTAAAAAAAATCCCTAATGGGTGTTCCAAAAGTCCAGTATTCTGAAAACCAGAGTATCACATAACGTGGGCTCTTTGTGCTGACCTGATGAATGTGCAGTGTGGATGGGGTCTTCTTTCTATGGAACAGAGCTGGTAGAAATCAAAGCAGGAAACCAGGTGTGATGTCTACTCCCTGTAAAGAGAGCAGGTGCATGGCGTGAATCTTTTAACACTGTAGAAGTTGAAATGAACTTGTTTTCCAATTTACTGTGTCTGTTAATCACCTGTATTAGCTTCCGGAGCCTTCTGTGACAAATGATCAAAACCTAGGTGTCTTAAAGAAACCCAGAAGCTTATTCTCTGTCAGTTCTGGAGGTCAGAAGTCTGGGATGAAGTTGTGGGTCTGGCTGGTTCTTTCTGGGAGCCTCCAAGGAAGAATGTGTTGCTGGGCTCTCCCCAGCTCCTGGGGCTGCCTGCAATCCTTGGCGGTCCCTGCTTGAGGTTCCATGTCACATGTCTCCATGATCCCATGGCCTTTCCCCCCTGTGTCTCTCTGCATCTGAATCTCCCTGTCCTTACGGGGACACACCAGTCCTCCAATGAGGATCCACACTAACCCACAATGACCTGGTGCCCAGGGACACGTTTATGAATTGACAACAGAACCCATGAATGGAGAGGCCAGGAAGTATCAAGAGGTGTTCCTTGAAATGCACTCAGGTGTATGCACACCTGAAGCAGACACCAGGGGTTCGTGCCTTTGCCAAAAGTTCCCACCGGATGGTTGCTGGGTGGCCACATGCTGCCAGCATCAAAGCCTGCACTTTGAGGGATGGGTAACTGCTTCCACAGGACGTGTGGGTAAAATAGCAGGTCAGCCACTGATCAAGAAGACATTGCTCCTCCCCTGCCCATGCATTTGTATATCATTTTGGAGTTTTCAGGCCAGTTTCCGGAGGGAGTTTGCCACTGATAGGGCATGAGCCTGGGGCAAGAATGGATTTGCCAGGTAGCTCTGCCACCCAGTCCTTCTACTTATTTCCAGGTGTTGTCTGGCCTGTGTCATCAAGATAAGGACCTTCTTCCAAAGGGGCCATTTATCAGAGAGCAAACCCTACTGGTGAATGCATTACCCTCCTCCCCAGAGAGGATGAGAATGGCCCGGAGTGACATGGGCAGCAAGCAGTGACTCCTGTGTTCATGTACTGATTCCTACTCTCCTTCAGCAGACGTGCATCAGCGGACCGTTTATCGGGTCGTGATTACAAGAGCCAACAGCCCTAAGAAGGCAAGGGGAAGAACAAAAAGCCAAGGGGCCAACAATCTGGTGTGGGAGGAATGGTCTCGAACCTAAGTATCCCAAACACAAACCCTACATCTGTCATTGCTACGGCCTTTGGCAACTCCAATGTCCGTGCTTCTGCTCATGGCAGGAAACACCGTGAGCACTTACCAGCCTGAGAAGCCAGGTCTCCCGTGCTGCTGATTGAAGAGGATTGAAGAAGACTGAGCTGGACTGAAGACGCCCCACAACGTGTGATGCATGCACTGAAACTAGGCATTTCAGTATGAGTTGAGTACGAGGTCATTACGCTCAATTTATGGCACTTACCAGGCTTCCTGAGCTCATAGAAGTGTCACTGTGGAAGCCGAGAGGTAACTTTGAAGGTGAAAGGGGAGCATTTTATGGAGAGTAATTACAACTTGTAAAATCTGAACCCATCGACCCACTCAACCCATGACCCGGAGAAATGTCAGGCACGGTGTCCTCCGGTTTCATTTCTCTGGGCAGCCAGGCTGACGGCTCTGCTGTGAACTTTGGATCTTACCTTGATGGTGAGGTTGGGCCATTTCAGAAAGTCAAGAAGTTCAGCAAGAATCAGCATCACGGTGTCAGGTACTAAAGAGACTCTGAGTTTTTCTTTCTGGTGCACAGCTGAAAACTCAATCCTTAAACTGAACACATCCTAATCACAGAAAACAATAAAGTTGTTGTAAATGAATTTGCAAGTTATAAACAGAGATTCTAGAGTCCCTTATGGGTAAGAGGGTGGACAAACATGGGAGATAGTAGAAGGACACGTATCTGTGGTCTTAAACATAAAGATGAGAATAGCCATGTCAAGTAGATTGAATAAAGTATAATGTAGGACAACACGATATAATGCAATATGTAATATAACATAACATACAACATATAATAAATATAGCACAGTATAATATTAATATAATATATTCAATTGTATTGTTAAAAGCATATTTTTTGCTGGGTGATTATGTAGGTACTGATAATAAAAGAATAAGACAGACAGACAAAAATCCCAGCACTCAGCATTGGTGAGATAAGACCCAATAAGCAATAGATACATTACATGGTTGGCTTTACAGGATTGTAATCCTGTAAATTGGCATTACAGGATGCCAACAGGTGATCAGTGTCGTAGAAAAGGGAAAAGCAGAAGGGGATAAAGGGATTTGGGGTGCTGAATGTGCGGGTTGTTGTAATGTGAAATAGGGCCGCCTACAGTTCTTTGTGCCCCCAGGACATACTGCGGATGAGCCTTAGAACCATGATGGTCTGGGAAAGAAGCCAGACACCAGAACCCGTGTGTTGTATGATCCGTTTATAGGAAACTTGCAGAACGGACAAATCCGTGGAGTGAGAAAGCCTACCATTTCCTTTCCTACCATTTCCATCCCATCCCTAATGGGATTAGATCAAGTTTATGACATCAAGAGGAGGAGATTCAAAATCAGTATCTTCGACCACAACTCTGTCAGCCACACTGCATGACTAAGTCTGCTTCTTTAGAACGCGAATGATGGGTGCAGCCGAACGTATTCACATTTGCTTTTGTTCCTTGTGCTTTGGGTGTCACAGGTAGAAAGATTGTTGCTGAGACCAATGTCAAGGCGCTTTCTCCCATGAACTGTTGTCTTCTCAGAGTTTTATGGTTTCGTGTCTTTTGTTTAAATCTAAGAGCCCCTCAACAGATGAATGGATGAAGAAGCTGTGGGCTAGGTACAACGAAATAGTACTCAGCCATGAGAAAGGAACACGTCCTGCCATTTGTGACAACATGCATGGACCTAGAGGTTAAGAAAGTCCTTGATCCCTAGACACACTGTCCAATGGGCACGCTAATGCACGGACAAAGGAAAATACACACTGTGTTTGGTCAGAGCAACCTTAAAAATGTCTTGCCCCAGCCTGAGCGTGGAGACCCATCTTGTGTGTGGACGAACCATGAAGAAACCGGGCACCAAGGATGTTGGCCAGAGCAGCTAAACCCGAACAAATAAACAAGGAGAAAGCCACAAGATTTTGGTTTGCCAACACTTGTTGGCAATCTCTGATTCCCACTTGAGTCTAAGCAGTCTGGCAAGTTTCCTGTGTCACAGTTTCTACAAGAATGGTGGCATTATCTTAGAATCTGTCCTTGAAATTGTTCAATGCTCCATTTTGAATGCTATTTTTATTTTGATCTCTAATTGCTAGGGGACATTTATAGCTCTGGATAAAGGAAGGAAACACACTCTAGATTCTCTGAGGGCACCAGGGGCCATAAGACGGGAGACTAGTTGGAGCCAGCAGGTGAAGAGGGATGGAGACTTGGCCAAGCTTAATGGAAGGGTGGGAGCAAGAGAACACAGGGAAGAGGGAACCAGCCAAGGCTTTGGGGCTGGGGGGACGTTATCAAAATAGAGTTTTAGAATCAGACAGGGCAAAAGTGTCGGTACCTTTCTCCACGACCAAGCAAAGCCCGAGACCAAACTCACCACAGAAGAAACAGCATTATCATAATTGCGTTTGATTTATGAATCTGAAGTCTCGGCAGTCACACTAAAGTATTTTCATTTTCAAACAAATAAATCATAAAACTTTACTGATAGAAATTCTATGTGGAAATGTGGTATTTTCGTCCTTCCTTCCTTCCTTCCTTCCTTCCTTCCTTCCTTCCTTCCTTCCTTCCTTCCTTCCTTCCTTCCTCCTTTCCTCTCTCCCTCCTTCGTTTCTTCTTTCCTTCCTTCCTCTTCTATTCGTTCATTCATTCCATCCTCTCCTGCCTCCTTTCATTTTTTTGGAGGGGGGTGGTGGGCAGAGGATAAGGGATAAAGGGAATTCAAATAAATCTCAAAAGTGCACAGTGAAAAGTTGAAAGGTTGCAAGTCCCTTGATGCACAGTTCCCTTACCGACACAGGCACTTCAAAGTGGAAGAGAGGAAACCCAGATTGGATGCCTCCCAGGAGATTCGATTTAGATGCATGAATATTTCCAGGTTTGTCTTCAGAGGAGTGAGATGTGACCATCAGCACACATGTCACCTGCTGTGTATTAATATGTGATGGATTGCTTATCTTGCACCTTTGAAAAATGCAGCACCAAATGCTTTTTCACTTTTGCCCCTGCATGGAATTTTAAAATCTTTCCACAGAACACAAGGTATGACACATTCATTTCTCTTAAGAAATAATAACTTACATAGGCAAGCCCTGTATAAAGGATCCACATATATATTATTTTATCATAACAGTCTGGTGAGCTAAGTGAGCGAAACGTGGGATTTTAGGTCAGAAAAAATGAGGCATTTTAAATGGATTTGAGCCACCTAAATTTTAAGAAGTACTGGCTGACAATGCGGAGATCAATCACCAGGGTTATTTTCATGACGCTGCAGAGGGTATTATTAACTCAGTCAAGCAAAGGGATTCCTTATGATTTTTGTTGTTGTCGTTGTTGGTTTTAGTTTGGGTTGTACGTGGTTTCTCTTCTCATGATGGAGGATTCTCATGGGAATAGCGGTTGGTTCTGTTCTCCCTCCTCTCTCTGTAAAGCTCTAATTAAAAAGAGCTTAGTTAATCAAAGACTTTCTTTCTGCTATTTTGTACAAATTGCAAATTAATTAGGCAAAAGGAGATTTTTAATATAACGTGGGATCGAAGTACAATAGTTTCCATGAGTTGGGACGGCACTTGGAAGGGCTGATAGCTCGCCACAGCCGCTGGGACCACGGGACCCTGGGGCATCCTCGACTCACCAGCAAGTGCCCACGCACACCCAGTGCCGCGTACTCATTGTCGCCACCGTGCTGCTGCGAGCCGCCATTTAATGTTTTAGAGTTGATAGAGAACCGTATGGGTTGATAGTCTAGGAAAATTAGACTTTACCCAGCGCAGAGCCTTCACCTTTAACATGCACGAACATCACAGGATAAATTTGTTCATGTGTAGCTCCCAGGTCAACAAAAGTAGGGGCAGGAGGTGGTGCCTTTTTCCTCAAGCTCTTAGGGACGCTGATGCGGCCTTCCAAGGACCACACTTGGAGGAGTGAGAGTCTTTGCTCAACGCCCCTCATTGAACACTGGAGGATTCTCCTCACCGGACCAGATGGTGCGCGGATAGCCGCTTTCAGTCATTGCATGGTGGAGAGCACGTCCGCTAACCCTGTGTCCCTTCCCCATCAGGCTCGTGGCTCTGACTCTCAAGTACTGATAAGCCTGCTCGGTGTGACTGTAACGATGAGACACATATGAGAAACATACAGACACAGACACACGTGCATGTATCACAGTGTGTGAGAAATACCTGTTGTTTTAATTAATAGGCTATATTCTGTATGACGTATACATACACACATATACATGCATATAAGTATATTTATCACAACATATTATAAGAAATGGATACATATCTATTATATGCATTATATATGCTAGTGCTCTGCTTACCTATTACCTATCATCTATCATCTATCTATCCATCCATCCATCATATGTCTATCCATCTATCCATCTGTACATCCATCCATCCCTATATCTATCATCCATCCATCCAATCTTCCTTCCTGCCTTCTTTCCATCCATCCATCCATCCATCCATCCATCCATCCATCCATCCAACCATCATATCTATCATCTATCTATGTATCTATGTATCTATATCTATCTATCTATCTATCTATCTATCTATCTATCTATCTATCATCTATCTATCTATCATCTATCTATCTATCTATCATCTATGTATCATCTATTCAATAAGGAATAGGTTCTCCCTCCATTCTGATTTATGTTTAATTACCACTCCCTCCCTGCTTTCTTTTCTGCTTGGCTGGGGGCTCTTCCTTATAAACTATTTCTCATTCCCCAATTAAATCTATTCCATTTATGTACAAAAAAGAAAGCCACTGTTTTCTTTTTTTAATGGATTTCTCTACCTCTTATCTCTCTCTGATATTCTGGGCCATTTTTTTAACTTCCACGTGGTCTATGCAAAAGAGATTAGCAGTTTTCAACCATTTTGTTTTTCTGATAATAATGGGGAACAATGATATGGATACATAAAGTCTCATTTTGGAGGAAGTTTTTTTTTTCCCTGTAAGCCCTGTCTGTAACATGCATCTGTAGCTTCTTGCCTGAAATGAGAATCATTCCTTTTTTATGTGTCTCGAAGCACACTTTGAATACAGATGCCGATTCAACCAACTTGAGTCAAGAAAACACAGGTTCACCTCCTTTGCATGGCAAATTGTGCTGTTCCTGTTACTGTCTTGGCTATGCTTGTAGCCCACCTTCTTGTTTTGAGAAGTCCCAAGGATCTTTATTTTTTTTTTAAAGATTTTATTTATTTATTTGACAGAGAGAGAGAGACAGCCAGCGAGAGAGGGAACACAAGCAGGGGGAGTGGGAGAGGAAGAAGCAGGCTCCCAGCGCAGGAGCCCGATACGGGGCTCGATCCCAGAACGCCAGTATCACGCCCTGAGCCGAAGGCAGACGCTTAATGACTGCGCCACCCAGGCACCCCAAGGATCTTTATTTTTAAGCAGCCAATGCTAGAAATCTAGAAAGTCTATTAGAATGAAATTCCCTCTAGAGATGCTAATTTTCTCCCCCCATCACGTGTGCTCTTGGAGTGTAGCCTCACGTTGCTGATAATTTTAAAGTGAGCTCTTGCCACTCACAATTGCTTCGAGCACTGTTGCACAGCTGTCTTCCCAAAAAGGAGGACTGTGGTTCCAATTATGAAGACATAGCTTCACAAATGGTGACGACCCAGAGGCAGACACGAAGACGGTCATGTTCTGCCCATGTTCATGTAGCTAGCATGTCTGTCCTTACTAGTGCAATAATCAGATTGTTTTCCCTCTTTCTGATCTATGACTGCACACAGAACACTGTGCGGTCCAACTTTCCATGATGGTGGGAGTGTCTCTCCTCCATCTGGGCCGCCGGGCGGTACCGCTAGCTACCTGTGGCCGTTCAACACTTCACCTGTGGCAGGTGCAACGTGAGGAAATAGTTTAATTTTTTTATTATGCCAAAATAAAACGAAATTTACCATCTTAACTATCTCTAAGTGCACAGTTCAATAGTTAAGCATATTCACATAGTTCGATAGATCTCCAAAATGTTTTCATCTCGCCAAATTGAAACTCTATACTCATTAAACGTGTTCTTATTTCCTTCCTCCAGCCCCCAGCTTCCACCATCGACTCTGTCTCTGTGGATGTGACTCTTATGGGAACCTCATATAAGTGGAATCCCATAGGATTTGTCCTTCTGTGACTGGCTTATGTCACTCAGCACCATGTCCTCAAGCTTCACCCATGTCGTGGCAGGTGTCCGAACAGCCTTCCTTTTCAAGGCTGAGGCATATTCCATGGCATGGATGGACTACGTTTTGCTCAGCCCTTGATGGCTCTCATGTTTGGCTCTTGTGAAGAATGCTATTCTAGAGCATGAGTGAATGACTGTATTTTTGAGTTCCTGCCTTCAGTTCCTGTGAGTATGTACCCGGAAGAAGAATTACTGGATCAGGT
This sequence comes from Ursus americanus, assembly GCF_024610735.1. NCBI lineage: Eukaryota > Metazoa > Chordata > Mammalia > Carnivora > Ursidae > Ursus > Ursus americanus. The sequence goes on along the minus strand of NC_142164.1, from coordinate 120,393,556 downwards.
GGTAAATCTACGTTTACTCTGTTGAGGTACCACCCGACAGTTTTCCACAGCTGCGGCGCCATTTTACCTTCCCGCGAGGATCTGAATATTTTATTGTAATCTAATTTAAATAGCCACTTGTAGCTGATGGCCCTTGTATTGGGCAGCATAGTCTTAGTGAGTAAAATAAAAGTTATTTTCACTGATTACATACAGATAAACAAAGAATAGAGATTGGGACCTGCAATGATTACAGTAATAATGATGGCAAATTTTACTTTAACAATATTTGGAACGGTCTTCTATTTTACACTTAAAAAGTATAAAAAGCTACCTTGAAGTTTTAGTAGTCCAAGTCTAAAAGTGCTGCAATTTGAGTAAACTAATACTGACTATTAAGCTAAAATTGGTACTGGTACCATCTTGAATTGAGTATAGAGACTGGCATCCTGGCCATCCCTGCTTGCAAGACCACTACAGGTGAGGCTGGATGCAGGAATGTATGTGAAATTTCAGAGGGTACACCTTGCATTGATGACTCATTGTTCCCCAGGAACTGGGGAGGTCTGGGAGAGGACATTTGTCCAGAGATACTCCCTTGGGTCATGATGACTTCTACTTAGGAAAAATGATCAGAGAGCCCACACAAGGACTGTCCTTATGGGATGGACTCAGGAGGGAAGAATGTCCTACATGGCAGCTCAGGGCTCCAGATGAAAGCATCCCCGGGGTCAGGAAGGTCATCACCATGTTAGGTCACTCTGGCTGCTGTAACAAACACCACATGCTTGTGCGCTCTGGCCACAGGAATTCATCCTCCTCAGTTCTGGAGACCAGAGTCTGAGATCCAGACGGGGCAGGGCCACTGAGATCCAGGCGAGACAGGCCCAGGCTCCCTCCAGAGGCTCTGGGAGGGGCAGTCCTTCTTGCCTCTTCCAGCTTCTTGGGGCTCCAGGCGTCCCTGGACTTGTGGCCCCATCCCTCCCATCTCTGCCTCCATCCTTGTGTGGCTTCTCCTCTACGTCTGTGTCTCCTTTTTTTCTTTTCCAAAGACACTTGTCATTGGATTCAGGGCCACGCACATCCAGGATGAGATCCTTATATTAATTACATCTGTAAAGAACTTTTTTCTAAGTAGGGTCACATTCACAGGTTCTGAGGGAATAAGCATGGACATCTTCTTTTGAGAGACACAATTCTACCCACTGAAGTTACTTCTGCAACCTTGTCTTGACTGAAGCCACCACGTACCATCCAGACTCCAGAGGAAGGGAGCTGAACTCCCATGTTGCGATGGGGTATTTTAAAGTCACTTTGTAGAAGACCATTTAATTCGGGAGACAGTGGCGTGTTTGGAAAATACAGCCTGCCACGACTGTGAGTTCCTCAATATCTGACCTCAGCCCAAGGCAAGTCCACTGGCCTGACCTGCTAACCGGTGGTGTGGCACTGCTTCTGTTTTTTATTACAGTTGACATTTCCTGACTACATTCAAAGTGACCAGACATGGCTATGGCTCACGTTCTTTTGGGCACTCCTCTGCTTGGAGGTAAAAATATGCTTGCTATTGGTTTTTTAACAGGCTGTGTTTTCTTTTCTTTTTTTTTTTTTTAAAGATTTTATTTATTTATTTATTTGACAGAGAGAGACAGCCAGCGAGAGAGGGAACACAAGCAGGGGGAGTGGGAGAGGAAGAAGCAGGCTCATAGCGGAGGAGCCTGATGTGGGGCTCGATCCCATAACGCCGGGATCACGCCCTGAGCCAAAGGCAGACGCTTAACCGCTGTGCCACCTAGGCGCCCCTAACAGGTTGTGTTTTCTAATTGAAGTAAACTGATCAGTTCATAGGTATTAATGGATGCTTCTGGTTCTTAGCAATTTATCATCTTGATAGGTGAAAATAAGCACGTATACACATTATCTTTCCATCAGTCCATCCATCCATCCATCCATCCATCCATCCATCCACCCATCCATCCATCCATCCATCCATCCATCCATCCATCCATCCAACCGTCCATCCCTCCATCCATCCATCCATCCATCCATCCATCCATCCATCCACCCACCCACCTATCCAGCCATCCATCTATCCATCCATCCATCCATCCATCCATCCATCCATCCATCCATCCATTTATGCACTCCAATATGTTTGCACACACACACACACACACACACACACACACACACACACACACACAAACACACACACGGAGAGAGATTGATTGACAGTGCTTTCCACCCCAATAAATTTATTTCGGGATGCTTCTTTCTGCATTTTTAAAGTGCTTGTTTCAATGCCAATGTGGAGAATTCGACATAGCGTAATTGACTTGAAGGTCATTGCCACATTTTAATAATACGTTGAAGAGAAGTCATCCAGCTGATCAAACAGCAGTAACACCCATTTAAGAGGGAAAATAATCCCCTGTGAAAACAAACCTGTACTGAGAGCTCTCTTTTGTGAGTCTTCTGCATTCAAATTGGTTTTGTGTGAGCAAAGATAAACACGGCTGGCCTTTCACTAACACAGAGATGCTTCTGAAATCATGACCCTTGTCGTAGATGACCTAACAAATATTAACGGAAATGAGATGACCCTCGATCGGAATGCCAATTTCTGCAGACCGTGCTGCTTGCAAGAGCCCTCACTTTCATACTTGCTTCTGTTTGTTGGAGCATGTGAATCAAGGAATGTTCTTGACAATACCATCCGAGTGAAGCTAAGCAACTGTCTTTTTGTTCTTATGGTCATTTCTTTCAGGACAAAGAGAACATTAAATCTATGGTGGACGCAGGTGCGTAGAGGTGTCCCAGGGAGCTCTCCTCGGGTGTACGCAGATGAGGGACATAGAGGGACCCCAGCGGAGGCTGTTCCAATTAATTCCTGATGCGTGTGGTACAGGGTTGGGCACAGCTTTGTGAGTTTGCGAGGGCTGCCATAACAACGTACCACGCACTGAGTGCCACAAATGCCACAGATTTATTCTCTCCCGGTTCTGGAGGCTGGGAGTCTGAGATTCAGGTGTCGACAAGACTGGGTCCTCCTTCTGGAGGCTCTGAGGGGGCATCCGTTCCAGGACTCTCTCCCAGCTCCTGGCAGCTTGCTGCCAATCCTTGGTGTTGCTTCACTTATGGAAGCATCTGCCCCATGTCTGACTTCGTCTCCAAGTGGTATCCTGTGCGTGTACCTGCCTGTGTCCACATTTCCTGTCTTACAAGGACACCAGACACCATGGAATACGAGTCCCCGCTATTCCAGGATGACCTCATCTTAACCTAGCCAATCACACCGGGAGCCGAGACTCTATTTCCAAACGAGGTCACAAGCGCAGGTATTGTGGGTCAGGACTTTGATGTATCTTTTTGCAGCCATCAGGGTTCTCATTTGTTCAACCCTGCCAATCAGTGGTGCTCTTGTGATGGTCTATGAGTTGGGGATTGTGTTTGCTTATCCTTTGGAGCCAGGTTGCTCCAGGCTCAGGGACTGATTGACCCGGAAGCATCCTCCCACATCTCCTCACTCTGTCAGCGATGGAGAACCACTGGTCCTTCCTTTTTTTTTTCTTTTTCTGTTTTGCTTTTTGTTTGTTTTCTGTGGTTTTGTTTTTTTGCGGGGGGGAGGGGACAGAGAGAGAGTGTATAACAGTGGGGAGGGGCAGAGGGAGAAGGAGAGAGAGGATTTTTAAGCAGACTCCATGCTCGGCATGGAGCCAATCACGGGGTTCAATCTCATGATGCTGAGATCATGACCTGATCTGAAATCAAGAGTCAGAGGCTTAACTGACTGAGCCACCCAGGTGCCCCTTGGTCCTTCCTTTCCATGGTCCTCCCCTAGTTCTGGAGGCTGAGAATCTGGTCCTTCCTTTCTGGGTCCTTCCTTTCCATGGCCAGGGTGCCAGACTTGTGCAGAAAGAATAAACATGAAACTTCTCTCCTCATCGTTTTCTCAAAAACATACCTACTGTCCACCCAGGCTCTAAAATATCTGTAAAGAGAAGGGACATCATGCTCACAGAGACAAGACTGAAAGCAGCTCAGTTAGTAAGGCCAGCAGCTCAACGTGAAATACAAGCACAACTGGGATCTTGGGGAATGCAGAAATCTCACACCAGGGATGTAGCTGAACTTCTGTGGGCTTTATACATGTGTCTGCAAATGTGTGACTTGGACGAGTGTTTATGCTCATCTATCTATCTATCTATCTATCTATCTATCTATCTATCTATCATCTATCTATCTATCTATCTATCATCTATCTATCCATCCATCCATCCATCCGTCCATCCATCATCTATCTACCTACCTATCTATCTATCCAATCAGAGCTCAGTGAGCCCACTGGTGTGAGAGTGGAATATGGTGGTAAACCCTGATGTGGGTTGCACGTGACCTTCTTCTGGAAGTTCCCTGCACACAAAAGTCCCAGAAACATCCACATTTTGCTTCCGTTTATGCAGAAAGTGGTGAAGCTCAAAACAATGGGTGAGCACATAGGTAAGCTGCTGGCCTCACTGCTCTGTTGTGATTCTCTCCTCCCCGTTTACATGGGTCCTTTGTCTCACTGAGTAAATTCTTTCTCTCCCGGTGCATTTATTAACGTTCCAAAGAAGTTAGCAGGTCATTATTCTATTAGTATCAGACCTGCAGCCTGAACTTCCCACCTCCTGGGGACGTGAATCACCCCCAAGAGGCAGTCTGCTCCATTTTTCCTACTGGTAACGCACATCCTTGAGTTTGACAACAACCCTCTTTTTAAAATATTTTATCCTTCTTTGAATTGGGCATTCTCACACGGTGCGTGTTCCCACAGCTATGTTTTGAAAATAATCAGCAAAATTGTCATCACGGCAAAACAATTCTTGTGGAAGAATAGGGTGATTCGAATCCATTTGACTGATTGCCCTCTTAATCGAAGGGTTTGTTTACTCAACGCTGCGCTCAGTGAACCCGAGTGCAGAACAGAGAATGTATCGGCATGAACGATGAGCGGCTTCCTCTGTCAAGGGCTTCCTAGCAGATGCTCACAGAGGACTCTCAGCTACAGAATGCACACGATGGGAAGGGGTCAGATTTAAATAAACCACATGACTATTCCACACGCCCCGAGCAGCCCCACGTTCTCCTAACTTCTCCACTTCACGGCATCTCCCTACGTCCCTTTTGCAGAGCCCTGCATTGTTAAACTTGTGTGTGTGTATTGTGGGTTCAGCTGCGTCCCCCATACAATGACGCCCTAATGCCTGGTACCTGTGAATGTGGACTTTTTTTTCCAATTTTTTAAACTTTAAATTCAATTAATTAACATAAGTGTATTATTAGTTTCAGAGGTAGAGTTCGGTGATTCATCAGTTGCATACAACACCCAGTGCTCATTACATCACGTGCCCTCCTTCATGCCCATCACCCAGTTACCCAATCCCCCTGCCCACCTCCCCTCCAGCAACCCTCAGTTTATTTCCTAGAGTTCAAGTCTCTTATGGTTTGACTCCTTTCTTTTTATCTTATTTTATTTTTCCCTCCCTTCCCCTATGATCCTTCATTTTGTTTCTTAAATTCCACATACGAGTGAAATCGTGTGATATTTGTCTCTTATTAACTTATTCCACTTAACATAATACCCTCTAGTTCCATCCGTGTCATTGCACATGGCAAGATTTCATTCTTTCTGATGGCTGAGTAATATCCCATTGTATTTTTGAACCACATCTTCTTAATCCATTCATCTGTTGATGGACATCTGGGCTCTTTCCATAGTTTGGCTATTATGGACATGGCTGCTATAACCATTTTTGGAAGCAGGATTTTAGGAGATGTAATCGATATAAGATGAGCTCATCCTGGACACCCTCAGATTTCTGGAAAGTTAATTTTGATTTGTGTGTCAGATTAAAATTTATCCTATGTGAATACAAGTGTTAATACTATTTGTATGCTTCATACACAATAAGTAATTGGAGCTGAGAAGAACGGTTTTTATGGTTTGAATCCCAAACCTTGAGGAAAACTAGATATTTCCTCTAATATGTTGATATTACAATGTAAGGCTCTATGATGGTGATACAGTGAATTCTTTATCACCTACATCTGTGGAACTACAGTATGTGGATAGAATCTTGGATAAATAATAGAAAAGATTTTGTAGTTCGCAGATACACCCGTGTACATGTATATTAAGATAAATATCACTCTACACACATATATTTTATATGAATATATATAAAATACATATATGATGCACCACAGATATTTATGTGTATATATGGCATAACACAGAAATATATATGTAATAAATAATATATATATTATTTGTGTCAGCCCATGGTAATACACATATTTATATATTTTAATATATTATTATATATTACATATAATATTATATAGTATATAATAATCATTGTATTATCATATATTATATATTATAATCTTTGTATATTATCATATATAAATATTATATACTATATACTGATCATTTTATATTATCATATATTATATAATATGTATTATCATGGGCTGAGACAAATAATTTTATTTCCTAAAACAATGTCGTACAATTTAAAAGTAACCGTATTTTATTTCAGTTGTCTTTACAGCGTATCTTAATTATCTTTTTATTTTGAGATACCGTTAGAACCCTGTGCAATTATAAGGGTGAATACTGAGGGATTCCTGTGTGCTCCTGGCCCACTGTCTAACAACTCTGGCATCCTGTTGTCGGAGTCTATCGATTGCCCCTTCTTCACTTTGAGGTCTTGCTGGTTCTTGGTGTGGTGAGGATTTTGGGTTGCAAGCTGGGCATTGTGGACATCGTGATGATGAGACTCTGGGTCTTCGTTAACCTGTCTGTCCTAACAGCATCATGACATGGGGGTGGGGATGGTGTCTAGTTCCTGCCAGGTGGGTATACAAGTCCAGATTCCCTGCTCAGCCCCCACTGACATGCGAGGGAGAGGAGTCACTTGTCACTGGTGCTTGGACATGGAGGCACCTGCTGCCCATTAACCTCCCCTGACATGCCCCTGGGTGGGAGGGTCGGGAACGCAGCCTTGCTGCTTCCCAAATGGTGTCTGCTTACACTAGGGGTGGGGAAGTCCCCGTTACTTCTGGCTGGTGGTGAAATTCTTGACTCTTCAGTAAACTTTTTAACTCAGAAATGGATTCAAGTTTACTTGTGTTTTCAGAAGTTCTCTACCATATTCCCTGGGGAATGTCTCATAGCTCTTGGATGGAATGAGAGTGTCAATGACCTTCTTGGGAAAACAAGACTTTCTGAGGCACTGGAGCGGCACGCTTCTGTCTTTTCCATGTATGCCCCCTTCTCTTCTGAGAAGTAGCCGAGCAATGAGGCCCCTCCGTGACTCTCACAATGTTCCTGCAATCAACATGTTGCGTGTCCTAGTAGCAAGGGTTTCCATCCAGAGCTGTTTCTGATTCCTGAGTCCCACATTCTATTGATTTCTAAAGACTCTCAACTTCTAATGTTCTATCCTCCAACTTGTAAAGAGTCTGTGTGAGGGCCAATGCTTCCTGCTAAGATTGCTGTAGAGGCCAATATATCATTTCACCTTTTCACTTCATCCCACGGGCTTTAAGAAAATGTAACTTCTCTCTTACTTCCTTAGTGGGAAGAAAAGAAAATGAACGAAGCTCATTCCTTGGCAACAGGTTTGGGGCACCGAAGGAGGGCAAGACAAAGATTTATTGAACAATGCATACTTCCTTTTCTCATCTAAAATATTCACGTTTATGTACTTGTCATTTTTTAATGACGAACATTACACATTTCAAAAGAAATCAAGTTCTTGAGCAAACATTTGTAAAAAAAATCAGGATGCAATAAAAACCACAAATCGCTTATAATCACACCAACCTAGAATGAGCCACGTGAAGCATGTGGTCTGTACTTTGCCCATGTCTTTCAGTATCTCCCTCTGTCCACTTTCTCGCGCCAGACAGAAGGCAATCTTGGGAAAGGTAAAGATTTACTTGAAATAATGAAACTTAATGACTGATCTGTTGTGACAGAATTCTTGTTCACTTAAAATATTTTATATTATATATATATATACACACACATATATGTATAAAGTGATGTATCTAAATACATATATAATATACACATATGTATGGTAAGCCTCCTTAGATCTGCAGACAAAAGCAATATCTAAGAATAGAAACATAAGATGAAAGTATTCCAAATCCTTCACTCCCTGGAGCCATCACTAACCCTCCCTGCACAAGAGGGGACATCTCCATGGGGTGACATTTTCACAGGCATTATTTTGAATCAGTTCCCGGAGCCATTCTTGTATCCTCACTAACTCAGTCAACACCTATTTTTTTTTAAGTGGACTTTATAGTAAAGTCATTTATTGAGTTCTGGATTCTCCTAAATTCCATGCTCATGACTAACTTCCCCTTAATGAGTTTTGTTTTCCCTGAATCTCCTTCCACTGCCTTGTTCTAAAAGCTTATCTTAGGGCTCCTGGATGGCTCAGGTGGTGAAGGGTCTGCCTTCAGCTCAGTTCATGATCTCAGGGTCCTGGGCTCAAGTCCCACATTGGGCTCCCTCCTCGCGGTGAGGGGGGGAGTCTACTTCTCCCTCTACCCCTCCCCACTGCTTGTGCTTGCTCTCTCTCTCAAATAAATAAAATCTTTGGGGGAAACACAGCTTACCTTAGTCCTGGATGGATGTACAATAATTTTTGAAATTCTATTTTGTTTCTTTGGGCTAAGAAATTGCCGTTGCCCTCCCCTATCCTATACCAAGACTGGGATCCTTAAAGTACTCACCTGCATTGCACAGATCACGTCTTATACGTAGCAGGAGGGTATGTGCTGTACCTGTGCCTTCAAGGTGTCACCCTCTGTTTTTCACTGAAGCCAAGAAATCCTTAAGACCACAAATGGGCAACCCAAGAAGATGACATGTCCAGTTAGAAATAGTCACACCTCTTCTTTGGGGTGTCCCTGAAGTCTTATCCGAATTCTAGCATGGCTCTTATTTCAACTTCTCTTACGTTACGACATTGCTGGATACTGACCTGTCTATTCCACTCATTCACACACTGTTAATGACAGAATTAAGGTTGCTTGAGATTAAAAAACATTAAGAGTTGGACCTTTTCCCATAGTATGTGGTCAGTAAATATCGGCTAAATGTAAGTTCATTGATGAAGAGGAAATGAGGCTGCAGTTGTGTGTAGAGGTACCTCTTGGGGTTTCTTCGTATACTTTTCCTACTTCTTATTCTGAAACCTACATAGATGTGGAGCCATCCATGAGGATTTTCACCCCCTTTATGCAGGTACGTCCCTACAATACCTGACCTTGTATTTTTTACTTCCTTGTAGGATTTGTCTGTCTAGGGAGAGGTACTCAGAGTTGTCTTCTGATGAACAGGTGACAGAAACCAATGGATAAATGGATACATGATTCCCCCATCTGCCACGAGCATAGACAGCTCTGAAATATATCTCATAAGGTCCCTCAGAAGGTCTTGTGGAATAAAACACCAGTTGCCTGTTGATTGGTGAACTCCTTGAAGCTTTAGTTTTTGCGCTAAATTTTTTAAGCTTTACTGAGGTAGAGTTGATAAAGAAAATTTGCATGCATTCGATGTACATATCCTGGTGAGTTTGAATGTGGGCGTCCATCCATGATACCATCACCACAATCAAGGTACGAAACATATCCACCACGTCCAAACGTTTCCTAGTTTTCTCTTTTTGTCTCTGTGTGTGGTAAGACCATTTAACATGAGATTTACCTTCTTCATGTGTTTTGACATGCACGCTACCACACTGTCAACTACAGACACTGTGTCGTATCCCAAATCTCTAGCCCGTGTCCCTCTTGCATAACAGAAACTTTGTCTATCGCAGGAGTGAATGTCCAAAGAATATAAAGAGCATATACAACTCTACAGCAAAAGAGCAAATAACCTGATTTGGAAAGGGCAAAGAACTTGAGTAGACATTTGTCCAAAAACACTGACTATCTCCAAGTAGATGTTCCTCCATCTGAATGGCCAGTAGGTACACGAAAAGATACTCAACATCAGGAATCGTCACGGAAAAGCAAATGAAAACTTCAGTGAGATAGAAACTCATACCAGGTGGAATGACGATTATTTTTTTTAATGTAATGAATGCTGTCGACAGTGTTCAGAAATTGGAACCCATCTACACCGTTGATGGGAATGTACATGGTATGGGCATTACAGAAAGAATATGGAGGTTCTCAAAAAAACTAAAAGTAGAACTACCGTGTGATCCAGCAGCTCCACCTCTGGGTAAATATCCTCCCGAACCGAAATCGGGATGTTGGAGAGATATCCGCACCCCATGTTCATTGCATCACCAGTCACAGTAGCCAAGCATGGAAACAACCCAAGAGTGCATCGACAGGTGAGTAGAAAAAGAAAATGGGGTATGCATATGCAGTGGAATACTGTTCAGTCTTAAGAAAGAAGGAAATCCGTCAGCCATCTGTGAATGAATCTTCTCGCCTTCCCTCTTCCACTTGCTCATCTCTCTTTGTTCCCTGGAATCACATGAGCGAACAAACTATGTGCAGGAATGTGAGAATCACGGGAAACACGGTGTAGGAATTCCTCACGAGGTCTATGCAGCCTCCATGCTCTGTGTGATATGTGACTGTGATCTGTCCCTCATAGGATGGACTCTTACAAATCACATGGAGGTTGTGCATGGAGGGGTGCATTTCTCTGAACAACACCGCTCGGGGTATGGACTTGCGCACGGTGAAAAGTCAGTAAATGTGAGTGTAAAGAAGTGACAAAAATTCAATAGGGTTGTTTAAAGAGCCTCCGGGACCTGAAAAATCCATTTCTCCATAGCAATTATCCCAACCTGCCATCTACAAAACAAGTTAACTTGCTTCTGAGATCTCAAAAGAAAAAAAAGGATCGTACTATACATACATGTCCTTAAATAATATTTTCTGCCTCCCAACTTTCCCCCCCCCAAAAAAATATCAGGGAAAAGATTTCCACTTTGAATACAATGTGTTGTCTGGTCTGTTAAAGAGATTGTCCACAGAAAACTTGGAGGTTAGTCTGCACATCCAAAATGATGCAGAACGAAGATCCCAGAAAAACCATGGGTCCCTTGAGGCTGCAATTAGAGCTCAGACTAAGGCTGTCGACATAAAGGTGTCCAGTGTTTGGATAAGTCATGAATGCCTTACCTTCTCATTTCCTCATGAACCAGGAAGGTTTGCTGTTTCCGTATTTGGTGACCTAAGAAAGTCAATATATCATGACGCATGGAAAGTTTTCCTGTGTAAATGGTAAGCACTTGGGTTTTTGGGGGGGTGGGGAGAGGGAGGAAAAGCAATGTGGCCACAGGAACACAGCTTTGAAGACTCCACAATTGCGTGCAGAAAATTGCCACATTTCACTCTAGAATATTGAAGGTTGAATACAACCGTGTTCCTGGAAATGCACTAGAAACAGAGATTTCTGTTTACATCATTACTTTTAAAATATCCCCTGCTTTTACAGGTGTAAGTAAAAACATGCCTCTGCCTCGCCCTCCCTCCGAGGGGATAATCATCTGCCCTCTCTGAAATGAGACAGGGGAAGAGAAATACAACTAGCACATGAGGAAAAGGAAGCGTAGGTGGCTTTGGGCAATATGTCCTGGTTGACCTTGACCTTCCCTGCCACCATATTTAGCATAACTGGGGAAACCAGTGGACGAGCCTGAAGCCTTTAGCAGAGAACGTGGTAGCTTCCTTCCGCGTGCAAAAACTTAGTTAAATAACACAGTGTAATATAACATGGGCAAGAGTGTTCAATTAGCTATTACTGTATTAGATATATCTAAAAATGGTACTCAACTCCCAGAGACGATGTATTTATAAAAATCCATGCATAGTCATTGGAAAAGCAGCATCGTGTGAAATGTCTCAGTACTTCAAAGACATTAGGTATTTTGAGAGATTCACACGTTGCTAGAAATGTTAGTGATGTGGACCGTATCTATAAAATACATTATGTTCATGTATGTAAAATGCTGTCTGTATCAAAGGCTAGAAACGTTAATAATGCGATGCTTACAAAATGCACTCAAGTAATTTACTTCATTAAAAAAGAAAGAGCCCTGAAATTTCCTTTTTATTTTCACACTAAATGGTGCATTGACACGGCCACCAACTTGAGATTTCCCGTATGCACTGCGTGTGATATTCTGGCTTCCTGAAGAGCAAAGCCAACCCCTCTGTTTGGGTCTTCATCATGAAATAAAGCATAAGGATGCATTGCCCGTGTTTTAAATTTAGATTCCACGAGGAATTAAATAGACAAGTGTGTGGAGGGTGATTTTTATTAATTGGGTAATTTCTAATTACTTCTCTCAGCCATGTGTTTATTCTGAACAAAGATCGGGCAACTAATCATCACACAGTTTGCAGATCAGAGACCGCCGATGGCGGAGGTCACTGTGGGGATGCGTTCTGGAGGAGGCGGCTGCCCGGGGCGGGACTCATTCCGGGTACCTGGCTGCTGGTGCCCCGTTGCCCTAAGCATTAGCTGTCAGCTGCAATTTTGAAGGCCTATTTTCACTGTGTTTTCACTGTAGAATTCTATATCCTTCCTTCCTTTTTCTTTTTTCTTTCTTTCCTTCTTTCTCCTTCTGTCCTTCCTCCTTCCTTCCTTTCTTCCATCCCTTCTTCCTTCTTTCTTTCCTTCCTTCCTTCTTCTTTTCCCCCTTCCTCTATCCTCCCTCCGTCCTTCCTTCCCCACTTCCTCCCTCCCTCCCCACTTCCTCCCTTCCATCCTTTCCCTCCTTCTTTCCCCCTTCCCTTCCTTCCTTCCTTCCTTCCTTCCTTCCTTCCTTCCTTCCTTCCTTCCTCCTGGAAGCTCTTGCAGCTCACCCCTTAGCTGTGAAGGACTCCCCTCTCTCTGAACATCAGTTTATAAAAACTTCATTGCGTCCATTCCCCTCCATAACCCCATAAGTATGTGTGGATTTCACATCATTCGGGGTTCTTTTTGGTGTTACCATGGAAATGAAGGTCTCTCGTTTCTTCTCACACCCGAAACCAGAAGTGGAAACCTAGGCTTTGTATTTGCTAGTGCTTCCCATCTCAACAGGCACAGGGTGTGCTGTATTTTCTGTCCGCCCACAAGCCAAACCTTCAGGTTTTGATGAGAAATGTGATTTCATACCCAGGTGTTTTTGGTAAGAAAGCGATGCCCGGATAAAGCAGGAAAGAGCGGAGAGCAGTACCGAGGAGGGAAGAAACCAAACACGGATAGGATTTCATCACTTAAACCCTTCAGAATACGTCTTTGAACTACAGCCAAGTTGGGTGCCCTTGGAGGCGTGCATCCAGTTTTCACTTAAAAATAGGAACACTGCATCTACAATCATGCAAGAGCTCCCACTTTGCCTCCGAAGGCGCCCTGCTGCCCGCGAACCCTGAACACGTTACATACACTGAGAACGTGCCTTTCCGCTCCAAGATGGGGTTGGTATCACCACCCGCCTACCTCTCAACGTGGGCGTGAACACCAGCGAGTGTAAATCATCCGAAGGTTCTCGGATGACTCTAGGTGTCGATGCCGGTTGGTCTGTTCTCATTATCACAGAATGGGCACTGAGATGGAATTTCCCAATCTCTGTGGTTTTGAGACGTGACAGACAAGTGTGGCTGTGCTGTTGAGTGTAGATGAAGGAGGTCTTCTTTGTTCCAGAGAGCTCCTCGGTTTTCCTGAGCACGGCACCTGTGCCCTGGTGGACAGGACTCAAACAATGAGGCCACCTGCAATTCAATTCTCTGTCCCAACGGCTTCATGTCCTGGAGCTTCCCATGCGCCCTGCTTCATCCCCCCGCCAGAGACTAGCTCTTGACGTGCTAAAATATTTCACACTTGCCCCGCTCCAGCTCGGTGGCCCGGGTGTCTTCCGAGCGGGCAGTCGGGGTTGTGTGAGGCGACAATAGTGCTTGAGAGCAGCTCAGTTGCCTGTTGGACCTTTGTCTGAACTGCCCTGGGCCGCCTCATTAGCCGGGCTCTCCCTGCCGCTGCGGTGGACGCCTCCCGGGTCAGCAGCTTCTCCCTGCTGCATGAGCCTCAGAAGCAGGAGCGAGCCAGCACCCCCCACTCTGCTGGGACCAAGTAGCATCTCTTTGAATTTCGAGTTGAGGGCTTCACACAGATGGCCATGGCCCCGTGCCACGCAAGGGCAGCTTTGCAAAGGTCCTGACTCTCTGATCACCGCAGGGCTCTCAGAAGAGAAACTGAGGCATCAAAGCCTGGGCCAGGGAGGAATGTGGTGGGGGGGATGGGGGGGTCAAAGGAGATGAGGATTTTTAAAGAACCACAGTTCTGGAAATGCCAATGTATTTCCAATTTCCGTGTGTATAAGTGCTCCAAAGTTAGAGGTTCATTGACATTTCCAGAACTATGGTTTCTTAAAAATTCTTATTCCCTTTGACCCCCTGAGTTCTGCCTTTGATGAATTTTCAATGACTCTGCATCGAGATTTCAGACTAATCATTGATTATGTATCTATCTCTCCACATCTATACCTGTATTTATCTGGACCTCCATCTATGTCAACACCTGTAGATCTCTCTACATCTCTATGTCCATAGTGTCTATCCGTACGTAGATAAAATCATTGATTTCACATATGCACTGATTATATACACAGATGCAGACATAGCTCTATGTGGAATATCAACGATTAGCCTGTAATATGGAAAATATGCATGCGTCTGTGGGTTTGTGTCTAGTAATCCATGATTCGGCTTTAGATGCTCATGGAAACCCATCGTATTACCATTACAAGTTGGCATCTTTTGCTTATGTTTTCGGAAGCACCACGCTCCTTGTTTGACATACATGGTTTTCAGCTCTTTGTGAGTAGGACGTAGGACTATGGCTAATGCTCTTGTTAGGGTCGATCATAGGGTCTCTCGTGCTACCTGTCACTTGCATGGCTGATGTTGGGTTGTGTGGAATTATCGCTCTAGCGATAACCTCCTGTTTGCACCTATATCTTTATAGCAATGCTTTAAAAAAATGAAAAATAAAATAAGGAGTAAGGTGTTATTCCTTCTCCGTTTTTGCCTGGATCCATGACATAAAACCAGACGTGTGTTTTTATGTAATGTCATGTTTGCGAGTTAGAAACAGCACTGGGGATCTTTAACACGTTATAGTCAAGGGGTACAAAGTATGCTTGTGTAATTAAACAACACGAAGAGGGGGAATTGACTTCTAATGGGCAGAAGAAGGATCCAAGAACTTTGCAGACACAAGGGAGAGAGATTCAGGTGCCTCTTCTGAATCTCAGGGCTGCAACCAGCCAATTCTGATTTTCACTTCTGGAAGCTGGTCACGTGCAGTCTCGTAGCTGGGACGCAATGAGGCTCAAGTGACGTATCTAAAGGAATATGCATTCCATTAGAAATGGGATTAGTACACACTTTCATGAATTCAGGTTTTCAGAGCACCGAGTTAGCAGAAAATTGGAAATCAAGATTAAATTTGTCATGCCGTATTAATTTGGATGACCACCAAACAGAAATCAGCAAAGTAGTAGCAGCAGAAAGGTACTTTCCACGTTAGTAGCTGTGAATTAAACACCCCTATAATGTGTGCAGAAGACGCACACATTGTGTTAATAGTGGGTAACGAATAATGACTGGTTTGGAAGAGTGACGTTTGAAAGCCATGGGTTTTCTGCAGACTGCAAGATCAAACACACCCCAAAGAAATACCACACGTTGTAGTCTCTTCCCAGAGATCTTTCTATCGTAACATGCCTCAAACCTTACACTTTTATAGAGTTTATACATTCCCCCCACTTTTCATGCAGAAAATGGAGATTGGTTTTATCTGAATCATGAAGGCGCACACCTTTGAGGTGTGTTATTAAATTGCAATTTCTGATGATCTCTTTCTATTCCGTTCGTGTATTCGCCTCTTCGCATGACATGAAATCTGTCCCGTCGGGCAATATTAATCACGCTTCAATAGGAGCATATTGGTTCTAGTGGGAGATAAAAATTCAAACTGAGCTTTCTCTAAAATAGATGTAGTTTGAGATGATGTTTTCTACGTGAGGTCACTTTCCCTGTTTACCGCTGACCCACTAACACAGAACGATGGGATATTATGCATTCTAGGTTACTTTCAAACCATGAATTGTGTCTGCTTATATAGACTAGGAAGGGTACACTCCTTCAGACTTCTTAATTTACTTGGTCTCATTAACCCCCACAATATATAAATTAGGAATGACGGGACCGATGAACTAGAAAATCCCCACACAGAATGCAAATTATAACTAAGTGTTCACGATGTGTTTCCTTTATGTTCAATGACATGGACCTTTCGGGTTATTTTTTTTTAATTAGCATATAAGTATTTAACGGTCACAAACATCCTTTCTGTGGAGGAAGCATAGAAGGGACCCTGGGTAAGAGGTGAGCGTTATCCTGATTATGTTAAAGGGTGCAAGGTCAAGGACATTCCGTCTCTAAGGTTGTTCTGTGTTTGAAAGACTTGCCACTGAAGAAATATTCACTGAGCACCTACTGTGTGCAAAGAGCCTAGGCGTCTGCGCAGAGCTCCTGAAAACGTCTTCATCTGTCCTTTTGCTTTGCTGGTTTCCAGAAAAAGGATGTTGGTAAAACCCAGAGTAGGAATTTTTAAAATGTTGTTTGTTCTCAGCATGTAAGTCTCTGAGATCACTTTCAAGTATTTAAATGGCAAACAGTTTCGATGTTCGCATCACAAACACAGTTTCACTCTCCAAATCTAAACCAGTGTTTCAATAACCCATCACTTATGGAAACAGGGGTTGGCTCCCATCTGCTGGTAGGAGAGCTCATCTGTCCCTTTGTGTTGGCCCACACGTGCCTCCTGCAGCTTCCCAAGGATCAGGGAGAGCAGGCTGGCTGTCTTGGTCTCCACCTCGTGGAAATTATCGTGTCCTACTTTGAAAAGCACCTGCTTCTTTTGTTAGGTGCTTTATAAACGTGTCTTGAAACTAAATATAGGTTCGACGTGACAAAATGTAGTATGGGTTCCCTTTCTATATGAGGCAGTAATACCAGAAGGAGGTGTATCTTCAGTATTTGGGATCACCTTTATCATACAGGACCTGTGTCCTATTCCTTCTATAGCCTGCAAATTTAGCATTGTGCTTGGAAATGCATGCATTTTTTTTTTTTTTTTTTAAAGAAAGGGAAAGATGGCGTCGAAGTCTAGGGTGATAACCAAGTGTTGTTGGTTGAGCATTGGAAGCAAAAACGAGCACCTGGATTTTTGAGTCACTGTACAATCTATTATGGAAAACTTGTCAAAATGTGAAATGCTTTAAATTGCAAACAGACTCTGTGCTGTATAAATATTTCCGTGTGTATTCTACTTGGCACGTAGGTGTGGACTTGGGCATTTGAATGCCATTGTCCCTTCCAGTGAGAAGGGGTGTGTAAGCCTCCACGTAACCCCAAACGTGCTTTGACCCCATTTGTGTGTGTGACACAGGGCACATTAGGGCATCTTGAATTCAGTGTTCTTTCTTCGGGCAGATTGCTAATGAACGCATTCAACAGCGTAGTTTATTTTTTTATTTTTTTTTTTTTTTAAAGATTTTATTTTTTATTTGACAGAGATAGAGACAGCCAGAGAGAGAGGGAACACAAGCAGAAGGAGTGGGAGAGAAAGAAGCAGGCTCATAGCAGAGGAGCCTGATGTGGGGCTCGATCCCATAACGCCAGGATCACGCCCTGAGCCGAAGGCAGACGCTTAACCGCTGCGCCACCCAGGCGCCCCTCAACAGCGTAGTTTAGACTTTGAGTATAGTTTCCAGTCCTAGCAGTAAATGCTGGTGGAGCCCTACTGGCTGGTGTCCCCTCTCTCCACACCCACCCTGTTCTGTGCTCTATGCACCTGCTGACAGATCCTTTCCCCATAATGTTTAACCTTCCCAACAGCTGCTGAAATCCCAATTTCCCATTCTTTCTGAGTGAATGGTGTGATTTGGAAGGTTTTGAATGTTGACATCTGCATGAGGCTGGACCGATGTGGTTGTGCCCTTTGGAAGAGGAGCTGGGGATGCTTTGGAAGGAAATGGTCAGTCAGTGACAGAGATGGGGCCACTGTGATTACCTTCATCCATGGGGACAGTGGATGAGTGCGATGGGTACCGTGACCTTGTCAGTCCAGGGAAAGCAATCCATGCCTGAGATGGAGGGCCCTGGAAATGTGCACATAATCATTCTAGTTATTAATGCCTGCCTATCCAAAAATCCCATGTTTAAGAACACGTGTGGTATGTGAATGTGTCTACTCTTAGGTCTCTGTGGTTTTGATTTTCTGCATTCGTTCACTGGGATTGAGGGCACGTCTGATTTCACAGGAAGGCTGTTTCTTCCTGGTGTTGACCCTGCCTGTATTTGTCTCCCTATTTAGGAGAATCTGTGGTCTGGGGTTAATTGAGGCCCCTAGCACAGGATTTGGCATCCCTACCGGGTCTTCTGGGGGATGGCCAGCCGTAGCTGCTTGCTATGTCTAAAGTCAGAGACTTCTCATGTGGCCATATGTGCAACAAAGGGTTTTATCTGTGAAAAGAGTCTCCTTAATGCCTTGCTTTTGCAAAACCTGTGATCCGCTTTAAATGGAGTGCAACCACAGGTGTGACATTTTAAGGCATTCTCACCTTGCTGCACAAGGCAAGTGACCAGGACCCAGCTGTCCCCTGCTCTTTGCTCTACGTCCTGGCATCGGTTCGACCAGCATTTGCAAGCATTCTCCTGTCCGCTCACACCCAGAGGGACACTTTGTGGTAGAGGACCCAATTGAGAAAAGACCCGGCTCTGAGCAGTAATGGGAGAATGTTGGAGTGTCGGAGACAACACCGGCACATCAGCTCGCCATTGTTCGCGGTGGGCAAGGCAAGGGCAAAGAAAAAAAGAGACGAACGGAAAAAAACCCAGAAAGAATGGAATCTGGAAAACATGTTTTCTGTTGAGCCAACGCGAAGCATTTCTCTGAAGGGGAATGGTAGAAATCGAATACCTGAATGTTGTATTTTTAGGCAGCTTAGATGGGAAACGTGCGCCAAATACAGCCCATGATGAAACCAACAAAAAGAGTCTTAATCCACCTCAAGTCTCCAGATTGTGCATCTAATTCCCCTCAATTAGATATGACATTTCTTTGGAAGTTTGCAAAGGAAGAGAACTTTGGCAACGTAATCTAAGCGGTGATTGGGAATCCGCAGGAGACCAATGGATGCGACGTTGAGGATGACGTGTGACCATGGCCTTACCCACAAGAAGGACTTCATTTGCATGGCAGAATGCAACTTTGATCTGCGTTTTTAACCAAGTGAGCTGTTTTCTTCCCAGGAAAGCAGGCTCTCCTGCAACCAAGAGCCAAGTTTGATGGCGGAAGTCCCTCCTCGTTATCGGCGACCCCAGTTTCCACCAGGTGTCTTGTTTGCCTGTTGGAGAAGCCCTAGAAGATGTGCCTCCCAGCGCACAGTTGGCACCGAATAAATATTTGATGGATAAGTGAGATGTGTTTCTCAACCAGACGACACATCCAGAAAGTAGAAATGTACTCTTCCTACATTGAAAAAAAAAAAGTCTTCATTAAATTACTGGCAAAGTTTCTTGTTTCCTCTAATCATTTTCGCAGGATTTCAAGGTATGTTTTTTTTTTTTTTCAATTTTAATTTTTTTCCTACATAGGCTTTCCGGAGGAACAATGGCTCTCAACATGTGGTCCATACATAGAGCCCTGGGGTCACTGAGACCCATTCAGGGGGAGTGTGAGGTCAGGAGTATTTTCATGACAATACCTGGAAGTTTTTTTTTTTTTTTCATTGGGTTGCCATTTACAGGGATGCCACAAAAGATAATGACTGAGCGTAAATCAAGTTAGTGTCACGGGGTGTGAGGTGATGGGGGTGTTAATTCACTTGATGAAGGAAATTACTTCACAGTGTAGGCAATATATGCAGTTATCGCATTCTACACTCTAAATATATACACTTTTATTGGTCAACTACACCTCAATGAAGCTGGGGGGAATAGCGGCACTGGATTATACGGTAATTCTATTTTTTTTATTTTTTGAGGAACCTCCATACTGTTTTCCACAGTGGCTGCACCATTTTGCATTCCCACCAATAGTGCAAGAGGGTTCCCCTTTCTCCACATTCTCGCCAACACTTGTTTTCCTTTCTTCCTTCCTCTTTCCCTCCCTCCCTCCGTCCCTCCCTCCTTTCCTTCCTTCCTTTGGTAAAAACCATTCTAATGGGCATGAGGTGATACCTTATGCATTCAAAAATTGCAGAGGGTGGGTCTTCTATAAAGTGAAAGACCTCGATGTGAGACAGGAATCCATCAAAATCATAGAGGAGAACATATGCTGTAACCTCTTCAACATTGGCCACAGGAAGTTCTTTCATGACATGTCTCCAAAGGCAAGAGAAAGAAAAGAAAAAATGAACGTGTGGGACTTCATCAAGATAAAAAGTTTCTGCACAGCCAAGGAAACAGTCCCACGGAATGGGAGGCAACCCACGGAATGGGAGAAGAGGCAACCCACGGAATGGGAGAAGATATTTGCAAATGAAACTACAGATAAAAGGCTGTTATCCAAGATCTATAAAGAACTTCTCAAATTCAATACACGAGAAACAAATAAACAAATCAAAACATGGGCAGAAGATATGAACAGACACTTTTCCAATGAAGACATACAAATGGCTAACAGACACATGAAATAAATGTTCAAGATCATTAGCCATCAGGGAAATTCAAATCAAAACCACATTGAGATACCACCTTACTCCAGTTAGAATGGCAAAAATTGACAAGGCAGGAAACAACAAATGTTGGAGAGGATGTGGAGAAAGGGGATCCCTCCTACATTGTTGGTGGGAATGCAAGTTGGTACAGCCACTCTGGAAAACAGTGTGGAGGTCCCTCAAAAAGTTAAAAATTGAGCTGCCCTAGGATGCAGGCATTGCACTACTGGCTATTTACCCCAAAGATACAGATGTAGTGAAGAGAAGGGCCATATGCACCCCAATGTTCATAGCAGCATTGTCCACAATAACCAAACTGTGGAAAGAGCTGAGATGCCCTTCAACAGACGACTGGATTAAGAAGATGTGGTCCATATATACAATGGAATATTACTCAGCCATCAGAAAGAACGATTTCACAACATTTGCAGCAACATGTACAGGACTGAAGGAGATTATGCTAAGTGAAATAAGTCAAGCTGAGAAAGACAATTATCATATGGTTTCACTCATTTATGGAACATAAGAAATAGCAGGAAGATTGGTAGGAGAAGGAAGGGAAGAAGGAAGGGGGGGTAAACAGAAGGGGGAGTGAAGCATGAGAGGCTATGGACTCTGGGAAACAAACCGAGGGCTTCAGAGGGGAGGGGTTGGGGGATTGGGATAGGCCAGTGATGGGTATTAAGGAGGGCACGTATTGCGTGGAGCACTGGGTGTTATATACAAACAATGAATCATGGAACATTACATCAAAAACTAAGGATGTACTGTATGGTGACTAACACAACATAATAAAAAATTTTTTTAAAAAGTGTTCTTACTGTAATAAAAGAGGAAGCAAAAGGAAAAACAAAGAAAGAGTTGCACTCAGCCACAAGTCATCATCACATCTTTTACTGTCTTGCGCTAACAGTTACCGAAAGTTACACCTGAGGATGTCCTTCGTGAAACAAAATCCTTCACTTGATTACATCTCAACCCTTGAGTGCACATCTTTTTAAGATGAAACAGTGGGTTTTTTTTTTTTTTTTTTTTTTACTAGGATGAACACAAGGAGTCACAAAGTATAGTTCTTTGGATTTTGTGTTTGGCACATTTTTTCTCAAAAATGAATGAAACGGCTCTTTCCCCTCCAGGCAAACAACGCCCAGTAGTTGTTGACAGTGATCAATTTGGACTTGCAAGGGAACAAAAGGATTTTGGAAAACTTGTTTGCAATGCTGTGAAATAGACAGTGTCTGTGTACCTGAAGACGGTGTCTGACCACATCAGTGGTGGTTATTAACATAGATTGGCTTTGCAAGCGTGATAAAATGTCTCAAAAACTGCAATATTTGCCCGACATGGGGGACCACTATTTTCCAAATGAACAGCATATGATGTTATTATGAAATCATGCATAGATCCAAGGCCCCCTAAAATGCAAAAGCCATAATTGACACCATTCGTGATTGATTGTCATAGGACAGGCTAAGGAAATTTCATTGATGATGACTTGACGTTCCATATGGCAAGTAACATTTGAGGAACTACCGTTTGTGGGGTCCTGGTATAATTTCAAACCACAGCAACCTGCAAAAGGCTCTTAAAATACCCTTCTCTTTTCTAATTACCTGCCTCGTGAGTGTAGATTTTGTTCATCTGCCAACCACAGAAACATGTTGCAACAGATTGGATGCAGAAGAAGATAGGAGAATCCATGTGTCTCCCATTAAAGCCAGACCTTTCAAACATTTGCAAAGATGTGAAAGAATGGCATTCTTTTTTTTTTTTTTAAGATTTTATTTTATTTAGTAGAGAGAGGGAGAGCGAGCATGAGCAGGGGGGAGGAGCAGAGGGGGAGGGAGAAGCTGGCTCCCTGTTGAGCAGCGAGCCCGATGTGGGACTTGATTCCAGGATGCTGGGATCGTGACCTGAGCCAAAGGCGACGCTTACCTGACTGAGACACCCAGGAGCCCCAATGTATAAGGTTTTTATAAGACTCCCTAATCCTGTCACCAAATAAGAACATTAACATAAATTCCAAACACAGTATCTAAAATTTGACAGCGGTCTATTTCCAGTTACAAATAAGCACATCTTTGAATTTACAGATACTTCTTTCATTGGCTAACTTTTCCCGGTGTTGATTAAAACTATTGTTTTACTTTGCTGTGCATGGCACTGTTTGATCCTACTGGCTTTCCTACTGGGATGAGTCACATCCACGTTTTCTAGGCTACCAGCAGGTTCAGCAAAGGTGAGGGACCTGCCCAGCACCACTGAGCTACGAAGAGCCTTCTGTAAAAGCCAGACCACATTCCCAACGGTGGTGCTAGTCCCCCTTCCCCGCAGGGGACGCTCTGCTTTCCAATTAATTACAGGTGTTTTTAGGTCTCGAATATTACACATGTAAACACATAACTTATTTATACCCCTTGCCGTTGCAAATTGGGAGACGTGTATTATTCAAACGCGCGTGGAAACTCATTAAAATGATCTTGTTAAAAGGAAATCCTAAAAGGATCCCACTCTCCAAAGGGAAACTCAATTAAATGTTTTTAATTTTTTTTTTTTTTGGTAATGAGCATTTCAACCTTAACAAATTATCTTAAATACTTTAGATGCATTGGAATCCGTTTCTGATTTTTTCCCCCTAAAATATGGGAGAAATTAGTACACCTTTTCTTTCTTCCAATTTGTGCTTTTATATGACACTTTTACATTTTCAATTTTTTTGGGGGGAGGAATGTAATTAAGTCTTTTGGGCTTCATGGTTGGTTGAATTCCAAAAATGTTCTGACTCAATAAAAGAAAGTATTCGAATATTATGTAAATATTATTCATTTAAACATTTTAATTGGATTCACAGAGATGAAAATGAATTCTTAACATCATTGAAACTTTTCTGCTAAACAAACACACTTCCAAGTGTCAAGGTCTGCTGGATTCTCTAATCATTTTCTCTCAGCTCTCATTTCTTCTTCTGATTTGGTGCAATTTCTGGTGACCTGGCTTCATATTTCCTTTATTTCTTTTCATTCTGATGAAAGGTTTCCTTAATGATCAGATTTTAAATTTAAAAAGTGTGTATGAAGGGGAGGGAAAGGAAACATTTTACATTCTTCTATTTTTTTAAACATGGCTCTAATTGCCGTATGTTTGGCTTCTTAACACATTTCTGGGTGAAAATAATATCTTTTCCCCCTCTTCAACGAATTTAAAGACTGATTTATTGTCTTCTAGCTTCCAGTGTGGTTGACTTGAGAAGTATGACATTCAACCAACCTTCATCAATTCTTGGGTGTTTTCTTCCTAGAAGCTTCTTCAACTTGTAACCAGGGAGAGGGGCTTTTGTTTTCATCCTACTCAGCTTTTGTTAGAGCATTCAGGTTTGTATTTCAAAAATTTCTGTAGTTCAAGGGGCAACTATTTCTTATATATGTATATAATAAATATACTAGATATGTGTTCATGTTTACACATTTATATAAATGTATATTGGACATGATGTATATTGTTACATTAGGCACACATGTGCACAGAAATTCCCTTAGATATCACTGGTGCAGGATGACGCCCTAACCCACAGACCTTGTTCAAACTTTGCCAATCGTCCCACTATTCCACTTTGTAGGGGGGAAAAAAAAAAAAAAAAGCAAAGGATCATATATTTTCTCATCCAGGACACAATCCAGGATCCCAGTTCAGGTTCATTCTCACGTCCCTTTAATCTCCTTTGATCTGGAAGGACTGCTGAGGTTCCTGTGTCTTTCATGATGCTAATGGAATTATTTCGTGTTCGGATGCCCTTGATTTGGACAGGAGGGGTGTTCTGTGATTAGATGAGGTTATGCATTTTTGACAGAACTACAAAATAGATGTCATGTTTCCAGTGCACCCCATCAGCAGAGAGAGGCACCTGGCCTGTGTTTATCCTGTGAGATTGGGGTCCATGGCTTGGTTTGATGATTTCTGCAGGCTTCTCCTCTGTAATGGTACCAACCTTCCCTTTGCAATTAATTGATATCTTGTGGGGAGATACTCTGAAGGCAAATATTCTTCTTTGCACCAACTTCTACCCACCAAATTGGTTCTTTGCTGAAAGGATTATTTTTACGATGGTTGACAAACGACATCATTCTCCTGATTTTCGAACTACATCATTTCTTCCATGTTTATTAAATTGGCTTTCTTTCGCAAGAAAGTGTTTTCCTTTTCTCCCTATTCACTCCTTCTAGAATATGGTGATCATTATCTATGCTGATGCCCACACTGCCCCAGATTTTGGTCAGTAAGTGTCTCTGCAAGTTGTCTGCTAAGTTCTTTAAGGGTGTCCTACACATTCTCCGAGCACTGTCTTACTTTCTGACACAGCAAGATGATCGTGCCTAATTTGCTTCTTCCATAATCCCAGCACTGGAATCAGCCCTTTACCCTGGTTCCTTTGAGTGGGACATGGTAAGTAGAAACCATGATCTAGGTGATGGGTGTGCTCTTTGCTAGCAGGCTGTCTGGGGATGTCATTCTTGTCGATCCTCTCATGCAACATAATATAGATTAATATATATAATTATAATATGATATGCATATAATATAAAGATAATAGTAAGTATAAGATTACATACAACACATACAATTACATACATACAATACAGGACATACAGTACATAAGATAATTACATACAATACATACAATACATAAGATAATTAGATACAATACATACAATACAGTACATATAGTACGTAAGATAATTACATACCTCATAAGTATAAGATAATTACATACAATACATACAATTACATACATACAATACATTAGATAATTACATACAATACATAAGATAATCACATACAATACATAATAATAAGATAATTATATACAATGTATACATTAATAAATAGTATGTAATACTATATACTGTATACCATGATATATACTTTATAATGTATTTATATATAAAATATACCATATAACATGTAGCATTTGTTATATTCTACTTGATTATATATTATATATACTGTAATATAGATTAATGCATATCATATATACAATATATATGAAATCTAATTCATGGGTTCCTTCTAGCTTTTCCCTTTTGTATCTTTTTAAATCTTATTCCCCAGCAATGAGTACCCTGATATCCATTATTCACAAGATATTTACTCATTTGTTCTTTTTTTTTTTAAAGATTAATTTGAGAGAGAGAGAAGGAGAAATAGCACAAGTGGGGGGAGGGGCAAAGGGCAGTGAAATAAGCAGACTCCCCGCTAAGCAGGGAGCCTGATGTGGGGCTTGATCCCAGGACCCTGAGATCATGACCTGAGCTGACAGTAGCAACTTAACTGACTGAGCCGCCCAGGTGCCCCTTACTCACTTGTTGTATCCAAGAATATCCATTAAGCCATTACAGAATGACCAACCCATGCCAGTGACAGCCAAGAATATCAAGGGGAGTTGGACATGCATTAGGTCCCTTCTTTCACCCAGGTAGATAGCATTCCACGCAAAGGTACATTTCTATACGCCTTCTCTTCAATGTGTTTATGTGGCTCATTGGAAATATAGTTAGGTTCATTTGTGTTTGTTTGAATTAACTTTTATGATTTTCCCCTTCTCCATCCTTTTGATTACATGTCGATTTTTGAGGATGTGATGCATAGTACAGTATTAAAATTCACAATTTTGGGATGCCTGCCTGACTCAATGAGTAAAGCATCCCACTTTTGATCTCAGGGTTGTGAGTTCAAGCCCCACATTGAGCATGGAGACTATTCAAGAATAAAAATAAAAAATAAAAATAAATCAAAGTCACAATTGTACAAAAAAGGCATACTCAGAGAAGGGTCACCGCCCTGGATGCCTCATTACTCACCCCCACTTCCTGGGTCTTTCCATCCTGTTTATCTGCAACCCCACATTTGACAAATATCAGTACTTTCTGCTTTACTCTCATTGTATTAATTTTTATACAAATGAACCTTTTCATTTTTCACTCTACTTTTTAGCTTGTGTGTGTGTGTGTGCACAAGAGAGGGCCTAGGATACTCTTCCGTATTTTGTGTTTTCACTTACCAGTATTATCTGAAAATTCTCCATGCTAGCTCACAAGAACCTTTTTAAATGTCTGTTTCGGTTTTCCCAATCCCACATTGTGTGTGTTCACCATGGTTTATTCAACCCCCCTCCTATGTATGGACATTCCATGTTTTTTCCCCAATATTTTGCAATTTCAAACAATGCTACAGTGAATCTCCTTTGGGGTGTGTGTTTTCATACTGTCGGAGGCATATCTTCAGGGTAAATTCTGAGGACTGGTATTGATGCCTTAAAAGTAAGGGAATTCACAGTGATTTAGTTGTTGTTTGCTGTTTCCTTTGCTTTGTTGTTTTTCAGATCATGCCGGATTTGCCTTCAAAGGGGTTGTAAAAATTCGGGTTCCCTGGAAACCTATGAGGACTGAAATTTCCTCAAAGCCACAGCAAATTTTCATCAAAGTTTTAGGAGATAACTATCATCCCAGTCAAGGTTTAATTTAATTTAATTTAATTTAATTTTTTTTTGAATTAGGACATATTTTTTTTTATAATAATATTTTTTATTATATTATGTTAGTCACCATACAGTACATCCCCGGTTTCTGATGTAAGGCTCGATGATTCATTAGTTGTGTATAACACCCAGTGCACCATGCAATATGTGCCCTCCTTACTACCCATCACCGGTCTATCCCATTCCCCCACCCCCCTCCCCTCTGAGGCCCTCAGTTTGTTTCTCATAGTCCATAGTCTCTCATGTTTCATTCCCCCTTCTGATTACCACCCCCTTTCTTTATCCCTTTCTTCTCCTACAGATCTTCCTAGTTTTTATGTTCCATAGATGAGAGAAATCATATGATAATTGTCTTTCTCTGCTTGATTTATTTCACTTAGCATTATCTCCTCCAGTGCCGTCCATGTTGCAGCAAATGTTGGGTAATCGTTCTTTCTGATGGCTGAGTAATATTCCATTGTATATATGGACCACATCTTCTTAATCCAGTCATCTGTTGAAGGGCGTCTCAGCTCCTTCCACGATTTAGCTATTGTGGACATTGCTGCTATGAACATTGGGGTGCATATGGCCCTTCTCTTCACTATGTCTGTAGTTTCTGTTTCTCTGTGGCTGAACATCTTTTTTCTCTGATCAAGGGCCATATTTTATACATATTGCCTATTAATGATTTTTGCCAATTAAAAATATTTTAGTTTTTTAATTTACAGAAAAATGTTATATATTAACTTTATGTAGCCCTTAATCTATGATGTATGTTGTGAGTATTTTCCCTATTTTTCTCAGTTGCATTTTGACTTTGCTTATAGTGCCTGGGTTTGGGTTCTCTTTGTTTGTTTGCTTGTTTCATCATTGAAAAAAAATTTTTTAATGTCAGAATTTTTAAAAATTGTGACATATCTGGATATTTGATCACAGTTATGAAAAGGAATCCACTTGTTATCTTTTGGCACTAATGTTTTTCTTCCTTCCTTCCTTCCTTCCTTCCTTCCTTCCTTCCTTCCTTCCTTCCTTTTTCTATTTTTCATTTAACATTTCGTGTCCCCATGTGCAGTGTAGTCTTTACTTTGGAGTGAAGAACATAATTAAAACTGTTTTCCCAAGTGTCTACCCAGTTGTCCCAACACTACGTAGTAGAAAGTAACTCTCTGCTCAATCATTTGAGAGGCTGTTTTATGCACATTTCCATATAAATTTGAGTTTAGTTACATACTTTCTCTTTCAATTCCACTTATTTATTTTTTTATTATATAAAAAAGAATAGAGAGCCTGTACTATTTAAATGTCTGGTAGGGCTAGTTCTCAATCATATTGGTTTTTTTTTTTTTTTTAGTGTGTTCTAATTATTTTCATACATTTTTTCCCATATAAATTTTAATAATCCTCCTCCCCAGTTTCATAAATGTAGTATGCAATTGCACGGAACGTATTTATTGTCACAGGGAGAATCGACATCTGGAAATGGTTACTATCCATCCTGTGTCCAATATCGTGTTTTTAAAGACCCGTCCTTTTTGCCCTTTGTGAGAGCCCTCTTCAGATGTGTTACGCTCTCCTTTCTTTCTGTATCCCATGGTTAATCATAGTTCGAAATCGCTGGGAATGTTGCAGAAAGAGTAATCCCTCCGTGTAGCTCACGATACAAGCAACAGATTTATCATGACTGTCGAAACAATGACCAGTTTACCCATATTTTAATGTCAGTGTCTGAGACAGTCTTTGTATTCGGCTGGCTCAGAGAAATGGGAGAGGCATCGAATGTATTCTTTAATTGCTGTACCAGCGATGATATTTCAGACTTGTTTTCCTTTGCTATCTTTTTTTTTTTTCTTTTGCCAGGAAAAAAAAAAGTTAACAGTTTTAGAATTCACTCCAGAGAAGCCTTCCTTTAATCATGCACGTTAGCCGTACTAATTAGACTTTTCCGTCCTCGATGCTTGCAAACCTCTGAGCGGAATGACCTTCAAGTGTTATTTGTGGCGTGGCATTAGCATTCCAAAGCTGTTGTGTAATCCTGCCAAACTCCTGAGATTTTATAGCTATGATGTCTTTTATCTGACTTCTACTTTCTTTCAATAAAAAAACTGAAGTAGGATTTTCTTTGAGATGCGTAAACCTGTCCAAATGGATAATATCCGAATGACGCAGTTCTAAGATTAATAAAGACCAGTGGCTGTGTTATCGAAAACCTGCCAAACATATTTATCTTTAGAGACTATTATTTTACATAAAAATCCAGCAGTGACTTTCATAACTTTTAAGCATATGGGCTGGGTTCATTAATATGCTAACTTCTTCACATTATTCACAGGAGCTCTTCTGATTAGATGTTAACATGAGCTATTATCACTAAAGAGCACAGAAGGAGCCTTTATTTTCCACGGACTCATGAATCCAGCTGGTCTTTCCCTAGTTCTTGTGAAAACCATTATTCTGAAATATTTAACATACACGTAAGAGAGTAATCAAAGAATTGAGATAATTTAGCCTGAAGAAATAAAACCTGAGGAATGATTAAACTTTAAAAAAAAAATCATGCAGAGAACAACCGTTTCTAAATTCCTTAAAGACACCAGCATTGGAAGCCAGCTAAGGTTTGGGGGGAAAGGTATGCACTGTAGGAGTTTTATTAGAGTATGTGGTGTGTGGGCATATGTGTAAAGGGTGTGCTTGGGTTGGTGGTTTATCTTCCCATTAGTAGGGTGATACTAAAGACTTCAGCACTTTTTTTTTAAAATTACTTTTAGATTTTATTTATTTGAGAGAGACAGAGAAAATGCACAGGGGGAAGGACAGAGGGAGAGGAAGAAGTAGACTCCCAGCTAAGCAGAGAGCCCAACACGGGACTCCATCCCAGGATCCTGGGTTCATGACCTGAACCAAAGTCAGACGCTTAACCGACTGAGCCACCCAGGCGCCCCAGGGCTTGACTACATTGTTCACTCATCCAATGAGTCAACAGATGTTGCCAGTTCCAGCAAATGAAAGCACACTGTTCCCAGCTGAATAGGACTTTCAGATACATAGTAAATATTTTTACCGTAAATGTGTCCATGCAATATATGGCAAGTATTTTTTTCCAGTAAAAACATACATTGTTTATCTACATTTCACATTTAACTGGGCATCCTGCATTTTCTCTGGCCAATGCTAGACCGGTGTGTGACAATGCCGTGTAGCCAAACAGATGCATGAGTCATAATGGCTACGTTCCATCATGTGGGTGCAGACACATTCTCACAGATGCAACCATGTCTCCAAAAATCATGGGAAATACCTGAGCACGTAAAGTAGACCAACATCAAGCATCAGTCTGGCCTCATGGGAGGCTGGAGGGTTTATTGTGGCCTGGGATTCACCATTGAAACCTTTTCTCTCCTCCAAAAATGGTAAGGTATGGAGTCCCCCATACCCATCATGGGGAATTTTGTTTCCGGGTCCAGTGGTAGCTCGCACTGCCATTGTAAATGGCGCATGTCAGTGATGCTTGGGCTAATTCAAAGTATATTAAGAAAAGTTGACTCTGAGTGCCACATATTCACATGTATTATTCTTATGCAGTCTGGGATTATGCAGGTCTCCTGACATATGGAAATGTGAGAGAAGGGATGTATGCTTTATTTTACTATATTATTATTATTATTTCTGTGGAGCCCAATGTGGGGCTTGAACTCATGACCCTGACATCAAAACCTGAAATCAAGAGTTGGACACTTAACCGACTGAGCCATCCAAGCACCCCAGGAATGTATATTTTATATGTGCATTAAATACCTTCTCTGAGAAGAGAACATGTGATTTGAAGAGAAGGAAATTCAATGCAACATTTATTAAGTACCTACAACTGAATTATGCTAGAGATTGTCAGAAATAAATCCATGAATAAAAATAGTCATCATTCTCCAGAACTCATTATCAGGTAAGGGAGAATGCTTTGCGCGTAAATAGGTCTAACACAAAGCATATGGAAATAAATGTTCTTGCTCATTTTGCAAGCTTCAGAGGCAAGAGGTATAATGTGTTACATGTAACTTCCACTTTCAATTAGAAAACCCCAAAATAATCTTCAGGACATGTGAATAATCCTATCAACATCGTTGACTAGGGAGTCTTTCCTGATTCTTTCTATGTATAATTAATAGCATCGTTCTTAACTGAGTAGGATATGAGAGGAGAAGTTTCATGTGGGGTCGTCTAGAATATTGATGGTTGTAGGTAAGAAAGATATTTCAAGAAACTGCAACAATATTAGCAATTATTTGCTGTTCATTGAGTTTGAAAATTAGGTAATCAGAAAGCTTAGCAAACATGGTGTCTATGCCTTGACCATGTGAAATCCAGATTAAATCAGGTTAAGGCATGACTTCGGGGTCAGTAAATAGTAACGTGGAACGAGGACAGAATATCATCATAGCAATATGAAGCCATGATGTTGAAAAGTTATTAGTAATATTATTATTATAGTTTTGAGGCAAATATCAAGAATTTCAATTCTCTCCCATGGCACGAAAGCCTGAATGCTCTGTCTGATTTTTAAAGTGTCTGATTTATGGTGCATGTTTAATAAAAGTGTTCCCCAGGATAGGATGATAGGTGTCCCCAAATATCTGAACAAAAGGGCGGATGCCCCTAACCTTTGAAACTCGGTTTCTTACATTCTCTGTTGAAATGGTAAGGAACGTTAAAGATCTTGTTATACAGACTCAGAAACATTCATTTTATTTTACCTTATTTTATTAGATTTTATTTATTTATTTGAGAGGGGGAGAGCATGCAGGAGCAGGGAGGGAGAGGAGCAGAGGGAGAAGGAGAAACAGACTCCCCGCTGAGCAGGGATCCCAATTTGGGGCTCGATCCCAGGACCCTGAGATCATGACCTGAGCCAAAGGCAGATGCTCAACCGACTGAGCCGGCCAGGCGCCTCAAGACTCAGAAATATTCCAATCCCTCTCATTTGACCATATTTGGAAAAATATTTTTAAATCAACTTTTGGAATGATTTGTCCTATTTAACAAAAGGTAGTGCTAACCCTTCAACCCTTGTGTAGACATATAAAATGTGAAGGTTGAAATGTTGCAAACCAAAGACCATAAAGTTATTGATATGTTCCTAATACCCCGATATGGTGTATGTCCTTAAACTTTACAGGTGTACCTCGGAGATATTGCTGGTTTGGTTGCAGACCAACTCAATGAAGCTGGTGTTGGAATAAAGGGAGTCAAATGAATGTTTTGTTTTCTTGGTGAGTACAGAAGTTATGTGTACACAATACTGTATGTTTTCTACTTCGAGTTGGATAGTGTCAAGCATGTCTCTCTCTCTCTCCATATAAACATGCACATAGATCAATATAAAATGGTACCTGTCATCAGGGATGATAACTCGCAGAAAGCTCTGATGATGATTGGTTATTGCACCTTAATTAACAAATACTTTATGGCTAAAAAAAAATGCTCATCATTGGCAGACCTTTCTTATGTTATGTAGTTGAAAAAATAGAAAATGATACAAATTATACAATGTACATCTTCATGGAAGTAAAAGTAACCCAAGGAACCTGTCTACTCTTCCCAATTAAAATTTAAAGAAAAACAAAAAACAAGGAGATAATTGCTTGCAAAAAGGCATCTAATATATTTGTAAAGGTATACAATAAGTTCTTTATCGTTTTTATATTTTTGCATAATACAGTGTTTGACTTTAGCCAAATAAAAGCAATGCAAGGAGAGCCTGGGTGGGTCCCTTGGTTAAGTGTCTGCCTTTGGCTCAGATCATGATCTCAGGGTCCCTGGATTGAGCCCCAAATCGGGCTCCCTGCTCAGCTGGGAGTCTGTTTCCCCCTCTCCTTCTGCCTCTCCCCCGGCCCCTGCCGTCTCAGTCTCTTTCTCAAATAAATAAATCTTTTTAAAAAAGGAAAACCAAGCAACACAAACCCAGATAGCCTGAAAAAAAAAAAAAAAGGTGGGGGAGAGGATAATTGAGACAAATTCAAGTATTTGTATTAAAAGGACACCATGCCCAGTTCCACTAAATGCTAGTTTTAATGCGTGCCACATTTTACAAGCCCGAAACCCCGCTTACATTTTGGAAGCACAATTACATTTGCAGGAAGAGTAATGCTGAATACAGAATGTTCTTTTCTTTCTGCTGAACAGAATATAAAGTGATAGCGTGCTCTCGGGACCTGCCGCGTCAGACTTAGTCCATTAACAAAGGACCCGATTGGAATTCATCAAATCCTCCTGATTTTTAAGCCTGACTGTCAGAAAGATTGGGTCTCAGATAGCTGCGCTGAAGTTTGCACTCTGAGAACTCTACGTTTCATGTTGGCTCTTACGCGATTGGAGTGAATTAATCAATCCTTAAAACCCCCAACTAAAAGCATTTCATCAGAAACACTGCTAATCTCATTCCCTTTCTATTTCACAGATCTTGCTGAAAAATGCTTTTAAACAGCATTGGCTGAAGAGGGCAAAATGTAATGTGGGATGTGCTGTGCACACAGCAGTCCTAGAAAATGCCTCCAAATCGAGATTTACATTATTAAGGGGAGGATACGAGCATAAACAAGCACGAGCGAAAAGAGCAAAAATTCAGAATAGATCAGCACTGTTATTCTTCCCTTGATGTTGAATATTTCCAGCAAAGAAGTACAAAGCGCCTCAGGTTACTCTTGCACGGACCTCCTGATTATTAATCGAAACAATGCATATTAACGTATACTTCTGAAAATAGATTACATAGAGTCTGTTGGTCTAAATTAGCTGGCGAATGTCTGCGAGGGCTGTATTTTATTTTCGTAAGAGCAATAAATGTGAAATTGCTCCAGACTCAAGCCCTTGACGTTGTGCCAAGGAGCAAGGGTGATTACAGAATCACAGAGCGAAAAATCTTTAAGCCAGAGGCTTACTCATACATTCTGAACGTTGATTTTCGTGGTCTATTCCCAATGGCACTTCTTGAACGTGATAAGCACGTGTGTTGTACGTGTGTGTATTATATGTTACATATGGTATATATCTATGCATATATGTGTGTCAGCATACACATATATACAGTCGTCTAGGAACTCCTCAGTCTTATGTTAATTCAGTTCAACATTTACACTCATGCACACAAATATAGTATATATACACTATATATAGTATAGACTAATTAACATAGAATACAGTATATTTAGACTATATACTGTATACTATGGTCTATATATAATATTCCATATAATACATAATAATATACTATTATTATCATATTATATACAGTATATATAAATTATATATTAATATATAATATAGTATATATAGTCGATATAAAATGTACTATATATATTATAGTATATAGTATATATAGTATGTATTAAAATATACTATATATACTATATAATATATATTATACCCTATATATTAATATATAATAATAAATATATTAATTATTAATAGTAGATGTAATAATACACCATATATACCATATCCTATATCCTATGTATCATATTAATATACAACAATTAATCAATATATTAATAATTAATATTATTAATTGATTAAATATAATATATAATATATTAATTTAAAATCTAATTTTATATTAATACTAAAACAAATTAAATCTAAATGATTTTAATATAATTAAATTATTAATTAAAATATAAAATTAATATGCTATATATACAAATAATATAATATATATATTACAGATATAGGCAATATATATAATACAGTCTCTATATATTCTGCATCTAATTAGAATGTTCTCACTCTAACATTCTTTTCTTTTTTTTTTTTTTAAAGATTTTATTTATTTATTCAACAGAGACAGAGACAGCCAGCGAGAGAAGGAACACAAGCAGGGGGAGTGGGAGAGGAAGAAGCAGGCTCATAGCGGAGGAGCCTGATGTGGGGCTCAATCCCATAACGCCAGGATCATGCCCTGAGCCGAAGGCAGACGCTTAACCGCTGTGCCACCCAGGCGTCCCAACATTCTTTTCACAGATACAAATGCCAAGTAAATAAATCTTGGCTATGGCCTACACGAACTCCAGAATTCTCCTGCATTTTGCAGTATCTTTTCAAGTTGTGTCCTTGATGTTCTTCCCGGAACACCGCAGGCTGGTAACTAAAGCATTAGTCATCACAGACACCCCTGAAGCTGTGTGGGTCCCAGGCCAGGTCCCCATTTTTCTGGTTGGAGGCATCCTCCATCCGTCTACTGCATGTGTGAGGTACACCAGATACCTCGTTACGCTCTGGGACTCAATCCTGTTGCATCGTTCTGAGGTTCTGCAGGTGGCAAGTGGATTGTCCCACCGGCCAGTGCCATATTTCTTTCAAAGGATGATTTGACATTGGGCTCCTCTCTCTCTAAAAAAAAAAAAAAAAAAAAAAAAAACCCACCACGTTTAAACTACAAGACCATCTGTAACTTGCTCCTTTCTACTTAGAGTACATTCAGTGTGTTCCATTGTCAATGATGGGCCCTCATTAACACGTTAGTGAAATGCCTGCAGTACTGGACCATCAAGGCAAGTGGATTTCTGGTAGGTTATTTTTATTTGAACTGATGCTTGAACACCATGGTCGAAGGCACTTAAATTAGTCATCATGACACAGGGCTGGTGAAGGCGGTGGTTTGACCATCCATGTTAGGCTGCGCTAAGCCGTTTTGATTGGCTTACAGGCTATAAGAACTGTGAAGTGTTAGGTTATTCCTTACTGTGCTATGGATTTTTTAAAATATTTATTTTTAAGCAATCTCTACACCCAATGTGGGGCTCGAACCCATAACCCCGAGACCAAGAGCTACATGCTCTACTGACGAGTCAGCCAGGCTCCCCATATGCTATGGATTCTTAAAGAAAGAAAATCCCTGATTCAAAATGTTATTTCTTGGTATTACCAGAAAAGAAAGAATTGTCCGATTTACCTTCAAAATAGGCTCTGATTTTTTTATGGGCCCAGGGCGGATATATGTGAAATTTAGATGGCGTGCTACTTGGTTTCAACAAAGCATAATGGGCAACTCTCCTCCGTCTCTAGTCAAGTCGCGGGGAGGATGTGATGACACTCCAAGGGTTGCTTTCTTTTTTTTTTAAGATTTATTTACGTATTTGAGATAGAGCATGAGCAGGGGGAGGAGCGGAGGGCTCGCCACTGAGCAGGGGAACCCAGGGCAGGACTCGATCCCAGGACTCCAGGATCACGACCTGAGCCAAAGACAGATGGTCAACCAAGTAAGCCATGCGGCCTCCCCAAGATACTCCACGGGTTGTAATGGGAACATTGCAGGGCGTCCTGACATGGATGTTCCTTCACTCATAAATACGCAGGAGACCTCAGTAGGCTGTGCTCACATTGTTGGAATGCCCTATAACATCCTCACCTGACACGTCACGTCCCCTAAGATGGCACCTCCCAAGGGACTGTCATTTCTCTCTCTATCCCATCCTTTTCCTTCCCTGTGGTCTCCAGAACTATCCTGAAAGTCAGATCCCAGCTGGCCCCGGGGCCATTTGTATTAAATGAATCCAGGGAGAAGAGAAGCATGCACTACAATGAAGCCGATATTTAGCTATTTTTTTTAAATCAGCAAATCCTAGGAGAATATCAGTGGAAATGGGGAACGGTGCTGAATGTGCTAGTCAAAGAAGGAGGAAAATTGTTAAAAATTAGTTTAAATTTATTTTTATGGTTGCATCTGCTCCAGAGCAGCTGGGAGGTCCTTTCAGGGTTCGGTGTGTTGATTGAATACTGAATAAGGTGAGATGTCACAAAGTCCCTGGAGGGATGTGAAGGGAGGAATACGAAGGCTCTGGGCATGTGTGACTCACCTGTGTTCTCCGTGGGGGCTCAACGTTCTCTCCCTTTATAAGACCACAGAGAAGTATATTGATAAGCAAATCTAGCCCCTGTTAAAAGTTCATTATATGTATGCAAGACGCTATGGACCAGATTGTGTTCTCCCCAAATTTGTATGTTAAAGCCCTAACTTCCCTTGTGACTGGATTTGGAGATAGGGCTTTTGTGAGGTAATGGAAGCTCAATGAGGTCATAAGGGTAGGGTTCTAATTTAGTAGGACTGGTAGCCAAGGGAAAAGCCCTGTGAAAACACAAGAGGGTGGCCCCGTCTACACACCAAGTGGAGAGTTCTCACCACAACCTAGTCCTGCCCACGCCTGGATCTCCCACTTCCAGCCTCCAGGACTGGGAGGAAGAAATGTCTGTTGTGTAAGATGCCTCTATGGGATTTTGCCATGGTGGCCTTCACAGACTCAGACACAAAGGATGAGAGTTGTATCGTGGGGCGTCTGAAATGTGCTCACATAATCACTGGGGAAGGAGAAAGGGAGCGACGTTCATGGGAGATGGTTAAAGCACTCAACGTCATTGGAGGTGGGGGATGAAGAGTCATCAGGACCAGTGTGAGAACCGGTAGGTTTCACTCATGAAGTCTTTGTTGAAGGCTAATTTGTCATGACATCTTCAGGGCCCAAAGAGAGAAGCTGCCTGTGTTATGGTCCAATGATCGGAAAGTACATGGTTACAATGAGTGGGTTCTTATCTTGTGGCACATGGTGGCTCCACCATACCCAGATCTATGTTATTTCCAGACTGGCAGTTGTCCAGGAAGGACCCTGTCATAACATCTAAGGCATGTTCCCAATGTGAGTCAACCCCATTTATACAAGGAACTTTACATGAAGAACAAAAGATACTAGACTTTTGAGGATTCTGGGGTCATTTGCTCTGAGTTGGTACATGTCTCCCATGGCTCACAACGCTTCTCTGATAACTGAGAGTGGGGACTTTCTAGGGAAGAGGTTCACTTAAATGCAGTCATGATACAAACGTGTCTTATAGGTCTAAGCCACTGTGTCATTATTTCTCCTGCTTCTAAATATAGGTATTTTGAGTCCATATACGTAATGCCTAGCAGGGACCGGAACGTTGGCTTTGTACCTTCAAGTCAGGGTTATAATGGCAGGACCTGTCAGGCTACCTCTTCTTACCAAAATGGTAAACCCGCCCAACAAGAAGTCCCTGGGAAATGCTGGAGATTAGCGCTGTCTTTAGAGCCTAGCAATGTGCAGGGACGGTGGTCCTTAATGTATGCTTGCTATGAACGGAGCTGTGTCCACTGAGAACTCACATGTCGAAGCCTTAACACGCAGGACCTCAGAATGGGACCGAATTTGGAGATGGGGTCCTTGAAGAGGGGATGAAGGTAAATTGAGGACACAGACACGCACAGAGGGGTGACCATGTGAGGACATGGTCAGGGAGAACATGGGGTCTACACACCCATGGGCGAGAGGCCGCAGGAGGAACCCACCTCGCCCCCACGCGGATCTCAGATTCCCAGCCTCCAACACTGTGAAAAATAAATGGCTGTGGTTTACTACCATGGGAGAGTCATTTTTAAAATCTTGGGACCAAGCAGAACAGGGGCGTCTAAATGTCTAGCAGCTTGTCCAATACTTCTTATTAGAGTATAACTCTGATATTTTTGGATTCATAAAGATGTATAAATGGAGGCAATTAGCTTCAGACACTCCTCCTGTGGTGTGTGAAAGGGAAGGGAGCATCTAAGGGAGATGAACGCACGTTTCTGCTGATTTCATGAAAGGCACTATAATGCAAGAAAGATCTAGATACACATTCTGCAGGAAAGGTGATCTGAGGAATGTCTCAAATAATAATAATAATAATAATAATAATAATAATAATAATAATAATAGAAGGTAAGAGGGAGGGAATACATGGGGAAAAAAGAGGGATAGCAGCAAATCTCCAAATGACTAATGAAGAAGGACCAAGTGGCTTCCGCTGGGAGACAGAGCCCACGTTACCAGGAAAAGCAGCTGAGAATTGCACGCATACTTCTAGGGGCCGGTTGCGGTGATGAAAAAGTTTCAACATAATCCCTCTGCAGGAGCTCCGACTCCACCCCGACAGGGCAGGAATTAAGGGTTAGAGGCAACAGAAACTAACGCTTACGGAGACCTCTGTTGTGCCTCCAAAGAGATAAACAGAACAAGCCTTCTGCACAGAAAGCAAAGCGTTGGGAGGCTTTTGTAAGGAAGCAGAGATGAGCGCTTCCTCCCTCTCGGGAGACGACGAGCGCCGGAGTTTGTTCATAAGAACGGCAAGGAGGGAAGTCAAGTAAACTCTCTCTTTTATGAACACGCATCTAATGGAAACAGCTGTAGCGATGAAGACAGAGTGGCAGCCCAGATGGCCCCCGCTGTGCGCAGAGACGATAAGGGGAACTACTCAAGCCAGAAAAGAGCCTTCCCTAAAGCAAATGGTCGAGCAGAACACACTCAGAGGAAGGTGAACGCATTCTAAGCGCCCGGCTCAGCGACTCAGGCTGAAATCCAAGCCAATCTCTGCAGGAATAGGGACGGCAGCTTCTGTGCAACAGGAAGGTGACGTAGGGCATGGGCCCAAGGCGAGGGGATGGCCCAGGCAGTGATGAGGTGAGATTTCCTCAGTCCGCTATCCGGGGAAGAGCTAGCTGCAATTCTCTGGTCTGCAAGCCCAAGGAAATCTCCAGAAGCTGAGCACCAGGGAGCACCTGGCACTGAGAGAGAAAGGTGGCGCCCTCCCCAAGGGTTGGTTAGAATACCTGCAGCTCAGGCAGTTGTCCAAACCTCGCCCTGGTGACAAATACAAGTCCTCCCTTGCTGTCATGGGGGAGCATGTGGGAGAGAGGCAGCTCTTTCCTTCTTGGGTATTTGCAAGTGGTATTTGAAACTCGCACTGTGGGGATTGACCATTAAAGGCGCCAGGGATAGAAAACTAGGGATGGGTGCTTTGTGCTGCATGGGCTATGTGATGACCCTGGAAAAGAACCCCAGATGGCAAGGCAAGCATGAGCACCAATGCTGCACAGGCTTCTGTCCTCTACCACGCTTCTCTGATCCTTCTCTGCTCATGCTTCTCCCTGCAAGGAGTCCAAGAGATAAAGGACCTACACTCCATGTTAGACCCCACTCTGGATACCTGGGACCCTGGACATCTCTGCCTCAATGGCTTTGCCTGTACCCACTTCCAGAGCCTGTGTCTTGTTCCATGAACTACACACCCTATAGCATTACTGTTATCGCAGGTGATCATGTGGTTGCTGTAGGGGGTACATGGATGGAGTATGGATGTCCACAGAGCATAGGGCTGGAATATAGGTGTGTGTTAATGGAGTGGATGGAGGATGGACGCCCATGGAGGGCAGGGCTGGACTATGGATGTGTGTTAAGGGACTGGATGGGATGTGGATGCATGTTGAGGGGTAGATGGAAGATGAGCAGGCAGGGTGTGATGTCCACGTGTTCAGGCTGAAGAAGTGAAGAGCCAGACTAGAGGTGGAAAGACATTGGGGCAGATCTCGGCACCAGATCCTCATTGCGCCCCCTGCCCCAAGCATGTTCCCAATTTAGATCCTGTCTTCTGGGCTGTTGTAAAGCTATGTCATGTTAAAACAGGAATAGAGAAGACACAGGTGCACATTACCTGTTTTCTTCATTTAACCTTGTAATATCTAACTTTAAAATATTTTGGCGGTTTCCTTGCAAAAGTAAAAGGCAGCTCTGCTCAGGATCTGGGTCCAAGATGCACTCCCTGCCCGGACTCAGGATCTCTGTGTCCTCAGCCAATCCTTGTACCTCACAGAACTAATTGGAGCAGAGTAGAAATGGTATTGGGAAGATAAAAGGGAGAACAAGAAAGAGGATTTATAAAGGGATGGGAATAAGGTCGTCAGTAGGTGGTTATAGGACGTTCGGCTATGTTCTATCATGTATGTTTAGAACCCATGTCCTGTGATGCATACATCATGCATGTTGTTTTGATATGTAACATACAGTGAGTTAAGGGGTTGATGTCATGCCCATCAAGGTATGCATGTGAAAGGATTATTTGAAGGAGCATTTTGCGTTCAAGTAGCCGAGGAGAGTTGCAAATACAGGAATACTTCATAGCAGGAAGAAAAGTCATGATCAATATGGATTCAGGGATTCATACACCTTCTGGGCCAAGAGCCAGAGAGGCGTTTTTTGTTGTTTTGTTTTGCAGGAAAATCACATGGTGGGAAGAGGAAAAAGTTTCATTTATGATATTATAGGGAGACACACATCGTATTTTCTTGCAATGGATGAAGAAACCCAGGGCTCAGAACAGAGCAGAGAAAATCCGCAATAATGCGCGAGTTTTCGTGTGTTCACCAACAAGGGAAAATTGATACACTAAGGGAAGGCTGAAAAAAGCAAAATAGGAAATGACACCTATTAAGGAAAGATAACCTTTATATTGGTGAGACGTAGGGGAAGTAGGCACGCGGACAAGGTGGTCAAGGATAGCTTTGTCGAATTTTTATTCAGCATCCGTGTAATGCAGCGATGCTGACAGAGAGCAAGGTGTGTCCCAAGATTGATGAGACGCAGACACAGTGAGTTCAGGAAGGCAGTAACAACTCGCATTCATAGTGAAATATTTGAAGAGTGTTTCAATTATGTCATGGAAGATGAATGTATAAATATAAATGAGTTTGTGAGGATTTGGGGGGGAAAGAAAATGGGGCTCATGTCCTGACTCAGGGTGGCAGGGGAAAGATGAAGGACTTCACGATCGCTCAGATGTCGAAAGTATGAGTACCACGTGGGTTGATGAAATCGTCTCGTTGGTTGGATAGCATGGATGAATTTTTGTTAACGAACGACACTGCCAATGGCGTGGTTGGGTTTGTGTTGACTTCCGTGATACTTCCCGAGATCGCCGAGTGGACATTCTTTAGTAAATACACTCAGGAATACGCTTGGGTAGAGTTCTTTGTAGGGTTTCAGTAGACAAAGAGGTCAAACCCTATATACGATACTGAAATCAGAGTTCATCAAAGCACTGCAGCGTTTTCTTTGTTTTCCTTCCCAGAGAACAAACAGCATTAAACAGTGTGTTATGAGCTAAAGAATGTCACGGAAGGCTTCGGGATCTTTCAAGGCTCAGTGGTTGCTTATCCAATTTCTTTCTACCTCGGCAGAACGACAGCCCGGCTCATTATTTCCCTGCGTATCCCTGTTATCTTCTGATAGGCAAAACAACATATTTTTAAACAAAGGTCAAACAAATTATCAGCCTTGGACTTTTCTGGTCAGGCAGAACTTTCATGTGGATGCATAGACAGCCTGCACAACAATTCAAAAGCAAAATATTTGGGGCAACCTGGAAATGGCACATTTACTGAAAAGGGTAGTATGTTCTTAATGACACACCAGATGGTTTTTTAAAATGCATGTTGTCTGTGGTTTCCTAAAGGTCACGTATAAAATAGGGCCAATGTTGGGAGCCATTTATCCATGCACGTCTGCTGATGGATAGGATGTGAACAGGTGAAGGTAGTTTCAGGATGGCTGAGGAGCACAACTGTGGGCTCTGTTCTGATGCAAGACCCCAGTAAGCCCACCATCCCTGCCCCGTGAGACAAGACCCCTGGGAACCCAGCATCCCTCTCCCCTGAGGCAAGACACCTGTGAGCCCACCATCCATGTCCCCTGAGGCAAGACCCCTGTGAGCCCAGCATCCTTGTCCCCTGAGACAAGACCCCTGTGAGCACAGAAGCCCTGTCCCCTGAGACAAGACCCTGTGAGCCCAGCATCCTTGTCTCCTGAGACAAGACCCCTGTGAGCACAGCATCCTTGTCCCCTGAGGCAAGACACCTCTGAACCCCACATCCTTGTCCCCTGAGACAAGACACCTGTGAGCCCAGCATACTTGTCCCCTGAGACAAGACCCCTGTGAGTCCAGCATCCTTGTCTCCTGAGGCAAGACACCTGTGGGCCGAGCATCCTTGTCCCCTGAGACAAAACCCCTGTGAGCCCAGCATCCTTGTCTCCTGAGACAAGACCCCTGTGAGCGCAGCATCCTTGTCCCCTGAGACAAGACACCTGTGAACCCCACATCCTTGTCCCCTGAGACAAGACACCTGTGAGCCCAGCAACCCTGTCCCCTGAGACAAGACCCCTGTGAGCCCAGCATCCTTGTCCCCTGAGGCAAGACCCCTGTGAGCCCAGCATCCTTGTCCGCTGAGGCATGACACCTGTGAGCCCAGCATCCCTGTCCCCTGAGACAAGACGCCTGTGAGCCCAGCATCCCTGTCCCCTGAGACAAGACGCCTGTGAGCCCAGCATCCCTGTCCCCTGAGACAAGATGCCTGTGAGCCCAGCATCCCTGTCCCCTGAGGCAAGACACCTGTGAGCCCAGCATCCTTGTCCCCTGAGACAAGACCCCTGGGAGCTCAGCATCCCTGTCCCCTGAGGGAGGCACCGTCTGGTCAATTTTTCTTTTCCCTCTTATCTGTAGAGGTCCTTACAGCACGTGAGAGGACAGGAGGGAATGAACAGGTGTGAATGATCACCTACCTGAGACGCAGGTGACACACACACCTACCCTCCCTCATAAGATACTTAAAACATCTGTGAAGTTGCTTACCGGCACCTAAAACCCCAACAATCCAAATGGACATCCATGGCCAGTATGACCCACCTCTCATTTTGCTTTTTTTTCTTTTTTTTGCTCACTGTTGCTATTTTGATCCATTTGCATCATTTTGAGGGTTACTGGA
Organism: Ursus americanus; assembly: GCF_024610735.1. NCBI lineage: Eukaryota > Metazoa > Chordata > Mammalia > Carnivora > Ursidae > Ursus > Ursus americanus. The sequence continues at coordinate 120,349,632 of NC_142164.1, read as the reverse complement.
TATCCATCTTTTCCTCCACCAGTGCACAAAAGCACTTTCTTCCATGTCTGCACTGTTTTTGGTGATACTGCTGAATACAGTGTTTATTCTTTACTATCTTTAACGCTGGGAGGAAGGGAAAGGGAGTTTTAAAAACACATTAAAATTCATTCGACTATTTTTAGTAACACTTTTATTATTTGGTAATGTACACGTGACAGATGCAAAGGGAAAAAATCATCACAAATTACTATCTGGGGTGAATCATGGAGTGAAGGTACACAAAATGCATCACGTTTTAAATTTAAATCATATTATTTATTTCATCGGATGATTGCAGTATGGTTTAGTTAATTATTCTCTGTTGTAGCACATTTAGCTGGTTTTCTCTTCATTCTTTACCTTCATTTAAATCGTGCTCATAACAAGGCAAAAACAAGTGTATAGGTATGTGGGGACTCTAAATCTTATCCGGTGGTTTTCTTAGACTCCATTCCCATGAGCACGGTGGCTGGATGAAATCACGGTGTTTATTTTGAAGGTGGTGTTGTATGATTCAAATAACTATTTTCTTAATTATCCATTATAACCAAATTGCGGTTCTCCTAGGAATTCGTGAACGGTTGATTATCTGAAGATACAGGCACACGACTCAATCCATTTGCAGAGTAAAGGGCAAAAGTATTTTTTAAAAAGCATGTAACAAATGTTAATAATTCATGTTAGAAAAAACTTTAAGCAAGCTCAAATTAAAAAAAGAAAAAAGAGTCCCTATAACCTGATAAAGTCTATCTTTCAAAAATAGACAATCACTCCCAAGGAAAGTTTTTTTTTTTTTGTATCACCAGAACTCAGATGTCTTGTCTGTAAAATGAGGTTGTTGTATTAGGCCAGGTTTAGCTGGAATTTATGATAAATCTGTGATTATGTATGCTTTCGCGATTGGCATTTTTCTATCTGTTACGACACAGGCTGAAGTGCATTTATGAGGGTCCTGTGGCTACTGTAACAAAGGAGCACAAACTGGGGGGCTTAAAACAATGCGAATTTATCCTCCCCCGGTTCTGGAGACCAGAAGTCTGAGATCCAGGCGGGGCAGGACCTCTGAGATCCAGGCGGGGCAGGGCTGTGGCCCCTCCTGAGGCTCCAAGAGAAGGTCCTTCCTCCTCTTTCAGCTTCTGGGGCTCCAGGTGTCTCTGGGCTCATGGCCACATCCCTCCCATCTCTGCCTCTGTCTTCACATGGCTTCTCCTCTGTGTCTGTGTCTCCTCTTCTGTCTCTTACAAGGACCCCTGTCATTGCATTTAGGGCCACCCCGATCCAGGATGGGCTCATCTCAGATCCTTCTCTTCACCACATCTGCAAACACCCTATTTCCAAATAAAGTTACATTTTGAAGTCCTGGGGGTTAGGACTTCAACATCTCCCCCCACCCCCCGCCCCAATGAGGACGTAATTTCATCCCTAGCACTATTGTAAACAGATGTGGGAAAGGGTTTTGCTCTTGGCTGGTTGAGAGCGATGTCATGCTCCAGAGAAGGGGAGTCGAGGGCAAGCAGATTACTTTGGGAAGGACCTGAATTTGCCTTCAGCATCTCTCCTACATGTAATGGGCCAGAAATGACTGTCGGGGCCACACCTGGAACTAAAGGAGGCTGGGGAAGCATTTCCGCCCACAGCCCTGGGCTCAGGGACATCCCTGGAAGATGGTCTTCTAAGCAGAAGGAGGGATGGATAAATAGACTTCCATCTATCCACCCACTGTGTGAAGAAAGACCCCAAAAGTACTTGAACGGATTTTTAAACTATGCAATTACAGCGTAGAGCTGGTATCTTCCAAAACTGTGTCTGAGGACGGTACCTTTCTTGGCCCAGACTTTTCCAGAATCAGTATTCTGAAATGCTGGGGCACTCTTCTAATGCATTCCTTTATTTTGACTCAGCTCTTTTATTTTACTATTTGATCGATGTATCGATTCTTCCTTACTGTCCCCTCCATGGAATGGCAGGGAAAGCAAAGTCTTGGCTTTCATGTTCTTTATAAAGTCAGCAGGATTGTAGAATGTATTTTCGCCTTTGCTAGAGCAGAGGAGGAACAGTCCAGAACTTGCCAGAAAATTATGCCAGCAGCAGTAACGTGTGTGTCCAGGTTCTTTGGCCTTTTTGACCCCCGATTAAAGGTTTGTGAAAGCAAACTAAAACTATTGGGGGGTACTTTCTGGTTCTCTTTGTTTTCCCTAATATTGACCTTATTTAATGCTGTAGTTAAAAAGTACTCTTTATATTAAGTGGATTATTTAATGAAAGGCGAATATGGACCTCAGAATAGTTAGTTTAATGTGCTGCATTTTGTGTTATTTTCCCTTAAAGACTAAAGTTCTCATTTGATTAAAAAATATATTCCAGAGGCGCCTGGGTGGCACAGCGGTTAAGCGTCTGCCTTCGGCTCAGGGCGTGATCCCGGCGTTCTGGGATCGAGCCCCACGTCAGGCTCCTCTGCTGGGAGCCTGCTTCTTCCTCTCCCACTCCCCCTGCTTGTGTTCCCTCTCTCGCCGGCTGTCTCTATCTCTGTCGAATAAATAAATAAAATCTTTAAAAATATATATATATTCCAAAGGGGGGGCTCAGATCTCATTTGATTAAAAATATATTCCAAAGATGGGGGGGGTCTTAGTCCTTTCAGAAAGAATGAGAGTTTTATATATATATAAATATACAGTGCAATAGTACATATATAAGTATGTAATACAATATACTTCATATAATTATGTATTATATAATTATATATTTATATTATAAATATATATAATTACATATAAATATATAAAATTATATGTATTTAGGTATTATTATATTTATAATATTATAATTATGTATAATTATACATTTATATATCCTGTAATATGACTTCTATTAATATAATATGATACATAATATATAACATAGTAGTATAATATACATACATATATTCTCTTTATTTTTTAAAGATTTTACTTATTTATTTGACAGAGAGAGACAGCCAGCGAGAGAGGGAACACAAGCAGGGGGAGTGGGAGAGGAAGAAGCAGGCTCCTAGCGGAGGAGCCTGATGTGGGGCTCGATCCCATAACGCCGGGATCACACCCTGAGCTGAAGGCAGACACTTAACCGCTGTGCCACCCAGGCGCCCCACATACATATATTCTTAAATAATATATACAGTATTTTCAAATACATCAGGCAGCTCTTCATATTATACTATATATCAGCATTCGAGACGATTATAGCACTTACGAAATTCTATATTCTGAGCCCAAATCTCTTAATACTAACCTGCGTTTATGTGACACTTTAAAATTCTCACTACTCTCCCATTCTGATTTGACTGTCACAAGAAATCTGCGAACTGTCCAGGCCTATTATTATCATTCTTCTTTAACAAGCTGGAAACGTGGGGCCAGGTTCTTTGTTCAAGGTGAAACAGTCACGAAAATGACAAGTCTTGTCTCCTACACGCTGCAAGTTTGCTGTTTTTTTTTTCCCCTCTTAATCTTTCAAGTGACCTTTTTGGAAAACATCCATCCCCAACGCCTTTGAAAGCAGAGATAGCATCGCCTTGCTATCTGCTGTTGGTTTCCCTTGTATGAGTACGTTCAATGCCTCGCAGGTGGCTCTATGCAGAGATACCTGCTAATGGTTGGGCTGATACACGCTGGGTCCTTAGAAGGCACATGTGTATCCCACGCGGGAATCCCACTCAAGATGGGATTACTGTATGGGGGCACAGAGGAGGCATGTTGGTGAGTTTAACTGGAAAAACCTCAGAACAAAATAGCAGCAACCAGACACCATCCCCATAGAGGCTGGCCCTGTGTGGATGCACGCAAGGTCATCCTCTCACAAAAGTCATGCAAGAAGGGTCTGCACACCATGGGTAAGGAGCGGTGGGAAGTATGTGTGTCCATGACCACAGGCACCTGACTTCTGATTTCAACCAGAATTCTCAGAACTAAGTCTCAGCCCTCTCGGTGGCCAAGTCATTAGGAATGAGCCAAAGTCTACTAGTTGGTGTTGAAGGATGTAAAAGAGACAGATTGAGGATAGCCAGGAGGGCATGACGATGTGGGAGAAGGGTTTTTGTTTTTGTTTTTTTAACATTTATGGATATCTGTTATTGATGTGGTTTTGGAATATAGGTGAGGTTCAGTGGGGTGGGGTCTGGAGCTGATGACCAAGAAAGAATTCTCGAGACATTTTTGGTGCAAAATGGTGGTGTATTAAAGCACAGGGACAGGATCCCTGGGCAGAAAGAGCTGCTGCCCCGGGGTTGTGAGGGGCGGCTGATTATATACTATGGGGTTGGGGGAGGGGAGGAAAAGGGAGGTTTTCAAAAGGATTTTCATATGTTAAAGACGACCTACAAGATACTGGAGGCCTTGCCATTGTCAAGTGAAGGTTGTTTTCCCCTCTAGCAAGGCGTTAACATTAAGAGAGTTGGGAGATTCCTGGAAGACTGTCACACAATCCCACCCACTTTACAATACGATGAATATATCCTCTTGGTTCCAATTTTTGAACCCCTAATATTTCAACCTCTAGACGTAAACACAATATTCAATATACAATTTCTCTAATAAAGGGTCTTATATGATGTAAGAAAGATGTAGGGCTTTGAAGCCGATGGCCAAGAAAGAATTCTTGAGATGTCTTTGGTGCAAAAGGTGGTTTTATTGAAGCTTGGAGACAGGACCCATGGACTGAAAGAGCTGCACTGGGGTCAGGAGGAGTGGCCCATTATATACGCTCAAGTTGGGAGGGGGTTAGGGGTAGTCTAAGTCTCTAAGGAGTTTGGAAGCAAGGTTTCTAGGACCTTGAAGACGCTAGCTATTGTTGGGAAAAGGTCATTTATTACCATCTAATAAAATCCTCATCAAGAGACCCTTCAGATGTGTATCCATGGGTCATATGCTTGGGGGATGATTGCCGACATGTATCTTGGTGGGTTTCGAGATAAAGGAAGTTTCCAAAGGAATTTTTATATGTTAAAGTAGACTTACAGGATCCTGGTGGGGGAGAAGGGTCAGGCTAGGACTGCCTTTTGCCCTTAGCAAAGTATTCACATGGAGGCGGCTGAGTTCCTAGAAGAATGTCACTCTGCCTGTTTCAAGGGCTTGTCACTGGGCTGTAGGTAGTCAGGAAATTTCATAATTTTTCTTCTGCCTTTGTTTCCCACATCATTATATGTTTATGCATTAAATTTAAAACTGAATTCCACTCGCAGTCTTATGTATTTAATAAAAATGAACGTAAAGAGAAAAATAAAAGGTATTCTGTCTAGATTGTATTACGCACGTATTAGGATTTTTGTGTGGCTTTGTTTTGCATTTTTGATGGGGTTGTCTTTTCATGCCTGAGATGTAAGAGTTCTTTATATGTTTTAGATCGAAGTCCCTCATCAGATCCATGATTTGCAAATAGTTTGAGAGGTTTAAATGGCTCCAAAGTCTAGAGAATACTTCAGCCCTATTTCTGTGTCTAATTTCAATGGCAGTGAGCCATACGGTTTCTGTTTAGCTACGGCTGAACTTTTCTGAACCCAATTGGTCTCCTGAAGGCACCGCATCTTCCATAGATTTGCAGAGGTCTTGGACTGACCTTGGGGTTAACGTCTGCCATTGGATGTTATGTCTTCCATCAAGTGACTAACGAGAACAGAGAACAAGAACACCACTGACATATCTTTGTGATTTTTAAACGTTCTCCTAAAAGGCTCTGGTAGCTGTCAAGATGTTTTCAAGGATGGCATATTTTCTGTAAACTAGACATAGAAACGTCACTGCCATTGTACGTCTAGACTGAGGCTAGCTAACATTGATTTAGCAAACGATCGAAAGAATTGTTAGTATATGTATATATCTGGTATATGTAGTTTATATACAGTATCTATTGTATATAGAATGTATGTATATTGTACTATACAATGTATATTATATGTATTTATATGTTATACTTAGTATAAAAATATACTATTTTTACATTTAGCAAGTGCTTAAAGAATTGTTAGTAAATATCTGGTATAGTACATCTATCTAGTGTGATATATATAATAATTATGTTATAGTATATATATCATTATATATTATAATTATTTTACATGATACTACCATATATGCTATTTATACTAATGTATATATATAATATGTATAGTCCACATAATATGTATAAAATGCATACATGGTACATGTTTAATATCTATAATACATATGTAAATATTTATTATTCCCGTGTCTAAAGTCTATTAAGTATTTTAACAAAGCTCCCTGCGTGCTCAAAATGAGCACGTGTAGGATTTATTCTTTCAGTTGAATATTAATAAGAAATGTATGTTGTAACTTGGGAGTTGTATTTGTATAAGAATACAGAATAAGAAATGAATAAGAATAAGAATAAGAATAAGGAATGTATGTTGTCATTTGGGAGTACTTTTATTTCCCTTTCTGTCCAATCCTTTAGAGAGCAGAACGCACTTTGAAAGGAATAAGTAAAATACGGATCATTCCCATCCTATTTTTATTGTTCCTCTGTATTCACTAAAGACTCTTCTGATCAGATACGGAGGCATGTATTCATTTATTTACATTTATTTTTATTTTTGATTTTATTTTTTTAAAAGATTTGTAAGTCGTCGCTCCCCCCATCGTGAGGCTCAAACTCACGACTGCGAAATTAAGTGTCGAACACTCTTCTGAGCCAGCCAGTCGCCCCCCAGAGCTATTTTTAAAAATTGCTGTTGTTACACCTGTAGAGAGCTTGGTGTTCTGAACTACACTGCAAACTAGTATTTGTAGGAAAGTTTGCAACATGTGAACGGGTGATAGAAATTAGAAAGTTATGTATGTGACTCTGTCCTCCCGGGGGTTCAGAATCTATGCGAGGCAGATGCTAGCATGTTTGCACACTGTGTACCGTGGCTTTATTTGGAGTCACCAAAAGCTGGTGGCAACACAGCTGCCCCTCAGCTGGGGAAGGGACACGGGAGATGAGGTACATTCACGCAAAGCAACAAGACAGGGTGACAAAGTCCTGGGGCCACGCGTGACAATGCAGATGCTTCTCAGATGTGTTAAGCTAAGTGAGAACACTCAGGGTCCAAAGGCTGCAAAGTATATGAGCCCATGTGCAGGACCTTCGGGAAAAGACACTAGAGGGAAGGCACTGGGGTCAGGACTGGAGGTGTGGGGAGGGTCTGACCTCAAAGTGTGGATGGAGATGGACATTGTGGGGGCATGAAAAACCGTGTATCTCGGTGCCGGAGGTGGGGACATGTCTGTACGCATTTGTCAAAAGAGGTAGAATGGATACATTTTACAGTGCAGGCAGTGTGTTTAAAAAAAATGTGAAAAACTTTTATGGGAAAGATGCTCCTTTTCCTGAACGAAGCAAAGACAGAGGAAGTTTGGGGGGGACAGGTCAGGGACAGCTAGTTTCAAATATAAGTCACCTTGAAGTGTGTAGATGTTGGTGGAGATATTCCCTTAAGGGTGGCAAAGCCCTGAGCTGTGGGTAGCAAAGCCTTTTGCAAGCGGAAGTCGGCTCAGACAGTTCAGCGTGAATTCAGGGGCGTGAATCGGGAGCGCCTCTTAACGTTTCACAAAAAAAAATGGAATTTGGGTCCAAAGTAGGAAAAAGATGTTTTCTCTGAGTTGGTGTCAGACCAATGCATAGTGAGATGCTTAAACGTGTCAATGTGTATACACAGCAGAATGCATTAGCACACTACACATGTAGAAAATATGCAATATGTTACTACATGTATAGACGTTATACTGCTATGTATACACATTACACGTGTGGTGCGACTAAGGGTTACAGTAAATGGTCTGCAGAAACCACGAATGAAAACAGTGTGTCCCATGCAGGAAGTGTTAGGCGAGTGTCCTACCTCCAATTTGCATGGAGAGAGACTTCCAGGGCTGTGGCTCGGCCGCAAATTTCGGAATACAGATGTCAACGTACCTGGCTGTCTCTATCAAAAAAATCTTCCTCGAGAGGCCCCTGAGTGGCTCGGTCAGTGAAGCGTCTGCCTTCAGCTCAGGTCATGATCCCAGCGTCCTGGGATCAAGTCCCACGTCAGGCTGCCTGCTCCGAGGGGAACCTGGTTCTCCCTCTCCCTCTGCCTGCTGCCCTCCCTACTTGTGCTGTTCCTCAAATAAACAAATAAAATCTTGGAAAAAAAAGAATATTTAGAAAAAAATCTTCCTCAAGTTTAACGTCTGCTAAACATTTAGGAATTGGAAATGGGACCCCAAGGCAGACTTGTGGTTTAAATTGATAGGAACGCAGCAAAAAGAAGAAAAAAAAAGAGAAATACTGACAATTTAGAAGTCTTGAGGAATCCATGCCTATTTAATTATCTATCATTGGGTCAAAAATTCCCCCCAAACTAAGAAAGAAGCAAGGTTGACTAGCTTGCAGTTCAAGACATGAAGGCAGAAAAGGGAAAATATTGGGTATTTCCCTGTACTGTCGCGGTCTTAAGAAATAGCATGAAGACAGAGGCATTCGACAAATTACCATGATTTGTACCTTGTCTGCAACTCTAGCCATGCATTACACCAAACCAAAAGGGACCTCCGCATATTCCTGACCAACTTCAGGAAAAAAAAAAAAATTAAGTAAATGCCACCAATGATAATGCTATGAAATGATACATTTTCAACATCAGAGGAAACTAGAAACCAGAAACCGGCTGTGCTTGGGAAGTTCCTAGCGTCCTCTGAAATAATGTTCAGGTTAAGCGTCAAAAGCGTGATTACAATTTCGGCCAATGAGGGGAAAAAACAATAAAGACACGCACACAGCGAAAGCTCTGTGATGAGGCTCGCCTGGTATTCCGGGAAATATCAGCAGCTTCAAGCATTTATTAGGAATCAAAAAGGAACGAAATCCCCAGGATTAGGCCTTGCCGTCGGGGAACCAGTAACGAGTGGAAGAAACACCAACGAAAACACGAGGAGGGATTTACAGAAATAAAGGAAGAAAATGAGAGCACGATTCTTGAAGCCTTTGGAGAGAGGATGGAATTTCTTCCCCAAATTGAGACTGGTTTCTCCCAAGGTGAGCTCGTGATGGATCTGTCCTTGGTCTTTGGTGATTGTTGGGGACACAGTGATGATTTTCTGGTGGCTGGGATGGGATGGGAACCAGGAGCAGGTGGGATCAGGGCTACCTGGGTGTGGGATGTGCAGTGGTTTTCATGCGTTTTAAATCCTGGATCTCTGTTTTCCTGCGTAAAAAACTGGGGTATCCTCACCGCTTACACCCACAAAATCATACTACGTGGCAGCAACTGTCAATGACAAACAACAACGTGAGTGCAGGGAGAGGTCGATCAAGGTGAATTGTTATATCGTGGGGAGGAGAAATGGAACTTCTACAGCCCGTGGGAGAGAGCTGAGCGTGATTGAAGGAGAAGCATTAAAGCCCTGGCGGAATGCCGGCCCACATTTTTACGGGGGGGGGGGGATGAATAGGAAGACACAGGCTGGAAAGGATTGCCTGCCGAAGGCTGTAACGTTCAACACAGAAGTAAAGAAGCAGCGCATTTTCTATGCCGCGGAAGTGTCCTGCAATGCTGGGACTATACAACTCCAGCCTGCAGGCTGCTTTAAGATCTGAATTAAATGACCTTTTGAGGACTTTTGTTTTCAAGGTAGTCACATGAACCTATTATCTCTGGAAATAAGTTCTGAAAATAAACCACAGACGGTTTCCTACTTGGCAAAACTTTACAGTCGGTATGTTACCATTTTGTCCACATTAACCAAAAGGCTTGGAAGTCACTCACCCAAAGTTAAAAATTACAAAGGGGCTGAGAGCATCATCGGTGCATAGCAGAAAGAAATAATACCTAACAGTGAAATAACTGTAATACATGCCTGAGTCATTGTGGCCCATCTGTATTTTGACAAGAAGTTGCACTGTTGTTGCGAACAAATTTTACAAAGTAGCCTAGGCTGCAAAATAAAGTGGGTGTTTGAGGTTTCTTGCAATTGGAAAATGTCCTGCGGGCTTTTCACGGGGTTACACAGACGGCATTGGCTCTTGGAAAATAGTTTTTAAAAAGTGGTGCTCACGTTTGCATTTTGGATAGAAGCTCCACGATTTGCTCTCTTAACCTGCTCTCAGACCTGCCGCAGGTCTCCCAGGGCCGCCCCACCCACTGGGTTTCTGATTCTTGTTTTTCTTGTTTGCAAAGCAATAGGCTTTTTGCAAAGTAGATGAGTCATATGGCTTAAGGCAATTTGTTTATTGCAATTAAAAAAAAAACAAAAACCACAAAACCAGAGCCCCTAGCTGGCTCCGTGGGTGGAGCGTGTGAGTCTTAATCTCAAGGTTGTGAGTTTGAGCCCCATGTTGAGTGTAGAGATGATTTAAAAATAAAATCTTTTTAGAAAGTAAATAAATAGGGGCGCCTGGGTGGCTCAGTCGTTGAAGCCTTCGGCTCAAGTCATGATCCCAGGGTCCTGGGATCGAGCCCTGCTCAGCAGGGAGCCTGCTTCTCCCTCTCCCTCTGCTGCTCCCCCTGCTCGTGCTCCCCCTCTCTGTCAAATGAATAAATAAAATCTTTTTTAAAAAGTAAATAAATAAAATCCAAGAGCAGCAAGATAATTGGAAGGTACACGAAGATAAAACAGATTTATAACAACAGTGCTGGAAATCATTAAATTGAACAGTATTTCATTCAAGATGTCACCATACCCACTTAGGATGGCAATTATCAATAAAACGGAAAGTAGCGAGTTGTTTCCAGGGGTGGAGACAGTGAACCTGGGACCCTGTTGGTGGAGATGTAAAGGGGGTCAGCCGGTGTGGAAAACGGTTTAGCCTTTCTGCAAAACGTGAAACCTATAGTGACAGTGTAACCCCACACCCCACGGCTGTTTGTGCCTAGAGAGAACCGAGAACGGGAACCAACCCAAACTGGGACGTGACCAGACACGACAGCCGCGGTAGTCACCGTTGCCCAAAGCTGGAAACCACCCAAATGCTCGTGCAGGCATGAGCAGATGAACCAAACGTGGACTTGTGCATACAAGGGACTAGCATCTGGCCCTAAGAGAGAACGAACCGCTGATACCTGACACCACGTCCTGGGACTCTAGACACACAAGGCTCAGTGAGAGAATGCATACAACACAGGATATGATTTATAGTAACTGTGCAGAACTGGACAATCCCCAGGGACAGAGAGCAGATTCATGATTGCCCGGGGCTGGGGAGGGGGCATGCATGGGAGTGGCCGCTGATGGGGACTGGGTCTTCCTTTTGGGGGCGATGAAAATATTTTGGAGTCAGATACAAGTGACGGGGGCAGAACGTGGTCAAAGCCCTAAAACAACACATTTTTAAAAACACATGTAATGCAAAAGGTCTTGCATTATTTCACTCTGCTTTCCCTCTTTCCAAGGAGGCACCATCAGTAAGTTTAAATATAAGGAAGCGTGAACTCAGGTGATATGGAAACATCTTCAAGGCTCAGAACAAAATACTAAGAAGAGCCCAGAGAACGCGTCACTACCCACAAAGAGGCTGCTTTTGAGGGAACGCAATCACTCGGCCGGAGGTCAGAGAAATATTATTTGGGGGATCGATTCGCTTTAAACTCAGAAACCAGAAGCTGGTCGTTCGCCCGGGAAGGTGTTGGCTTGGCTGTCGGCCGTGATGAAGGGGAATCCCAGATTCCACCTTTGGGGCGGAAATGTAGATGGACAGCTGGGGAGAGGAGGATAAATGACAAGGTGGTCGATGCCTTTGGACAAACACGCCCCTGGAGAGGTCTGCCACCGCTATTAAAATTCACCCCACAGTTCCCATTGTGCTGCTTGCAGAGGGAGTCAGGGAGGGCTCACCGAAAGCGCCATGGATGTGGTCACGCTGGGCCGGGGTGCGTTATGGACGACCAGCGCCTGGGCTCTGATGTGAATTCCAATACAATTCATGATGGCCAATAACGCCGTGTTAGGGATTTGTCCGCTTGAGATATTAACCCAGTAACACCATAGCCCTGCCTGTCAATGCAATGAATCATTGACACATCACCCCAGAGACGCGTGTTGCCAGCTCCGTCCCCAAAAATAAAGATGCAGGAACCCCGAACGTACATATGCACGGTTCAAAGATTCATCTTCTTTTCGAAAAGGATCGATTTCTGTGCCTGCATGCATTTCCAATTTGACCCCGTTTATCAGAATAATAGCTCGCTAGGTATGTTTTCCAGCAATTGCAATGTTCGTTCCGTCTATGAGGGATACACTATCATGGTGGATTAGCTCCATATGTATACATGAAAGCTACGAGTCCGGATTCAAAGTGTTAAGTGTGGAAACATTGTAAGGTATCTGTTTTATTCTTGCCAAGGCGTTACACTAACATTTTCTTCCTGGGAATGGGGACGATTTGGCCCTTCACTCAGACTATGTTGTATTTTCAAAAGGGCAACATACGCAGAACGTTTTCCTTGTTTGGTAGGAAAACTAGGGACAAATTGCACAATCTGTAATTAACCTCCCAGAGGCTAAGGTCGCCCCCAAAAAGGGGAAGAGGCAGAGAGTAAAATCGCCCTCTGATCCGATTGTGCAAACAAGAGAGAAAACCATTCTTCTAAACAGTGACCTTGGCTTTTCTGGTTTCGAGTTTCCACGCACTTGAAGGCACGGTGGGAAATGCTGTTAATGGGAATTGAGCCAAATGGAAAACCCAGATGGCATACAGGGGCGGATTTTTTCCATGAGTTGCCCATTTGGTTCAGGTATCAAAGTAAGTTGAAAAAGCCCGTTTTGCTCGCAAGGACTAAATCTTCCACATACGTGGACCTAAGTAAGTGAGTAAGTGGATAAAGAGGAAAGGTAAGCTTAGACATTTGCAAAAACGTTTGCAGGGGATGTGGAAGGTTTAACAGAGCACCAGATCCCAGACTCTAGTTGCACGGGACTATCCCCAAGGTTTTGCAGAGAATTTCTCGTAAATTGAATACGTTTAATTGCTCTGCAATAGAGATGCTTGCCCTTACAAAAGCAAAGCCCACAGTCAGGTGCTTACAAACTCATTTTTCTTCTCTTGACTCTATCAGGCGTGATTCTGTACCTCAAATTCCCGGGATCCCCCCTGATTTCCTGCTTTGTATAACATCTATGTCCTTATTGTGCAGTTATCATTGAAAACTCGTGGGTTTTGGATATTGTCAAATTGCTACGATGAAATGATTCAATCTGGAAGTCACTTTTCAAGAGCTCTGGAGGGCCTAGGGGTTTGGATGATTCAGCGTTCCCTGACAATTAATGACTACAGATTGCATGTGGTTATTGCGCTGCCCGGCGATGTTTTTTCGTGTGCGCTTTCTTAACGAGCTAATTACATAGACAATTTAATGCGGGACGCCGGGATAGGAACGAAATAGCCACGTGAATATTTTATGCACCAAAATATATGTCCTGGACATGATACACAAATTATGGTAGGTCTTTGTAATATATTAAACGTATTGGAAGAGAATGAGTTTAAAAGGACGGTGTGCTTGCCATTATATGCGAGGCAAATAAGTTGCAGTGCTTATTAATACCCCGGATGTGTGAATGGCCCAAAGATTGCATTTCTAAAACCCTTTTTTAAATGCAGTGTATGTTCAAAGTAAAAGGATGTCACTGTGTAATATCTCATTTTGTGAGTTTGTCCGGATTGGGTGCTTTTCCCTCTCTGTCTGCCCTAAAACGTGCGGCTCACTTTGTTCCCCGGCCAGAGGAATGCTGAGAAATTGGTACCTTATACAACCACTGCAGTTCATCTAGGCAGTAATTCACCCCCTTGTTTTTCTGTTTTTATTGGTGTTGGATAAGCTTTTTGTAGTCCCTGTAGTATATACTGTCAAGTCACCGTAATGAGATCAATGGTACTGATACACAGATACATTGATAAATGTGGAGAAAAGCGATAAAAAATAGATTCTAAATGGGATGAGTTTCACTGGTACATTTGTGGGGGGTAGCCACCACGGAGCTCATCACACTGGAATCCCAGTCCTGTGAAGGACCCCTTTTTGGAATGAGGGTCTTTATTTTCTTTTTTTTAACTTCTTATTTATTGTTTTTGTTATGACCTAGATATTGTACTTTTTATTTATTTTTTTAATAATAATTATTTATTATACTATGTTAGTCACCATACAGTACATCCCTAGTTTTTGGTGTAAAGTTCCATGATTCATCACTTGCGTGTAACACCCAGTGCACCATGCGATACGTGCCCTCCCCAATACCCATAACTTCTTATTTATCTTCGAGAGAGAAAGAGAGACCTGGAGCCTTGGAACCCGAGGACAGTTTCTCCCCTTTAATTCTGCAGCATCTCCAGATTCCTAAATCCCGCGCAGCGGAGTGAACGGATCCTGGAAAAGCAGACCCTGCAAATTGGGATATTAACGAGGGTAGAACCATGCCAATGGATAAGGAGACAGAGAACGCGAGGATTGTGTCCGGTCTTTTCCTTTTGCTGGAAACATAAAACGTTTACAGTTGCCTGTGGAATGTTTTCTAACGAAAAAATAAAATTCAATGAATAGCAGCATGAATTGATGGATTGCGGAGCAGGTCCTATGCCCAGGACACTCTCCTTCACACTATGGTGGATGTAACAGAGTTATGAGGTATCAATGCAGGGCAGACAACATTTTAGTTCTGGGCTAGAGAGAGAAATTGGTGTAACTGATACAGAAAGAGTGAAAATGAACAAGGAGCAGAAAGTATTAAGTAACGTGTAGAAATCCAAACCACGCCGAGACCACAGGGAGGGAGCAGGTGAGTTAAGCCCATCATTACCGGGAAGCTTCAAGACTGTAGGGTTTGCATGACACCGAGGGGGAAGAGCACGGGGCCATTGCAAGCTAGGTAAATGTGTGCAGTTGTCAGGATGGGACCCCGAGATCATGACCTGAGCCAAAATCAAGAGTTCGATGCTCAACCAACTGAGCCATCCAGGTGTCCCCCCTCCCTTTTTAAAGATTTACTTATTTATTTGGGGGACAGTAGCTTTTTAAGATGCCCTGGCTAAGAGGAAGGGCTGACTCTGGGGACATGGGTGTCCCCATCCTGTGTTGGCTGGAGAGGTGAGTTCATCTGGGATCCTGAGATGAGCTTCTTCCAAATGCATCCTGTGCAAATTGGTAGAAAGTGTTTCTAGCATTTATTCCTAGCACCGGTTCCTTGTCTCCCTCTTCTTCGGTGTGGCTTCCCCAAGAAGGTCTGGGGGAAGGGACAGGGAGGGTAGGATCCCCCTTCTCAGCTCTGCGTGTTGATCGCTGAGCCCTTGGCGTAGCACATTCCCCTCTCCTCCGGTCTCCTAAGGCTATGTGTAGGACCTTGCAGAGAGTTAAATGAGATAATACAGGGTGTATAATGACCACATCCCCAGAAATCACTGGAGACTGTGTTGTAAAACATGTCTCCCCATCTCCTTTCGGTTCCTCCTGCAAGAAAAGCGACGTTCTGAGGAAAAGACGCTGGATATGCCTTAATTGCTTCCCATACTGGGAAACTCCCCCAAATATCTGGCACGTGCTGGTCTGAGATCCAAACACCAGTGGTTTAAAGTCTCTTTGGTGGTTGGGGAGGTAGACTCAGGAGGAGGGCCAGCAGACATGTGTACTTGAGTCTCTTAAAAATCGTAAGGGGCACTTAGGCAGTGGCAAGAGACAGGTGATATGGTGTGTGTGTGTGGGGGGGTGCTCTGAACACCGTGGGTATGGATTACACCAGCAAAGCAACGTCTGGGGGCTCCCAGGAAAGTCCTGTGTATTTTCCATAAAAAACATACACAACTGTCACTGGGGGGAGCTTTTTACTCAATAGGCAAATGCTGAGTTCATAATTTGGAGATCTTGACTACATTCACGGATATTCACCGGATATGATACTAACTGACCGAGTCAGAAATCCAAAAGGCGGGAATACGAGTCTGAAATAACTTAAATGATCAATGATATTTCAATTGGTATAATTAATTTTAGTTATGTAATAATTACTGATTACTTATTTAATGTAACCCTAACCCTAACCCTAGTTATTGGTTACTTATTTAATGATTACTTGATTACTTATTTAGTGATGTTAACTGATTACTTATTTAATGATGTTAATAATTTAATCTGAAATTAGTTTTAATATTTCATTTACTATTAATAGCACTGTAGTTTTATTATTTCACCGATTTGATCATTTCATTAACATATTAATTAAAATATCTTTTTAATGTAAGTCTACATATTAGAAAATACTTATGTAATACGAAAGTTATAAAATTGTGGAATCATAATTATGAAAATACATAAGTTATTTTAATGATTAAAATATTTAGTTGTGTATTTATTTTTTAATGTGGTGTACCAGACATTTTAGAATGTACTATTTAGTGGCTTTAAGTCCATTCCCAATGCTGTGCAAGTATCACCACTAATTCCAGGGAAAACAATTTTTTAAATTAAAAGGAACATAAGTGGCAACTGAGAGCATCTGACTCTGGATTTTGGCTCAGGTCATGATCTCAGGGTCGTGAGGTCGACCCCCACCTCAGGCTCTGCACTGGGTGTGGAGCCTACTTAAGATTCTCTCTCTCCCTCTGCCACTCTCCACCCTCTAAAAAAGAAAAAGGAACATTAAAAAAAAACGAACACTGAATTTTTAAAGTCAAAATTGCATTGGGTAATAATCAGATTAAAAAAGAAGAAAAAAACGAAAGAAAAATAATTAGATATGGCCTTCATTAGCTTTCGTTAGTTGGTGAGATTTCTTTTGCTTCACATATCTGGACAGCAGTGGCCAGTTTTGAACTTGGTGTCTCTCAACCCCCAACGTAGGACTAAGGACAAAGACGCATTCCTGGGAGTCATCAATGACCAAGGGTCATCAATGGCCAAGGACAATGACCAAGAGTCAGCTCACTGGACTCCCAAATCATGCTTGAAATGATTGACACGGAGGGCAGCTCACACTTTTCCTCTTTGGGACGGCAGGAGGTGGGGATTGACTTATCCTCCAACAGAAATCGTAACGAAGGCCAAGCCTGCACGATTTCTTAGGATCAAGGGAAAGATGGCAGGATATTGGAAAACATTCCGTGCCTCGCCTCTCCTCCAAGTTGTAACTTGTTAAAATGATCTATGGGGAATAAAATGGTCCATGTTGGCACATGCCGCGAGAATCGCTACACGGTGTTTCAAGACGGATAAACAAGGGATCGCCCACAGCGAGTGGCAGGAAACCTTATTAGCATGGGAGACCTCCCAAGTGTCCCTTGACCTGCTTGGTTGGTTTTATTCAGAAAAAGAGGCAATGCAAACGTTTATGCTGAAAATCACATTCCACTAAGAAAACGAGCACATTTCCTGGAGAACGGCTTCCCTGCTTGGCTTTACAGAGACATCTGTAAATTTATTTCTTGTTCTTAATTTGGAGACTTGTACGTGTCTCATCTTGCTTCAGTATACGTTAAAAGGTAATGACTATGTTTAAAATTGGAATACAGTGAATTAGAGGACATTGGAATTGTATGTCTGTGGGCTTTCAGCCTTTACGTGCCGAGTCACAGCAATTAAACATTCCTTATTTGACCCTCTTCTAAAGGACTAAAGAATGAAATGTAATTGTGTGAAAAGTATATAAATTAAAATACATAGAATATATCAAATTATTTTTTTAAGATTTTTATTTATTTGAGAGAGAGGGAGACAGGGAGTGCACAGCAGAGGGAAAGGGAGAAGCAGGCTTCCCACTGAGTAGGGAGTCCAACGTGGGACTCGATCCCAGGACCCTGAGATCATATCCCGAGCCAAAGGCCGACACTCAACCAACTGAGCCACCCAGGTGCCCCAGAAGATATCAACTTATTAAGATAGGTTTCATATTTTCAAAAAGTTGGTTTTCTCCTGAAGTATATAAAAAATCTATTAGAAGTAAAAGATACAACAGAAATTCTAGTGCCTACATATGACATCTTATAACCTACATTATTTAAGTAAATTTAGGACCTCCGATCTCTGTTTGCAAAATGAAATCTAATCTACCACTGAACATTGACCTGGTGGGTAAAATAAGAAATGATAGGCAAAATCCCAGTGTAATGTATAGAACTACATATATACGCATATTAATAGTATAATAAATATATTCATTGTGTATTTATGGAAATGATACATATATTATAACATGCAATACAGATCACATTTTATGTGTAAATAATGTATACTTTAATATATAGTATATAGAATACATTAAATATTAAAAAAATCATTAGATATGGTTTGATATATATATGTATCATTTTGCACATACACGCATGTAGCCCTATGTACGTACACATATAGGTAATGTACATAGTCATGTATGTATCATTATGCAAGCATACATAGCACATATAGGTATCAAAGTACAGATATGAAACACAATTTTTTAAACTATTGAGATCATTTCACGCGTATCATACTGTATCTGCCAGCATCCTACGTGTCATATGTATAGCACTATATGGACATGATTTTTACGAACACTGTATCATGCTTACTCTAATGTGTTTCTCAGTGGTCACGCCAGCTATTCTCCACGTGCATCAGGGAGAACATCTGTCTGGACAGTTTGGGAAATGGACAGCAGGGAGGAGTGCACGCCTGGCGGTGGTGGGAAATGATACTTTTCATTCAACGATCTTCTGCATCAGCGGTTGGCCAGCTTTTTCTGCAAGGAGCCGGGGAGTAAACACTGTCAGCTTCAGTCTTGGAGGGTAAAATCGATATTATGGAGGTACTTATACAACCGTGGACCATGTAACCGTCTATCAGTGGAAAGCCCATTCCTAGCCCACAGCTCCAGACCCTCATTCTACATTCCCTCTGTGACGTAGGGTTGGAGAAATTAATGCATTTTTCCCAGTCACCTAAGCAATTCTGCAGCTCAGGTTTGTCCACACCTCAAAGCACCGTCTGATTCATAGACAGCAAGGCTATATAACCTGCAGACCTTTGGGGGCATTGGGACAAGTCACCTCTGAGTTCAGGAACAAAGGTCAGTACTTGGGGAAGTTTCTGGGGATATGAAAGGTGTTAATCGTGGGAACAGATAGGTCAAGCTGCATTTACTCTCTGCCAGAGGCGAGCCCTGGATTCCGTGCAACAGAATTCCCATGTGTCCCTTATTAACCCCGTGTGTTTATTGATTGCGTTGTGTTTGTCATGCAGGAGACCCCTGATGATATGGACCCCCGGTCAGGGGCCTCTCCTGAGCAAGTGCATGGACCATTCTGCAGAAAGGGATTTAGAAGCATAAACCACAGTTACAAGTATTCTTTGTCGCTATATCCTGACTCTTAATTGTGTTTAAATTTCTTCTTTTCATTGAATTTTTAAAAATTATTTATTCATTTGAGAGAGAGAGCACAAGCAGGGGGAGCAGAGGCAGAGGGAGAAGCAGGCTCCCTGCTGAGCAGGGGTAGCCCAATGCGGGACTCAATCCCAGGACCTCCAAGATTAAGACCCGAGCCGAAGGCAGACCCTTCACCAACTAAGCCACCCGGGCGTCCCTATTTATTTTTTCAAAAAAAAAAAAACCCCACCAATATTTAAAATGAGGCAGCACTCCCTCATGGTAACTCTGAAGAGTAAATGATCTAGCAGGAAAGCCTTTTTTCCATCTCTGAGCAAAGAGGATCTGTGACTTCACATACATTTTGGAAATTGAGAATGTGAGGAGGTTTGGGCCCAGGAGGCAGCATGAATAAAGAAGGGATTTGTGGGGGGAAGTAGGACTTTATATTCTGGAGTGAGATTCAAGGCGATATCCAGAGATGAGAGAGGAATGAGATTGGGGGTAAATTCTCATCTGCAATTCCTGGTACCTCGTAAGCACTCAACGGATGCTTTCTCAATCAATTAATCAGTCAATCAAACATCAGTCAACCAGTGCATGATGGATAAGATAGTAGACATCATGTCACTGGTAAACATGCCATTGTAGGAACGTTTCAAGCTGGGAAGTGCACTCTGATATATATTTCAGGACATAATATTTATTGGTGGCATGAATTGGCATTTGGATGGTTGTGCTATAGCCTTGACAAGTAGCCAAAACCTCTTGAGTTTTGGCACTGCTTTTGGAGAGTGAGAAGACAGGCAGGGGGCGCCTGGGTGGCTCAGTCGGTGAAGCATCCAACTCCTCGTTTTGGCTCAGGTCATGATCTCAGGGTTGTGAGACTGAGCCCTGTATTGGGTTCTGTGCTCAGCAGGGAGTCTGCTTGACACCCTTTCCCTCTCCCTCTTCCCCTCTCCTGCTCTGTCTCTGTCAAATAAATAAATGAACTCTAAAAAATAAAAATTAAAATGAACAGTTGGTTTGCATATGAGTATCGACCTTGAATTTTTGTTGATACGTCATGGAACCCTTGTTCTGAGTCTTTGTACGCATCACGTTGTGGTGTTTTGTAGAAGTTGCTGAGATAGGACGATTCGGGGCGAGATGGGTGGAGAACAGTTTCCCTATCCTGACATATGTGACTTTGGTTCGTGATGCACACAGCCTCATCTGACCGCACCATGATGTCCCTCCTGGAAGCAAAGGAGACAGCTGGGCTCTTGGAAACTAGCACCCAGCAGTGCAAAGGATGAACTTTGTTAACAGGAGAGAGAAGGAAAACATGAACGGTCCAGAAAATATCCTGAGAAGTAATTTCGCTCATGTGGGTAACAGCTTTTTGAGCTGTGAGTCTTTTCCGGGGTGGCCATTTAATGATGCAAGTTGCTCCGGACATGTAAGGAAGACAGACGACGAGTACACCCTGTTGGGAAGTGAGGGTGCCGAGCGGTCCAATTTTAGAGCACATTGGTTTTCGGCCAGCACAGCCTGTGTGATGGAGGACTTTACGGGAGTCATTTGTCTCTGAGGCTTTCTTGGCGTCCGTCCATAGCTGGATAGAGTTGATGTTGCCATCCAAGCCATCAAAGGCACTGGCATCTCAACTTCCTCTGGAAAGCGTATCCTACTATATGCAATTTAAAAGCATGTCTTCCAACTTCCTAAGTAAATGCTCCGTGAGAGTATGAGGAGCTCACTCCTGCAAAAGAAGAGCTCAAGAACATTGTGCCTTTGCTATCAGGAGGCAGAGGATGGAGGATGAGATCGTTTGCATTGACTTGAGTGAATGGGTGTTCCATCAAATTCTAATTCCGTACGCTGCCCAAAATGCAAACACACTATTACTGTAAGCAATGTTCTTTTCCCATCAGAGTTTTGCCTTCCTGAAGTCACAACGTCTCACTGTGGTTTTAATTTAAATGCATGCTTAAGAAATGAAGTCTTGAAATCGCAGGGAAGGAAGGCATATTAAAGATTGACCTCATGTGTCTAAGAACATGGGCAAATCCCCCACTTGTTAACACGTGTGGATTACGGCTTCATCCAAAGTTTGAACAACATATGCACAGGTTATAAATCACATTTCTCCAAGACCCCAGCTACTCTCAGAAGCAGAAAGCAGGGGGTGATAGGAGATCGCAGAGGTGGAAACATGCAGGGTGAGTTTCTAATATACACTGAATTTAATGGGACACAGGTCCCTGGTGTTCCATCCAAATTTGTGTTAGGGAGGACTCCTTGGCTCTAGCGAGGAACCCAAACCACGGATTGGATAAATCGCCAGATAAACCTCTTAGCATGTCATGTTACGATCTTGTTTACGAACCAACCCCGTTCACTGTATTTATGGCGTTCTTTGGTTAAATCTCAAAATGACCCCAAGTGCAAACCCATAAAACAAACACCACCCGTAATGAACTGAGATTAGTTAGGTCTACACTCTTGACATTTGTGTGTGTGTGCATTCATCGTTGCTGTTGTTAATTAATTTATCTTTTGCTGCTAATTTATAAGACTTTGTCGACACTGTCCTTAGCCACCGTCTGATCCACTCCGTACCCAAATGGGAACACTCAACTGAGGCTTGTGTTTACTGTTGACATCCCTGATTTTGTCATCTTAATTTAAAAATGTTATACTTGGGTGTACATCAACGAGCACTGGTTTCCATAAAAATTTTCCCCAACATCTAACTATGCTGAGGCGTATTGTTAAAGGTCATTTATGTGTTTGGGTTATGTGTTAATTGTTATACCTGGCTTTGCTCCCAAATGGGCGGATACATATATTTAATATATAAATGTATATTTATTTAAAATATATACGTATAATGAAAAGAGTATTAATGGAAGGAGTATTACAACTGTTGCTAATTTGGGGGGAGGTGTTGTGGGTTGAATTATGTTTCCACCCAAAAAGATACATGACATTGTAACCCCCAGTCCTTGTGAGTGCAATTTTATTTGGAAATGGGATCTTTGCAGACATAATGATGTTAAAATGCCTTCCTTTGGGTCGAGTCTAATCCAATATGACTTACGAAAAAGGGAATTTTAGACATAAAGACAAAAAATTCTGCACAGAAGTATCATTAAGCTTAGGTAAATTTTTGGAGTATATTATGTATTCTTCAATGAGTAAGAGTTTGGGGAACATGCCAAAATCCAGGAAAACCTTCAAAGAAAAGAACAATACACAGAAAACATGCTAATGAACGGACAATTAAGAAATCAAGACTTAGAGTCACATTCCTAAGTAATTTTCCATTTCTGTCTGTTTTCATTAAATTCAATTTATTATGTGCACTGGCCTTAGTCTCATCAGATAGAATCGAATACTTCTTTGATTGGTCTTGCGAAGCAAAAAGTTGGCGTCATCCCCCCCAAAGGTGGCAGCATATATGAATTCTAAGAGATTGTTTACAATGAGCAAATTTATTTCCACATTCCCCTCCACTGCATAATTCAAAGCCACTCTGTGCTCAATTGGATATTTTAATCTTTAAAGCGAAGAGGGAAAATATAACCTTTTAGAAGCAAATCTTCAGGTGGGAATGTTAACGTGTGTGCCTGAAAAGACATTCATTTTTGCTGCAGCAGGCAATTTGCCGTGGGAAATCATTTTCATCTCAGCCGGGAGATTGGGAAATGAAACTGTCAATGGGGGTTTTTCACTCTGGAGTCCTGCAGGTGGGATGTGGCCACGGGGGGCCAGGGGGTGGGAATGGGATGATATTTTAGCTGCTTTTGTAACCTGGATCTCATTTGCATGGGATGTGTTTGGGCTTTGTGCCATGAAACTCTGGGGCTCACAACGGAATCAAGACCCATCTTCCAACAAATTTAAATTTTGGTTTTGTGAATTGTGCACAAACATTTTTTTCCCCTAATGGCTCCCAGATTACTCAACACTCTTCAAATATAAATGGTAATCAGTTAATTTCAATCTGAATGGAGTTAGTGCTCACCTGTGAGCGTGCTGGCTTCATTGGCGGGTTACCGGAACACAACCATGAGTCTGCCGGAGGTCTAGAAGGCTGGCATTTTTGTCTCTACCATGTGAAGTAAAATTCCATCCGGCGGGTCCTTTCTTGGAGGTACCCATTAGCGTACGTGTAAATGGAATAACCACTTTGGTGTGTATAATTTGCTGTAGGAAAAACATTGCTCTCTCTTCATACAGAAATCTCTTCCCTCTGTTTTCTTCAAAGCATGCACCTTACTAATTCATGGTTGGAAAAATATTGAGAACATATGTCAGAGTCAAGCTTTGAGTGAGAAGAAAGGAGCCCTCTGGTATGGGAAGGACGTGCCTTGGAGAGTTTGCTGCAGCGTTGTTCTTTGAACCTACAAACATGTACCCAGGGAACATGAGACTCGCCATGTGCGGAAACAGCCGGCTGTCTAGTTTGCAAAGAGGCCCCCACGAAGCGAATGAAGTACGAAGACATTATTCTGAATCTCAAGAGTCTTTGCCCCCGGGCAAGATGTGTCACATTCTCTAAGGTTTAGCTGTGTTGGTTGTAAAAAAAAAGAAAGGAGATAAAATATTGAGATGTGCTTTAGACGCTGAGTCGCTACCGAAATCGGTTCCTATTTGGGATTGCTCTTCTGAATTCGTGGAGGACTGCAGCCGGTCAGGATGACGAAAGCCTCCTCCTGGGTGACATCTGTAAACTCGCTGCCCAGCAGGACGGAAGTTCAAGTGGACGCTCACTCGCCGGTGAGGATCTGGAACTTTCTGATGGAGAGATGATTTGAAGGCTGCAACATTTTTTGTTTTTAAGATTTTATTTATTAGAGAGAGAGACAGACGGGGAGGGAGAAGCAAACTTCCCAATGAGCAGAGAGCCCGATGCGGGACTCCATCCCAGGACCCCGAGATCATGACCTGAGCTGAAGGCAGACGCTTCACCAGCTGAGCTCCCCAGGCATTCCCGGGGCCCACATCATCTTGATGGCGGGCACAAAGCAGATGCAATAATGCTCTCTCTTTCTGTCTCTTTCAAATGAAGGTAATAATTGGCAGATAACCCTGAGGAAATGTTTCTGTTCTAGATCCTGGGGACACGGCGATGAGTGATGAGTGATGGGACAGGTTTCCCTGCTCTTCTGTTCCTACACTATCCTCTTCCTGTGCTATTGTGCAAGTAAGAGTCTATATTCCTTCCAATTAGAGCCTTCCCCTTGTGCATATATGTGTGTCTTTACGACTTAAGTTTTTTTGTGGGATTTTTTTTTTTTTTTGAAAAGCTGCATTTGATAGTGAAATGAAGAGGCAGGCAGGGAGAGTTCCCCTATGCCCCCTCCTCCCACACACACACAACATCCCCCTATTACCAGCATCACTCACCAGAGTAGTTAACCAGGGATGAACCTATACGGACACATTTTAATGCCCCAAGTTCACAGTTTACCTTAGGATTTGGTCCTGGTGGTGTGCACGGTGTTCATTTGGACAAACGTAGAAGGACATACATCTACTCTAATAGCATCCTACAGAGTACTTCTACTGCCCCAGATCCTCTGGGTTCTGCCTGTGCATTTCCCCCCGCTGTCCCCCAACCCCTGAACACCCCTGGTCTGTCTACCGTCTCCATCATTCTGCTCTCCCCTGAATGTCAGACTTGGAATGTGTCTCGTCCAATTCCTAATGTTTAACATCGAGAAATGGTTGAAAAGATGTAGACAAACATAGGACCAGTAAATGCCTTTAAGGCAGGTGTTTTGCGCTTTTTTTTTTAATGTGTCATATCCATATGTAGGCGTATTTTAAACATGTCATATACGGTTGATAAAAAATAGGATTCGGTAATGTGGCATGTGCAGTAGAAAATATTTCAAAAGTCCACACATGTATAAAGAAGCATGCAGTGCCACACGGAATCCACCCGACCTCTGCTCTGGATAGCAATGCTTTGTTTCTCACGTGCAATGTGAAATACTCGAGAACAGGTCGTTCAACTATGTTAGGACGTACTGTTTCACCCGTGGCTGTCCGCCTTGCTTGCCGACTCACCGGATTCATTGCTCCTGGTCATCATGGATACTATAATTCTTAAGTAGCCCCTTCACAGACATTTATGCATAAATCCAGAATTTAGCGAATCCCGAGAGAAACCGAAAATGCATGACTTCATGTTTGGTCCCTCTCCTCCAGGATGAGTAGATGATTTGCATTTGACCATGGGGTGCGAGGACATCCCTGTCTCTTTTGAGACCACACAGGACCCCTATCTGTTGGGTTAGTGCCAAAGACGCATTTCAAGATTTCAAGCAAAGAGACGACAAAAGGAGCAAGGGCTTCTCATGGTCAAAGACGTTTTCCTCTAGAATCCAATCCTGGGAATCAATTAGGAGCCTTTGCATTTAACCGGTGAGACGTACTTCCAAGTTAACGGTTTACCCTGTGGTCGAGACACACCTAATGAAAGGGAATGCTGAGACACTTAGGTCAGCATTTGATGTTGTCAATAAATCCATCAGTCCTTTGAAACAGATGGCCTTGGAGAATTTCTCTTATTGTATATGCAAAAAATACATTCGCTGCCATCATCCCAGGCACATTTCCCAAAGCGGGAAGATACTGTATGTAAACGGACAGGCAGCAGAGCTCTGCCATCGCTGCCTTCAGATTGCTTTTTGGAACTTGGCTCCCAGCCACGCTGCTGATGTCTCTAGACACAGACCCGATGAGACAGGGAACCTCACATCAAACCCTAAAATAGGAGAGGCCAGTCAGAGCAGGGCTTTGCCCCATCAACAACATTATGCAAAACACAGCCTGGATTGCAGCAGCATGTGGAAAACTAAATGTCAGCTTGTCCATGCAAAGGGCTCAGGCACCTTGACCAAGCGTGATGCATTTAAAAAGAAGGAGCCACTGGACACCCAGGGTTCCTCAACCAAAGAGCTCTGCCAGTCAAAGCCCCTCCTCCACTGCATTTCGGGGAGGGAGCCACAGAAGGGCATGCACGCAGTCTGTGCCCAGTGGCAGGCTGCCCGTGTGCACCTGTCATCTTCAAGAACGGGGAGCTCCGTGGGACTGGGGGTCTGCAATGCTGAGCTCTGCAGGGAGGGAGATCCCCCAGCCACCACAGCCAACATGGAGCTGAGCAAAGTTTCCTTTCTGCTCCTTCAAGTAACAAATGCACACATGGCTCAGAGGACTGTCCTAGGGAGTAGATGAGCATAGAGCCATGCATGCGTGTTGGAGGTGCAGGGTGGATCACCTGGTGCTGCAGGAGACAGCATCTCATGCCCCTGCCCTACCTGCACTGTGGTATATGCCTGCACATGAGCAGTTTGCTGGGCTCCGGTTTGCCAGACTGAAAGTTTCCCCGATCCTGCGTTTCTCTCTGCTGAGAGCTCCTACCCACCCTTCAAGGCTCAGTACACGTATGACCTGCCCGGGGGAGCCTTTAATAAAATTTGCTGTTGCAGATGTGGTTAAGTGGCTTTCCTATAGCTTGCTAGGTCCCTTGCTTTAGAGAATCTGTCCCCCCGTCTGTGACAAGGGTCTCCCTGCAATGCCAAGACGGCCACATCCTGTGGTCACTGCGAGCAGTTCCAGGGACCCCCCCCCTGCACTTCTCATGCCCTGGAGAAGCTCCCCTTTCTAAGGCAGCTGTCATGAATCTCCCCAAACTTCAGGTGTGTCCTGGGACCAACGTGGGACACGGAGAGCTTGCACAAGTGCCACGTCCGGAGCATCTGTGTGGTTCAGTCAAAAGCTTTGAGTCTGTGGCTGGCACACACTGGCTGCCTCACAACCCAAGACATGGGAGTGCATTTGTTTTTTAATTGAAGCAAAATGCACCTGCAATGAACCATAGGAAGCGTGCAATTCAGTGGCACTGAGTATGTTCACAGCGGCGTGCAAGCATCACCACTGCCTAATCCCAGGATATTTGTATCCGCCCCGAAGGCCATGCCAGACCCATTAGCCAGTCACACCTCAGCCCCCAGCGACCAATACCGTGCATTCTGTCCTTGGCTTTGCCTGTTCTGGACATTTCATATCAATGGAATCTACAGAGTGTTCGTTTTCACATGATAATTCCATGGAGGACCAAGCCAGTGTGCGGACAGTCCATGGAGAGAGAGAAGTGACCTGTGATCAATGAACACCTGTGTGCCCATGAACACCTGTGTGCATGCTGAGACCCGCGCTCAGTACTTGACTGTACGTCAGGACTCGGCTGGCCATTGGTATTCCCGTCAGCCTGAGGAATACATAATACCGTTGCCTCCCATGTTCGAAAATTACATGTTATCGTCTCAAGGTAGGAAGACCAACAACCGGTTCTTCTTTTCACATTTAAATTCTCCCAATGGTAGTTGCTTGTGCCTTCTCTTTCTCTCTCTCTCTCTCTCTTGCATGCGTGTGTGGTTGATGTCCACTTCCTTTGGCGTCTTTTAAATCCTTACAGACTGAACAAAGACGTATCCTTTACTGAAGGTGGTTTATTGGGAGGGACGTTGTATCGCCATGTGGTCACACCATCAACACCCTGTTTTTCGCGGACCCAATCAAGCAGGTGTCCCTTGGGTTCTCTTCGGACTTCGCCAGGTTTGCAAAGAGGGAGCCGACCCACTCGCGGTGTTTGCTATATAAGCACACAGACGTTTCTAAGAAGTTTCTTTAACGTGAGCCTGGCAATGATGTGTTATTTCCCAAGCGTGGCAAAAGTTGTAGATTTTAGGGAAAAAAAACATCATGTAGAACGTGGAACTCGTAGGCAGAGAAGAACAAGGAGTGAGCCTGTCTTGCTTTCAGCTTCATTTAACCACACGCCAAGTGTTTGGAGGGACAGGAAGCAAAGTCATCGAAAGAATAAAAAAATATCAAGTTGACCTTTTACTGAGGACTAATCTATGCAGCCCAAAGAAACAAGCTCAGTGGAGTTTATTTTCATTAAAAGAAATTATTCTATCACATGAAACAGTCACCATAATATTCGTTTAAACTTTTTGTGGTTTTCTTGCCTTCTGGGCATGCAAGGGAAAATGCCAAATGCACAGAAAAAATCAAGGGGTTTTTAACTTTGACATGAAGCAACTGGCAGGTAGTGTTTGATGTTGCCATGGAAGGGCCAAGAGCCCGGTCATCTTATGGATGAAACCACGACAATGTCTTCCCCAGAACCAATTACTTCTTAACAATGGAAAGATTCTTAAAATAGTGGTCCTATCCTGTTCACAGATTGTCTCCATTGCTTTGCACTCAACAGGTGAGGGGCTAGATGTCCTTCAGTGTCTTTAAAACAATCAGTACATTGAATTTCCATGTGGAGGTGGTTTGCCCAAAGTGTTGAGTTACGGACGTGGGTCTCCTTTTGCAGTGGCTGCTATTCACCATGGCTTCACCCAACAAAAAGCTTGGTAACACAATGGTCTTGCTAAGCTCATGGTTTCTGGTTAACCTCATGGTCTACCCCATGGGTAGTTCCCCACATCAGGGAGAGACAGGTGGTCCTTCAAAGACGAAGTGGGGCTTTACCTGCTCCAGGCAGGTCAGGGTCACCCTGGCCGTTGGTGTTCTGCCATTGGACAGGAGGAAGGAGAGGGGAGGTGCATGGAGCTCGCCGATGGCACCCACTGGTGTTGCCCAAAGCTCACAGATGAGAACCAGCCGCACAGTTTTGTGTAAAGGCTGAATTGGGATGGGAATTCCAGGGGGTGACAAGGACCAGGAGGCCAGGGACTTTGTTATGAACCTCTGCAATGATCAAACTCTGTGATTGGCTCCACATAATGCAACATTTACCATAGTTTGTTTTTATCTGCCTATTACAGTGAGTTGGGAAAGGGAGTGAGTTATCATATCCCCTGCGCCAAGCCTTGTTGTAAGGGGCAGGACCATTGGGAGCCATGACCCCAACCCTGACCCCTGCTCTCCCAATTCTATTCAATATCACTGCTGGTTTTCTCTCTCCCTAAATGTAGCCCAGCCTCGTGGCAATCAAGAATTGATATTTCTTTGAGATATAAATGTGTATCAATGAAGCCCTATTTGCATCCACAAACCAATTTTTATGATAATGGAAAGAGGAAGGAGAGGCCCAAAGAGGAAAAGAGGATACATTTTTCCTAAAGATGGGTCCTCCAATTTAGCAGGAAAATGCCTAGCACCATATTAAATAACTGGTATGTTTACATTTTTTGTTGGGATGATGATGAGATCCTTGCATTATTAAATTCCACCTGGTTGTCATTTAAATTTAAGATTATATAAAAACAGAGGTAGAATATATTAATGCACAATAATATATTAATGTTGTAGTTAAAAACTTTAGTAATTTTTCCTATTGTCAAGAGAACAATTTCAGACAGTTATGGAATGTTTCATTTATGCAAATATATACATGATTATATATTTGTCTTCCATAAGTGGGAGACATGTTTCTTATGTTAAATTGCTTTAGTGTATGTTTCCTTCTTTTTTTTTTTTTTTAAAGATTTTATTTATTTGACCGAGATAGAGACAGCCAGCGAGAGAGGGAACACAAGCAGGGGGAGTGGGAGAGGAAGAAGCAGGCTCACAGCAGAGGAGCCTGATGTGGGGCTCGATCCCAGAACGCTGGGATCACGCCCTGAGCTGAGGGCAGACGCTTAACCGCTGTGCCACCCAGGCGCCCCTGTTTCCTTCTTTTTAAATTTAAATTCAATTAGCCAACATACAGAACATCATTCGTTTTCAATGTAGTGTTCAATGATTCATTAGTTGTGTATAACACCCAGTGCTCATCACAACACGTGCCCTCCTTAATGCCCATCTCTCGATTACCCCATTGCCATTTCCCACTCCCCAACCCTGTTTCCCAAGTCTCTCACGGTTTCTTTCCACCTCTGACTTCTCTTCTTTCTCTTCTCTTCTCTTCTCTTCTCTTCTCTTCTCTTCTCTTCTTTCTCTTCTCTTCTCTTCTCTTCTCTTCTCTTCTCTTCTCTTCTCTTCTCTTCTCTTCTTCTCCTCTCTCTCCTCTTCTTTCTCTTCTCTTCTCTCTCTTCTCTTCTCCTCTCTCTTCTCTTCTTTCTCTCTCTTCTCTTCTCTTCTTTCTCTTCTTTCTTCCCTTCCCTTCTCTCCTCTCCTCTCCTCTCCTCTCCTCTCCTCTCCTCTCCTCTCCTTTTCTTGTTTATGTTTCTTATGTTAAATTCCTTTCATTAGTATGTCCATAACAATCTTCACAGTGTGACGGGGAACGTTTTTTCCAATAAGTTACGATTTTATGAGAGTGTCTCAAATTTATTTTTTTATTTGAAAATAATGATGCAATTCACAAATGTCTTTTCAGAACCTGTGATGATACATTTTATTCCTCTCTGAATTATCAGTCTGGAAAACTGAATTTATAAATTTGTTTCAGAACCAATTACTCTTTATTTCTGGTACGAAACCCAACTTCACTGGGTGCTGTTTTTCTAAACGTCATGCTGTATTATGCTGTTTTGCTGTTTTACTTAGCACTGTTTGTAAGAGGGATTTCTCTACATCTCTCTTTATAGAACTTTCTCATATCTTTGTATCTAGATTTGCATAACAATTAATTTTTCTCCATTTTGGGCATCTTAGAATAAGTTAAAATAGCCCTGAAATTATCCGTCTCTGTACGGATCAGTAGAACTCAACCTTAAATCCACAAGCCATTGGGAGTATTGACAACTTGATTCTCAGGCAGCTTGATTCCCTGATGCCAATGATTTTGCAGTTTTTTCTGAATTCTCTTGAGAGTCAATCTAGAAATTGGTATTTTTTGCAGCCTCATGATGTAGACCAGAATCCTGCAACATAGCTTTCCCATTTCTGTGATTTCTATTGGACTTTTGCATGCACCGTGAGCTGGTGGTAGAGTTGCTTCCTAGTTCTATTGGAGATGAGATTCCCAGCTCTGTGTCCCGGGCACCTTGGTGGTTTCGTCCAGGGAGGTGATGAGCCTTCAGGCTGAGAGACGAGTGAGCTCACCCACCATCAACTGCCCATTCCTTCTTTCCGGAAACTTCACTCCCTCTGCCCCGTGCACACGCACGTTTCTTGCTTCTTCCACCACAGTGACTGTTAGACGTAGATACACACATTAGGGAAACCGTCCATCATGGCGCTCGACGTTTATCCAGTACGACTTTACAAATGTCAGCAGTTCCCCCAGTTCTGGGGTTGACCCACTGCTCCATCTGTGCTACATACCTCTCTCTGCAACAATCTCGATCAAAGCACCTGGGACTGGCCTACCACCATCATCACCATGATCTCACCACGCATCCATACGTTTCCCCTACCCTGAGCTTGTTTGTTCGTTAAATTTGCTTATACCCCCACCAAAAAGGTGAGAAACCTTTAAATCAGTTTTGCATCCCCTTCCTAATATGTGCATCTTCCTATAATCCCCCCAGATGATACCAGCACATCTCTAAATTTCCTTTACCGCCTCGCTCCCTGGCTTGAATATGATCATCAAGTCAACTACTGACAGTCCAATGGACCATACAAAAGTCTAGACGGTCTTCACAAAAAAAGCATTTTTTCATGTGCTGATTTTCTTTCTAACATTACTAGGAAGGAAACTCAAAGGAATTCCTTAAGTACAGTGGATCTGGCGAACAGACATTTGAAAATTCTGTGATTGTGGTTGAACATGGACATCAGTGTAGGTGTGTAGTTAAGAGTACATTGTTGCTTCTCACGGGAACACTCCCAAGAAGGGGGGCTTGATGAACAAAGGGTGCTCTCCAGGAAGCTTCCAAGTTTATTAGGAAGCTAAAAGGCTCTGTATTTCACGTTATCTCTCTCAAGAATAAGGTTTCAAGGGAACTGCTGTTTAAGACTTTTTATGGAGATACATATGTATTTAAATTCATTTATGTACTTTTACATATAACATGTGTCTATAATATATAGCATGTATTTAATATGTATGTATACATGCATATTATATGTATATATATGTTGTAGTTATGTATATATGTATATAATATGTTGCAAGTATGTAATGTACATATTATATAATAGTAAATATGTTTATAATATATAGTATATATGTAATATATCTCCTACACACATAACTAATATGTATAATATGGTTATGTTAATTAATGTATTTGCTATATGTTTATATATAATACAAGGTATAACATGATAAATATATATTACATATAATAGGATTACATTTAATAATTGTTACAACATAATGTCATATGTATTTCACATATATCAGTATCTATGTAATGGGTGTATATAATTATCATAGTATATAATAGTTTACAAGTGTAAACATTTATAATGAATTAAACGTCTTAGTGATTTAAAGTTCATTCATATACAGCATGGCACAAACCCATCTCCAGCACACACTGACCCAGGTACCAGAATTAGACCATCCCAATTGGATGGTTGACAGATCAGTCAGCAAAACTAGGACGTCACTGAGCTCCCCATGACTCCATTGTCCCTTCTGCTGGATTAGACCATATCAAACAATACATTTGACTTGTATGCATTAGCAGTCATTTTCTGAAATGGTACATATAGATTTTGTTTTAAGAGGAGTGCCCCCATGAGTGGGGGGAAGGGCAGAGGGAGAGAGATCTTAAGCAGGCTCTACGCTCAGTGCCAAGCCCTCTTCCGGTCTTGTTCTCACAACCCTGAGATCATGACCTGAGCTGAAATCAAGAGTCGGATGGATGCTTAACCGATTTTTCTATTCCTTCTGTGTTTTGCTCTATAAGATATCATCCATTCCTGGACCCCAAGGCGTGAAGAGTAAATGGGTGTCCCATTTGTTCATGCAGACAAAATCCTATTATTCCACCAAGTGTTGAACAACTCTTGGGAATACTAATTCTTTGTAATCATAACAAAGCTCAGATCAGCCAGTAGAAGAATATATTCGTGCCTCTTAATGGCAGAGAAGACATTCTGGGTAAGATTTCCAGCCATCAAGCAGTGATTCTATTACTTTTTAAAAGTTAGAGATTACAAAGGGAGATGAAGAACTAGTTCCTTAACTGTACCATGATTCAAAGGATTCAGAAACCCACAAAGACTCCTACAGTCTATTTCAAACAATCACGAAGGCCAACACAGGTCGGGACCCACGGCAAGGTGTGTCTTCCTTCTCGTAGGTACAAATGTAGGCTCATCTTGAGTGTACCCAGTGTTATGCTAACAATACTGTTCTGTGTTCTTCCTCTATGAAGCACCATTCTATCATACATCATTTTGGTATTTTTTTCATTTCAAAGACCCTGCATTTTTCTCTCCACCCTTATTAAAACCTATGCTTAACTTACTTCCTAGATGTTCTTTGGATGGTGGCCCAGATCCTACGCAAAGAAAAACAATGTATCAACATGCCATTTCCACACGGAATTTGGGCAACCTGATTCTTTTTTTAAGATTCTATACATTTATTTGAGAGAAAGAGAGAGTGAGCAGGAACAGAAGGAGGTGCAGAGGGCCGAGGGAGAGGGAGAAGCAGGCTCCCCACTGAGCAGGGAGCCTGACATGGGGCTCGATCCCAGGACCCTGAGATCATGACCTGAGCCAAAGGCAGACGCTTCACTGACTGAGCCACCCTGGCATCCCTGGGGCCACATCACCTTGATTTTATCTACGCTCCTTCCCGAGGCAAAAACCCATTCCAAAATCATTGCAAACACCACCCTTCTCAGGACAACTAATCCCTTCAAAAATTAATGGGCTTTATTTTTTATAAATTAGAAGTATGGAGTTCCCACCTACTCTCTCCCCGCATACACAATCTACCCTATTAATAACATCTTGCACTAGTGTGGTACATTGTTATAACTGATGAACAAATATTGATACAATATTATTAACAAGGGGTTCTGGTTTACATTACTGGTTCCATCTTGGTTTTGTGTATTAGAGGTTTGGACAAATCCATCACGGTATGTGTCTACTGTTAGTACAAAATAGTTTCATTGCCCTAAAAATCCTGTGTTCCATCCGTTCATCTCTCTTTCCCCCAAGCTCCTGGCCACCACTGATTTTTTTTTACTGTTCCCATAGCTTTTCATTTTCCATAATATCATAGAGCTGGAATCCTACAGGGTGGAGCCTTCTCAGATTGGCTTCTTCCCCTTATCAGTATGGATTTAAACTTCCTTCATGTGTTTCTGTGGGTGGACAGCTTATTCCTTTGTATCACTGAATGATATTTCATTGCATGGAGGCAGCCCAGCGTGCTTTCCCATTCACCTGTTGAAGGGCATCGTGGTTTCCAATTTCATTCTCAGGCAGGTAGAAGTTGCTGGCAGCTTCCGTCCACTTTCTGACTCCGTCCCTACCCGGACACCTGGAAAATATCTGAAGCTCATAGTTATCCTTTTCCTTTCCTGGTGTAAACCTATAAACCTGAGCTGTAGAATATGAATAGAATAATGACAATTTTCGCAGTAAAAATAACCTTCCCCACACTGTCCATCCTCCCCCATGTGGCTAAAAGAGATGAGGGGTCTTCCTCCTTGTTAGAAATGAATGAAAATAGGAACCTCCATAGTGTTTTCCAGAGTGGCTGCACCAGTTTGCATTCCCACCAACAGTGTAAGAGGGTTCCCCTTTCTCCACATCCTCGCCAACACCTGTTCTTTCCTATCTTGTTAATTTTAGCCATTCTGACTGGTGTGAGATGGTATCTCATGGTGGTTTTGATTTGTATTTCCCTGATGCTGAGGGGATGTTGAGCACTTTTTCATGTGTCTGCTGGCCATCTGGATGTCTTCTTTGGAGAAATGCCTGTTCATGTCTTCTGCCCATTTCTTGACTGGATTATTTGGGGTTTTTGGGTGCTGAGTTTGATAACTTCTTGATAGATCTTGGCTACTAACCCTTTATCAAGTAGGAGACTCTTTTCTCCACTTTTACTATAGCCAAAGGCTTCGAAGGAGGACTTTTTAGCTTCCTAAAAATGGGAGCTTATTATCGCGTGAGTCAGCTGTGATTCTGGACCTGAGTAATTTCTCAGGTCATGTCAAGAGCCCGCTGCTCTATATCATGGGTTCTTGTTTGCAGAGCAAGAATTATCCCTATCGTGCAGCTTTTAAGAAGGAAATAAGTTTTGTGTTACTGTATTTGATGTTCTATGAATCATAATCGATGTCTGGATTTTTCTGTGTGTGTGTGTGTGACCAACTGTCAACTGGTAAGGAGTGTAAAGAGCAGGGAGAAAAAATGATCAGAATTCACTGAACTGATGACTATTAATTCTGCGTTTGTATGGCGATGTTGGAAATGCTTGCTAGGGAAGGGAATGCAGATATTTAGCTCCAGGAGCATGGAAGTGGCTTTCTAAATTGCCAATCTTGGGGGGATGGAGAAATATGTAGGATGGAGATGGAAATGTTTCTGTATTCTCATAAGGTAATGAATGAGCTGTCATCATTAATAGCCACAGGGAAGGGTTGGCAGCTCGAGCAGAATGAGTAGGAAAAGAGCATGATAGCCTGTCCCTGCCTAATGAAGCCGAGAGATTAAAGATACTCAATCATAGCATTTTACCAGTACACCTGGATTCTCTTTATTAAAAAGGCATTTATCTAATGATCCATGGCAAGCTATTACCAGAAATGGAGAATGGTGTTATTGATAGAAAGAGGATAAAAAGCCATCGAAGAAGGAGTATTTCCTCACTGTAATAAACCTTGATAAAGTATTGATCTTTAAAGGAAAATTGTTGGTTTTGCGTTTTGCGCTGGGCTGTCAAGCTTAGTTATAGAAAGAATTATTTAGCAGAATTCCCAGCACTTAGTGTTAATGAACTCAAGAGGTTTTATTTTTTTTAAATCAAGTAATTTTTATGCAAAATTGTAGTTCGATGATTGGTACAATGCTGAGAGAAAATTCTGTGTTATTAAAAAACGAGAGTATTACTCTGAGAAAATCCATTACCCAATGGATACCTTATTGTAGATTTTGTCAATGCATCTGTTTAAAGTGATCGGATGCAATTGTTAAAATCATCTTGCTCTTTTCCACCAGCATGGGGCGGATAGGACAGAGGAATTCGTACACTAAACTAATTCACAATACTCCTACCTGTTAGTGGATTATTAAGCCATTCTGGTGAAAATAAGCACAGAATGCCTTGGTGGTTACGTTTACACTTAATAGAGAAACAGAGCGGAGTGAGAAAATATGAGAAAGAGAGCAAAGTAGACATGTGGTATTTGGTTCAAAAACCTGAAATGTGCTTTGGTCTTCGTCTCTGTGGGTTCCTTGCTGTATTGCCGCATAGACGCTGGAACATAATGTTCTTGGAAGCCATGCTCGAAGCCAGAGAAGCCTACTGCGGTGGTCATGAGCGCGCACCCACCATGAGGTGCGACGGAGTGGGATTCCAGGGTAACAGCTCAACGTAAGAGTATCTACTTCCGTGAGGCACACATGCTCTGCAAGGTACACATACAGTGTCCCCACAGCAGGGGTATGTTCCTAGCATCCCGATCGGAATTATTCATAAAAGGGCATATTTAAAATACGGTAAAGGAGACATAACACTATGTGCAAAGTGCCGGTGACCAAAGACACGGTGTAGGAGTCCATGCATGTCCACTGGCTTGAATATGCAGACGTAAAGATAGAGAGAAAGTCGATTAGTGGTTGCCACCTGCAGGGCTGGAAATCAGCAGGGACTCCCACGTGTCAAAGGTGTCCTTTGGGGTGACAAACATGATCTGGGATAGGCAGTGGTGATGGATGGACAACTCTGAACGTACCAAAAACACACACACACAAACCCTGGCTTGTGCATTCTATGGTATAGGAATGACATCTCAAAAAAGCAGATAAAAAACACGATAGGATTCCCATCAGGTGCCAACCCTGGTTATGATGCCAATGTGTTCAAAAGGCTCCATATCGACAGGAGGAAACCAACAAGCTGTGACCATAAAACCCTTGAAAACCATAAAACCCTTGAGTGCCTGGCTGTGACCATAAAACCCTTGAAAAACAAGAATCTAGGTCCTTCTGCCTCAGAGCATGGCTCTTGAATCAGTCACTGTACAATGTCGTGGGGGTGAATTCCCTTGCAGAATCTCAGGGGCTGAATCAGAATCTGCATCTTAGCAAAATCCCAAGGGGGTGCCATGCACGCTTACATTTCTGCAAGATCCCAGGGGGGTGCTGTGCATGCCCACATTTACACCAGATCCCAGGGGTGGTGTGCACGCCCACGTTCACACAGACCCAA
Organism: Ursus americanus; assembly: GCF_024610735.1. Classification (NCBI taxonomy): domain Eukaryota; kingdom Metazoa; phylum Chordata; class Mammalia; order Carnivora; family Ursidae; genus Ursus; species Ursus americanus. Next base: position 120,312,018 of record NC_142164.1, on the reverse strand, counting down.
AAGGAGGTGGTGTGCACACGGGCATTTAGATTGCTGGGGGGTGGTGTGCACGCTCACATTTACATTTAGCAAGTCCTGAGCTATACCTCATGCCATGCAGGGATCATTCTGTAGAATTACTTTCTTGTGGTTGGAACTCAGTCAGCACTTTTACAGAAAGTGAACCAGAGACCCCATGTCTCACGTTCAGACGCCCAGCCACTCTGTAGAGTCAGGTGTGTGTGTTAGCTCAGCTCCCTTTGGAGGGGAGCAGGTGCCAATACCCTGATGAGTAATCAAGTCTTAGGAAGACATCAGTGGCACTCTGCTATAGGAGTGTACCAGTCCTCCAGCCACGTGCACAACCGCATGTTTGCTGTTGGAAATAAGCATTTTATGTGCACATCGGTACAGCCACCGTGGAAAACGGTAAGGAGAGTCCTCAAAAAATTAGAATAGAACGCATGTGCCCCTTTGAATCACTGTTTGTATCCTTTGGGAAAATACCTAATGTTTATAGCAGCCATGTCCACAATGGCCCAACTGTGGAAAGAGGCCAGTTCTCCATGGACAGATGAATGGATAAAGAAGAGGTGGTCTATATAGACAATGGAATATCATGGAGCCATCAGAAAGCATGAAATCTTGCCATTTGCAATGACTGGATGGAACTGGAGGGAATTATGCTACGTGAAATAAGTCAATCAGAGAAAGACAATTATATGATTTCACTCATATGTGGAATTTAAGAAACAAAACAGAGGAGCATAGGGGAAGGGAAGGAAAAAGAAAATAAGATGCAATCAGAGAGGGAGACAAACCATAAGAGCATAAGAGACCCTTAACCACAGGAAACAAAGTGAGGGTTGCTGGAGGGGAAGGGGGTGGGGGATGGACTAGATGAGGGATGGGTATTAAGGAGGGCACTCGAGGCAATGAGCACTGGGTGTTGTATGCAACTGATGAATCACTAAACTCTACCTATGAAACTAATAACACAGGAAATGTTCATTAAACTGAACTTCATTTAAAAAATAATAATAACACTGCAATACATTATTTGTGACAGTTGAAGAGTCCACGTAACATGGGGGCACTGATGAGCGTAGACAACTGTGCAATCCATACGTCATACTCCCGAAACTAATATAAAATTGCACGTGAATTACACTTCACTAAAACAAAGAAGCAGCATCTTTAAAAACACAGTTGTAAGAAAACCGTGAACAGAAAGACTACCCCTCATGAACTCGAACACATCACCCAGTGGAAAGACTGTAAAAGTACAACTGGGTATGGAGATGGCGTAAAATGATTCTAGGGCATGTCTGTGGTTCTATCTCTGTGTGTGTGTGAATTTGACAAGTTTCAGTATTTATGAGCCCCCATTAGTCTTCTGCAGAAGAGAGATAATGCCCGTGGCCTCCTTCCTTCAGAACGACTTTGGATCAAAGAAACAAAGGTGTGTGAACATGTTCCATAAATTCTGTTATGACATAAAGATGACTCATCTTTTATCAACCAGGCTGCTGCGTTCCTAATTTATCGTTTCTTTGCGGCCAGTGCTTTGGACACGGATCTTGTGCTCACATGGAAAATTTTCCTCTCCGTTCTGCTGCAACTAGCCGTGGACACCGAGTCTCCTTTCCGTATGTTTGTTAATTGGGATTATGAATTACCGCCTTAAAATTTATTTTCTCTAAGGTTTATTGCCTCATTTTTCATCGTGTTTACATGCTCTATGGCATTTAGCTTTTCTTAGCTATCCCATGGGCTGGGTTTGGCAAAAGAGAAAATCACTTAAGTGAAGTGGAGGAAAAAAAAAAATCCTCGTGTTGAATATAAAATCATTACACCATAACCACCTTTTTCTTAAAGCTGGAACAATTCATTTAGTTTGCTTTGACACCTCGTACCGAAGTTTTCATTCTCAGCTTTTCCTGTTGCATGATTTAATCCACTTTATTCTTACGATGTATTTCCAGTTGCCCAAATGGGTTTCTTAAACACGTCTTGGATAGATTATCTTCATAAATCCTATAAATTCTATCAGCAAATGCAAGCTTGCTTATTCCTGAATATAATCAACCTATGTTCATGCAAGTATTGGGACAGCACAGATTCTCAGAAGGGTCTATATGGTTCTATATCACAGGAAGCAGTAGGTACGATGCTGATGTTTCTTTCCTTTATGCTTCTAGAAATACTGGTTGAGACCAGAGTGTGAATGACAGTGTGCTAATTCTATTCTGAGAATAAACAGGCAAATAGGAAGGATGGAACCGGCTCCGTTTTAAACACGAATACAGATTTTTATTTTTTATTTTTATTTTTTTAAAAAGATTTTATTTATTTATTTGACAGAGACAGCCAGTGAGAGAGGGAACACAAGCAGGGGGAGTGGGAGAGGAAGAAGCAGGCTCCTAGCAGAGAAGCCTGATGTGGGGCTCCATCCCAGAACACAGGGATCACGCCCTGAGCTGAAGGCAGATGCCTAATGACTGCGCCACCCAGGCGCCCCCGAATACAGATTTTTTAAACAACAATCCAAAACATTCACACATCTTTGTGTGTGTGACAATGTTCTCAGGATCTTGAGACAAGGGCAAAGGGATGTCCTGCTAAATGCTGTGTTTCCAGCCTGCTTGAAATTCTCTCTCCCTCTCCTCTTCCCCCGAGGGAGCTTTGCTACCAAAACGCCAAATAAAACAAAAAAAAAATTCCCCTAAATCGGCCTCAGGACATCCAGGCTCTGGTTCCTGAAAAGCAGCACCATAGTAACCTCGGGTAGAAGATGGGTATGATTGGGAAAACCACAAAGATTAGGACACCGAGGCACTGGGTGTCTTCTGGAAGCAGGATTCCTGAGATTTCCCGTCTTCTCATTCTTGCTACAGAGCCGCCAGCAGCCAGACGTGAGCCTGCCGACATTGAGCAGATGTCTTACAAATCAAGTTGCTGGATCCTTTTTTTGCTTCTTAATTCACTCTCCTTTGATCAAACGTTCAGAAATTCTATTTGAGAGGTTGCTCTTGCTGGTTGCCATATGTTGCCGCATTTCAAAGGAGTTCAGCAAATCCACCTGGGCCACGAAAGGAACATCTCTCCATGCCAGCTCTAATTGTGAGATGTATTTAGTATTCATACTCCGAGTTGGGTTCGTTCATGTTAGACATCGCGGTAGTAGCTTCTCCGTAGGAACGTGCGTATGTGGGTCAAGAAGTTCCTCCTTTCTTGTGTCCACGGCTGCCTGAAGACCAGCTGTCATGGAGCCCCATTGTGGTTCTGCTTTTCCTATCAGGGTCTTGCAAAGATGGTGAGGTCCTCAAGGACAGAGAGCCTTTATTGCTCATCTCTTGAGTTCCATTTTCAACAGAAAGCTTTAGAGGAAGAATGCTTCTAGTGCACATTGCATACATGTAGGGATGAAGAAGGGGAGACGGGAGGAGGGAGGAGGCGGGGAGGGACACAGGTGGCATTTATGGAGAGAGTCAAACACCTTACAACACATTAGAGGAATATGTTAGTTTTTTGGTGTTTGTAAGCCATATAATTGAGCTTGTTGAAGGCAGTCTGACATTATTCTGCCTACTGAGTTTGTGCCCTGAAAAGAGGGGCCAGACTCATCTGATTGAGCTCTTCTTTCTCTGTGCCCCCTAGAAGGGGTCACCGATTTTGACAAAAGGGTGGATTTGGCTTGCCTCTCTGCAGGGGGTTTGTCACGGGGAGCGGCTCTAGCTTCCCAGGTGACAGAGTGTAGAATGCATCTCAAGGCCATAGACTTGGTGACCCAAATGCGTGGTATGAGATCAAGCTAAGCACTGACCCAGTGAGACACAGTTGCCCACCCTATCACCCTCTAGCTGGCCCCTTCTTGGCCTTTTGAGCTTCAGTGCATTGGAAGATGCCACAGAACTGTGTTCTACAACTGGTCAACCCACACGTAGATGATGCCATGTGGTACTGTACACTCCACTTCCGGCAAGAATGTCTCCAGCTGTCAGCTCCTGCTGGGTCCACCATGCTAATGAGACAATGTTGTCCATGGGGTGATGGGTTCCAGGCATCTGCATAGCTGATCAGCCACATTTGTTCCTCTTCCTGATCCCAAGCAGGGGAAAACCTCTCTCTTCCTTTTTCCGTTCTTACACCCCATCCCTGAAATCTGTGATCATAGTCAAACTGAATTTAGCGATGTATCTAACAGTGGTTCTCCATCATTAGAAGAAAAGAACCGTTGTGTTACTCAGGCTTCCCTAGAGAAACAGTACCAGTGTATGCACTGTGGGGTTGGGGTGGAGAGAGGGATGAATGCGCAGAGCACAGGGGGTTTCAGGGCAGTGAAACAGATATTCCGTGATAAGATATGGTGCATATGCTTCCAAAGTCAGAAGATCCAATGCCAACAATGAATCCCAATGTATACTTTATGTGATGATGACATGTCCCTATACGTTCATCGGTTTTAACAAATATCCCACGTTGGTGGGGGATGTGGATTAATGGGCAAGGCCATGCATGTGTGGGGACAGGGTGGGTGTGGGAAACCTTTTACCTTCTTCTCAATGTTGCCACGGAACTAAAACTGCTCTAAAAAGATAAAGTCTTCTAGGGACGCCTGAGTGGCTCAGTCGGTGAAGTGTCTGCCTTCAGCTCAGGTCATGATTCCAGGGTCCTGGGATCGAGTACCACATCAGGCTCCTTGCTCAGCGGGGAGCCTGCTTCTCCCTCTGCGGCTCCCCCTGTTTATGCTCCCTCCCTGACAAGTAAATAAATAAAATCTTTAAAAAAATAAAGTCTTGTTTTTAAAAAAAGTACAAAAAAATCGAATAATTTATTTTAAAAATATGAAGGGCATAGATTTTGGGCACTGGAATGAATTACGTGCCCAGTGGTTGTCATTCTGACCTATTTTTTCCAAAGTTACTCTTCACGCCTGCTTAACTGAATTCTTTATGCTGTAGCACATTTACCAAAAAAATATATTCTTAGGCCACACCCTGGAAAGTGGCATTTGTAGACTTTTGCTGTCCCGTTGCAATGATTCCATAAAGAACTTGTGAAGATTTTTTTTAAAGATTTTTATTTATTTATTCGACAGAGACAGAGACAGCCAGCGAGAGAGGGAACACAAGCAGGGGGAGTGGGAGAGGAAGAAGCAGGCTCATAGCGGAGGAGCCTGATGTGGGGCTCGATCCCAGAACGCCGGGATCACGCCCTGAGCTGAAGGCAGACGCTTAACCGCTGTGCCACCCAGGCGCCCCCTGAAGAATTTTAATACAAATTTGGAAACTCCAAGTTTCTACCCGAAATGTCCCCGTGGTTTGACAGCGAGTATGGTTATTGTGTTACTGGCCATGTTAAAATTTACAGTCATATCCTTGTCATTTTATAATTCTGTGTCAACAAAGTCAAAATAAAATCTTCCGTTTCGTATCACATGTTTGTGTTCATGATTGAAACCCAAGGTGCCAAATTAAAGGGCTTTCTGGAATATTTGTCATAGCATCTGAAGCCCCAAGTCTAAATTAAAGGCTTTTGAAGAAGAAGGACCATCTGATTAAAACCAAAAAAAAAAAAAAAAAAAAAAGGAAAAAGAAAGAAAAAGCCTTTAAAAAGTTCAAGACAATTTCAAATGAAATTCCTTATAGTAGATTTTCCAGAAGTCAGTTAAATTTTATTGTGCACATTATCATCTTTATAGAAGTTGGAGAATCTCTAGAGAAGTGAATTAAAGTTGGTTCTTTTGCTTGTAATAAAATAAAGAATATCCTATTTTACCTAAGGGGATGTCTTCGAAATGACTTTTAAAGTAAAAATCATAAAACTTGAAAGAAAAAAAAAAAAGAAACGAAACCCAGGGAGACTGTGTACATCATTCTTCCTTTTTCTTCCCCTGCCCCAAGAAATTACATAACTAATGCTGTGTGATAAATCTCGGGTCCATCATTTCTTCACCTTTCATGGAGAGGACCATGCATCTGTTCACGCATCAGAACAGGTGTCCAGTTGGAAATGCACAGTGGACAGCTCGTAGGTGGGTTTGCTAATAAGCTGGTAGGCACGGTGCTCTCATGTCATTCCCAGCACACGATGGGCAGAACCCCACAACCCCTTCCCTGACTCATTCACAGAGTCCTTCCCCAAACCCCCACGATTTGCAGGCTCAGCTCTAGTCTGCTAGGATGGAAATGCAGAGTATAACTGTCATTTTTAGAGCTGGGACTGTGGGTACAGATTGATTTCTGACCGTGTGCCCAGCACTGGTCAATGCACGGTGCTCCATTTTGTCACATCCCTGCAGCCACAGAACACTGGGAATGCCCTGGTGTCTTGAGCCCTTTAGAGAGATTGGCTTACTTGGATCTCCCTTGCAATGTTTTCCTTGAGTTACGATTTTTCTCTGCAAGTCATGATGGAATGGTTTTAACACAGGGGTGATATCAGCTGGTGTTTTTGGATTCACTGATACCCATCAGGTGATGGAATAAATATTTATTGATTGGGGGGGGTGATGTGAAAACAGAGCTGACTAGTTCAGAGGACCGATGGTGTTTCTTTTTCAGTGTCTGCTGGGATCTGCGTTGTTGGCTCAAATGTTCATGGTACAAGAGATGAAACTTAGCTTTGAACCTCCTTGATGTCTACACCTGTATCTATGGCTAGTGAGGTGAGGCTGGGTTCACACGTTACACACCCCACATCACCGGGAACCCCTGCAGAGAATACCTTCTCCTCCCACTTACTAACCCCTCATCCTGCTTATTCACTTCATGCTGTTTATGGTGGTGTCCAGTGGTCTCACTGTGTGTTTTTCTTCTTGTTTCCTGCCAGTCTCTGACCTTGACTATGAGCTCCGTGAGTGCCCAGATCTTTAGTATCTGCCTCCTTGCCTGTGTAACGCCTGGTCTGTAGTCAGTATAGTTGGGTAAAAGGAAAGAATATACGTATACACATATTGGATACACAGTTGCGTGTTTGCCGTGTAACCCAGGGCACTAGTTCGAGATATTGGATACAAGGTCGCCTGTTTGCCTGTGTAACTCCTGGTTGGTAGTTGGTTCGTGGCTGGATAAAAGAAAAATAAACATATGCATGTTGCTATAGATTGAATGCTTGTGTCCCCCTGACCCACCCAAATTCATATGTTGAAATGCTAACTCCCGAGTTGATGGTATTAGGAGGTGGGGTGTTTGGGAGGGGATTGGGTCATAGGGTGGAGTGCCTACGGTGCGATTAGCATCCTTACAAAAGAGACCCCACAGAGCACCCCCTTGCCCATTTCACAGCAAAAAGACGCTATGTATGAACCAGGAAGTGGGCCCTCACCACACACCAGATTGGCAGGTGACTTGATGGTAGACCTCAAGTGAGAGATGAATGTCTATTGTTTATAAGCCCTCCCCCCATCCACAGCATCCTCTTATAGCAGCGCAAACGGACTAAGACGTACGAAGTAGGAGGTACTTGTGGACGATAGATTGATGCCTTTCCTGACTTCAGAAAGTCCCCAAAGGGAATAAAGAGGAATTATCTCAAAAGACCAGCTGCGGTCATATCCACAGAGATTATAAGGGAATATTAATAATGGCAAATGACATCGTGGGAAATGGAAACATCAGGGAGCTTTGTTTCCATGTTCTAGGATTGCATTCAAGAGAACGTTTTACAGAGCCTGACCCAAAGGCATTGTTCTATTTCCCTACAAGGGAATTCAGCAACCATTCCATTCACATTTTATTTGCCTTAGTCTTTTGAACAGTCTGAGGGGCAGACTTGATCTCAGCCAGTTCCTAGAATAAGAAACTACATGGAAATGCCTGCCCTTCATAATTATATTTACTTTTACTGCAAGAACTCGGGAATGAAAGAAAAGGAAAACGGATGCCGGTTCCCCAAATATTTAATCCAGCGTCCTCACCTACATGCTCACGCTCAAGCCATTCTAGACTGTCGAGATGCTCGCAAGAGCATCGTGCGGGGAATGGGACTCTCGGTGGAACCCCTACAGAATGGACGGGGTGCTGCCCGAGCTCTTCACGGACGACACGTTTCATGACACAGGTGCGAATTTTAGCTTATGCAAGGCAGGTGGAAATCATGGGTGCGGTTTCTAACTCACTCGTCTTTCAAAGGCCACTTTTCCTGGCTAATTTTTCCACTTCCCTGGGCTACCATGTGCAGAGCATCTTCACACATCTGGACAAGACACCCTTCCTTTTGTGGACTTGGTGCAGCGGGACGAGGAGACTATCCTCGATGATTCTGGATGAGTCAGAGCGAGGGGCTTTCATGCTCCCCAAACACCCCTCCGCTCAAACATTTAAGAGCGAGAAAAAAAAAAAAAGTTTCATCTTGGTCAATCCGCTGTTGTTTGGTCTGTGGAGATCCATAAACACCAATGCGATTTTGTGCTGAGTCGTGAAGACAAGTCACACAGTGTGTCGGAAGGACACGGGGACTCAGGCATCACGAACATACAGGGTCAGAGAGGACCCGGGAATTAGCTGAACTCTCACGGTGAACCTGAACGGTCTACGTATTCGTCTAGGCAACAGGGATGTCATTAATCAGAAATAGAAACTGATTTCAGAAAATAGCATGCCCCTTATGCCTGTGGGTTCTAATGTGCACGGTATGCTCTTCTCATAGCATCTCTGATTCTGTACACATCTGTGTTGCTGTCCTATGTAGACATTCCTTCCAGGTATTCTGACACCCAGGGAGAACTTTGCAACTGGTCAAGGAATGCATGCCCAGGGATGTGGGCCCTGGAAACAGGATTATTATCTAGAGAAGTTTTAGGCAAAGCAAAAAAGAATATATATATACATATATATATATGTATATATATATATATATTTTTTTTTTTCTCACAAGAGATTTCCCTATATATCGAAGTGATCGTTTTAAGGATTTCCCTTATCGATATTTACTGAGGGGTTTTCTAAGCAAGTTAGAGGAGACAGAGGAGCAGTGTGTCTCAGCGGACTGGCTCGGCATATTCCACGCACCTGCTCTCATGTTCCGCGCACCTGCTCTCACGTTCTGCGCACCTGCCCTCACATTCCGCGCACCTGCTCTCACATTCCGCGCACCTGCTCTCACATTCTGCATACCTGCTCTTCCATGGCTGTCTCGATCTGAAGACGTGGTAGCACTCTTACCACCTTCCCCATGAACATCATCTGACTCCTTGGGGGGCTTCTGCAAAGGGGTGGGGTCACCCTGGGAAAATGTTCGCCGTGCACTACACAGGAGGGTTCTGCTTAACCGTGAGAATCTCACTGTAGACGAAAACCACACATTCTGCAATGTGCAGTGGGCAGGGGGGGCTTCTAAAATCATGCCAACCTCCTAAATGCCAACTGTAACAACGCATGCGCTTTTGAAAGCACTTGACTCCCCGCAGAGCTGATGTCATGGTGTTTCAGTGAGCCCGGAGGTGCGTGGACGAGGAGATGGATTTGCTCGGCGGGGGGCATGGGTGAGTCTGCTAACGAGACGTCTTAGGGTAAAGAGTCTCCATGCTCTTCTGTTTCCTGCTACCGAACGTAAATAACAAAAACGGAGAAAAGAAACTCAATCTGAAACGCCACGCGTTGACGGGTCAGTCACCGTGACGCTGGGGGAATACTGTCCTTACATCTGAATGCCTCTCCTTCCAAAAAGGGGTGTTAAGACGTAGCCCGTGTGCTCAAGATAAGGAAAGAGGCCACATCTCCTTACCTGCGCCTTTGTAAGAAGTCTGCATTTACTGAATTCATGCAAAAGCTCAGAACATTTATCACAGGCATGTGTTAATCGTGCCCTATGGCCTCTGGGTCACTTTTTAAAAATGAAAGTCTACTCAGGTGTTCTGACAAATCGAGGGCCTAAGGACACAGCATTTAGACATCTGCTTTCTTAAATGCATACCCTTCCCTGAATGCTTATTTGAATGTACTTCCAAATCAGTCCGTGGATATTCGATGTCTCCTCTGCACTGAAAATAAACTAAAAAAAATAGTAATCGTTCAGTAATTTGCTTATGGTTTTGCTGATGTTATTTAAAAAAAAATAAAAGGCAGGGCTTCCCTCCATATAAAAAGAATAAGATGAATTTCAAATTGCACACACATTACAATATAATGTTTTAGCTGAATTCAGTAAATCAATGCAACACTTTTATCTAATCCATAGAGAAGTTGCTTACGCATTGCTCAGCCCAGGAGAATTGAATAAAAAAATATTCATGGTTTAGTTTTTTTTTTTTTTTTTAATGCCCAAGAGTCAGTGGGTGTGATGGCATATCAATTTTTGGCACCGTTTATGACTTTTCTTTCTATTTTAGACTATCTCTTAGAATGCTCGGTGAGTCTGTTAATCAAGATGGAACTTACATTAAAATTGGGAACATCTTAGAATTAAAGTATAAATTTGCAACTAAATGGGCCATTGGCCTATGTGTGAGCTTTCTCTTTGAATTCTCTGTGTTCACCCTGAGTGTGATTCCTGCTTGGGTCAAGGTCCTCCAACAGTGTCCCGCCTTCAAATGTCTGAACATTTTTAGAGACGCAGAAACAACCACAGGTCGGAAAAACCCAGTGTTTTACACTCTGACTACTGTAAACTTTGACAGAAAAGGGGGAGAAATGATCCCAGAGTTGCCTAAAAGAAGATAGGAAGGAGCATTCCCCAAATAGGAAAGCCAGAAAGAAGAGAGTTTCTAGCCACTCTGAAGGAACTCATTTGGGATAAGGGTCCTGACGGGCAAATGATGCCATCAGTAAAAAGTGGACTGTGATCACTGTAGATTGATGACCTTGAAATGGTTCCTTGGAAAAATTCTGGAATGTGTTTTCAAATGCATGCATGATGAACACAAAGAGAGAGACTGTGTTTCTAGCGGTCAGTAGGAACTCCCCCACAAAAATTAAGATATGCAAATGAGTTGAACTAACCTCATTTTCCTTTTCTAAAATAAAGTTGAAGAATGATCCCTTAAAAAAGAAGCTAGGAAGGGATTCACAACCACCTTTGATATGATCAACTTATGCTTATGGGACAAGAGGTACATTTAAAAAAAAAAGATTTTGTTTATTTATTTGTCAGAGATAGAGAGAGAGCACAAGTAGGCAGAGCGGCAGGTAGAGGGAGAGGGAGAAGTAGGCTCTCCGCTGAGCAAGGAGCCCAATGTGGGACTCGATCCCAAAACTCATGACCCGAGCCGAAGGCAGACGCTTCACCGACGGGAGCCACTCAGGTGCCCTAAGAGATCCATTTTTATTTCTCATCAATGTAAGAACCTGTCTCCCATATACCGAATATATACATTTGCATTTGAAGACTGTCGTTATTAACAGTTTACCAAAAACGTTATAATGCATTTATCATTGAGAGAAGTGAGGGATGAGTTGGACTTTGCCATTTAAGAGTTTCTTCTACCAAGATGCACAACCGGTTTTTTTAAAAAATCAAACAGGTAGGCAAAGCAGTACAGACGGCTTGATCAAGAAAAGGCTTTAAACTACGAGGAATATGTCCGTCTAGATAAGAGACAGAGGCAGGGAGTGGGGGAGAGGCAGAGGGAGAGAGAGAGAATCTCAGACTCCCTCCTGACTGCAGAGCCCGATGTAGGGCTCGATCTCACGACCCTGAGATCATGACCTGAGCCAAAATCAAGAGTCGGACGCTTTATTGACTGAGCCACCCAGATGCTCCCAAAATGTGATATTTAAATATATACATAGGTATAATGCACAGATACAGAAATACACTTGTTACTGTTACATGCAAAGGTATGACTGTGTATGGATATTATATGCTATAATTTTACTTTTATATGTAACAATACGTGTACTTAAAAAAACAGACTCCAGTTATGACACAATGTAATTCTGGCATACATACGCTTACACAATACACCCTGTGTGTAACAATAGCAAATGTATTTATGGCCTCTTCCCTTCCTTGCCAGGCACTGAACAAGGCTCTTGAAATATAATTGTAACAAGCATATTCATTCTTTCATATGTGTCTGAACTGTGGTAATGCAGGTTTGTGGTTTTTTTTTTTTTTTTTTGGATAAAGGGTACTTCGAAGGACATTTTTTAAATGAAAAAAACCCCTATTATATAGAAATGTTTGATTTTCCCTGTTGTATAAATGCAGTATTTTCATTTTGCATCACAAGTATTTAAATACCATAATACCTTCACTTCCTGTCAGGTGCATACTTTCTAAGCATGCTCGTATGAAGTCCTGGCTTCATGTCTAAATAGCTGTGAAACGTCCGGAGACCCATTCTATGCTCTGATTCATTTCCAATTCTTCATCTGAAAAATAAAACATGGAAACAGATCTCATGCAGTCGCAGAGTAATTAAAAAGATAATGCACTGAAAAAATGTCCGTGAGGTCTAGAGCTCTGGCAAGGACAAGTGTCAATGTGGACATCCTCGTATTTGTGAAGACCCACCAGAAAATCAGTGTAAGGACAACTGACACCTGTTGGGGGGCAAAATATGTTCTGTAGGCATTATGGGCTGATGGAGCCCTGACTGTGCACTTCACATTTTCCCCCCAATAAATACAGCAATCCAATGGGATTAAGGATGAAGACTGTTAAAGGCAAAGGCAGTGTGTCTTAATGACATTAAAATCAAAATTAGAAATAATTAGTCCAGGCGCTCAAACCCAAACAAAATTATCCACGTCACTCTTTGCACAAATGTCACATAGTGTAAAGACTGCTAAGATTTTACAGTCCCTGGGCACGCTTTCCTCCGAGGTGTGCGAGTAGCAATCAGTGAGAGACGGTGAGCGATTTCTTTCTTTCTTTCTTTCTTTCTTTCTTTCTTTCTTTCTTTCTTTCTTTCTTTCTTTCTTTCTTCTTCTTTCTTTCTTTCAAGATTTTATTTATTTATTCGACAGAGATAGAGACAGCCAGCGAGAGAGGGAACACAAGCAGAGGGAGTGGGGAGGAAGAAGTAGGCTCATAGCGGAGGAGCCTGATGTGGGGCTCGATCCCAGAACGCCGGGATCATGCCCTGAGCCGAAGGCAGACGCTTAACCGCTGTGCCACCCAGGTGCCCCGAGCGATTTCTTTCTTTACCAGGAAGAGTGAGTGCTGGAGTTGACCTTGAACGGCAAGTCGGATTTGAGGATGTGGATGTGAGGGGGCCCGTTCCTGGTAAATAAAAGGCCATAAACACAGTTCCCCGAAACTCTGTGCTCTTGACTCAGTGGAGCACAAGTGGGAATCACAGAATCGGGAAAGTGAATTTGAGTCCAAGTGTGAATCATACTCAGACTGAGTTCGAGATGACTGAAGAGATGACGGAAGGGAGATTTTTCCCAGACACGAAGGGCCTCAAGTAGCAGGTTAAAATATTTTGCCTATTTTTTTTTTAAGATTTTTTTATGTGAGAGAGAGAGTGTGTGTGTGTGAGAGAGAGAGATCACGAGCAGGGAGGAAGGGTAGAGGGAAAAGCAGACTCCCCGCTGAGCAGGGAGCCTGATGCGGGACTCAATTCCAGGACCCTGGGATCATGACCTGAGCTGAAGGCAGATGCTTCACCGACTGACCCACCCAGACGCCTCTAGCAGGTTAAAATATTTTGAGTTTGAGTCTGTAGGCAGCAGGCAAGGAGTAAAGGTTTCTGAGCAGGTGGCAAACACAATCACCACACATCTCACTTGGGCAGTCTGAGCTCCCTAAAGACAGGGGAGAGTAAAACAAATATGTTGACCCAATGCATCACAATACCAACCCCCCCCCAAACCCTGCATTTATATAAAGTAAACTGGGGACATCTATTGAGATACTCCAAACCGAAAAGCAATGATTAAATTTTTCATTTGCAACCTGAAATGGAATTTTCAAACTCATTAGACAAACTTAAATAACACGAGAAATGATTAAAAAAAAAAAGTTGGCTGTTCAGCAGAACCGAAATTATGTAGCTCCTGTTATTATCTTGAAGATAAAAACTAACCGTGAAAGTGACAACCGGCTCTACTGTGAATTTTATGAAGCTAAGTAGAGATGTTAGGCTTGCACAGTAAGAAAAGATAAAATTCATTCTCTCTTTTATTATCCATTTAACAAATATTTAGTAAGAGTCTTCCATATGCTGCAGACTGGGAGAAAGAGCAAAATTGATCAGCTTTGGGCCCCAAGAGAATAAAAAATTCGGCGGAAAAGACAAAACATCAGAATACGCTAGGGAAGCAGAATGTCAAGGATCATCTCATACACGCGTCTCTACGTTGGTTGGAAAGAGAAAGGACATTTGTTCAGGTGTCTGGAAGTTGTGCAAAGAGGGAAGAGTTTTTTTTTTTTTTAAATAAAGTTTGTCTTTATCAAATAAATTAAATTAAGTAAATGAGGTGGGCAAGGGGCTGCCCGGAGGACTGGTGGAGAAAGGGGGTTAAGTCGGTGCTGATGCGGGTAATAAGGGAGACCAAGAGATGACAGATGGTTTCTCCAAAAGGAGATGGTGGGAGAAACTGTCCCAAAAAGTGGCTCAGTGGAGTCAAGGGGACAGCAGTCGGCTAGGAATGGACTCAAGAGAGAACAGAAGAGAGAAAAAGGAAGGCAGTGTATTTAAATAAGTGATTGGGGAGTTTTCCTGCGAAGGTGAGCAGAGGAAGGTGGCGAAGGTGATCTCCCATTACATTTAAAACTCCCTTTAAAAGGAGAGATGGTACGGGCCCGTGGAGGGCTCAGTCGGTGAAGCGTCTGCCTTCGGCTTGGGTCATGATCCCAGGATCCTGGGATCGAGTCCTGCATCAGGCTCCTTGCTCAGCGGATGGCCTGCTTCTCTCTCTCCTTCTGCCTCTGTCCCCCCCATTCGTGCTAGTTCTCTCTCTCAAATAAATAAAATTTGGGGGACAAAATGCAAGATGGTACAGCTTGTGTGATTGCAGGGGTGAACGATGAAGCACAAAGACGTGTGTTTGGGGCACCCAAGTCAGCAGTGAAAGCTGGTTCAGCCCCTGGGCTACTGGCTGAGCATTGAAGAAGGGTCTTCCCTTACCACCCACAGAGGTCTTGTTCCCCAACTGAGAAGGGCCACATCCATGTTGCAGGGGCTTTGAGGAGAGGAGAGAAAAACAGAGGGAACCCCGAACAGAGAGCCAGGCAGACACACCTTTGGAAGGACCGCAGTGATGGAGGAAGTGGGGGGCGGTGAAGAAGGGAGAGGTGGGGAAAGGAGGACAGGCAGGAGAGAGAAAGGGAGGTGATCAAGGAAAAGCAAAGAAGCAGCACAGGTGGAGAAGGAAGAGGTGAGAAAGAGAAGCAGTGGGAGGTGCAGAGAAGAAGAGGACAGGAAGGAGGATGGGAGGAAGAGCTGGTGTGGAAGGGGATGGAGGACCACAAGGAGGGGGAAGTGAGGAACCAACAGGAGATGAGGAAGAAGACAGAGAATACCCCATGATGTGTTGCTTGGAAAGGTGAACTGAGGTTGAACTGAGGAGGGGACGGTAAAGACATTAGCTTGGGGGCCGTTTGAACACTGCAGCACCAGACGATGAACATACAGGCTGGTTATGTGGGGCACGGTGTAAGAAAAGAAGGGGTTTCGCCTGTGCTTTGAGGATGGTATAGAGGACACAGTCCATGCCAGGTGAATGCTAAAATCAGGAGGAGTGGCTGGACATGTGGCTTTCATCTGCAAGACGCTGCTGGCGGACACGCAGTGGGATGTGGGCAGTGTGCAGGACAGCTTGGTCAGTATCAGCCCAAAGGATGCCAGCTGGACCGTGAAAATGACAATGGCATGAAAACAAGAGGGAACCCGGTAAGCAGCCTTGGCTTCAGGGATGGATGATTAATTAGTTGTGAGACTTGTTGACATTGACAGGCTGGAGGGGCCCCTGGCTGGACATATCCAAGAGACCTTTGGAGATGTGAATGTGGGGCAAAGAGGAGAGGTCATGTCGCCGATATCTGATGAGAGAATGACTGGGAGGGAGGCGATGATTCAGGCTGCAGAGGTCATAAGAGTTACTAGCAGCAGAGACCAGACACAAGTGGGTGTCGACACAAGAAAACACCCTATTTCTCAACTTTACCCAATTTTAGCCATTTTTGTGGTTGACTTGTTATCTCATATCTCTCGAGTATATGAGGGGCTGTGTCCAGTGGTGCGTTATGAGATTAGGCATAAATCTTGAAACACTGCAACCATTATCCATGAGAAATATAAATAAATGAAGAGCAGTAGTGAGGTAAGATTTCTCTGGGCTTCCATTACATATCCCTATTGTTTTGGACAGGATTCCAAACGTTGAGTGTGAATAGTAAAGTCATCGAGCCAGACATCTTGAAAACCAAGGCAACCAATTTGTACCCCAGTTGGGGTATTTTCTTTCTCTGAGCTATAGCTTGACGCATGCATGATGTAGCACTACGATTAACAGCTCCTGGGCAGAGAACAGATCAACACGTAACGTTTTTTTAAGGTGCAGTAGGTATTGAACCATGGTGGCCATTAACGCAACACATTTTGTGAAGTACAACTCTGTCTTGTCCCCTAAGAATATGAATCTGAAAGCCACATTCCTCCTGAGTCTGACTTTTATGGAAGATCCTTGCTGAGAAGAACACCTTCCGTCACGTTGCTAGGAGCAATGCCAGTAATTCTTCTAGGGTACAAGGTGACATCTTTTTTCACCCAAGATTACTGACTTCTTCTCTGGAGCCATAGTCAAACTTCTCCATATCATAAAACTTCCCGACCTCAAAGTCTTAAATTTTCTTAAGGCACTTGGTTCCCTTGACATGTCTTTTTAATGGATGATTATGATCAGAGCCCATGTAATTCTGTCACTGTTTTCAAAGAAGAAAGTTTAATCTAATAACTTCTTATTAAATTTTCAGTTCTCAGAGTAGCACGTTTGAAGGATATTCAAGGCAAACCACCTCACATCACAATTCCACTGCTGGATACCCTCATCCTTCGTAATGAAAATTTATTTCGGGCTAATAACAAATTTTGGTCTTTGTTATATCATTGAGGATTTCTGCACATGAGCTTTTTTGATATGCTAAGTTTATAACCAATAGTTTATGCTTGCCTAACTTATTTTCCATTTAGAAATGAATGATAAATAGATAAAGCTCTAAAGAAGAAAAATTGGATTTTAAATCGCTCAGTTGTCTTATTAAAAAAAAAAAAAACCAGGCAATGATTTACAGTTGGAGTTAGACCAGATGTGTATTCAGTCTATTAAAGATGGAAATCATAATGCTATTTAAGTGGACATTTCTTTGCTGTCGTGCTCTGTCTCCCCTAGGTAAATTTAGATTTACAAAATTATCGAGTGTGAGAGCTCTCAATCCTTTGCAATGTTTGGCAGTTCAAATTCCTTTTGAGCCAGGAGTAATAATAAGAGAAATGGTGGATAATGTAGGGTACTGATGAACGTGTCTCGGGCTTAAAATACCTACAGGTTAATCGTTTTTAAAAATCCATTTTGCAGGCCAAGTGAAATATACTTGTGAATTCAGATAGTCCATGTGTCTCCTTCTATGGCCCGAAGTTTGAGCTTGACCTAAATCATCTCCCCTGGGTTTCCAATGACATGTTCCTAGGGTGCCAAGAGTGGGCCACTGGCCACTGGGGGGATGGGCATCCTTTGAGTGAGGGGTTACCTCCAGGTCTTACGACCTGGGTCAAAGGCACAAGATGGCGGTCACATGGCACAATCAAGGTAGTAGGCATGAAGTACCATATGAGCTGACATGTAAATGCCATGTCTCATCCACCACCCACACTCCATTCTTCTTCCCACCTTCCACTCTCCCTTGAGATATCCTGGAGCAATGTTTGGGAATTCCATCCCTATGTATGTGGGGTTCTCTCTGTTCCTCTGTTGAATGGCTATGTTGGCTCCTCAGTCAGTGGCCATGTTCTCTGGCTCACTGCATCATACCTTGCCAACATTCCCAATTTCTGTTACACACACACACACACACACACACACACACACACACACAAAGCAAGAACAGCAACAAATCTCCATTTCTCAGAGGGAGGACTTGTAAAGATACCGTCTCGAATTCACTTCTTGAAATGGACGTATGGGGAGATTCATTTTACACTGGCTGTGGTTTCGCCGTCTTAGGAGAGAGACAGCCCAGCCCCTCTACAACATGGCACGAGATACACGCAAAGACCTCATGTAGCATAAATTACAAGCTGACGTCCACCATGAGTGGCAGGCAGAACTGGACGCAGCCACTTCTGAGAATACATGCATAAGGGCTACATACTCGAGCTGGGAACTCTGGGTGGTGGCCCTAAGGGTCACTGATGTAATTTCTGGAGGCAAGTCATCATGCCAAGTGATTGTACCATGGGTCTTATGTTTGTCCCCCCATTGCTGACAAACACAGCCTCCTACTTTCACATTTCTCTGATTACATCTGTATGCATTTGCAAGGCAATGAGATTAAAAGAAGAGTAAACGATTATAAAGTGTGTGAACACTCACGGCAAAAGAAAAAGCTCCCCATAAATGGGCAGCGTTGTTAGTTTTGGAGAACGGTTAAGCTAATGGATGCATTGCAAATGATTGATCCTTCCAACCAAATGACACTAGAGCAAGATTCCATTATTGGGCGCCATTTTATTTATTTATTTATTTGTTTATTTATTTATTTATGGAAAAGACACTTCCCCGTGATTTACATGTAGTTACTATCATTTCTAGATGATATTTTCCTGTGATGCTATAAACCACGGTCTCAGACACCTTCTTCAAAGGCAGTCTTGACTCTGTGGGCATTGATCAAGGCAGTTCTGTCTTTGTGCTCATCTACTTTGGGTCAATGTGAGGTGTTTCCTTGGAGAGGCATTAAAACGCCATGCTAATACAGGATACTAAGGGAAGGGGGAAGGGGACTTTGCCTCTAAGAAGTTAGCATATAATTCACAGATGCGTACAATTGCAGAGCTAAAACCAATGTGAAGGTCAGTGTGCTCTCCATCATTTTTAAAAATAAGAACAAGGTAGGGTCCAAGGAACTGTTCATGGTTGCCAATATTTCTGGGATCATGGAGCCTTTGAGCATCTGATTCAAATTATGAGTGTCTGTCTAGAACAATGTGTGCGTGCTTCAAACGTCACACGTTCTCGTTGGGTTTTCAGAGTCTTGCTGCAGAATTTTATCACTGGCCCTTAAGAGCCCTGAGGTCCAATGAGAGCTCTAAGGACAGGTGGGGGTCATGAGCTATTCCTGAAAAAGATTCTTTGGTTGGAATTGAAACCACATATTTCAAGAATAGAGAACCACAATTGATGCCCTCAGGACTCACGTTTCCTTTAAAATAGAGCCTTCTTGGGGCACCTGGGTGGCTCAGTCAGTTAAGCAGCTGCGTTCGGCTCAGGTTGTGATCCCAGGGTCCTGGGATCGAGCTGCACATCAGGCTCCCAGCTCAGCAGGGACTCTGCCTCACCCTCTCTCTGTGCCTCTCCCCCTGCTCGTGCTCTCTCTATCTCAAATAAATAAATAGAATCCTTAAAAATAGAAAATAAAATGAGACCTTCCAGGTTTGCCTCAAGATATTGACACGCCCACCTCAACGTGACCATTTTCAAATGGCAATTTAAAATTTATCATTGATGTCACTTTGGGATTTTTGAGTAAGTCCTATGCTTTCCTTAGGTGTGTTTTCTTCTTTACTTTCTCTCTGCTGTTATATTCCTATTGTGGTAAGATAGTCATCGTTAGGAAGGAAACATAAATAAGCCCTATTTTCTCCATAAGAGCGTCACTGTGGACAGTGGTATATAAGATCTGCTCTTGGTGTTCCAAGAGAGCCTGAGTTACCTTCGACTTCTCGGATCTGAATGTCCTGATCGGTCTTAACGTGCTTACTGACGTCTTCACACTCTTCAAAAAAGTGAAAGTAAAAATGTTGTTATTGGACGCCATTTATGTCATGCCAATACCTGTATAATCTTCCTGAGAATGATGCGTTTCACATTATTCCAATAAAAAGAACCCATGATTATCACTATTCAAAAATTATGCCAGCCAAAGAATCCCCATCAAATCCTCAGGGTCATTTTTTTTTTTTTGCACCATTTCTGCCTATGCTCCATTCTTTTGAAACAAATACCTAATTTTGGGCAAAACTTATTGTCTGCCCTGACTTCTCCCTCCTATACCCTTGACAGGTTTATGAGTGTCCTGTCCTTAGATTTTATCACTGTTTATATTTTTAAATAGCAATCTTAAGTCTAGATCAGCAAAATGAGTTACCCCTAATTTTGGCAAAAATCTAATACTGTCTTAAGGTGTATGCTTTCATATAATAAATATCATATAATATGCAAAAAACTCTAAAGTACCAACCATCATTCTAATAGCAAGGATTCTCATTTTAAAAAGATGGCATACAGGTTTTATGTCCACGGAATCTGTTTTCAAATATTTGTTGAACAAGTAATTCATATTGTACAGTAATTTTTATTTTTATTTTTATTTTTTTAAAGATTTTATTTATTCGACGGAGACAGAGACAGCCAGCGAGAGAAGGAACACAAGCAGGGGGAGTGGGAGAGGAAGGAGCAGGCTCCCAGCAGAGGAGCCTGATGTGGGGCTCGATCCCATAACGCCGGGATCACGCCCTGAGCCGAAGGCAGACGCCTAACCGCTGTGCCACCCAGGCGCCCCCCCCCTTTTTTTAAAGATTTTATTTATTTGACAGAGATAGAGACAGCCAGGGATAGAGGGAACACAAGCAGGGGGAGTGGGAGAGGAAGAAGCAGGCTCCCAGCACAGGAGCCTGATGTGGGGCTCGATCCCATAACGCCAGGATCACGCCCTGAGCCGAAGGCAGACGCCTAACTACTGTGCCACCCAGGTGCCCCTGTACAGTAATTTTTAAAGTGTCATATTGGGTGTTGGTGGGTAAGGCAGTTTCATCGAAAGAGTACAAATCCCCCTGTAGAATGTAATTACGTCCACTTACGTTTAAACCAGGACTGCTTTATTCTCTCATCATTTGTATCCCTTTGATCCCCCTTCCCAAGCCGCAGAAAACACTGAGGACATTTATTTCCCAGATGAGCAAACACAAGATCACAAGAGAACACTATAAGACCTGAAGAGAACACTACAAGACCAAAACCTGGCTTTGTTCAATGGAGTAATCTTCAGATATGCTGAGTTGGAAACCACAGTTGGAAATGCAAAGTATCTCATACACGGGGAGGAAAAGTCTATGAAATCCCCTTCTGGTGGCTTGGGTGAGAAAATGCAAGGGCAGAATTTGACTCTCAGAAATGGACATTTCCAATATGAAAGAAATAAATGGAAACAGAACAAAGAGGATCTTTTTAAGGACAACGTCTACATGTTAAGTTTAATGAGGTCACTACTCATTGAATGGAGTTGCCCTGACGTTACTACGGTCTGTCCGAAAATAGTCTGGATACCTGTGAAAATACTCTGGTCACCATGAAACTTCAGGGAGTATCTTTTTTTAGAAATATTTAACTCAGATACACAGATGAGCGAACCAGCGAAAACTGACCCTACAATTAAGCTTTGCGTTTTGAAATTCTGGAAACACTTAACTCAGATATACAAATGAGCCAACCAGCAAAAAATTGACCTTACAATTACCATTTTGGAAATTGAGTTGGAATCTCAAATACTATCAAATAGGACTTTGCACTGGGCACTCTATTATGATTTTTTAACTACATTCTCAATGGCTCTGACAACGGTTCGTCTAAGAAAGCTGTCACCAAGGGTAGTTCTTGCAGGATTTTTTAAGTTTGTTAGTTTGACCCTCTTCTGGTCCTTTCTTGGCTTTTCCTACTGACAGTCCCTGCGTCTCAAGGAATGTTTGTCCACACACCCTATTCTGGTCAACCCCCAATTCTTGCAGCTGCTCTAAGAAATCAAACACACCAACGCCTTCAAAGGCTCCCGAATAAGCCTGCAGAATTTCTATAAAATGTCACACCGGGCACTTCATCATCCTCGAAATGAAATTCACTCACTTTGTGTTCACATGTTTGACGGGATTCTAAAACCGTTATTTTAAAAACCACATTCGAATCTATTTTATTTCGTTAGACCATCATGATGTTATGTCCCTATTGTGCGTTGAAAGTGT
Organism: Ursus americanus; assembly: GCF_024610735.1. Taxonomy (NCBI): domain Eukaryota; kingdom Metazoa; phylum Chordata; class Mammalia; order Carnivora; family Ursidae; genus Ursus; species Ursus americanus. The sequence goes on along the minus strand of NC_142164.1, from coordinate 120,289,913 downwards.
TGAGTATCTTGCACTCTTGGAGGCAGGCTAGAGAAGCTTTTTGGGGGGTTCACAACATTATTAATAATGTTGCTTTGCAGAAACAAATATTGTATTTTCTTCCAAACAAATGACTCAGAGTTGAACCTTGCAGGCTCCGCACAGAAACATTCATAAACTTTGAACCCCTATGGGGCTCATGAGTGATGCACCAGCCAAAGGCTGTGAGTTCCTCTGGTGCCCGCATGACACCCTCACACCTGCAGACGTACCTCAAAATCCGCCTGCCTCGGGTTCAGATTTCTCGCTTAAACTGTGCATTATCTTAAACGTCAATTAAAACTATTAACAAAAATGTTTTAACATGTATTTCCTAACCACCAATGCTGGCTTTCTTTTCAATATTGATTAACGCCCTACTGTAGGATGCTTTTAACAGGCTTAAAATATTATGTTGCGACAGATTTTGATGACAACCTCAGGCACTGTATTTTTAAAAGGGTTTGCTGTATTTAACAATTTGGTCCTCTGGTGGTTCAGAAATCAGATGAGTCCGTTTGGGTCTATGCAAAAATGAGAGAATTATGGCTCTCCCACAAATAATTAGATGCTAAAATACAGTGACTAAATTAAAGATTGTTATTTATACATAAATTAATGAATTTTTAAATGAAATATCCCGTCGCTTTAAAAAGCTGTGATTATCTAATTCTAATTAATTTTCCACATGATTACAAATAGCTCAAGCTTTCCCTATCCACAATTATTTGGATGTCTTTCCTGTACATTTCTGTACTATCAGACACCCTTAAAAACTAATTGAAATACGTGCACGTTGCAGGCAAAGGTCTAAGATAGTCTATGATTCCTTGCCGTCTATTTTTATAGAGCATGTATCCTGCAGGCTTATTTATTTTTATACTCACAATGTTAAACTAAAGAGGCTGTTCCATGCTTGCCAAGGCTTGGAACTAGAGTAAGGGAAAGCAACTCCACACAGAGACGTCTGGACAGGTTTCTCTTCATTGCCTGCTATGGCATTCTGCTTGAAGCCGACGGTGGCGACTGTCTAGTGAACAGGGCTTCCTTTCTTCTTAGTTTTTAGGAGGCTCATATTCTTTAAACAACGTGCCCTGGAAAGCTCAGCCTCTCCCCAGCCGAGAGCGTAAGGATCATTAGTGTTGGCCAGGCAAGAGACTCTCATTTTCCTTTGGTTGTGAATAATTTAGGAAAAGCCACGAGACTGATTCCTGATCAGAGACACAGGAGAAAGTCTCAAGTGTCCTGGAAGAACATGGGTCTCTTAGCTGAAAAGGGTCACATCTATGTTTGTGGTCACCCCACAGAGCTGGGAAGGATCTGCGCCCCAAGATTGGTTTGGTTGTTGAGAGGGATGACTGCACACACACACCAAGAGGGTATGAAAAGTTTGTTGCTCCCATAATGAGATTTTTGGGGACAGCAGAGTTAGAGGGTTTTTAGCTCATTGTGCAGGGGCTGAGGGCAGGCTGCCCCAAGATAGGCCACTTTGCCACGAGGATCTTGTTGAGTTAAAAAGCAGTCAAACCCACTAAATTCAAGAAAGATTCTTTACTACCCCACGACTGCCTAAAAGGGATTCAGCTAGAGGACCTGCTCCAGGCACAGAGCTATTAGCAATGATAACTACACTGTGCTATGAACTAGGACCAGTGGACAGGGAAGCCTGTTGGATTAAAGTCCTCTCTATGTCCATTGTTTGTGAGTGGTTCAGCAAACACCTGTTTACCAAACATTTACTTCTTCATCTTCCTGTGAACTGCATTCCTTCCCTTTGTAGTTCCAAGCCTCTATCCCCTTTTCCTTAATTCAGAATGACTTATGTACCTCATTTTGCCTATATTTGCAATTTCGACGTCTGTGTGGGCTCCCTGTACATACAAAGGTAAATTTGGTTTCCTCATGTTAATCTGCTTCACATCAATTTGATTCTTAGTCCAGCTAGAAGGACCTTGAAGGGCAGAGGAAATTCTTCTTCCCCGACATCTGAAATGGATCAAAAGAACGGCAAAAGAAGAAAGGTTTGACGTTTTCACTGGGCTAGAGCTTAGTGCTGGGGTAAACCTCCCAAGGACACAAAAGAACAGAGAACAGGGCTTTTTTTATTAGTTTTTCTAATGTGGAGCAGAAGGAGACAAGAGAGGCATGCAGCTAAAAAACCATAAGGAGTATAACAGTGAAAAAATGCAGTCCCACTTTTTATTCCAAAGAGAATTACAAAATATGATCATGTAAGACCTGTGTGCAGATTTCTTTCAATATGCGAATTGGATATCTATGCTTTTAATGCAACTACCAAGAATTGGTTATTACATAACATTTGTGAAGGTACAAATAGTGTGATTATTTTCCATGACACATTATGCAGATTTATCATGAACAGAACAATTAAAAAATCGCCACAGCAAAGAGTGATAAAAATAGAGGTCACCATGTGTTCCCATTGACAGTAGAGGTGAGTCATTGTTGCTGTAACTGTATCAGCTAGGTGGGTAAGGTAGAAATGTTCTAAACAAGGAGGAGAATGACCCCTCCAGTGTTTGTGGTCTCACCCACGATGCGGCACTCTAGAATGTGGGTTTGGGCATGCGTGCCCTCAGTCATTGATGCTGACGCCTCGTGCAGGCATATCCCGCCCTTAATCCTGTGCACCTGCTGTATAGATGGAGTCTAAGGCCATACGAAAAATGGAGTGTTCACCAATTTGGGAAGGGTCGTCCCTCAATATATGGCTGCACTCCTTGGTTGCTTAAGGTGACTTCTCCAACCGCTTCCCTTTGCTCCTGGCAATTCATTTATTTTTAAAGATTTTACTTATTTATTTAAGAGAGAGAGAGAAAGAGAGTGAGAGAGCACAAGCTGGGGAGACAGGCAGAGGGAAAGGGGAAGCAGACTCCCCTCTGAGCAGGGAGCCCCACTTGGGGCTTGAATCCATGAGATCATGACCTGAGCCAAAATTAAGAGTCGGACGCTTAACTGACTGTGCCACCTAGGCACCCCTGCTCCTGGCAATTTAAAGACTGAGCTGTCTTCCACCTGGTCTTAAGGGATAACTTGCTTCAACTTAACACACTCCTTGCTTGCTGACCTAAGGCCCTTCATCTGTAACAGAACTAATTTACTTTCTTTTGAGATTTGCAGACCACTGGCCTTGGGAAGTAAAGGACCAGAATGTTCCCAGACAACAGAGGCCAGCAAGTCTGTTGAAGACCCTCAGCTTTTTGATTCGCTCAGCAATCTTTTAGCAAAACGTTTTTCTTAAGATCACACAGATGACTTTACTGACCAACCTTTGTGTATCCGTAGACCTTGGCCTCCTTTGCAGTAAGAACAAAGTACTCCCTGGCACCAAGGAACTGGACCTTCTTGCAGTACAAAGCCCTGGATACCAAGGAACCAGACCTCCTTCTTCTTCTCCTCCCCCTTCCCCTCCTCCTCCTTCTTCTTCTTCTTCTTCTTTTTTTTTTTTTAAGATTTTATTCATTTATTTGAGAGAGAAAAAGAGAGAAAGCATGAGCAGGGGGAAGGGCAGAGGGAGAAGCAGGCTCCCCACTGAGAAGGGAGCCCGACTTGGGGCTGGATCCCAGGACCCTGGGATCATGACCTGAGCTGAAGGCAAATGCTTCACTGACTGAGCCACCCAGGCACCCTGGAACGAAACCTTCTTGCACTACCAACCCCTGGGCACCAAGGAACCAGACTTTCTTACACAACCTTGAAGCACCAAGATAACTCTAGCTGGTGTCACTGAGTCTACACGCAATGAAGAAATGTCACAGACCACTCACTGCACTCCCTTCACTGATTAAACCCCTTTAAAAATCTCTAGGTCTGGCAACAACATTGGAGTTGGCTTTTGCACAAGCATCTGCCTTCTCCCCAGGTTGCTGGCCTTCTGAATAAAGGTCAAGTTCCTTTCCAGTCAAAAGTCACGTCTTGAGTATAGGCCTTTTGAGCAACGGGCAGCCAAATCCGGGTTCGGTAACAAATACTGCACACCCTTGGAAGCACTGGGAAGGGCAGGGGGCAGAGGTGAACACAGCAGAAAAGTACATCACAGCTTGCAGTGGGACATGTTCAGAGGACGCCGGGGGAGCACGGAGGGAGGGAGCGGGGATGTCTGGCCAGCTTGTCAGGAATGCAGCAGGGTGCCCTGGGGCTGCTGTGGGGACCCAGCTTCCACATCCCAGAAGAACTGAATTCTGATGGTGGAAGGGGATGGTTGTTGCTACTGAGTGTATGACCCACATTTCCATTAGTCTTTCGTGATAAATGGAAAACAAAATCCTCTGCAATTTTGGGAGAGCGTTTTCCTTTTTTCTTTTTGAATTGATTCAGATACTATTTTCACCTTAATACATTTTTCAATAGAATAAATCCACGTAGCTGAGAGGCCGTATAATGTTATGACCAAAAGAATATTTCTGGAGTGCCTGTGATGATTACGTGAGTTCATTTGTGATAAGCTCCCTGAGTGCTCATCCGCGGGCATCTGATAGCAAAGTGCCCAAGAGTATCCAGCTCTCACCCAATGAGAAAACTGAAAAGGCACACAGACCGCACCTCCCTGAAGCCTGGCAGCAGTGGCTTCTTTCTTGCCTTCCAGACGTGGCTCTTGGTTTCTCCTTGGATTTTTATACCACAAGCCCGTGAGACGGAGCTTCAGATTCAGAGAAAACACTTCCTAGCATTTTCTATCCGACAGTTTTCTCAATTTCCTCATCTCTTGATAGCACAGCCATAGCATCAGCGCTGACCCAGATGGGGCAAACAGTAGATGAAGTGCAGGGTACACACGTATCTTGTTCTTGCAGCTATAACAAAGAGTCCCAGGCTGGGGTGCTTATACACAACAAATATTTATTTCTGACAGTTCTGGAGCCTGGAAGTCCAAGACCAGGGTGCCTATGTGGTTGGGTGATGGGCATCTTCTAGGTTGCTGTGTCTTCATATGGTGAAATGGGTGAGGGAGCTCTCTGGCTTCTCTTTTATAACAGCCCCAATCCTGTTCATGAAGATACCACCCTCATGACATGATCTCTTCCCAAACCATCACATCCACGCCCAACTAGCATCACCTTGGAGTTAGGATTTCAACATGATAATTTTGGGGAAACACAAACATTCAGACCCTAGCAGGTGATGAGCCAGTGCATGGTGCACTTTTGCAAATAAAAACCAAGGAAACATATGAGTGCTTAATTTCAGAGCCTGCTCTCCCTTTGGGCACACTCACAATGCAGACCAAGTCACAGTCAAGACTATTGCACCAATGCAATACTAGCAAGTCTAAAGAGTGGTTGACCCGTACGCCTTGGTCACTAATGCTGATCCATCTATCTTTCATGATTTCTATGAAGAGAATGAGATGGTCAAAGTCCTGGAACCTGGAGTGTTCTCACCGAGAATCCACTCTTCCAAATTCAACATTTCGTTCAAGAAACTTTTATGGAGCCCACATTCAACGTGAGGTTTAACCTGGGGCATTCCATTCATGGATGAGTCATGTTTTAGCCAACATTGCCCTGGCACTCATGAAAGGGAAACAAAGAACATTCGTAGTGGTCCAGGCAAGGACTGAACTGAGGAATTATTGGAAGACAAACATGGGAGAGAGGAAGAAGAAATATGAGAGAGTAAATTCTCAAGATTAAATGAGAGTGAAGGACGGGCTCCTGCATGGGTGAAGGAGTATGCATATTGGGACTGGAAGTGTGAAACATTTCAATTTGTGCATGAGCCAATGTGCCTTCAATTAAACAGGGCTGGGAGATGTTTCCCACATCTTTTTGCTTTCAAGGGAGAGAGCAAGGATGATTGTATGTGTGCGTGTGTGTGTGTGTGTGTGTTTATAAAGGAGAGAATATGCAGTTTTTTAACCCAGAGAATCAAGAAAAGTCCATAAAATACAGTGGATTGAACAATAAAATGAATTTTTTTTGAACAAAAGGAGTTCATATATAATTATAAGAAAAATTGGTCCAGGACATAGAAAATGCAGGCTGAAAGCAGGGTTATGAAAGACAAGAGAGTAGATAGAACCTTTGAGGAAAAGCAATGACTTAACATTTCTGATGTATACACTCAGAGAATGACAGTTAAGGGGTGGAATCATACAAAGCGTGTGGAAAACAAGATTTTTTTTTTTCTAATGCTGGCCAGAACAATTTCAGTAGTTTTATGAGGTTATCAGCCAAATGTCAGCTGACTGGAGAACACAGGTAGTTGGGAAGTAGGATCAGTAACAATGCTTTTCTGTAGGCTTTAGCGAAGAGGGGGAGGGGTTTGGAGAGGTGGCCCAAAACGCAAGCTCCACACTGGGCAGACTACATTTCTTTTTGACTCTTTGTCATCAGCACAAAGTTCCTAGTAGGGGAAAGGCTTTTGTTCTTAATTTAAAAGTTTAGAAATGAAATGGATGGTGTGTTTTTATGCCTCATAGGATACGTCCACATTAAAAAATATAAAAGATATGTTATATAAGTAAAAGAAATATCAGGCAAAAGTTAGTTCCAGAGGACATTTCACATAATTGTGGTAATATTGCTTTCACAGCTATGAGAGAAAACAGCACTCAGGGAAGCACAAAATCTCCCAGTGAAGTTTTAGTACATTTTCCAGAAATCTAAGCAATCAATTCTCCTCCTCGGTGGCATCCACTTAAGAGCCTAGCCCATTTAAAAATATATATATACCAACTGCCAAAGTGTCAGAATAATCACTTCTCAGGGCCCCTGTCCCTGCCATATTCCATAATAGCAATGAAATCCCAACAGCCTCTTTAGAGCTGACACTTGCCTTGGAGAGAAACTAACTCAGATCAAATCATCCCGGTCCATTTTGTTCGACAAAAAGGCAGCCAGAGCCAGGCGGGTCTCTGCAGGAGCCCAGCATGATCTCTCTTCCTCAACACTATGTAGACACCGGTGCTTAGAATATTCTTCACCGATTAGCATGCAGAACCATCTTCTTTGCCCTACCGGTTGCTTCTTGTATTTATAAATGTTGCATTTGAAGACTCTTATGCACGAATAAAGGCTGTTTACTGCCCCGTACACGAGCTCTGGGAAGACAGAGCTGTCAGAGTCCTGTTTGGAGGAGCGACCGCCGGCTATGAAGAGCTGAGGATGGAAGAAGAGCGGAGAGGAATGTCAGAGGCACGCTGAAATGTCTCATCCTTCCTGCGTCTGCCTTTGAAAAGTTCCCCAGCATAATGGCTCTAAATTATTTGTAATTTTGATAGACATTCCTCCTCCTCAACCTTCTATCTGACACGTCTCATGTATTAAATATCAAAACAGCAGGCCCTGGAGATAAAGACTTTGGAGAGTACCATTTGAAAAACTATAAATTTTGTAATATCAAGAGAGTTGGATTATTTTTTTTTGTAAACAAACAATTTTAAATCATGCATAGCCAAGTCTTTAATAAAGCTTTGCCAATGCTTAAGCAAGGGCTGATATTTTCCTAGTGAGACCGGGGACAAACTTTTGCGAAAGACATCTCCATCTTTACTCGTTATCCTGGAAGGTTCATTTGCAAGTTAAGTAGTACAGTGGAGGGTTTTAAATAAGATAGCAATGTGGATCGTTACACGGGGAATGGAGCTGCTTTCTGTTGGTCTGATCTCAATTCTGGTTACTCAGGGTGGTGTCAAGAAAAGAAAGTCTCCATTGGGGTAAACAGAAGAAGACACGCTGTTCTCTCAACTCTCAAGATTCAGCTTTCCAGGATTGGCCAATCATCATTTTTGCCGTATGATTACATGGATGTCACAGGACATTGGTTACCCACCACAGGAACTCCAGCCCGCTGGGATTTTGAATATATGCCTTTCTTGACTAGGAAATCATGTATTATTGAAGTGGAGAGATGCATGTTATATCAACACATTTTTATGGTGAGTTTACAATCTGCGGAGTAATTTGTTACATTATCCCATCTCATCTTTTTTATAACTCTATTAACATTTTATTTCTATTTTTTACATTGACAAATTAGAGCTTGGAGGCACTCCGTAAATTGCCCAAACACACAAAGCTGTGGCATGTGAGGATGTCTGTTTATGTCACCAGGGCTCTCCACCACAAAGCCACTGACATTTTGGACCAGACCATTCTTGGGGGATGCAATGTATGTAGGAAATTTTGTGGCATCCCAGTGTCTACCTGCTAGGTGCTGGAAGCATCCCACCTTCCCCCAAGGATGTGACAACTGGGATGTCTCCTGACATTGCCAGGTGTCCTCTGGGGACTGAAATACCCCAGCTTGCGAATCGCTACACTGGATTATTCATGTAGACTAAAGCATTTCCCAACATGTCCTCCAAAGACCAGAAGCATCATTCTCCCCTGAGAATTCTTGGTTCTTCAGATTCTCGGGCCCCACCTCAGACCTACAGAAATCAGAATCTCCGGGTGGAGACAGCAATCCGTGTTTTAACAACCATCCAGGTGGTTCTGATACTCCCTGGAGTTTGAGAAGCACTGGCCTAAAATTTCAGTTACTTTCTAGCTTTGCAACATGCACACTTTACAGGGGGGAGGGAGAGAAGGAGAAAGAAAGGAAGAAAATCACGTCAGTCCTCCCACAACTCCAGAGGCTGTTTCGGTTACCTTTAACGTGTATTGGATGAAAACTGCCCAGAAGGAAATCTCCAATTTATAACTCAGTGTGTCTCGTTTTCTTCTTCTATAAAGTGCCGTGTTGAGTCACAACAGCTGTGAGATGCAAAGAGCACTGGTTTGCATTTTAGTTGTCTTTGGTGGACGTACGAATGAAAAAATTAGGAATTCTCTGTCCACTGGTTCTTCCAGGTAGATGCCATCGTCACTGACTTGTCTCCTTAAGATGAATGTCTGGCCAATTGAATCACGTTTAAGGGAAATAATCTACAAATTCGTCCACGGTGAAGGAGTTGCCAGGCTGGCCAAGGAGTGAAGGAGTATGAGTTTTTTTGTTGTCGCTGTTAACAAATGACCACAACTTGGTGGCTTAAAACAACACATACTTATTCTTTTACAGTTCTGGAGGTCAGAAGTCCAGAATGAGTCTCTCTCTTTCTTTTTTTTTTCTTTTTAAGATTTATCTATTTATCTTAGAGAGAGAGAGGATGGGGTGGGGAGGGGCAAAGGGAGAAAGAGAGATAGTCTTAAGCAGACTTGGTGCTGAACTCAGTGCCCAATGGAGGGCCCAATCTCATGACCCCGTCAGGACATGAGGAGAAAGCAAGAGTTGGTCCCTTAATCAGGCACCACACAGACACTTCCAAAATGAGTCCTGAAGGGCAAATATCAAGGTGTCTAGCAGGATTGGTTCCTTCTGGAGAGTCAAGGAGAGAATCCATTCCTTGCCTTTTCCAGCTTTGCGAAGCTTGTGGCAACATTCTCCATCCTCAAAAGACATCACTCCTCCTCTGCTTCTATGATGACATCCCCTTGTCTCTACACTGACCTTCAAGTCCTCCTCTTGTAAGGACACTTGTAATAACAATGGGCCCAGATGGGTAATCCAGGACCATCCCATCATCTCAAGATCCTTACCTTAATAACATAGTCAAAGCCCCTGTTGACATGGCGGCCAACCTACTCACAGGTATCAGAGATCCTGTTGTGGGAAAATTATCCGGTTGGGGGAAAATTATGGAGGGTCAGTTCTCTTCCTTTTTCTTTCCCCAGATGCAACCATGAGTCTGCTGTCCAGACCCTGACAGTTTTCTCTGGAGGTCACTGTCATTCTGAGTATTTGGAGATGTATGTTGTTCCCGAGTTCCACAGCACCCCACCGCATTGCCCAGCACCTTTTGTTGTGTGGTCCTCTGGAAGAAGCCACATCGTGCTCTCTTTCTGGCCACCCCTTAGTCCTGAATGAAAGTGGGACAGGGGCTGGGAAGAGGAAAGGAAGGATTTGCATGTCCAGAAGATCATTTATTCATATTTCCCAAGCATCTGGCTCTCATTGGATGTGGGAGCCTCCATCTGAACCACAGTTCCACTACTGACTATCCTACACTAGGTGCCTTCTTCCCTGTGGACTTACTCTCATAAGTAAAACGAGCATCAGCTGCTTCAAGCACGTCGTTGTAATGACTTCATGAACTGTTGAAAGAAGCATCATTAACGTGATGTCTGCAATACTATCAGCACTCAGTGATCGATAATAACATTATTCTTTTTAGGGACTTAAATGCCACCAACTCAAGCCATTGAATCCTTGCTGTTTTACTATTTACTCTTCATTGGTAGTAAACAGAATTCAGGTGCTTCCTAGGTGGTGGGTCTCCAAGCACAGAAATATTAGCAAGTCTGGGTCACTGACTTCAATGGCTACAATTCTAGTCTAAAAAACTGGACTATATTTAATTAGCAAATATTCATTACCTAGTCATGTCCAGTGGGCTTCTAACTGATTTGAGAGTAAGGGAGAACATGGGAACTGTCATATTCTATCTATTGCATGTCCCCAACAGCTGGCTGGCTTCTTGGAATAGCATTTCAAATAGGGAGATGTAGGGCTTCTAATGTGTAAAACCGAAACCAGCTTCCCCTTAATTCTGTGGGCCACACCCACTGTAGGGGCACCCTTTCCTACATCCTAGGTGTGAAGGGAGTGATTTTTTTCAATTTTTAAAATTTATTTATTTATTTTTAAAGTAGGCTCCACGCTCAGCATGAAGCCCAACACAGGGCTTGAACTCATGACCCTGAGATCAAGACTTGAGCTGAGATCAAGAGTCAGACACGTGTCAGTCGGTTCACTGAGACACCCAGGCGCCCCGGGGAATGATTTTTTTAAACAATGCTCATGTCTTTCCATTAACAAACCAATACACACTCATAGGGAAAAATCTGTGAAATGACCATGACTAGGAAGAAAGTATATTTTACACTAATCCTACAACAAAACGGGTGCATTTGTTGACCCCGTTATTTTATTCACATTTTACCTTGTTTGTCTCATATTCTGCATAAAAGAGCCATGAAGAAAGGCATGGAGTGGGAATTAATGATAGTAAAATCTCCTGGTGGTCCATTTGTTTTCTCAGTTACATTTATCCAGTGATGGAGGGCATTATAATAGGGATTGTCCCATGGAAAAATTATGGCTCCACTTATAAATAGTAAGGCATCCTTCGTGTTTAAAAATATGTATTCAGCACTCACGGGTGCCTACGACTGTTCTAAGGTGCCAGGAAGAGAGATAATCAACATATTAGTGAGTTTTACAGGATAATTGGAATTGTGAAGCATCCTTTACGGTTTCTGCAGCAGAAATCACTACAGATTGGGGATGAGATCTGTTTGTTATTTTCCTCCTTGTTTTTCTCAGTTTTACAGTTTTTCTTCATATTCAGGGAGGGAGAGCTGTTCTCATATGTTCTCCCTATACCCACAGTTTTGGGGTTTTCTCGAAATCTAAGTTTCATCTGGTGACTTTATTTTTTATCTGTTTGTTTGCTTAGGTCATCACTGCCTCACTTATGTCCAATATAAGCTATGCGATGTTCTTAGAAAATGACGTTTAACTTAACCCCCGTATGCACAGCTCAAGGACTCTGCACCTGCACAAAGACATCTTTATTCACTTTTCAGTTTCTGGGACCTTTAAAACAGTACGAGCTGCAGAACACACTTTTATTTTAAGACTTATAATATTCTCTTAAAGAATCCATACATAAACCCTCTCAATATTACGGCAATAAAATAATACATACAGAATTAAAGTGACAATATATTTAAGGCACTGGAGGCCGGGGAATGGAATGAAGAATGTGTCGTAAGTATTTACAGGTTGTTGTCAAGGTCATTGTGTGTGTGTGTGTGTGTGTGTGTGTGGTGGGGGGGGGAAGCAAGATAATGGGAGGGAGGGAAGCAATTTGTGGACCGGTAATGAGAATATGCCGAAAATCAAGAATTAATAGTTCATTTCCATGCAATGAGCTCAAATTCTGAAAGGGGGTGTCAGATGCACGATTGAAGACATGAAGCAGTGAGAATCCTGATAGGAAGAAGGCGCTCAGATTGTGCAATTTTCTAGTAGGTGGGATATTTTAGAAGCGTGGCTCTGTGCGGTAATTCTTCACAGTCTACGGATGGGAGGGGTTACAGAACGAGGAAAATCGTCTCAGGGGAAGGAGAAAATCATCTAAATAAAGAGCTGTTTTGAGCAAACATGGTTTGACCTCTAGTTTGTGTGGGTGTCTGAGTGTTTATCACGCGTGTCCTTCTCTTCCTACTCCTACCATGTTCACATGTTATCCACACAGGTCGTAGAAGGAAAGGTAGGTACACCTCCTGCTCTTGTCTGACTTGGAAGACTATTTTGTCTGACTTGTGCAAAATTATTTGCACGATATTTCCAATTGAACTAATTGCAACTATGTGTTTCATATTTGCAAGCTTTCTCCTACTATACTTTGTTCTTATAGAAATGTTTTAATTCAGGGGCGCCTGGGTGGCACAGCTGTTGAGCGCCTGCCTTCGGCTCAGGGCGTGATCCCGGCGTTATGGGATCGAGCCCCACATCAGGCTCCTCTGCTATGAGGCTGCTTCTTCCTCTCCCACTCCCCCTGCTTGTGTTCCCTCTCTCACTGGCTGTCTCTATCTCTGTTGAATAAATAAATAAAATCTTAAAAAAAAAAAAAAAGAAATGTTTTAATTCATGTCTTAATTTATCTGTGTCTAAGCTTGTCCAAGGAGACACAGAATGTCTTTAAACCTTTGTCATTAGACACATCTATTACACATTTTGACCATATGTAATTAATTAATTTATTTGGTAAAGATTTTATTTTTAACTAATCTCTACACCGAACGTGGAGCCCGAACTTACAACCCTGAGATCAAGAGTCACACGCACCACCCACGGAGCCAGCTGGACGCCCCACCCATATGTACTTTCAATATAAAGCAGGTGTTCATTTCTCATTTGTATTTTAGGATCCTTTAAATGCTAGAAATAGTTTTTATCCTAACACCATCATGGAATTTTGGAGTAAAGAGTGAAATTTCTTTTTGGGTGTTGTGTTTTTGATGTTGGGAACTGCAATTAATGCAATATAAATATTTTAACCAGCCCCATGTGAGTTTCCATGTTCTATTTCGAGAAATCTGATTGACAAGCTGGTAATTGCATTGGACATGCGCTTTCAATCAACGTGGGCACACGCTGTGCTTCAGTGATTCACCGAGCACCATGATAATTAATCATCGACTTTCCCATAAGATAATACTCCGACAGCCCCAGGAGACACCTAAGTATACATCAACCTCTTCCTGGGAAGGGTTAGTTACTCTGAGAGCATGAGCCTGTAATTGTATCTTTTTGAATTTTACAAGTGTGCCCTGTCAAAGGCCTCCCCTACAGTGACTTTTCTTTTCCCATTTGAGGAGAGTCAGATTAATTACCGTTCATCACCTTCCTGCCGGGTCCCACCGCTAACATGTAGGGAGAATCCATCAGTGAAATTCTACTTACACATTCTCTTCAAGCCACACTTAATCTGCGCAGACCAGTTTTAGCATTGACTTACCACAGGCTCTCCGGAATAAATGAAGATATTATTTAGAGTTGGGGTGATGGGGTGATGATGGCTGAGAGAAATAGAAGAAATGATACAGCACTGCTTCAGCTTCTCCCCTGTCAGGGACCATGATGTTCTAGGAATGGGATCCTGGAGCAGCGAATTCCAGAGCACAGACGGAACGCAGGACAAGAGAGGACATCTGGATTCCCAATAAAACATTCTATTGATGGAGACGGAGGGAAATCTGGATGCCCATTTCACCAGGAAACCCACCACTCTGAAGAAAGCGGTAAGGTGGAGAAATGTGTTTGCAAACCAATATCAACTGGGGCATACGTTGAATCCATTCCTCTTTGGTAAGTGTTTCATCTGCAACTGTATGCACCATGCATCTGCTTGAATGGAGGGCTTTTGATTTGTGGCTGTACCCACCGTCCACCTGCAGGCTTTGCTGTCCATTAGGTTGACTGAATGATAACACCTGTTGTTAAAGTATTTATTGTTCATCAGGCTTTGTGGGGAGTCATGTATATTTGGTACCCATCTGGAAAGACCAGACAATCCAGCAAGGTGGGAATAGTATATGTTATCCTCACTCTACAAATGAGAGAGGTGTGTGCAGTTCCTTGGTATGCATTTAAAGAAGGAAGGATGGATGGAAGGAAGGAGAATGGAAGGAAGGAAGCACGGAGGAAGGAAGGACAGACAAAGGAGGAAAGGGAGAAAGGGAGGAAAGAAGTGATGTGGGAAACAAAGGTGAAGAGAAATTATTAAATTTCCTTACTACCTACAGCCCACTGACAAGTCCTTGAAACAGGCAGAGCGACCTTCCTCTAGGAACTTAACTACCTCGACGTTGACACTTTGCTAAGGGCAAAAGGCAATCTGATCCCAATCCCCAGGATCCTGTAAGTCTACTTGAGGATATAAAAATTCCTTTAGAAATTTCCTTTATCTCTACCCCCCCCGAAGATATATGCTGGCAATTATCCCCCAAGCACATGGCCCACTGATATACATCTAAAGGGTCTCATGACTCAGGTTTTATTAGACGGTAATAAATGACCTTTTCCCAACAATAGCTAGCCCCTTCTAGGGGCTCCAAAACCTTGCTTCCAAAATTCCTTAGAGACTTAGGCTATCCTAACCCCCTCCCAACTTGAGAGGGTATAATGGGCCACTCCTCATGGCCCCAGTGCAGCTCTTTCTGCCCATGAATCCTGTCCCTGTGCTTTAATAAAACCACCTTTTTGCACAACAGATGTCTCAAGAATTCTTTCTGGACCATTGGCTTCAAACCCTAATGTCTTTCCTACATCATAAGGAAAGAAGGAAGGATGGAAGGAAGGAGGAAGGAAGGAAGGAAGGAAGGAAGGAAGGAAGGAAGGAAGGAAAGAAGGAAGGAAGGAAGGAAGGAAGGAAGGAAGGAAGGAAGGAAGGAAGGAAGGAAGGAAGATAGATCATGGCTCTCCAATGAAAAGCCAGGAGAGAGAGCTACTGTGGAATCAGAATAAAATGAGATGCTGGAAGCATACACAGGAGCAAGTCAATGAACCAGCCGATCTTCTCAGACATGGGAAAATGTGGCAAAGAGTGCGGCTGGTTCTAAGGGGGGAATGTGCACAGTTGGCTGTGTGCAAACTTCTGGAGTGTCAGTGGGAGATCAGAATGAAACACAGAGAGGTGGAAGCTTCAGTTTTTGTTCCTTATGACTCATGAGCCAAGTGTCCTTGGGGACATGCATTACTTGGTACTGTTCCAAAAACTTGTTGAGTTGCGAAGATTTCCAAAGAGTTTCTTCAGCTGTTCATGGCCAGGTACACATGGGTCAGGAACTCAGTCTGGTCAGGAATATTCCACTTTGAGGGGACTTCTTGAAATGCCTCATCTTTAACCAGAATGGAGTTTTACCCTGCGAGGACCTGCACTGAGTTCACACTCACTTGTCCAATGTCTCTGAAATGGGGCACCACCTATATACGGACTAACAGACAGGGACAGTGTCAACTGAGACACATTTCCAGAAGAATTAGAGGTAACTTTGCCTATTCAATACATCCTAACATCAGTGACCTTGAATACAACTCCTTCTTTACACCCACACTTGCTTAAAATAATAACCATATAATAAAATAAGAGGAAGAGAGAAACAAGAAAGAGGATATAAACTAAAAGCAAAAATATTTCTAGCCCTTGATCAACTGGCAATCCAAAATTAATTTCTGATTTTATTATTCAGCTGATCACCATAAATCTGCATGCTATGCTTGTACATTTGTTTCTTTTTTTTTTTTAAAGATTTTATTTATTTATTTGACAGAGAGAGAGACAGCCAGCGAGAGAGGGAACACAAGCAGGGGGAGTGGGAGAGGAAGAAGCAGGCTCATAGCAGAAGAGCCTGATGTGGGGCTCGATTCCATAACGCCGGGATCACGCCCTGAGCCGAAGGCAGACGCTTAACCGCTGTGCCACCCAGGCGCCCCCATACATTTGTTTCTTGATGTACGAACTTGAGCAAGGAATGCATTGCATTCGCGCATCCTCCCAGCAGCCATGGGCCCCTCGCTTTCAGACCCAGAGTCACCGAAAATTATTTAGATGACATGATATACCAAACAACAAGGGGCTTTTTCTGAAATGATCTTCTCCTCTTGTTTTTTTCTCATCCTCATTTTCACATAGATCTGTTGCCCGTGCAAACATTCATCAGAGAGGCGTGAAGATTTCCCCAAAAGATGCACCTGTAGCCACAGGCAGAGGAGAGTCATCTGGGAAATATTTTCATTCTATCAGTGAACAAGCGGAAACAGGGGGGCGGTGGGGGGCGGATTAGTTTTGAGAGTAGTTCGACGCCTAGACCTGTATGTAGAGAATCGAGTTTTATAGCAAAGTATAAAATGTAAAGCCTGCTTTCCAGTATGTGTACCTAAATTGCACAGAAATCCCCAGCTCTGTGACTATTCACCGTGCTGTGTCTTCGCGGGGGAAGCCAATTAGACTGGGGGTCTGGGGGATGTAAACACTGTGTTATGTAGATCATCAAATATGCCACCAAAGGAAGGGGGCCAGGGGTTGTGTATTCTGTATTCTGGGCTCATATTGCTAAGGAACTTTATGCATATCCATCAGATACTTAAAGAATATTCACTTAAAGATCACTTCGATTTACCTAAGTAAACATAGCCTATGGGGGGAGGGGGATCTAGTCTCTCCTTAAATCCTGCTGTGATGCTTTGAATTGTGCCATCCTCCCACCCTCTGCAAAATAATCACTATGTTGAAGCCCTAAGCCCCAGGACCTTAACATGGGGCTGTATTTGGAAGTAGGGTGTTTAAAGAGGGGATTATGGTAAAATGAGCTCATTAGGGTGGCCCTAATCACATAGGACTGGCATGCTTATAAGCAGAGATGACCACGCAGGCAAGCACAGGGGTACGACCACGTGAGGACACAGGGAGAAGACAGCGTCTACACACCAAGACCAGAGGCCTCAGGAGGAACCAGCCTCAGCCCCACCTGGCTCTCAGGCTCCCAGCCTCAGCCCTGCCTGGATCTCAGACTCCCAGCCTCCAGGACCAGGAGGGAATAAATGTGTGTTGTTTAAGGTGCCCAGTCTGTGATACTTTGTTACAGCAGACCAAGCAAACTACTATACTTGCTGACCTGTTCTTGAGCATAATATTACATGTAAAAAGAAATCATGTCTGTAGGGGAAAGATCACACATGCACACACACAGAGTCAGCACCTAGAAAGCATGTTTCTGTCTGATTCTTCTTGCTTTGTGGAAAGACTGCATTCCAAGCTGGCAATGAAATGAAAGGGGAAGGGTGCTTCTCCCTGAATTTCTTTCTCTATTTCTAATTAACTGCATTTATGGGGTTAAATCTTTACAATTCTTAAAGAGAGAGAGACACGCTTTTTTGCGAACCGTGTATCAGCAACACACGGTAAATACGAAGAAACCCCGTATCCATTTCAGCTTCTGCTTCCAAATCCTTGGACAAAATAGCAGAATCCTTTCAGGAGCTCAGAACATTGATGTATTCAGAAACTACTGCAGTAGCCACCTCCTTGCAATTCTCTGGGCACAATTACTGCTAAGGCGACGAGTGAATACAAATTAGCAGATGAAAGAGATACGGAGCAAACGTTAAATTAAACTGAGCCAGAATCTTCCTGTAGGGGATGCTCCTGCACTCCCCACAAGGATTAGGAAGCTTCAACAGGGATGTGAAAAAGTGGGGGGAGGACTGTATTTCCTGCCCTTCGAGGTTCAG
This sequence comes from Ursus americanus, assembly GCF_024610735.1. Lineage (NCBI taxonomy): Eukaryota > Metazoa > Chordata > Mammalia > Carnivora > Ursidae > Ursus > Ursus americanus. Next base: position 120,272,090 of record NC_142164.1, on the reverse strand, counting down.
GTGAAAACAATTAGAAGCATAATTGACGATGCTATCTGAGTTTCTATGGCGCACATCTATTCAAGGCTTTGAAAGAAAATGTGCATTCAAGGAAAGTCTTTGGTTTTTCTGATTTTATTCAGGTATGTGTTTTTAGGGCGTCATAAGCTCAATGAGATCACGTTGATAGCTATTAATGTCAGCTGACTGTTGAAATGTCCTGTAGGTGCCATCTGGCACGCACGACGTGGGCTAAGAAACATCAGGAGCCACTCATGAAATAACTAGGTGGAAATGGGATGTTCCTTTACAACTGGAAACTGAAAGGTCACAGGAAGATGCGAGACCAATAAGACTCTGAAGGGCAGGATACATTTAGGTCATGAGAAAGAACACAAGGGCTCCCTGTCCATGCATATGCTGTTTTGAATTTAAAACCACCTCCTCTCTAATGAGGTAGGTATTCTGCGAACTTAATTGGTAGAGATAATTTTACATCCCTGGAGTCATGTTTTATGTTTATTCAGGTCTCATTCTTTCTTCAATGATCTAGAATTTGTTTCCTGGGGTAAAAATTTTTTTAAATTGCAGATATTATAAATCAAGGTGTGCAGCATTCAATCCTGGGATGTTTTTGTTTTATATATACATATATGTATGTATGCACATTATATACTTATATACAAATTAATATTCATATATTATATGTAAATCAATATTCAGAGAGTATATAATATACAAATTAATATTCACATAAATTAAGTCACATATTATAATGATATATAAATCAATACTTATGTATTCTATTATATAATTATATATAAAATATTTCTAGATTATATTACTATGCAAAATTAATATTTAAAATATATTATACATAATTATGTGTTACTATGATATATTATGACAATTATATTACAATGTGTTATATATTATATAAAATATGTAAATATATGTATATGTAACTATGTATTTGTTTTATATGTATATATACGTTCTATATACATGCATATAGAGGAACTCACATGTGTATAATATATTTACATATTTATACACATAAACTCATAAATATATACTTATCAATGAAGAATATGCAATTCTATGTAAAATATTCAAGATTATTCAAGAATACGCAATTCTTGGCTATAACAATGAGTAGATGAACTTTCGATCATGTCCCCAAGTACCTGACCCCTTCATTACCAATAGACTAGAACTAAGGGTTATTTGTGTTGTTTATACTGAGCATGTGTCTATGGCAGGAAAATATGGTGGAGTTTTAACCAATAATGAAAGCATGGATATGACAATGTACCTGTGGGGTTTTGGTCACAGGCAGGCACAGATATTTGACACTGGATGAAGTCTGGGGTGAATCAGAATCTCAGTGAGATGCTGGGAATCTGATACAGTGTGGGAATAACCCTATCGAAGAGGTGATCATTCAGCTCCGTTGTTGCCCTGGAGACAGTCAAGAGAAGGAAGGGGGAAATGGGATGTGTACCTGCGGGAACACTAGCATAAAGAAAGGAAAGTTGAAAAAACCCAATGAAGAAGCCGTTGGGAAATGATGGGTCAGAAAAGGAACAGTATAACAGGCTGACTTTGGAAAGTCACAGTGAAATTCTAAGGTAAAAAGTGACAGCGGCGGACAAAGAGGAAATGCTAGTGTGGCATTCTTTTTTATTTACAAACTCAAGGGCATTGAACGTTATTTTTTTTATTATTTAGAATAGTATTTATCTAGATATTAGGGAAGGTAATTGTTTCTGTATATTCTTTATTCCAAATTTTCTATTCTTACTTTGGCTACTCTCTTCCCTTTAATTCCCTTATATTGTTTCTTTTTTTCTTTTACTTTGGGTTTGACATGTTCTTTTTTTTTAATATTTTGTTTGTTTATTTATTTGAGAGAGAGAGCACAAGCAGGGTGGGAGGGGCAAAGGGAGAGGGAGAATTCCCCACCGAGTAGGAAGCCCAACATGGGGCTCAATCCCAGGACCCTGGGATCATGATCATGACCGACTGAGCCACCCAGGCACCCCTGATGTATCCTACTTATTCCAGTTTCTTAATGTGGAAACAGGTGTCACTGATTGAAGACTTTCATTCTTTCCTAACATAGTCACTTAAGGCTATACGTTTCTCCTAAGGAATGCTTTAGCATCAACCTACACATCTACTAATTGTACTTTCATTTTGTTCAAAGTATTTTCTGATTTCTCTTCTCATTTCTTCTTTGACCAATTGGTAATTTAAAACTGTGTTATTTAGGGGATTCCTGGGAGGCTCAGCCATTAAGCTTCTACCTTTGGCTCAGGTCGTGGTCCCAGGACCCTTGGATCGAGCATGCATCGGGCTCCCTGCTCAGCAGGAAGCCTGCTTCTCCCTCTCCCACTCCCCCTGCTTGTGTTCCCTCTCTTGCTGTCTCTGTCTGTCAAATAAATACATAAAATCTTTTTTTAAAAAAAAGTATGTTATTTAGTTTCCAATATTGGTCAATTTCCTAGGTCTGTTTCAATTTTTGATTAGAACTTAATACCACTGTGGCCAGGTAACATATATGAGTTGATTTTTTTTTTCAGTTTACAAAGCTTTGTTTATAGGTTCAGAATATGATCTAACTCGGTTAATATTCCGTGTCTATTCGATCACATATATCATGCATCTTAAAAGTAAGCTGAAAAATACCTATAGGATACATGAATAAGCAACACCCAACAAGGTAAATTTGACAATGTCTGGCATCCAAACAAAAACTTCCAGTTACAGGAAGCAGCTGGAAAATATAACAGGTGAGGCAGAGGGAAAGAAAAAATCGATCAGTAAAATAGAACCTTAAATGACAGAGCAGGTAAAATATGAACAGTAACATTAAATAATTATTACAGCTGTATTTCATATGTTCACAAAGCTAGACATATTAAAGATATATAAAACACCCACAGCAAACGTCCAGATATGAGAACTACAATGAGATGACCAATTCTACTCAGAATTAAAGTCAATTAGGCTCTGCAGGAAGATATGGTTAGTGAACTTAAAGATATGGCAATAAAATCTCTACAAAATAAAACACAGAGAAAAGAGATTTAAAAAAAAAAATGAATAAACTGCTGTGAACTGTGGAAAAACTTTAAGCACCTTAAAGTGTTAAAGTGCATGTCTTAAAACATGCAATTGAAATTCCTGATAAAGAGGATCACAGGAAAATACTTGAAGAAATAATCACAAATCCTTTTCCATTTCTGATATGAATGTATAACCTCAAACTTTAAGAAGCTCAGTCAGCCCCAAACACAAACATCATAATGCAGTATTTCAGAGAAATGCATAATACTCCATAATCAAGTTGCTAAAAAGTAATGCTTAAGAGAAAAATCTTAAAGCATCCAGACATAAAAGACAGGTTACATGCCATGGGGTAAAAAGGTTTGGGCAGATTTCTTGTGAGAAACAAGGCAAGCAAGACGATAGTGGAATTACATCTATAAGGGACCAAGGGAGGGAAAGTCAATCTAGAATCATATAAGCAGCAAATATATCTTTTAAAATCAAAGACGGTGTAGACATTTCAAATATACAAAAGCAGAAAGAATTTGTTAGCACAGGTAACACTGCTAGAAATATTAAGAGCATCCTTCAAATAGAAAATGCCTCAGGCGTGATTATGGAAAGATGGGCCCGTACAGTGGAATGCAGAATATCAGAAACTGTAACTACATTGATAAAGTGTAAGAATTTTTTTTTATGATTTAAATCTCTTTAAAAGATAACTGAAACAATTTTAAAGATCTTATTTATTTATTTAAAGGCAGAGAGCATGTGAACAGGGAGAGGAAGAGACTCTCAAGCAGACTCCAAGCTGAGCATAGAGCCTGACCCAGGGCTCCACCCCATGACCCTGAGATCATGACCCCAGTTGAAATCAAGAGTTGGACCACTCAACCAACTGAGCCACCCAGGCACCCCAAGATAACTGAATGTTTAAACAAAGATGATAACAACATGAAAATTATAAATATGTCATTAAATGTTTTTATTACTTAAATCTCTGTATTTTTTAAATTTCTGTTTATTTACTTATTTTATTTTTGAGAGAGAGAGACAACATGTGCATGTACAAGGGGTGGGGAGCAGGCGGAGGGGGTAAGAGAGAGAGAAATTCTTCAGCAGGCTCGATGCTGAGCATAGAGCCAGACGCGGGGCTTATTCTCACAACCCTGAGATCATGCATGACCTGACCTGAAATCGAGAATCAGATGCTTAACCAACTGAGACACCCAGGTGTCCCCTACTTACACCTCTTTAAAAGACAAGTGATTCTTTAAGTAAACTTAAACTGGTATGAGGAAAAGAGAAATGCAAGTAAATTTTCGTAATATTCTCATACTTTATGTGACATGTAATATCATTTGAGTGTGGACTGTGATAGGCTAATGATAACTACTATGAACCCTAAAGCAACCACCAAAATAACAAAGCAAAGAGTTATAGCTAACAAGCTTACAAAGGAGAAAAAAGAGAATCATAAAAAAATATTCAAATATTATAAAAGAAGGCAAAAAAAAAAGGAAAATGAGAACAACAGCAAGAACAAAAAAATCCAAAATGAGACAAAGAAGTAGAAAACAAACCGCCGATGGTGTTTCAGACCTTGTTCCATCAGTAATAACCTTAAATGTGAATGGTCTCTAAACTCCCATCAAAAGCAGGGTTAGCCAAGATGGACAGAGGCAGGACCCAGCTAGACGATATGTTGCCAACTACATATGCTAACTCCAACTACATGTTTCTTGTAAAACACATTAAATATAAAGACACAGGAGGTTAAATTTGGTGTGGCTACATTTCTATCCCATAAAGGATGTTTCACAGCAAAGAACATGACCAGTGATAAGGGTTATTTCTTAACAATAAAAAGGTCTATTTATTAAGAGGATGTAAAATCCTAAATGCCTATGCACCTAATAACAGAGCGTCGAAAATGCAAAAAGCATAAACTGAGATATATGCAAGGACCACCACAGAGATTCACAATTTACGTGAGGGATTAAAATATCCTTCTCTCAACAACTGTTAGAAAAAGGAGACAAAAATTAGTCATGGGTATCAGAGATCTGATCAACACAATCACCAACCTGTCTTAATTGTAATAACAGAAAAATAGTCCACCCAAGAATAGCCAAATAGACATTTCTTTCAAGAGAACACAATGTATTTAGCATATTAGATCATATACTGGGCCATGATACTTTTCTTAAAACATTTAAAACGATTTTTGTTGATATCTATGAGAGTTTTAATTTTAATAATGAAAAGATTCCAGAACCTAATAGAGGGGGAAATATTATCTTTTCAATTTGTTTAGAGGGTTCTTAGCCATCTGTCATTGTTTTCTATATTTAATTTTACATTTATAATACTTACAATTTTTAAAGATCAAAATCAAAGTTATGCATTAAATATTTTCAGTTTTTAAAATGTTTGCCTTTTATGTAATAAGTATCATTTACTATTGTAGAATAAAAATCAAGTGTAATACAAGGCTGTTCATAAAGCCAGATTTTTGCACTTTAGAATTCCATTCCTATAAAAATCCAAAGACTCTTTATTCTTGTTCTTAAGATACAACATCCTGAGGGGTTTCATTTGAAATTTCAGGCATGACCAAAAACTATCAGAAAAAAAATTTTTATTAAAGATATTATTCTCTAGTAAGCATTAATGACCACAAGTATAACAAGTTGTGTTAAATATATTAAATAAAAACTACAAATTACACTAAGTACTAATTATTTTTTTTAAAAGAAAGCTATCAGAGGCCTGAGCAATATCCGATTTCAAAGGACCCCAAATAAGAGTTTTGCTCCAGTAATAAAGGAGCAGGTTTTGACTTTGGGGTGCAGAGAATCGCATATTAACAGAGCAGAGAAATATCATATGAATTCTGACATGAACAACACAGCAAACCAGAGCGATGAAGTGAAGTCTGAAAGAGTTGTGCATGATATTGTGATTTATAATAAGAAATACGTACTTGGTCTTGCACCCCATTCCTAGCACAGAGCTCCTGAAGCCCTTGGAATTTCCTAGGGGATGAGAATAATAAAGATGCCCTTGTTATGTTAATGAGATGACTTTGGTTAACTCTCCAAAGGATGCGGGCTGGTTGCCAGGGGAACCAACCACTTGTTTAGAGGGTTGGAACTTTCAGTCCCATCTCTGGGGAAGAGAGTCGGGCTGGAGGTTGATCACCAATGGCCAGTGATTCAATCAATCATACCTAAGCGATGAACACTCAATAAAAATCCAAAAAAGACAGGCTTCGGAGAACTTCTGGGTTGTCGAACACATGGAGATTTGGGGAGAGAGGCTTACCTGCAAAGGGCATGACAGTTCTGTGCCCTTTCCCCACACCTGGTCCTATGCATCTGTTCCATCCGGCTGTTACTGAGTTATCTATCTTTATAATAAACTTGTTTTCCTGAGTTCTGTGAGCCACTCTAGCAGATTAATCCAACCCAAGAAGGGGGTGGTTAGAACCCAGATTCACAGCCAGCCAGTCAGCAATTCTACCAGCATCTGAAGTTGGGGCAGAGTCTTGTAGGACTTGAGCCCTTACTGGGTGGGATCTGACCCTATTTCCTGGTAGATAGTGTCAAAATTGAGTTGCATTGTAGGATACCCAGTTGGTGTCACAGAACTGTTTGGTGGTGGGAAGACCCCACACATTGAAAGCGGGTGCAGAACCCTTCTCAGAAAGGATGAATGTATGCAGCTGGGTAACGCCCCACAGCCCCTCCTCTACATGGTACAATATGTCCACGACTTAAGGACTTTTATAACGAGCCATTAGTGAGGAAACCTGTAGTCTGCAGAAAGGATTTTAAAGGAGAAGTTTATTGATATGAGGCTCTTTGATCAATTTCTGGTCATGTGGGCTTTAGTAGCCAACAGGAGCTTGCCCTTCTCAGGAGTGTGAGAGGTAAAGACATCACTAGGAATACAGAGCAGCAGAGACTGCATGTTGAAGAGCAGAACTAATTTATCTTAGCTGCTCATGGCTGGGGTAAAGATGTAAATAAAACTCAACTCAGAACACATGACTTTTTTGATGGTTGATATGAACAGTATTAACTAGATTATTCTCATGGTGGGCCACATAGCAAAACTACAACTTTTCTACCTAAGACCAATCTAACATTTTATCTAAAATGCAGTCCTACTGTTTTTTCTCCCAGTGAAATTGCTTGTCTCGTTGGTACAGGCAATAGCAAAGGAGCCAGCATTTTGAGCGTGGGCTTACCCTGAGCAGTTGGGGGTCCTGGCACACAAGTTAGCACCAGCCTCCAGAAGAAGCCTGGTCCCTAAAGCGATTCACTTTTAGATCCGTTTTGTTTGTTTTCCTTTTTAGAACAGGAGCTGTGCATGAAAGTTTTAGAAGATGATAAAAATTTCAAAAAGTGTTTATATGTTTGCAAAGATTTCCCAATGGTTGGGTGTTTGCAAGGACTAACCAGGCTCCATGGAGTTCATGTATTTAGAAGCTTCATTTAAAGGAAAAGGATAAGGTGAGAGAGAGCGCACGTGCGAGAGAGGGGGGAGGAGAGAGAATAGAGAGGGGGATAATGGGAGAGACGGACACTCGGAGAGCCAGGAATGGAGCAGATGAACATCAAGATATTCGGGACACGAGCTCCCTGGGTCTTTATGCTCATATCAACCGTGCTCTGTTTCAGAACTGGACCAATTCTTGGAGGGGAATCTTGACTACTTCTTCCCAAGACCCTCCCAAGAAGTTTCCAGCAAGCTTTGACTCTCCTGTGGAACCTGGCAAGGCCAGCCACACCCCATCAAGATGACCACGGGAATTCCGGACTTTAATACACATCACAAATCCTACTGCCCTTATGTTGTCCAAAAACCAAAAGAAACAGATAATAGCTTTTCCACTCCACCTGTAAATCAACTAGGTCCTCTGTAATGTTTACATCTGTCTTGACGGGGGTGGGGGGGGGAATGTAGTCAGGACCTAATTGAGGGAAGAAGATGCATTTATTGGTCAAACACTTGTCTTGGGTGGAATAGGGAAGTACCTTTAGGTTTATCAGATAAACATTGCAAAGTTCTAGTATACAATGCAGTATTATTAACTATATTTCCCAGGCTGGAAATTAGAGGTTTGGACCATAGTCACCTTATAATGGAGAGTCAATTACAGCTCAATAAATCTGGAAAAAAATCCAAACATTCCAGTTAAGACTTGAAACTCACCTACTTAAGCTCCTTTGTTTCAAATAGGACTACAGTGAGTAGTCACTTAATTAGCGGCTACTTACGGAAATATCATAACCAAACAACAAATACCATCAAAGTGAATTAAAAACAAAAAATCCAAACACAAGAGGTTTAACTCCTGGGACTTTCTCTTTGTTTATGTCCTACAAGAGGTCAGCCCAGCTTAAAGGTCAGGTCCCTCCCACAATGAGATTTTTGGTCTTTGGGGATGGTCCCTGAAGTCATGTACACATAACCACTGGGGTCTACAGGTCAGGGGATGAAGTGGTTGCATAAGGAGCTTTCTCCAAGTGTTCCTATGGTTTTACCATGAGAAATATTGGTTTAAACAAACTCAAACAATTTGTTCCTCCCCTCTCTTCCCACAGGGATCTTCAGTGTATTCACTGGACAATCTCCCAAAAAGGTGAGCTGGCATAAAAAGGCATCTCAAACTTAATTTGACCTCAAAGACCTACAGGAGCATCCACTCCCTCTTTCCCTCATGGAAAATCTCATTTTGGGAAATAGTGACCGCATGCAAGAGTTCTCAAGCCTGGTGGATCCGTAGACACGTCTAAGGAGCTTTTAGAAAACCCACATTCCTGTTCGCAGCCTAGACCTTCTGAAGCAGAATCTCCAAGGGGATCCATGTCCTGGGCTACCTCTTCTGGCTGTTGGGGAGGTAGGAGAGCTGCAGGCATTTCTCTCTCCCTGGGATGTATACAATTCCCAGAATTCTTTAGATTGCAATTACACATGTTGGTGAAACGCCATCAGTGTTTGGATTATGTGTCGAAAGAATGCAAGAGGCAATTCAACCTTACTTTGTCCTTAGATTATAGCAAAACAGTCCCTTTTTGTTTTCCTCTCTCTCTCTCTCTCTCTTTTTTTTTTTTAAATTTCAGATTGACACGGCTTCCATTAAGTTCTGCCAGACCTCCAATCCCCCTACCTGTCAAGGTATCAGGCTTCTGTTACAAATGATTTACATGATGGTGGCCAGACAATTTGCAGAAGTCAGGCAATTAATCAGGTAACTAAAAACGTTTTTACCAAAATAGTCAAGTAATTGAAACATCCCTGAGAAGCCATAATCGATACACTTATTCCTGAGAAAATATCTGGATATGACACAAGCAGGTCACATTTTTCCCCCAAGTTTAAAACACTGGGGTAATTCCTATTGGGATATTTTCCTGCTGAATTATCATCCTTTCGTCAGACCCTCAAAATTTCACCCTTCCCTTCCTCTCCTCAAAAGGAAGGTAGAAAATTGGGATCAAGTATCAACACAGGAAGTCGTGTTTTTTAAAACAAAACAAAAACAAAATAAACAAGCATCTTTCATTGAAGAGCCATAGCTTCTAATGTAATTTTCCCTGAGGGAGGGATGGAAATCTGCATTTGCATTTAAAATAAAACAATAATATAGGAGTTCTCATTGAAGACTAAACGCATATGGGTTTATTGGTTTTGTTTTTCACATTAGAAACAGCACATTCAGAAGCATTTTGGGGTTTCTTAGGGTAAATAAGTGGGATGGGAGATAGACTTCTAAAACTTCAGATGCCTTTTGCACATGTTAAATATGATCGAGCGTTCATAGGCAAGCAGGATGACCCCCCCATGGCAAGTGAGAATGTCTTCAGAGCATCCTCACAGACAGACCTGCTGCCAGAGGTAGATGGGATTAAGTACCTTCTTAGTTCTGGAATGTTCTGCACCAGTGGCAGGTCTGTGTTGAATGGTACCTGGGACTTCGGAGTCTTTGCATGTTTGTGATCAAGCCGTTTGGCCCAGCTTACAACACAGAGTTATAGCAAGGATTCCTTCAGCTGCCCTATGTTGTCTTTCTTGGGGTATCCCTCCCCATGATTTTTATAAAATCAGGCACTAGAAAGTAGCAGTGTCTCAGAGAGCATGCAAAAGTTCTACATTTAATGGTAGCACTTATGTCACTGAAGCCAATGCAATGGCTGATGCCATCGTGAACAATGCTACCTCCATGAAACATATTTAAGAAGCCCAACTACACTATGAAACTATTTTAACGGATCGTGTAACACGTGTCTATTTGCTCTTTGTATTTCGTGCATCTCTGTTGAATGATGGTCAGGAAAGCAAAGACTGGGGGCCAAGAAAATGGAGTTTCAGCAGAGTAAGAAGTGTTTTGTGCCTTAAATTCTAGTAGCAGAAAATCTATGTCTAAAATCACAGAAATACAAATTAGATCCTCCCCACCAGGGTTCTGAATGACCCACTGGTGTAACCGTTCTTGTGTATTTGCCCTTCAACATTGAAAATGATTTTAAGCATTTCCAAAAAGCATCGCAATTATAATTATCTCCAAATTGTGTGGACAAGATGGCCCTCTTTTACCCGATTTTTCTTCAAATAAATAAAGACTTTATTATGAAGCACAATGCCTCGTAGTGATTACGGAGTGGTCAGTTTTTCCCTTATTCTAGGGTGTTAGTACTCATAACATCAATGGGGGACCTCACCTACTGAAAAAAATAGAACTCATACATAATGGCTAATTCTGTTTTTCTTTTATCCTGGGATTGTATGCCTCCATGAACAGGCATATAAAATGTGTTTTGCTTTAATAAGCAGTAAGGATTTGGGTTCAGGCATGGCTAGACTTGGGCTGTGGGCTGACTGGCACATTCACATTCACACTCTTAGGATAGCAGCCGCCATGTTTTGGGCTTCTGGCATACAAACTGCAGTGTGAAGGGAAACAGGGAGAAAGGCAAAACTTTACTGTGGTAGGTGGGCACCACAGTGTGGACAGTGAGCCCTACCCTATGTTCTGAGCTCTTGTCAGAGTGCATGTGGACAGGCTAACTTGCGTGGGCATTTGAGGAAATCTGGGACTTGCATGCCGTTAGTAGAGCCACGGATGTAAGCAGAGATGGGTCAGATGTGCTCTTTACTGGAAGAATAGGAAGAGCCCTTGTCTAGGAGTAGAGATGCATTCATGTAGGCTCCCATCCTAGCTGTCAAGTCCCAGTGAGTGCTGCTATGGTCCAGCCATTGTCACTGCCACGGAGCTCATGTACACAATAGACCTACTATACATGCCACAATACCCTGCAATGTGACCTCACACTTCAGCTACTGGGAGCTGCTCAAGAAACCCTAGTCTTTTTTTTCTACTTGGTATCCCCATCACTTGGCATGGTCTGGATAAATATTTAGTGTTTTTGTTTTAGATGGATGGGTTTTGGGGAAGGTAGGTGCACATGGGTGGAAGCAAGACACTCAGAGTATAGAATTTGGATATGGAAGATCTTGCATGTGAAAATGATAAGAAATATGCTTCTTGGTCCCAAAAGCACTGGGAGGGCAGATATTTTAAGTTTAAACACAAGAGCAACAGAGCTAAACAATGTGTAGCTCGTCATTGTAGTGTGTCTTCCAGGTATCTATCCCTGAATTTTCAAGGCCATCATGGGCACTGTACTGGGAAAGATCATGGATTAGAAGACCTACAAGCTCAAGTTGGTTTTGCAATTTTCCAGCAGGAAGACATTGGGGTGGTTCCTAGATACATCGTGAGTGATTTTGAAGGAGCAAAGTGAGGAAGAGTACTTTCTTTCTTTCTATAATGTAACCCTATGGCCAGAATGAGATGGCATGCAAGGACTGTGGGTAGAACACAGATTTATGAAAATGCATTGTAGTACCTGGAGAAGACTTGTACATTTTTGGAATATTGACAGGACCCATGGAAAGAGGTTTCAACTTTCACGGGGAACCAATATGGCGGAGAACGTTCATTCGCCTGTCTTAAGTCTACTTAAAGTAAACCTATTTAAAAAATCATCAAACATTTTTATTTTTAAAACATCATTTTTATGCAAAAAAAGAAATAAGAAAATCAAATTAGTTCCCCAATAGAAGTGGCCAGCCAGTATTTTACAGAGACCTCACGCCTGGCAAGATCAACTCTGAAATCATAGGGCCCGTTCAGAGGTCAATGGTGGCAGACACAGTCTAACTAGAAGCAAGACATATTTGGGGGGCGCCTGGGTGGCACAGCGGTTAAGCGTCTGCCTTCGGCTCACGGTGTGATCCCGGCGTTCTGGGATCGAGCCCCACATCAGTCTCCTCCGCTATGAGCCTGCTTCTTCCTCTCCCACTTCCCCTGCTTGTGTTCCCTCTCTCGCTGGCTATCTCTGTCAAATAAATAAATAAAATCTTTAAAAAAAAAAAAAAGAAGCAAGACATATTTGGAATTAAAAAAAATAGATTCCCATATAATATTTTGCATCTGAGTTTTTTCTATACTTTATCTTGTTTTATTAGTGTTCAAACACTAATGACCTAGTGTTGGCTGAAAATATCACAATAATTTACATTTGTGTTCATATTATATACTTGCAAGTAATTATTTGGAATTGATTTTATAGTCACTCATCTTTGGCTTTTTAATTATAAAAATATTAAAATAAATTTACTCACGATTCCCCTCATGCAATTCCCTATTTCTTTCAGATTAGTGGTTCTGCCCTGTTCAGAATCCATGATTCTTCCCTAAGGAATGCTACGGGTTTTCCGGCTTGAGATTTAAAAAGTAAAAAGCATGTTTAAAAGCCAGAGAAGGGGTAAAAAACAAAAGGTTAAGACAATAGAAGCGCCTCATAATGCCGCCGGCTAATTATACCTGTGGTCCCGGGGAAGTGAAAAGGGCACATCAGCAAGGAGACAGTTTGTTTTCTCAGGTCTGGAAAGTAAGCACCTTCATTTTCAGGGCCAGAGACAGTCTATTCACGACAAGCGAACTGATTCTGACCGTGAAATGCTGGTGGTGCAGACTGGACATCTCTACCCAAATTGCTGCCACGCGTTTAAGCGTCCCCTTGTTTCTTGGCTAGTGTTTGTTCTCCTTCAGCTTTCAGAGCTTTTTCTCCCTGTCATTTCACCACTAGCTGTGGAATGCACTTTCTGATGGCGGGTTTTAGTTGCCCTGATGTTGTAGATGGGGAGACGGGTCTGTGGAAAGGTAGTCTTTGAGAGTACTAGCAGCAGAATAAGTCCAGAGGGTGCAGGGAGCAGGGGCTGACTTGACGTCCTGGAGACTCTTCTGGGCAACCCGCTCAGGGACTTTGGCAGGTAGGCTCACCAGGAAGATAAATTGCATAGGTGTACGTATGCCAAGGTGCAGAGGTGAGCGGTATGTTCAGAGAGCGGTGGGTGCCCTGAACAAGATGCGGGTCTCCTACAGCTGCCAGCTGCCTCTGCCTGGATCGATCTTGAAGAATGCAGGGTGGCAACAAGGAACAAAGCAGAGAAAGCCAGCCCACATGTGTCTGGGGCCGTCTGAGAGCAGAGGTGTCAGCAGGCTGGGTGTGGAAGCTGATGGCTGCCTTAGCCTAGGGCAGCCCCACTTGTCTGTGAGATTGAACTAACAGGTGAGATGGACTTCTGCTTCATTTGTCTCCCCAACCCCCGGCGTGGCCTCATCTCCTGAGTCAAATAAATGTGGCATGGAAACTGGACCTTGTGAGAAGCTGAGAAAAATAGGTATTGGGTGGACCCGTCCGACAGTTGAGCTGTGTCTCAAAACTGCTCATTTGGGGATGAAGAGGGGAGGCATTGTGTTGGCCGCCATCATGCACCTGCCAAACCTGGCCCCCTCTACATGTTGATGCGCTTACATACCCCATCAGCCCCGAATGATTGGGAAGTCTGTGGCTTTGCAAGAGTGTGGTATTCTGAAAAACAATTTTGTAGTAATTGCACAAAAATGTCCAAAAAAGCATGTGGGTGTCAGAGAGACCATTCAAAATACATGTCTTTCCCTAAGCGTTTACAGACCATTACGAATGTTGATCAAGTATTAAGTCATAAGAACACTCAACAAATACCAAAGATAAAGTATCTTGGAGACCAAGCTTTCTGCCTAGTTTGTATTATTTTGACATGGGTGGAGACTAATTTATACATTAGTAAGAAGGTAGGTAATGAATTGTCACATATTTAATAAAACATACAAACATGCATATGTAAATAAGTCCTGGGTTACAGGAGGCATCATAACTATAATTGCAAAGTACTGGGGCGCCTGGGTGGCTCAGTCAGGTAAGCGTCTGCCTTCAGCTCACGTCATGATCTCAGGGACTTGGGATTGAGTCCCGCATCAGGCTCCCTGCTCAGCTGGGAGTCTGTTTCTCCCTCTCCCTCTGCCCCTCCACCCACTTGTGCTCTCTTTCTCAAATAAATAAATAAAATCTTTACAAAAAGTAAAATGCTGAAGTATTACTAGAATTCAATCATGATGGTTGTACTGCCTGTAAGAATACTACATTGAAATAAATTGGGGGAATTTATATATAGAACGGAGGCAAATATATCCTCAAAAATTTAAATTAGAAAACACACTATCTCAAAGGTGATGATCTACATTTTACAAAAAGATAATAATGAGAAGAGTAGCATAAACCCCAAGGATGTAAAGGGAAAGAGATAACATAAGAGAAGAAATACATGGTAGAGACTATAAAAGTATGATTGGGAAATTCAACACAACCAAGAGTTGTTCTTTGAAAACACGACTAGAAAAAGATGTGTGTCTCTGGCAATACTAAGTGGTAAGGAGACAAAATACAAAGAAGTATGAAGTATGTCAATTATTTCTCAATTAAGCCAGAGAACAGCACAAAGGAAGAACATTTTAAATATAGGACGGTTATCACTACAGTTAACACAGTGATTAAACGGAGAGGAGGAGATGGTCACAACTTCCTGGACTTTGACCTCTGGGAGGAATGCGAAAGCAAAGTTTAAGAATTATTTTTAAGGCTGGCTTACCAAGGGGTCACAAGATTGAAAATTGTGTGTGTTGAAGGCACTACAGCGGTGGTTAAAGGGCTTCCAACAGAGAGGACATCCATGGGCTGTTCAAGAAGTAGATCATCCTAATTTTATACAAAGAAGAAAGACATGGAGACAGTGGAAATACAATGGCCGCATCCTACTTTTCAGGCTGATGTGAGCTTAACCCCCAAACTGACAAACAGACAGTGGGGGGCAAAAACCAACCAAATAAGAAATCCACTGCACTTACAAATTTGGTTTCAAAAATCAAAAGGCATTATGAACATGTTTTATCCAACAGGGTACAAAATAAGAGAGGATGCCATGACCTAGTTGGGGGTGTCCCTGCGTAGCAGAGATTTATGATTAGAAAATCTGGAAATGCAATTTATCATGGAGTTGGATTTTGAGAAAAAAACTATAATCATCTGGATGGGAGGAGAAAAAGCAGTGATAAAATTTGAGTCTCTTAGCTCCAAACAATCTAAAATTAAGAATCAAATAGAACTTACTTAGGGGATTAAAGGAATCTATAAAAGTGGCAGCACACACACCATCTGAAATGGGGAAGCACCATCTTTATATTGGATGGAGAAGAAGATGCATGGCTTGAGATGATTTTTATTGACCCTCCTGAGCTTGGCAAGTATACACAAAGCCAAGGATTTCAAGACTAGGTTTGGATGTGAACTGAAACCGTCCCTCGTGTGTTGTGGGTGGGAAGAGTGAACTGGAGAAAACGCTTTGAAAAACAGGTTAGCCTGACCTAAAGCAGAACTTGGGCAAAGCCTGAAGTGAGCCAAGCACTGTGTAGACTTCTAAACGAAAACTGTGAGTTCCACCAGATGACAGACAGCCTGTTACCCTGATTTGCAAAAGGCAAGGAAAATAAAATACATATACCCATTCAAGAACACACAATTATGCCACAAAAGTTCATTTAACTAAAGGAAGAAAACTCTAAACAGGTTTCATGGTGATGTGATGTTTAACTCAAGATGTGGAGATATGTTCACGAGGAGCTTGTTATATATATAAGTTAATGTTTGTCACAGCCCTCGGTTTTGTTTGGTGTGGTGGGCTATGGATGCTTTCGACATCTAAGCAAACAACTAAAAAGAATGGGTCAAGGGGAGCGTACACAAGCCAGGTATTTCGATTAACCAAATTCTGACCACCTGCACACCAGTATAAACCAAATATAACAGTTTGCAGAGTGACTTTGTGGAGAAAGTCATTCCAGGGGGATAAACATAGACCACAGAAGGCTTAGGTAAGCACAGCATGATACACGCAGGGGTCCCTAAGCATGCTTGAAGTGGTGTATGTATGCATGTATGTGTCACATGTGTGTGTGTGTGTGCACGCACCCCAAGATCTCAACACTGAAGTCCATGGGTACTCGGAAAAACAAAGAGAAATAGAAGATAACGGACAGACAATAGGATGTTGCTTTCCTAAAAACTATTCTCTGGGAACCATATTGCAGATTCTTGATGCAGCATTTTCTTTATTGTGTTGAGAGCAGAAATGATGAACGGCTGGACCTCAGGAATACAGACACTTCCCACATCAACAGAAATATGAAGGGGACAGTTCCCTGTCCTCAGCCCCACCATCTTCCACTGCCACACAGATGACATACATTTGTGTCAGGTGAATCGTCAAGTCTCCAGTATTGTGTCATTTGTCCCCCTCTATACATGCGTGTGAAAGCTGGTTTCAAAACGTAAGAAAAGGTTCCCTTGTCAGTGCGGAATGCATTTACATGGCTAAACATGCCTCCCCAAATGAGATCTTCGAAAATGAAAAAACGAAATAAAAAAAAAAAAGATCAACTAGAAAAGCCTTTGGGAAAAAACACTGTGAACCCACACTTTATTGACATTATATTTAACTTGGGTGTTGATGAATATTTTCTGACCTTGGTATTTTCAAAATAATATGCACCTCAGGCTTGTAAACTGGAAACTAGCAGAGGATATGAATTTCCCTGGTTTCCACGTGTTTACTTTTGTATGGGAAGAGTTTATTAAAAACACAGAGATGAGTTAATTTAATTAGCACTGTATCTAGTAATTAGAAAACTCTTTGACCAACACTCTATAGACTAGTTTTCCCCCATAGTTTCCCCGATGGTGCCATCTGTGCTATCTTTAAACAAACCTGTGTACTGTATTTAGTGCAGATATTTTAAAATGTGGCAGGTTGGAAGAAAAGGAAAATGTAAATCAGGTATACGTCAGATCAAAGCAGGTAATAGACGGTCAGTGGAAAAAATCAACAGAAATATCTTTGCACCAAGTCTAGCAACACATTTTCTTTCATGCCTCAGTTGGGAGTGAAGGCTCTACTCACAGGGATTATAAGTGAAACAATTATTTTAAGGAGAAAGCTGCAGTTTGGAAGCCTCTGGATGCTGGTGAGGGTACTGATGTTGGTTTCAAGACGAATACTTCTACCGCCAGCCCCCAGCACAGACACTAGTGAGCTGATGAAGGTACAAAGCTTAGCAGTTGACTTCCGACAACATTTCGTTTTGTTTTGTTTTGTTTTGTTTTGTTTTCCAAATGCTGAACTTAAAAGACTTGCCATTTGAGTTCTGACAATGATTTTGTTTTCGTGTTTTTTTCAAACTTAGCATTCACGACGCCATTTGGGGAGCCTGAAATTGATTCTTTGTTCCATTCCAAGAGAATAAGTGGCTCTGCGATGGAAAGTAGGCAGAAGACGCTCTGGAGATTTGTAACTTCAGCAAGTGCCCTAGGTGAACGGGATTCTGAGGGGATGGGCAGGAGTTCATATCAAGGGTAACGGATCCACTCTAGTGCTCACACATCTGGAACATTCGACAACTGGCTCCCAATATTCCCTGGGCATGGCTCTGCCTCCAGTTGAGTTGGGGAGAGGAATGGAGGTCGTGGGGAGAAAAAGAGTCAGAGATAGCACAATGACATGGAATATAACGGGGGGGGGGGTGTTCTAGATTCGAGTAAAAAGCTGCCTTAATTCCCCCACTCCACCCCTGTTCTTAGCCCTGATTTTGAACGCTTGGTGAACGGTATCTCTGTCTTTATACATGAGGTCATAAGTTCCCCCCCAGCTGGGAGTTGGGTTCCAGCAAGCAAGGGGCAATGACGCCCACACAGTGATTTGAAAGATGCCGTGCATTCTCCAAGACCCAGATGCCTTCTCAGAAATTAGAAGGTCCTGTCTCACGGGGACACGTCCCTGCCCTCCGGGGAGGTTCCCCAGAGGAGCTAGCTTCTGGCAAGCCTGATCAGGCTCCGCTGAGTCTCCAGCATTCAGACAGATGTGTGTATTTGTCCCGAGGCTTCGGACAGAGGTCATGACCACATATTATGCATACTCTCTAGGCGGAGACATTTCACTCAGCCCGAGATTATTATTTTGTCATTAGCAAACGCCTGCCATTGTTCATGAGCCCATTTTATTTTATTTTTTTTATTTTTTTTATTTTTTTTTTAAGATTTTATTTATTTATGTGACAGAGAGACAGCCAGCGAGAGAGGGAACACAGCAGGGGGAGTGGGAGAGGAAGAAGCAGGCTCATAGCAGAGGAGCCCGATGTGGGACTCGATCCCGGTACGCCGGGATCACGCCCTGAGCCGAAGGCAGACGCTTTAACGACTGCGCTACCCAGGCGCCCCCATGAGCCCATTTTAATATCCATTTTGTGTGTGCCATTCTGTGTGGCACACAGAGAAGAGAATACTGAATGCTGTTTTAAGGCAGATGCATTAACCTGATAGAGAGTTTTCTTGGTTTTGAGGTGCCAAGTTTAATTGTTTTTCAATTCACTAGTTGTACAAAAAGGAATTATATCTATTCCTTTATGAGATAAGGTATCTGTCAGGACACACACAGGCATGCACACACACACACACACACACACACACACAATCCACCATCATTGGGGGGAAACAGAAATTGGGGAAGAATACGAAAGGCCAAGCACCCAACAGGGGCTTACTCTGGGATATCATTATTGGAAGATGGAAAGATATCACCTGAGCACATCCCAACTAGTCGGGACAGCAATTCGGCCATTCATATACGGGACCCAAAGGATTCAGTAACCCATAAACACCTTTCTCCCAGACAACTTGACTTTTTGTTCGAATCTTCAGCACCTAACATAGTATCATCGGAATTACTGGATGGGTGAACGCATGAGTCTATTTCAGGTCATTATCACTGTCTCATTTTTTTAAAATTGCATACACAATATCTGACATACAGTGCTTTGTTTTTGGTTCATCTGAAATCCAAAATGAGCTCAAAAGTAAGGCTCAGTGAGGTTGGCAACTTGTCTGTTGGTTTTGGCTGGATCTTCCAAAAAGCACATCTTGGGGTAAACTTAGAAGTGCTAGTGGTTAATTGGAGGTAAAGTCTGGGGGAGTTGAGTAGGGAAGTCCTGTAGAATATGACACAGATGAGATCCCCATGAAAGGCAAGGGTAGAAGGAGAAGCAGGATTGATCAGGGAGAGCTTCAGACAGACATGGCAGCCTGACTCAGGCACCGCCAGCCCAGGGGCAGGTTCAGAAGGGCAGACTGCCAGCTAACCAAGACCCACACTGAGAAGTGGTGAGAACCCTATCTCGCTCAGCCGTTAACTGGAGCTTGACCCTAAAGGCACAGAAGCTGGAAGCTCTCAGGCAAACATGCTCCTTGTGACCAAAGGGCAAGGTCATGAACAGATGTTTGAGCTGTACTATCACATCACATCTGCGCCATGTAGTGGGAAAAGAGCAGACAGAAGCAGGATTCAGCCCTTAAAACTCCCAACCCTTGGCTCTTTCCAGGGGGTTGCAAAGAAAGATGAGAATCATGAGATTTTAATGCCCGTGTAAACCATTGTCTCAGGGGTCTACTTTGAGCTACTTGTAGTACGAGGCCAGATGCAAGCGGCTCTCCTGAGAAGCGAAGGTTGCTTGGAAGAAGAATCAGAAGATGGACTAGAACCTCGAGTACTGCAACCACGCACTAGATCTGACCTCTAGCCCTTCTACTTGGGCTCTGTCTCTTCCTTCCTTGAAAAACAGCTGATAGATATGAATTCTGTGTTCAGAAGTCTCCACAAGGGGAGTATCCACCCAGGAAAACTCTCCCTTCCACACATCAGATCAAACTCAGTAATATACTTGGATGCACTGCCAATATGCGAAAGTTTAGGAGTATGAAAACATAATTTGCTATGGGGAAAAAAATATATCTCTCTACTTTCTAAGCAAAATGTGGCTATTTCCTCAGATGTCCCAGTGAATGCTCAATAGTATCAGAAGCTTTCTCCGTTTTCACAAGCCAACAATAATTTAGGATGGAAATAAGGTAATTCATATCAAAAAAGGGTCTTCAGAACAATAAAAATTATTGACTGCAGTCCATTACTCCCATGTATGTTGACTATTTCCATCAATGATTTCTAGACAACTTATTTGAGGTGGTGGGATTTGGAACAGATTGAGAGGGTTAGAAGGGGGGTTTGGATACTTTCTGCTTTACAACTGTGAAAATAACCACCAGGAAACTCCTCAAAATGTAGACTTCTCATGTAAAATTTCCCGTGCCTCTTAAATGCAGCTACACGTCAAAGCTTTGTAGGTAGTACAGAAGGGAGATTAGCAATGTAACATTAAAACAAAAACAAAAAACCCTGTTAAATGTCTAAAATTGCAAATTAGATGTCTGTAGGCATATCTTATTGTAAATCCATTTCTGTTTGTGATCAAATAAGCGTTAGGATCCAAGCAAAATAAATTAGTAATTCTGAGCAGAAAATGAGGTTTGATTTACGACATGAACATCACACCCTGGCACAGCCTGAAACTCTTTTAATGTTTCTTAAAATTGAGATTGACCCTCTTTTCTCAAAGAATGTAATCTGAAACACCTTACAACCAATTATCCCCAAACCAAATTATTTAAAACGTACACAAGACAAGGTGCATTGGTTAATATCTACCTGGTTCATTTGCTAATGAAGAGTGAAACGATTTCTGAAGGTGTTTCTAGAATTACCAATATTTATTCAACAGAAATCTATTGAATTGAGGGTAAAATAAGTCCTATAGTGTGTCTTTCTTTCAATTTGTTTTTGTTTGCTCGCTTTTCATTATTAATGAGGCTCACAGTATTGCAGATGAATGTTGACAGACACAGTAAGATGTGACTAGATACAAAGAAGTTGTCTCGAAAATTTTTTGGAGGTGAAAAAAGGATTTACTTTATATTCTTTTTAAATAAAACATAAGTACTTCTAAGCCTTAATAATATTTCTGGGTCCTAGGTTTTAATCACTTTCCAAAAAACCCTGTTGATCTCTTCAATGGAATGGCCATTATCTGCTGCCATCTTAATCTGAGTTTTGAAAGGGAACCTGCCATGTTGTGCTCATGCTTCTGTCTATGCCCTGACAAGAGTATCATCCTATGTGGTCCTGTGTGGGGAGACAGGTGCTCATGTGGAAACCATCATGGTGGGGGCCACTTCAGAAGACTTCCCTTCTGCTTGCCTCTAGTCCAATATGGTTTCCACACCCCAAGTCCAGCAGAACCCATTTCAAGAAATTAGTGACAGAACCAATTCCATTGTCTACTTTGGAAATCATTTAAGAATATTCCTAAAAGAGAAAATACTCCTTTATTTTCTGTAAAGCATCCTTGACATCTTGATTTGGTCTTAAATTTCTCTTTATCCATAGCAGTGTGTGTGTGTGTGTGTGTGTGTGTGTGTGTGTGTGTGTGTTTTCTACTTTCTCTTCTCCAATCAAAAACACCAAAAAATTCTGTTTAGAGAACAAATCCATTACAGAAATTTGAAAGACTCGGCTTTAGGAGTGGGACTCAGAATCACCATGAAAGACAAGAAAAAACATATCCCTAGAGGTTGCTGGGACAAAGCATGTTACATTTTCAATGACTAGTATTTTCAGCAAAATATGCTTTGGATTTCAAGTAGTGCTTTCATCATAAAATTGAAAACTGTGGGCTGGGTACAATATTAACAGAACGGATTGTCTTAGTAATTTTGCCATCTGTCAAGAAGCCCCAAGTGCTGACCTGTTCTGTTCTCTTACAAAATATTGCTTTTAGAGGTCCCCGACTTTGTAGGACATGTTTATATTTATGCAGAATTTAGGGGATGCACCCTCTCATATTTCCTTCCTACAGTCCTGAGAAGTAGGCATGAAAGGTACATGTGAAAACAAGCTGATGAGGTCTGCAGTGCTGCAAATACCATTTTATACCAACTCTTCCATCTTCGCCCAGCATGTGGCTATGGAGATCCCCAGTGGTTTGGTTACAAAGGAGAGGCTGAGTCAGTCAAAGTCGACATTTGTGAAAGAGGCTATTGTGGTCCAGTAAATGCACATAGATGAGTCAGGCACAAAACTCAGAATGCCCCATTAATTTTGACACTCTGGGAAATGCATACTGCTCATAGGATTTGACCTTCACGGGGCACCTCGAGATTTCAGGGAAAGAAAAGGAACTTCCATTGGGTACTACACTAGTTAGCATGAATTGAAAGATTTTTCTAAAGCTATTTTGTTGTAATATCTGTCATTACTGAGCTGTCCACATAAAGCAAACCCTAACCCAAAGGATTCTCCATCTAGGGGACACTACCGGGGTTAGAGGCAAACGTGGGGACTATATTAGAATATCTGGAATTCATTATGTCTAAGTAGAAGAGCATTTGTCCAAGGAGGAAGACCCAAACTCAAGAGCTGGGAGATCCACATAGCCAGATGTAGGAAAACTACATAAATGCAAGCATGTGTGTGTGCATATAGCAATACCTATAGGGATTCCTCAGGAGCCCAGACACAAGGGTCACTTCTAAGACCAGACAGGAAGGAGGCTGAGGGCAGGCAGGTGTTGGAGGAGGCACCCCAGTGCAGGGCACTGCAAGAAGTCCTGCAGAGTAAAGGAACAGGGTACCACAGCAGTTACAAAGGAGAAAATAAAATGTTGGCTGTGGGGGCTTGGGCTATTACCCAATAGGAGACTCTGGGGTCCGAGATCTCCAATCAGACTCATTCCCTTGCATGAGCTGGATTAGATCAGCAAACTGGAAGGGGTTCCTTCCCGGCAAGACCAGCGAGTGTGGAAACTTGATTTGGAAACTTGGCAGCAGCTGAGAGAAATGAAGAGTCCAGAGGCCGGCATCCATCCCCACTGCCAGGGGAAACCATAGAAAACCTATCAAGAGCTAAACGCCCACCCCTTCCCAGGCAGAGAAAACAAGGGCTCTATCAGATAAGTGACAGAATCTCAACTGAATGGACAAACGTGTACCGCGCCATCAATGAACAACATGAAATAGAAAGTGTAGAGGATAAAGAAGATGCCTCTTGAAGCAGTTTTAGGAAATTTAATATAGGGAAGCTCACTCCCTACTTTAATAAGGAAGTGGATTCCTAATCTAGGGGATGGCAAACACTTTCTGTGAAGTGCCAGACAGGAAATAGAATGACTTTGCGGGCCATATGGTCTCTGTCACAACCATGCAATTCTGCCATTGTTGCGTGAAAGCGTGAAAGGAGCCACAGCCGATACATCAAAGAATGGGCATGGCTGTGTGCCAATAAAACTTTATTTACAAATATGTGCAGTGGGCCAGAATTGGTCTATGGGCTGTAATTTGCTTGCCCGTGTTTCCCTTGCTATACAGAATTGGTATCTCTCAGGAGATGAGAAACTCAGCCCCAAGACCTGTGCAAGGGGAAGCTATACTTGTTTTTGTTTTGGGTTTTTGTTGTTGTTGTTTTTAATAGAGAGCACGAGCAGGTGGGAAGGACAGAGGGAAAGGGAGAGAGACAGTCTTAAGCAGGTTCCACCCATACCGTGGAGCCCAAGGCGGGGCTCAATCTAAGAACCCCGAGATCGTGACCTGGGCAGAAATCAAGAGTCAGACGCTCAACTGATTGAGCCATCCAGGTGCCCCTAGGAGAAGCTGGTTTGTAACAATATGCTCAAGCAAATATTATAGAATGCATTGCAGACTATTCTGTTATGCTCTGACACCCTATAAGATTCAGGGGAAGTAAAGATGCAATGTGTGTTGCATACACTCAGATACACATAGACACATGCCTCACACACACGGATATGTGCACACACACACACACGCACACACACACAATGTTTGAAAAGCAGTGCTGCAACACTTGGTGATTAACGGTGTTAATTATTAACAGTACCAGAAATTCCCTTGTCGGAGGAAATTTGTTCATTGTTGATATGACTTTAAAAAATTGCTAGGAAAGTCTCAAAGGGGAGAAGAGCAAACCAACTCCACAAGGAAACAATAGGAAAAGGATGTAAAGAAGAATCATCTCTGTGGTCTCCGGTGTGTCTCCAGTGAGTTGTGACTGGAAGGCAGGGTCATCCTTCCAGACCTTCCATGAATGTAGGGTCTTCTGTGACAGGACACCATCACCATTGGGGTTATTTGTGCTGCCAGGCTCCCACCTCTCTTGGATCGGGAGCAGAGAGGGGAAGGCTGCACACAGAAGTTAGCAACAACCATGTCTAAGAAGCCCCAGAAGTAAGACAGTGGGTAAATATGGGTCCCAGAATATCTGGGGGGAACCCTAGCCACTCAAGGAGGTGAAGAGCCCGTCTCAGTGTCCCCAAACTGCAGGATAAATGAGCAGAGAAAACTCACTCTGGGGAAGCCACAGCTGGGGCTCTGACCTCAAGGAACTGGAAAGCCTTAGTGGGAAAATGCAGCATGACACTGGATCGTGCATGAATGGTGAACGGCTCAGACAGGGCTACAGACGTAGAGTTTAGATACAGACGCGTAGATCATACAGGTACATACGGTTGATTTAGCTGTAGATCGTACAGACAGACATTGGGGCACATGGATGTAGAGACGTACATCTCAATGTTTGGGTCTGTACCTACTCCCATGTCAACATCCATATCTCTACCGCTATCTTGGACTGGAGCCACCTTCCAAGAACTCACTCTCTCGGAACTTTGCCCTTGCTGGCCTTCTTCAGATGCACCAGAATGCTCCGCCTATGTGATTCACCACAACACCCCTAATCACCAGCTCCGAAACACTCCCTGCTCTGCATTACCCAGGTAAGAAATCAGCTGCAGGTCTCCCCGTTAAAAGGAAAACTGCACCTCTTAAATTTTCACGACTCCCGTTCATAGAATTTATGGACCAGAACGTAACATGCACACCCCCAGACACTAGGCTTTGGGTAGAAGAGGAAGAAACAGTGCACAGTGGAAAAAATAAACAGATATGGTGGCCATAATTCCTGAGTAAATTGCATTCCATGTGGTGCGTTTGGACACAGGTACCCTTCTCCTTCTATGTCAAAAGCTTCGTTCCTGTGTGCTCGAGAATGTTTTCTCCTCTAATCATGCTTAAGAATCGATCCCATTTGGATGGTTGCTCACGTCTTAGAGGTGGAAACGAAGAGGAATCTTTAGGAAACATTGAGAATCTAAAGGGTGGTCTCTCCCGTGATGCAAACGTAGCCTTCCAAGATGCAGGAGGCGTAAATGCAAGGGCTCATTGTGCCTCCACTGTATGCATTCATTGTGTTGGCAGGTGCACGTGAACGCATACACACATACAAAATGTCACAATCCTACACATTCCGTGTACCTAGGACAACTCAGCTCCCACAATCACACAATAAACAGACACTCCCCTACCTGAACACCGTCAGCCAGCTGAGGAGTGAAAATTCCAATAAGAAAAAAATGTCCCTCTTCTTCTCTCCTGTTGATGATTTCTAACAAAACGAATGAACCTAACTCAACCAGCACAGCAAATAACAAAGGAAAAAAACGAGGAAAGTTGGTGGTATTTCCCCGTCAACCTTCCTTTACTGATAGGCACCAAAATATGCCAAAAATATTTAAAAAGTGATTTAAAGAAATGAGTGTCTCTCTCTCTCTGAAAATAACCTCAATCCTGTTGTATTTAAGGCAAGAATGTGGTGAAAAAGGGGAAAAGGAGAAAGGAAGATATTATCATGGAGTAGACTTAAGACCATGATTCCCCTTAAGTTGGTGCATTGAACAGGGAACATATTCAAGTGTCTGAAGCTATCCCAAACCTCACCTCTGCATACCCATCCATCACTTAATGTTCTTTAAAGACACGTTCTTCAATTTTTGTTCATTTCCTTAAAGACTCTTGCTTCTCCATGCTTCTCTCTGAGCAACTATTGAAAATGTCATTGATGTTTTCAACAATTAGCCTGTTGGTGCTAAACTCTTGGGACAAGGCACAGCACCTAGGGTATGGGACCTTACAGCTATGTGATTATACACCCTCAATTCCAAGTGAACGCGATTAGCAAATCTGCTTGCCAGCTGTCAACCTATAATGGAGGAAGCGAGTGTGAGAAATACATATTTGCTGACCTACCGATGGAGAAGGGGGATGGTGGGTCACATCAGCATCGCCTTGTCCACCTGACCAAAGCATCACTGTTCCCAAGGCCGTGCAAGAGCCCCTAGCCACACTTCCAAGAAATTCCTCAAGCAACCTTTAATGCATTTTGCTGCATATATGCTGCAGAATGATGGGGAGACCCCTAGGTGCACTTTACTCTGCCTTGCGTTTTAAGCATCCTTGTGCTTCTCTTGGGCTCCCCCAATCTCTCAGAACCCAATGCCTTCCAGGCTGCCCACTATTCATTCACTCTGAGAATCTGCCAGCTGAATACTGGATTGGGTAATTCACAATAAAGCATATTAACTTAAGGATTTGCTCATTCAATAATTATTTGCCTATTAACACAACGTAATCCCTTAAGACTAAATACCAATAGTTAAATTTCAGGTAAACGTGCTTGAGAGATTTTGAGCCATGATCTCAAGGTACATTAAAATGTTAAAAAAAAAAAAAAAAGAAAAAGAAAAAAACCTCTTAGCCTTACTTTAGAGAATCAATTCGAGTTCCAATCAATGTTTGATTAAATCTGCATGCACATTTAAACCCTAGTTGTGGAAAGAAATAGATCAATGTGGAATAATTTAACAGTGATTATTTTATTTAAATATATGTAATAGAGCTCTACACAAATTATATCTAAAATTTATGTCTTACCTGTACAATTTAATTCAGAACACGTGAACAGAATATGGATGGTGATGAAAATTTAGAAAGAAGGGGTACTATTCCTGGTTTCCTATCGAAATGAGGTTTCAAACCAACAAGCTTCAGAAGCAATCCCTAGCAATCTCTAAAACCCCTGCATTATGCAAAAAAAAAAAAAAAGAGAGAGAAGAAGAAGAAAGAGAGGGAAAAAAAACCCCACCTACACAGTTATGGCAAGGCCAACAGAGCTTGCATGTGGAATAAAAATTTACTATAAAATAGCATCAATTATTAATAGCATTTTTTGTATTCTAGATGGAAACAATGCATTTTTCAAGAGGAGATGCTACAAATAGATATCTGTAATATTCTCTGGCAGGATAAAACGTTTGCTAGCAATATACAGAAATAGGTATGAAATGGACACCTTTAATGCATTTTGCTGCATATATGTGTTATGTAATGGCTGCTATGTTACACCCCGCCTTATCTTGTTGGGGTTTAATTCAACTGGGTCCTGACCATCGCTAAGCAAGTGATGTTAGACACATTCCTCAGTCTCTTGCACCCTGTTTCCCCATATATAAAAAAGAAATAAGCTAAATTGGATAAATATGTGTGTTGCAGAGCTCAGTTGCAAGGCTCTTATCTGGTCAAAAGAGAAGAATGAGATGTACAAGATAATGTTCTGTCTGGAAAATGGGTCGTCACAAAAATGCCAACCTTGCCTGTCATGAGGATCCGCAGTCCTTTCCTGAAGTCTGTCATCGGAAGAGCGGTTCCAGAGAACACTCAGGCAACTAACCGGACAAGTCAAGGAGGTGATTTCGTGTTTTTTCCCAGAGAGTAAGTCCATAAGGGTTGGAGTCAAGACTTCTCAGGCTTGTACCAGCAAACCGCCTGAATCTCTTTGGTATGGGGGGTAAAGCAGATTCCTTTAATGTGTTGTGGATGACACTTAGCTCAACAGGGATGAATAGATGGTAAATGGATGGATGGATGGATGGATGGATGGATGGATGGATGGATATGCAGATAACAGAGAGATGGCAGATAGATAATAGATGATTGACAGATAGATGATAAATATAGTTGATTGAGGATACATGAGATAATAGATGATGGATGATGAATGGATAATGATAGATCTGATAGATATGATGGATGGATAGACAGATAAACAATGGATGGATGGATAGATAGATAGATAGGATAGATGAGTGAGCAGATGGATGGATGGACGGATGGATGGATAGATGGATGATACATAGATATGATAGGTAGATATGATGGATGGATAGATAAACAACGGATAGATGGATGGATGGATAGATGATCGAGGATATCGTTTGTTGATGACACATGATAGATACATAGATAATAGACAGGTTATAGATTATATGTGGTAGGTTGGCAGGTAGATAGTTAGGATAGATGACTGACAGATGATACATCAGGTAGATACATTGATAAGAGAGAAAAGATACCAAGTCAAACATGAAAGTGTAGTGTACAAAGTAATCTAGATTGAAGTATGGTGTATATACAATAACCACCCCCTTTTAAAATGTAACATTCTATTAATTGTATAATTTGGGGTAACCACAGCTACAGTCAAGACATAAGCACACTAACAAGTTCCTCTATCCCTTTGCAGGCAACCCCTCCACATTAGTTCTGGTCCCAGGCCATCACAGGTCCATGTACAGTCCATTAGCTGTATCTTCTCTACAATTTCATGTAAATGGACCATGAGTGTAGGCAGACATTTGTGTCTGACTTCATTCACATAGTTTCTGAAATTCATCTCTGTTGTTGCGTTTATTAGTGTTATGTTGCTTTTGATTAATGAACACTATTTCTTGTATAAATGGGTAAACAAAATATGTTGATGCATTCAGTAGTTGATGAACATATGGCTTGCTTCTATTTTTTTTTCTATTTTGAATAAAGATGCTATGAATTCATGTGCAAGTCTTGTGTAGACATATGTTTTCACCTCTCTGGTGGTTACCTAGGCCTGGCATTGCAGGGCCATAATGATTAATCTATGTTCACATTTGATACAGTCTCACTGTTTTCCAAGTGAGTAAACTAGATTATAAATACTTGATTTCTTGAAGTTTGCATTTTTAACATTTGATTACAAATGTTAGCAAATGGTGGTGTTACTATTAAGGTTTTGCTGGGCTAAGAAAAAAAATTATGTGCTTATTTTTAAATTAGAATTTTATTACCTGATGGGTTATATGTCCTTTTTATATATACGGCACATGGTTACTCAAATGGTTAATGTAAGAATAACTGTACACAAACATTTAATTTCTCCCAGGACCAGAGAATTCCTTAGAATATTTAATTCCAAGTTCAGAGACTAATACTGCAAACATACATCTCCAATAGATGCCATGTCCTAATTTACCACCTTATTATCTGTAAAAATTCAGCATATATTGAACAGACATTTTGAAGACAGATGGTTTTTAAAATTTATCCTATTTGATTTTAGATCACAGCATGCGTGTCAAAAGAACACAAACTCAATAATCATCACGTCTGGAGTTACTTTCTCTGTTCCATGCCCTTGAAGTGTAATAAATAATTTTGAAGATCGGATGACTAATTTTCCATGCATCAATTTTCTTTTTCTCCAATTTTTCTCCATGATGCTCTGATTCTTTTCATTCATCACGATAGTGAATAAGGCTCTCATGGACGGTTGTAAACCCGTAAGCAGGGACACAGTTAGGGTATAACATAATTTTTTTTAAAGGTGTCAGTTTGCTCTGTAAGATAATTTAAAGTGAAGAACAATTTTTTTTAAGTGTATCCTGTTGCAAAAGGCAGAGTTCAGTGTTCTTCAAAATGATTCATTGATGAGACTCATTATTTGGCTTGGAGTATGACATATTCATGGGGTACCAATTTATGTGGGATTGTTTGATGATAGATGATTGTCTAACTAGACACCTTGAAAAAATGTTACGTCCGACCTCACTCTGTGGTGTATTTGTTGATTCTACTTAGGACTGCCCACGTGATTCCCTGCTTTCAGAGGTGGCCAAAAAGATCCAGATGAATCATTACATGTTTAAGCACAACAGTTACGGTGTATTTGCGTGTCGATCGTTGCCCTCAGACGAAATTCAATGCAATGTTTCAGCACGCTACCAAAAGTGACCGTGATGATGTTTTCCCTTTTGTAAGGCAAATTATATTCTGTTTATCATTCCTGATTGAACAAATTAAACCTAATTGGGTCTTCTTTAGTCAAGGAATGATTATTTTGTGCTTTCTACAGGAGCATATTTTTCCAGGAAAAGCAAGGTCAATATAAACTATTAAAAGAATTAGTGGTTGTACTATTTGAATATGTAATTTCAAGTACTCTTCAGAGAATTCTCAATTTAAGAAATCCCCCATGGTTAATTGTTGAAGAATATTCATAAGAACCTCCAGCTTCAAGGACAGGACTAATTTCTTCATTAAGATAGGGCAAGAGAGAAATAAGGGTTTAGAAAATAAGCACCCCATAAAATATATTGACGGCAGAGTTCCTTTGCTTTGCTTTGCTTGAAAAAAAAATAAACCTCCCGGGCTTTTGAATATACGTGGCCTTTCCATTTTAAATGTGTTTTGTTGTTTCTCTTATCAATGGATGGTGAGTTCAGTAGGATGTTAACTTGATCTATTTCCTCGCCCAAGAATTGGCGTCTAATTTAAACGATGGTATACCGTCGGTAGATTGCGACCTACCGCTAAACAAAACGCAACCTTGTTGGATAAATCCACTGACGCGTATATTGGAGATTCAAAAGCTAGACTTACAGAAAGAGATTCGTTAGTTTTGTTTCTAAAGCCATCCTTCAAGACTTAGGAAAGAATCCAGAGATGGAGTTTACTGACCCTTGTTTTCCCCTATGAAGACGGGTAGCTCCTTTACAGACGTGAGTTGATGAAGGCATGCCCAATATTGCAAACAGAGTTGAGGTTTCAAGAAATAATGCTGATTTATGCAGGCTCATGGGCCATGCAGTTATCAGCAAAAGACAATTATCCGCCCAAATAATTCAGGAAAAAAAATGTTTTCTTTAGAACAGATTTATGTTTTTAGCATTGAATTTAGTTGTACCTTAATTTGGGGGACTTTACTTAACATTAATGAAATAAGTATAGAAGGACTCAGGATGTTACTACATTAGTGCATTTCTCAAACATACAGAAAAATACTGCATTAGCTGGAGTAAAGAGCAGCTTGTATTTATACCTGGAATTCTCATTGGCTTTATGCAAGAAATGTGTGTACACACACACACACACACACACACACACACACACACACACCACCCAGGTGCCCCTAGAATATTCAAACTATTAAGTAGAATTTCCAAGTATCTCCCAAAACATAGACTGATGTTGAATGCTTTACTGTGAAAGCTTTTATTTCAATGGAAAATGCAACATGTCATGAAGAAACATGGCTCAGATTTCTTCCTTATGGTAATTTCAGAACTCAAAGCACATGGCCCACAAATGACCAATGCCAGATACATACAGTTTTAAGAAAGATGTGTGTGTGCATATATATTTTTATAGTATATTTAAAATATGCTATATTTTAATATTTACTACTTAAAATATAAATATATGTATTTATTTAAGTAGGCTCCACACCCAGTGTAAAGCCTAACCCCGGGCCTGAACACACAACCCTGAGATCAAGAGCTGAGCCGAGCTCAAGAGTTGGACATCTGACTGAGCCACCCAGGTGCCCTGAAAGCTATTTTTTTTTAAAGATTTTATTTATTTATTTGACAGAGAGAGACAGCCAGCGAGAGAGGGAACACAAGCAGGAGGAGTGGGAGAGGAAGAAGCAGGCTCCCAGCAGAGGAGCCTGATGCAGGACTCGATCCCAGGACTCTGGGATCACGCCCTGGGCCGAAGGCAGACGCTTAACGACTGAGCCACCCAGGCGCCCCTCGAAAGCTATATTTTTGATATCAGTTTTGTCCACCACATGGACAGAGCTCAAGAATCTGGTCCCCTGTTTCTTCTCTCTCTGTTGTGTGTAGAATGCACACACATACACACACGTACTTATGTATCTGCATTATATATGCATAGATACATAAGATTCAGATCTATGTATCTGACTCTTCTGAGCACTGGAATACATACTCATTTCCAATTGTAAATTATTCTACAATAATATTTATTTATTTTTAAAGATTTTATTTATTTGAGAGAGAGAGAGAGCACAAGCAGGGAGGGGGAAGAGGCAGGGGCGGAAGGAGAAGCAGGCTCCCTGCTGAGGGAGGATCAAGCCCCATGCGGGACTTGATCCCAGGACCCTGGGATCATGACCTGAGCTGAAGGCAGATACTGAACCGAGTGAGCCACCCAGGCGCCCCCAGAATATTCAAACTATTAAGTAGAATCTCTGAATATCTCCCAAAGCATAGACTGATGTTGAGTGCTTTAGTGTGAAAGCTTTTATTTCCATGGGAAATGCAACATGTCAAGAAGAAACATGGCTCAGATTGTTTTCCTTACGGTAATTCCAAAACCCAGGCACATGGCCCACAAATGACCAATGAGGGATGCCTGATAGACTCATGCTCTGTTTTTGTGAGCTGCCTTGAACCACGAATGCCAATAGATGTCAGCACCATCTTGTTCGTATGATCGTGACGCCCCTTTCCCCCATCCAAGCTCCATCCAGAAGAGCAAGGATGAACTTCCCACACACGGTGAGATGCAGTTCAGGAGATGTGCTGTTTTTGTCCCCACCCCTCACTCCCTGAAGCCACCAGAAGGGGATGTGTCTTCTTAGTCCCTGGGAGGAGCAACCTGGCCATTCCTCTTCTTTCCACCTGGAAACATGCAATCTTGAATTTTAAGCATGGCAGCCCCAGTGGCCCACAAGTATTCTTGTTGCAATTATGGACCAACATCTTCAGGGTTGGATGGACTGAGTTATGGCAGCCATCAGAAAGCTGCATCGTTGGCTTGGCGAGTCCCTTCAGGATTGACTCAGAGCCTCTGGGAAATCTTTTCTGACCCCGTGTCATCCTTTATCAAACATTGGCTCAGAGATGCATGTGGCTAATTAATGAAGTTACAGTCCTCTGTAATAACCCCACTAATCATGCCAAAGTAAACTTCAACAACCTTTAAAACTCTACCACTGTGGAAAATTTTGCCTCTTTCCGACGATTTTCTTCAGAACGCATGGGGTTCACACCGATATACCCCTTCTTACTGCCATTATATGGTACCGAGCAGCTGATTAATATTTGTTGCATTGAAAGGATGCCTGAGTATTTTGACTGTAAACTCGTAATGTTTATTTTAAATGTATTTCATATATTAATAACATTTCTTGTTCCGGATTCCTTTTTTCAGAACAAAAGATTGTTTCTCCCTGAAATTGCTAATTCTTGCCAGTTGAACCTCCTTGTTGGGATTCACAAGCCCATTATTTTTTAAAATGCAGCCACTGTTGTACTTTTGATAAATTCTTAATCTTTTCAAATCGCTGAAGATTCCTTTATTGATTTTTTTCCCCCTCAGTGGAAATTATCTTCCCATTTTAAATTACATGCGAGTAGAATTTTGACGGGCAAATGCTATTTGATAATATTATGGCTTGTATCATCACATTCATCCTTTAAAAATACACAAGGCTATAATCTTCAGTGTTATTTCACAATGCGCCTGTAGGAATCATTACATACCTCCATGAACATTTACTGCTTATTAACACAATTTCATATATTTCCCTCACAGAACACTTGAAATAAATATACACTATTAATATTTAAGGGATTCATGGTGACATTAACTTTGTTTTGCTGTGTGTGTGTTTTTTTTTATTGACGCATAGCTGGATTTGCCTGTAGCAACAGTTTCATGAAATACTGCATCTTTCAACACGACCCCAGTCCTGGGGAGTTAGGCTGCGTGCTAGCTAGCAGCTTGCGGAATCCTCACTTGGGTTTGGGTCCTGGGGGGGGGGGGGAGGGGTGGATAACTTATGCCAGACAGGTGCACAAGGCGGACATGTGAAGGATGGATGAAGGAACTCATTCCCTTGTAGTTACCTAGGACATAAGGGGAAAATCTGATGATACAGGATATGATGATATTATATATTTAATATATATTATATATAATGATGATATCTATCTCAGGGGTATTAAAGGCAGTTTGCTTTTAAAACTTATTTTGGCGCGATTTCCATTATTTTTGAACTGCATTTCCAATCCATATGACGATGTCATATCATCACATCATATATCTTCATATATCATATATATATGTGACATGTGATATGTGATATATCATATCTTCATATATCATATATATCATACATGATATGTGATATGACACATATATATCATACCATCATATGGATTGGAATATCCATCTATCATACCATCATATATCATATGATATATGTCATATATCATATGATTTTATATATATTTTTCTACATATTTTTTCTAGTATATGTCTATATTTTCTATATATATTCTATATAAATATATATACTTTATATAATATATATTTTTTCTAGTGTATTTATATATTTTCTATATATGTTTTCTATACATATATTACATATATATAATATATATATATATATATATATATATAATATACACAGAAACACACAGACACACACACACACACACACACACACACACACATTTTCTAGTCCTGGCTTGCATCTCTTGCTAGGGGTTTTCACAGGGACAGTGTTGTGGTCTGCTTGGATGTTTCTCTTCCCCACGTCATTTCTGATTCTGAAATATCCCTATCACTCTCCAAAGCTCTTACAAATTCTATTAATTAAGGGCTCCCCATTAATGAATCCATTTTTGTTTAAACCAGCTGCAAGACTTCTTTGAAAAATGCTGATCCTGTAATAGGAGCCTGATCCCCCTAGCTTTAATTAGTGGTTCCGCGAATGATGCTGCTAGCGAGCTCTGGGACGCAAACGTTCCCACGGAGGCCCAGCACATCGCAACGGCATGGGAAACCGTCTCCAACGCTCCTACACCTTTGCCGCCCCCGATTTCCTCCGTCCTTGATTTGTGCCTGTTCATTCCTATGTTCCAGAAAGTGGCACCTTCAATGGAAAAGACAGGTCGCTCTGTATAATTTTGAAATAAAGGAATTAGTGCAAAGAAAGGCACATTCATCTCAAGGGTATTAATTAAAGGCAGTCTGTTTTTTTAAAAGCTATTTTGGTGCACGTTTTCGCATTTTTTTTTAAAGATTTTATTTATTTGACGATAGAAACAGCCAGTGAGAGAGGGAACACAAGCAGAGGAGCCTGATGTGGGGCTCGATCCCAGAACGCCGGGATCACGCCCTGAGCCGAAGGCAGACGCTTAACGACTGCGCCACCCAGGTGCCCCAATGTTTCCGTATTTTTGAACTGAATTTCCCAGCCAATGGATGACTCCTCAGAACTCGACATGAAGCCCCGGCGTCCCATTATACCTATGTGTTCTTTCAAGAGCGATCACTCGGAATATCTGAGGGTACCCCCACGCTGAATCCCTTTACATAATTTAGGGCAGTTTTCGTTCCTTGTTTTTCTTCTTTGCTCCACGTTGGAAAAATGTCCAGTGATCACTACAGTTTCCCCAGGATAATACTCCTGGGTACCTTTCAATTCCGGCATCCTTCTCTGTCAATAACTGTGATTTTCTGCTTTCTCATGCGGTCCCAGGCTCCGAACAAAACCGTGTATATTGATCAAGACTTGGGACATAGACTGGCCTTCAATGACAGTGGAAACAATGCGGTCAGTCTTCCTGGATTCTTTTTTCCTGCGACCGATACTATTCCTCACCCACTGGGAGCTTAGATCCAAACCCCGCCATTGGGATTCTTAATATGGATATCTAAAGAAGTGAGTAGATTTTAAAAAAGAGACAAAACATCTGTGAACCTACCACACTAAAATACATTGCCTGGCACCCTTTACTCCTTCTACGCATGGAGGGAAATCAATGAAACATTTGGGATCATCCGTCACTTGCTACCGCGTGTTCTGCTCATTTAATACTGTTTCTTATTTTTTGCCCCAAATCATTCCCTATGATGAGACGTGTAAGAAGAGCTTTAAAAGAAACCTTTGGGAGCCATGTGGTCGTGTGGAAGGGTGCTCGTTCATGCCGGGAGGGCAAAGGGGATGTTGGGAGAAATTTTTCATCAAGAAAATTGTAAAATGAAGGCGGGCTTAGGTACATCTGTAAACTACATGATTCATAACTGCAATGCTAGGGGTGAGAATATTCTCCCTTGATGGTGACCTGGTTTTGAGACGACAGGAATCTACAAAGGGCCTATTACTTTGTTTTCATCTTTGAAACCTCCATGTGATTAGCCGTGTGTAGCTACCCATTTCCCTGGGAGTTTCTGATGACGAGCCACGGGATTTTACCTCGGGACTCAGTAGATACGCTGATACTTCCCTTCGATCTGGTTCCCTACAAGCGAATCCAGAAGGAAAGGCTCTCGGTACCGGGGTTTGTTCAGAAGTGTCCCAAGAGAAACTAGTAGGAAAGTGGGGAAATTTGCTGGGGTCATATAGTAATTCTGTTTATCTTTTTGATAAGGAAGTGAGAAACAGTTTTCCTCAATGGCTATGCCATTTACATTCCCAGGAAGAACAGGGTTTCCAGTCTCTCATATTCTTGTCAACACTTGTTTTCCTTTCTTTTCCTTCCTCCCTCCCTCCCTCCTTCCCCCCTTCCTCCCTTCCTCCCTCCCTTCCTGAGTATAGCCATCCCAGTGGGTGTGACAAGATATGGACGAACCTTGAAAACACTATATCCAATGGAAGAAGCCAGACAGACCCCACATGCTGTAGGATTATGTGAAAAGTCTGGGACATGGAAATCCATACAGACATAAGGTACACCTGTGGTTTACCCAGGGTTGGGGAGCACATGGCGAGTAGCATGTAACGGGACAGAGGCGATGGTTACACAACTCTGTGAATGCACTAAACGCCACTGAGTTGGACATTTAAAAATGGTTAGAATGGTAAAAAGTAAATCAATCAACCAATCAAATGGTTAGAATGGTAAATGTTGTGTGCATTTTATCACAATGAGAGACTAAAAGAATAAATCTAGTACTGTACAGGTTTGTTGAATCATTGTACCGTACACCTGAAACTATAACACTGCGTGTTTGTGCTAACTTAAATTTTTTAAATAAATAAAAATTTCAAAAATAGTAAATGAAATAAGCTTTCACAGCACTTCCAGCCTACCTAAAATGTAGCCACAACAGCATTCCATGGCATATAAAAGTTTCATGCAGCTGGTTTTAAAATATTACAGTGTTGCTGGCTTAGAACAATAGAAACTCATTGCGCAATGCTGAGATCCAGGCAGGGCAGGACCACTGAGACCCAGGCAGGGCAGGACCACTGAGACCCAGGCGGGGCAGGACCACTGAGATCCAGGCGGGGCAGGACCACTGAGATCCAGGCGGGGCAGGACCCCTGAGATCCAGGTGGGGCAGAGCCCTGCTCCCTCCAGAGGCTCCAGGGAGGGTCCTTCCTGCCTCTTCCAGCTTCTGGGGCTCCAGGAGTCCCTGGGCTTGTGGCCACATCCCTCCCATCTTTCAATCTTCCAATCTGTCTGCCCACTGTCCTTCCTCCTCTTCTGCGTGTGTGCAAACTTCTATTTGCCTTCCTCATATAGGGAGCCCCGAGATGACAATGGGCTCACCCAGATGGTCGCAGATACGCCCCCAATTTCAAGATGTTTCATCCTATCTGCAAAGTCCCTTTTGTCCCATAAGGGAACTTTACATGAGATTCTGGGGATTAGGATCTATGGGGTTGCCTTTAGCCTACTGCTTGGATGTTGAGGGTTCTCTCTTGCTGCTCTAATAACACCAAGTACTTTTTCACCGGCATATGCCGTCCTGGTGGTTTTGGATTACAGGACATTGATACACTGGCATAGAAAAAACCCAAACAAGAATAAACACGAGAGTGGATATCTCTCTTTGATATCCTATTTCCATGTTCTTTGGGTACATACATGTCCAGAAGAGGAATGGCTGTATCATATGGCAGATCTAATTTTTTTCTTTTTTGAGGAACTTGTGCAGCATTTTCCCTACAACAGCATCCATACTACTACATATATAATAAATAATATGTGTATATGTATATATATGTATGCACCAAATTAACATGCTATACCCCTGAAACTTACATAATATTCTATGTCAAATATAGCCAATAAAAAACTGAATAAAACTTTTAAAAGTAAATTGAAACCAAACATCAAATACAGAGACCACTTTCCAGGTAAAACTCCTCGAAGGCCAGTTCATCAGCGAAAAAGCCCTTTTGTTTTCTAGCACTCTCTAGGCTCCAACCATGCGAAAGAGGCTAGCTAAGAAGCTTAAAGCATCTCGAAATCAATTCCCGACGCGCATGCCCAGGATAGCCACATTTGGGTTCAGGTCTGTGCCTTGGGGTTTCTGTGAACAGCAGATTGGATCTGCCTGCCTTTATAATGATGTGCATGAGGGTTCTGTAGCTTCTATGAGAGACTAACCAAATTAATGTAAATGATTGTAAGCTGCATGCTAGTTCACTGGACAGAGTTTAATCATTCAACTGTGAGGAGCTGGAAACGCAGGACCTGGGCTTTATATTTTTCCAAAGTCCCTCTGACCGAGAGTCATACATTTCAGGTTGTTCCGGAGAAAAGAAAGGATGCCTCGGAGGGATACTTTATCATTGCTCTGCACGTGCAGCGGATTGCACTGGGAATTTTTCTTTTTCCCTACCAGTTGAAACGAGCCTTAACTTTTATTTCCAGCCCTTTATGAAAAAGCATAATCTTTACATCCAAGGTTAAGTAGGACAAGAACAATCTTTGTAAAAAAAAAAAAATTTTTTTTAAGTTTCCCTTGGTAAAGATCGGTCAAATTTCATTTTCCACCCATCAGAATATCTCTGAAAGCAGGGATTGTAGATGAATCACTGTTATGTATCTGGAGAAGAAAGCAAAGGAACTTCCAACCAATTCATTCCATTTAGTGTCTCAGATATTCTCCTATTCCTTTATTCCCTCCTTCTCCCTGTTATCATTTATTTATCAGATGTTTATTGAACACCTGGCCAGCAAAAGGAAATCAAGATGTCTGACCCATCTTCAAGGGCTTAATGCAAAGAGACAGACCTCTAAAGAATGAGAGAGAGAGAGAGAGAGACCCCAAATCATAAATGAATGGCTGGTGTGCCAATTTCCAGCACAGTCAAGAGTGGGAAAAACGCACCTTTCAAAATGCCCCCAGCCCAGTTGATTTTAAATCTAGGACACTGAGTTTTGGGAGACCTCAGTGCAAAGCTGGCATACATGCAGTGTTGCTAGAAATACCTGGACCACTTGGGCCCCACTCGCAGGCAAATGAAGGGCATCCCCGTCCCCGGCAAAGCTCCCCGAGGATGAGAATGTTCTCATCCCCCTTTTCTTCCAATGTCTGGGGATAGAGAGAGACATCTAAAATGTATAATGCTGCAGAAATCAAAGGTAAGCGCCTCACGTCGGAGATCTACTTTGCTGAGATTTACACGGTATGCACGCAGCTTGCTGGCAGATTGTGAGCAGTTAGGAAAAGTCTGAGCACAGAAAAGCACCGATACAGTCCTATGGTATTGGAGGGGCGGGGGGGGGGGGGGAGGGCGAGGAGGAAAAGCATATTTGCAGACCTATAAAATAATTCCAGGATTTTGCAACGAGAAGTGTTGACGTAGGAAAAAAAAAAAATCAATGAACTTCTTGCACGTATTATAAAATCTTGCAGAGATGGGGCGCCTGGGTGGCTCAGTCGTTAAGCGCCTGCCTTCAGCTCAGGGCGTGATCCCGGTGTTCTGGGATGGAGCCCCGCATCGGGCTCCTCTGCTGGGAGCCTGCTTCTTCCTCTCCCACTCCCCCTGCCTGTGTTCCCTCTCTCACTGGCTGTCTCTATCTGTCAAATAAATAAATAAAAAATCTTTAAAAAATAATAAAATAAAATCTTGCAGAGGCCCATAGATGGAGTTGCAACTTCTTACAGTAACATGTTAATCTGAGAACGTCTTCCTGTGTGCACTGCGAAGACTGGATACATTGAATTTACACCAGTCTTTTTTGCAACGGGTGTCTGTGGCTTTAATAGATAGTATGTTACATAAAGGATGAAGCTACTTTTTGTTCATATTTGATTATCCCCTTGTGCTGGATAGATAATGTGCTTGATAAGTGTTTCCTTCAGATGGCATATGAATAAATTTCGCACTCCCATGTGCCTGATGTAATAATTCAGATGACCGTACCACTGAACATGTAACACATACAGATTTTAAAATGCTTTGCACGTTCCTTATTTCATTTAATCTGCCCACAGATTCTTTTGCATCGGTATTGCATTGTGTTTGGAAAATCTGGGTATCCGCCAGGGTGAGAATTGTTCACGATCTCTCAGCGCCCAGGAGAATCAGGCTAAAAAGCCTCTAATTTCACGTGATTTGTTTATACCCACACGAGGCAGTCTGAGAGTTGACTTTTATAAATTCCTGTACTGGAAAGTAGCTGTTGGATATTTTGCTTAATTTTTTCCTTCCCTTTGTTTTCTTATCTGTACATTTCAGAAACTACATCAGGTCATTTTATGTTCGTTTTTAGCTGTGGACTTTGTTCTACCGCCAGTGTTTTTACTCAGGGAAGAAGTCACGGTGCCTTGTGACGCTCAATGAACAATCTGTGTTTTTTTAATGAAGCGGAGTTGGTTCAATGAGCGTGGTTTATTTAGAGAATTCGCTGTAATAGTGAAAATTATTCATGGCCTGATGTTCATGTCCTCATGTACGACTTTTGTCAAGGAAGTAGGCACTTTGAAGAGCAGCTATTAAAGTGCAGTGACCCAGGCTGACTTTCATCTTTGCGGTCTTGGTTTGCCACAATTACTTTCCAGCAAAGAGAGATGAGCAGCACGTTGAGTCGTTAAATCCCTTAGAGAACGCACAGCCAGTACCCCCGTAAGCTGAGGGGGAACAGGAGCCAACTTGAGCCTGGACTGGCCTCAAACCAAGCAGCTGTCATTCCTGGAAGGTACTAGAAATGTTTTGATGCTGGCTCCTCCTGTAGTGAGGTTTCCACCCTTGCTTTCAAAGGCAACATTGTGACCGGCCATCTGACAGTGTAACCCACAGTTCCAACATCCACCTTGTTCTCCACAAAGCCACGTAGTAGGGAAACGCTGTGTGGGGTCTGTAACTTCGCTGCTCACTGGCATCCCCAGGAAACATGTACAACGACAGAGGCCTGCGTATTGCCCTCGAGGCTTTTCTTCAATTGCTTTGAAATGCAGAAATGCACATGTGATATTTTAAAGGTTCGGGGGTGGGGGGGGTGGGGTGGGATTCTAGTATATAGGGACGTCCAAGAGCCAGGGTTGTAGGCATTCCTAGCCAGGAAGTGGGATTATCACTCATGATGTCTTGCATGCATAACTAACTACGTGCATACATAAAGATATATAAATATATATATTTATACATATACAAAACATAACCCTTTTAATGCATGCATTGTCCACCAGACTTCATCAAAACACAGCGTGCATGCTAATAGGCACTGCGATATGGAAGTAACTTCACTGCTAGGCAAGGAACAGGGGAAAACTATCCCCGGGTCCATCTCCAGGGCGCATGCAGTTCCATAGGGCAGCCAGCAGGTGGCGATGTTGATTTGAGTGCCGAGGACAGACCACGCTGAAGTGGTTCTGAGGGACATGGCAAGTCTTCCTTAAAACCTGGCATCTTCCCGCGACCCCCTCAAGGGCTTTGCTTTGTTTTAACTACACCTGCAGCTGCTGATGCCTGGAGAGAGTCAATTATGCATAATTAGCGTTGCTACCTGATGTGCTGAAACCACACTTTGCACACCGTTCCTGTCCAAACCGTATTAATGCGTGCACGGTAGGTATTTGTTGTCTGTTTAATATGGGATGGGGAAAAAAAAAAAAAGATCCATGTGCATTCTTTCCAGACAGATGTTTGATTACGGAAAGGCTCACGCTGGAAGACAGGACGCGAAAGGAGGGAGCAAGGCAAGGTTGGGGAAGACACGTTTCACCCCCACGTGTGACACAGAGCAAAAAAACCCACTTGAGGCCAGAAGTTGAATCCAGCTGA
Organism: Ursus americanus; assembly: GCF_024610735.1. Classification (NCBI taxonomy): domain Eukaryota; kingdom Metazoa; phylum Chordata; class Mammalia; order Carnivora; family Ursidae; genus Ursus; species Ursus americanus. The sequence goes on along the minus strand of NC_142164.1, from coordinate 120,229,664 downwards.
TGCATTTAGCCTAATTAAATTAAGAGACCCTTGGGTGAGTTGCACAGCATTTTTAGTTCCTGTACATTAAAACATGGAACGGCACCAAGAAAAAAAAAGGGAGAATGGAAGATTTCCACCCACCAGAGATGAAGGCATCCTCCAAATAAAACCAGGTCACACCTGGGATGAAGAAAGATGACAGAATATTCATGGGGCATGAATGTAAGTTTTCACATACAGTGAAGTGATTTCAGACGGCACCGTAAATCCAACTGGCTATACTTTTCGTCCACCTGGAATATTCTAGGCAACGTACTCATCATTCACTCATTCACTCATTCATTCATTCATTCATTCAAGGTGTCCTGAGCACCTAGTCTGTGCGAAATACTGCCTGGGTCCTGTAGAGACCAAAGTACGGAGCTTCCAGTTCCTTCTAAAAGTTGTTTTTCTACCTTTAATGCTGGTGCTCTGGTGAATTACAGGCAAGATAACCTCTGCTTCTCCTGCTGATACAGATTACTGATGTCTGGCCAGTGCTCAAGGTTGTGGAAGTCTTGGAAAGAGCAGGAAAGGTTGATACATGGCCCCAGAGAGACAGGACGTGGAGACGGGACAAATAAGGACAATCCAATTTCCTAGATGGGATTCTGGAACCGGGGCGGGAGGGAGGCAGGGGGCGGGGGTTACTAGAAAAACTAATGGAATTGAAAACTGTCTGGAGCTCAATCATGATATACCCACACCTGTTTCTTAGTTTTGACAAACGTACCATAGATAACTAATGAGATTAACACTAATAATGGGGAGTACTGTGGGAGGGCTATATGGGGATTCTATAAACTATTTGATGACCTTTGTGAATACCTAAAATTATTTGAAGATGAAAAAGTGTATTTACTATTTGATGACCTTTGCGAATACCTAAAATTATCTGAAGATGAAAAAGTGTATTTATTTTTATTTTTTTAAGAGAATTTATTTATTTGCAGAGAGAGAGAGCACAAGCAGTGGGAGGGGGCAGAGGGAGAAGCAGACTCATGGCTGAGCACAGAGCGTGATGTGGGGCTTCATTCCAGGACCCCGATATCATGACATGAGGCGAAGGTAGACGCTTAACTGACTGAGCCACCCAGGCATCTTCCCTTTTTTTTTTTTTAAAGAAAAGTCTATTTTTAAAACTCAGTAATAAGCAAAAAACAAAACAAAAGCCAAAAAACCACAACCCAATACATCAAACAATCTAAAAAAAACTGGGCGTGTAACCTGAACAGATATTTCACAAAAAATGATATTTAACCAGTAAGTGCTTGAAAGGATACTCAACCTCGTTAGTCATTACAGAAATGTGATAGAATAGTATGTCCTGATGAGAATGTCTAAAATATAATCTAAAAACCCCAAATCCCTGATAATAGTAAGGGTAGTGAGTTTGAGGAGCAACAAGGGACTCTTACACATGGCTGGTGGGAATGCAGAATGGGGCAGCCACTCTGGAAAACTAAACGTCCAATTACCATATGAACAAGAATCCCCTCCTAGGAATTTGCCTAAGGGGGAAAAAAAACACAACTTATGTTCATTCACAAACCTGTCAACGAGGAGTGTTTATCATGGCTTTATTTGTAATCATGGAAGCAATGGAAAGAACCCAGATGTCCTTCAGTGGATGATGGGCAAGTAGACAGTAGCATATGTAGAAATGGAACGGAGCCCAGCAATCAAAAAGGACTTAAGTACACATACACGGAACAGCCCTACTGAGCCCCAAATGTAGGCGTCTAAGTGCAAGAACTCACCCTCAACACCATGCATTCTGTGTGATCCATTCACAGAACGTTCTGGAAAAGTCCTCATGTGTGTGACTCTGAGTGCAAGAACTCAGCCTCAACACCATGCATACTGAGTGATTCACTCATAGAACATTCTAGAAAAGACCTCACGTGTGTGACTCTAAGTACAAGAAGCCAGTCTCTGTATCTTGCATAATATTTGAGCCATTTACAGAACATTCTGGAAAAGGCACCATGGGGTACAAAGAGACTAGCAGGTCCTAGGGCTGAGCTGGGGTGAGGCATTGGCCAGAAAGTAGAACAGAGTGACTAGAGCGTGAGGAATTATGACCTAGTTATGATATCAGTCTGACAATTATGTGTTTTCATCAAAACTCCCAGGACCCCACAACCACAAAAGTAAGTTTTAGTTTATGTAATGCGAGTGACCATCATTATAAAAGTCATTATCGTAAGAAAAGACGAAGATGTGCATTGATCATGGGACATGCATGCCAGGCTTTAGGAAAGGCAGGGTCAGAACCACTCGCATCCTGAGGCCTTCTTGACACCGTAATTATTTCCAGCATCTACAGGGGAAAAGTAAAGCTTCAATGGATTGAGCGCGTGTCCTCAGTCACACACCTGGGAAGACCCTGAACACGGATTCAAACCCAGGTCAGACCAGCTCCAAAGTCTGTACATGTTTCACAGTTCTGACTTCCCGGCACAATTGTAAAGTCTCGAGGGAGGAGGTCAGGAGGCAGGGAGGTCAAGAGGAGGCAGGGAGGTTGAGTGGCAGAGGGTACGTATCCTAACTCATTTAGAAAGGTAAAGAAAAGTAGCACTGATTCATGAAAACAGTCACATGAAGCTCTCTTTCCAAATTAAGTCAGGTTTGAGAGTTACTCCCAACCCAGATAATGATGCACTCAGTAACACAAGTTTTACTCGAAGAAGGAGAGCTAATCAGTCATAATTGTACAATACGGGGGAACTCCAGACTATGGTTGTGTGTGAAAATCACAAACACGGTGACAGCCTTAATGAAAATGAACACGCATTGGATGGCACCTGTGGTGCTGAATGGACGTCGTTGATGTGGCCATGCAGCAAACTGGCCCCAAATGTCCCATTTCAGGGGACGCCATCAATTTTAAAATGTTCCAGGGTCCTAACGTTGAACTTCTGCAAATGGTTGGACTGTCACGGATTTCTCCACTTCTCCAGAGGTGCTACTTTGAGACACCTGTGTCCATGTGTTCATGGCGCATGGAAGCGAGTTCATTGGAGATGGTTTCCCCAGAATGCGTTAGTCTTTGCGTGGTTGTTTTACATATCTGTTGGGATACCTGGAGGGCAGCCACTGGCAGGGGTTGGTAAGAGAACTTATTTTGAAACGAGACCCAGAACCGCAGAGCCCCTATGTGTCCTGGTGACATCGTCCAGATGAACGATGTATATGGTGGAGGATTTTCTTGGCTGCCATTACTGAAATGGGTGAACACCATCCACTCTATGGACTCATTTAGCTTCCAGGCTTGATATACAGAGAGTGTTACTCTAAAATTCAACTCTCCTGGCCTTTTAGCTTATGCAAAAATAAAAATAAAAACCAGCTCGTCTTCTGGTATCAAAACTTAAAAGTTCCCAAATAATGAAACAGGCTTCAACTATGCTTATAATATTTTTCTCAACGTTGGAAAATTGCAACAGGAAAACCTTCATGGACAGTCTCATTCCAGAGCTATTTTCCCCTAGGCTTTTTGTTTCCATCACATTCTTATTTGGAAGTTCATTTAAATTTGTGGCTCAATGAAACGCAAAAGCAAATGCAATTCTCTTCAGTAATAAGTGTTACGGGATTTGGGTTCCCACAAAGAAGCTAGGACTTACGTAAAGGTGGCTTAAGAAAGAATTACAGAATTTTAAAACATCCCTGAAAGACATCTTTCAGGCTCCAAGAGGATTCAAATTCAAGATGAAAAGCTGGAACACATTTTCTATATGCATATGTTTTGGAATCTGATTCACCCAAATGTGGAAAAAAAAGAAAATCTCTGCAATTTCCAAAAATAGCTCCCCACATTAACTGTCCATCTGTGCAATTAGTAAGTCTGATTCATCACGCTATCCCCTTAAGATGTGTGCAATTTATTGGCTATTAGTTATACTGCAATAATAAAGAAAACGTTAAGATTCAAATAATACATCATTTGTTCATAGTAGAAGTCTGTCTGAAACTCCAGGATCTTTTCCGGGCTCCCGCAGCCAACTTGGAAGCGAGAGAGGTTTCGGCTCCAATTGTGGTCTTCCAAATATTTGTGTTGTGGTGGGCTGCGACTCTATTTTGAATCTTCCCTGAAAATGCACTTATGTGAATTCCTAAGGTTTCAAAACATCACATCCCTCTGGATCTCATATCATCCACTGGGATAGTGTCACGTGCTTATGGAATGTAAAGTTTTTATTTTTAAAAAATAGTGCAAATTACAGAAAACAGAACACGGATAATGCAACGCCCGTAGCACGCATCTACCATGAATAGATTTATGCATTAAATTTTCCCTTGATATTTTTATATTAGAAATCCTATTAGGGGCGCCTGGCTGGCTCAGTCGGTTAAGCATCCGACTCCTGGTTTTGGCTCAGGTCATGATCTCAGGGTCATGGGAGTCCCACATTGGGCTCCGCAGGGAGCTTGTTTCAGATTCTCTCTCCCTCCCCCTACTTCTCCCCTACTTATGCTCTCTCTCTCTCTCTCTAAAATAAATGTTATTTACTCCATTCGTTTCCATTGCTGAGATTAATTTATTTCTTCCGTGTTTTATCACGTTTATGTCTACTGTTAATTTTGTCATTTTTTATATGATGTGACGTGCATGTTTTTTTAACCAAATTTTCTTTTTTATATCTCTTTGTTTTGTGGCTGCCTCTCGGATTGACAACATTTTTGTTACTTTGCCTTCCATCGGCTTGTAATTTTATGCTCATTTTGCATTCTTTGGTGTTGAATCCTACAATTCTAATATGTGTGTATAGAACATGGAGGGTCAATCCGTATCTCCAACTTCCTCCTGAAGAAGCTCTCAAATACTTTACATGCTATTTCAGCGCTCACATTCCACACATTCTTTCATGATACGTTAAACACAACCACTTTGTGTATTCCACAAAATTAAAGTTATTTTGAGTCCTGGAGTAATTGCTTTGTGGGTCACATTGCTTGTTACATGACGCTGTATTTTACTTCTAGACCTCGTTGTCATATTCTCGATGTATATTCTCTGCAAATTCTTTTTGCTGTAGTCATAAGAAAGACACACTCAAGGGCTTCTCTGCAGACATTGCATTGGGTCCCAGATCTTGAATATTTTAATATGGCGTTGAATTCCAGGTTGACGTTTATCTCTATGAACATTGTTCAAGATACCTACCACGTTCTGAGGGAAATTACGCACGCTTTTATTTCTTTCTATGTGATTGGCTTTTTGCACAAAGTTTTTGTTTCCCCTGACAGTCTGGACAGTGCTGTAGCTTGCTTTTCTTCCCTCCTGGCATTTGGAATTACCCTTTCTTGCTTTTTTTTTTTTTTTTTTTAAGATTTTATTTATTTATTTGACAGAGAGACAGAGCACGCAAGCAGGCAGAGTGGCAGGCAGAGGGAGAGGGAGAAGCTGGCTCCTCACTGAGCAGAGAGTCTAAGGCAGGACTCGATTCCAGGACTCTCGGATCATGACCTGAGCTCAAGGTAGATACTTAACCAACTGAGCCACCCAGGGGCGCTTCCCTTTCTTGCTTTTGAGATCGGTGATGGTTTAGACTTTTTTTTTTAAATCTAGGATGTGTGTGTTTGCAGGTGTGGAAGAAGGGGAAAACTGAGGTTATGATTTCTGTTCTTGTTTTGTTTTGACTTCATGAACATGAATCTGAGCATGAATGCATCATATAATAGTTAAAGCTGTGTTTTTGATGCGATGCAATCATTTCTAGGAGGTTATATAGGGAATGCACTGATAGTGAGCAAAGGGGGAGGAACCTAACGTCTGGTATACTAATTCCTTAGTAAAATTTAGCAATTACGATGTTTAAAATTAGAGATGTTTGAGCTGAGCGGTGTGCAGGAAAGAATGAGAACAAGTCGAAGCAACAGGAGTGTGCTGACTGACGGAGACGTTTGTGAATGGAATCATGCGTGAATGGCTCGTCATGGGAGCAAGGGAGGCGAGTGGGAGGCTGCTAACGGTTGGGTAGCTTCCCACATTCCCATGATGTTCCCAAAGCATGGGACCGACACAGTCACTGTGAGCCTTAGGGGGAAGAAAGTCCTTGTGCGGCATATCATCTTATTATAATACCTACTACCGTGTTCTGATTTATTTGCAATTTCCAAGGAGTACCACCTTCTGTTACGTGTTCCAAAGGAACCAGTGGGAGACGTTTGCAGCGGAAAGTTTGGCAGATAGTCCAATAAAAATAAAGAAAGAAAGAAGAAGAGTTTCAAACTTCTGCATCGTTGAAAAGAATGTGTCACTCCCCGTAAGCAGACACGTGCATGGGTGCGTGCACGCGTGCACACACGTATCAGAGATGTCGCCAAAGTAAGGTGTGTAATATCTCCTAGGTTAGAAATCAAAATACACTCCCGAATCGTCATGATCATTATTTTTCCAGGTGCGAACTGGACAGTAAACACCTCCGTAACACTAATTGTTTCCTTCAACACCGCGGATAAAAATTCTCATTCCTAAGTAATTGACATATGGTAGTTTTTCGATTAATATTCCATATCACGTGTTAAAACCAAGATGAGGTAATTGTTTACTTAAAAATTTAATGGGTTTCTGGGACAACGGTCGAAGGAGTGAGTGCATAATTTCTGAAGACTTCTGAGTCCCCACATGGGAACCGAGGAAGTAAAGAGCAAACGGCAAAACGCACAGAAAATATTTTAACAAAAGTAGGCAACAAGGCATCCGAAGACCACAGCCAGCATACACGATGGGTGCTGATGTGGTTCTTCCATGCTTTTAGAAACGAAACTCCACAATCATGAGTATACGTCCAGGAGGACGTGCTTTCCACATCTGCTTGTTGGATTCTTCGCAAACCAGAGCCAGGTCTGCAGACACCCAGCTTTTAGTCATTGGGCTAACCGACTGACTTTAAAAATACAGTATCAATTTAAATCACAATCCCTAATATCTATCTCCCATATTCAGATGTTGGCTGCCACTTTATGATTCTATTACACAATAAAGTATGTAAAATACATCCCTTACAGCTAGTTTTAATTTTTTTAACATGTTAATTACATGGGTAGACTGTGTGTTCATTGAGAGACATCCCACAAGTCCACCCCACAGTGAAAGGATCTAACATTCCTCAATGAAAAACTGCCGGGCGCCCCTAGGGTATTAATATAAAATGATCAGGCTTAATATTTCTAGAGTACTCGCTCTCAGTAAGACAAAAGAATTCACTGGAATGAGGAAGTGCTCATGGGAGATGGACATTATGGATTTCTGGACCCTCAACAGGGAGCTCTAAGGATCTCCATTGGCTGTGAATCCATGGTTTCTTTTTCCTGAATTTGCTTTACTAGTGGGAGAGAACAATTTCAGAAAACTGACGAAGAATGATTAAAAAAAAAGTATCCATCAACGAAAATAAGGCATTTTAAGATCTTACTCCAGAGATACTCAGTAAAATTGGTTGACCTAATTCACCTATTAGCAACTTAGTTATTATTTGAAAGACAGAAATAGTTGCCCAATTGGTAAAGAAATGAGTGGTATGAATGCTTTCATTATGTATGGGCTCACTGGTGATGAATAGGGAGGCGTTTTAGCTCTTGGAGGCAAATAGAGGAATTTATTAGATTTATCATAATGTCTTTTATAGTTGAATAGAGGATAGTATAGAAAGCACTGGAATCAGGACATGGTGGCATGAAAACTTCAAAACCATGCACGTAGACGGAGTGACATTTCTCAGAGAAGAGGTGCAGCATTGCAGAATGCTTTGGTTAAGATGGTTGTGACCTTCCAAGTTCATCCATGGAAACCCTCCCCCCCCAGGGGGATGGCAGTAGGAAGTGGGCCTTTGGGATGAGCTTAGTGTGATGTGAGATCATGAGGGTGGAGTGCCATGATGGGATCAGGTGGTATTGAGATGAAGAAGGAATCTAGGGGTTCTTCTGGTGGATCTTTGAGTGAACTGGGAGATGAGGGGTAGATACAGGTGGATAGCAAGAACACAGGTGGGCATTATTTTAGCCTTTGGAGGTCCTACAAGTAGGTTTTCTGATGTAGGAAATCAGGAAAGATTGGATCAAGCTATATCCAAGATCACTGTGATCTAAGGCAACCAAACTCTTGACATCGCATTGGGTTAGAATTCCTGCCCCCAAGTCCCGGGATGAACTACACTCTTACTTCCGACCCGGATACAACTTGGAAGGCACCAAAGCTTTCACATAGCTGTCCTTCCATTTCTAGGGGATCTGTTCCCCACAAAGGTATTGAAATGATCTTGGAGCCATCACTCTCCTGTTCAATGGTCCCCACACTTGAAATGATTCTTTAACATTTTAAAACTAGTACAGTGATGTTTCTCCTCTACCTGAAATCACTCATGGGATCCCCATGGCGTCTGACATAGAACATGAACCCCATCCGTACTCGCCACCAACTTCTGCTCCTGCTGTTTTCTATTCCTGGATCATTCCCAAATAATCCCACTGTTTAGATCCCCCCAAATGCATGGTGTCCCTCAGCATATGTGATCCTCTCAACCTGGACTGCCCCATCTTCTTTTGAAATGAACGTGGTGGGAAGCAAGTTTTTCTTTGCATCCTAGTTCACATGCTGCCTCTCCCAGGAAGCCTTCCCTGAGCTGTGGGATAGACTCTCCTTAATCCCTTCTCTGTATTTAAGTCTGCTCCGGACTTACAAGGTGATTGAGTTGTTTTGGACGCACGCCTCTCCTGATGGACTGGCTTGCCTTGAATTTTTTCTTATTGAATTTTGTTTTTGAAACACGTGACATTTCTTGGCCCATAGAAGGAAGGAGGGAGAGTAGAGAGAAGGGAGGGAGGGAGGAAGAGGAGGAAGGAGGAAGAAGGAATGAAGGAAGGAATAGAAGGAGGGAGGGAGGAGAAAGGAAAGAAAGAAGAAAGGAAGGACGGAGAGGAAAAAGAGGGATAAAAAACAAAATGGGAGGTTTTCTTTAAATGGCGTAAATTATATGTAAGGGGTATAAAGTCATAAGATCTATACTGAAAATTAAAATAAAATGGTTATGCCATCACCCTCGAGTAGAAATGATCCAAAACATAGAGTCAAATACAAATTGATTTATGAGGGCAGTCGACCTCTTACATTTAACATTTAAGTAAGTGGTCTTGACCATCTTATGTTGAGGGTCCTGTACATACTTATTTTTCCATATATTCCCAAGAACAGATCCAAAGTGAAAAGAGCACCACCTTGATTTTTCATGTGTGATCCCTCAGCTTCCCGCACGTCTCCAAAATAGTCTGCACCTTCTGACACCTTTCTCTCCTCCTTCTTGGATTTGCATCTCTCGTGTGAGCCTTGCACATGGCACCCCGTGATCTCCGAAACCCTTTGGTATGGAACTTTACTCCTCAACTTGCTTACGTTGGTAAAACAAGCTAATGAATTCTTGTTGAAATGAATTGAATACTTATATAGGCATTTTTATTAGAAGGTTTTATAACAAGATCTACAAATCACTGTTATTATGGGTCATTTGCTGGGGTGCAGGAATAGCTCCATAATGTGGAAATGGATCTTATAATGATATCTTCTCAAATGATGCTGAGTCTAATATTTTATTTCTATATAATATCTCTCATTGGGATGAATTTTACTTGCTTTATGAATATAAAATGAGGACATTTGAGTGCCAAAGAGCATGAACTTTTAAAGTCCACTGACCATGTTCAATCTAGACACTATTTTCAGTGGATTGTAATCCTGCTCACAACTATTTCTCTGAGCTTCAATCACCCCATCTGTAACAAAGGCGATAATGCTGGTGAGCTCATGGAAATCACATCAACATTAAATGAGATACGATTTCCAAAATCTTGGTTATTCAATAGGGTTTAGTCCTCTTCCCTGTGCTCCCTAAGTTACAGATATCCTTATAATAACGTGCTAATTTTAATGTCTCTACACAACCAATATCATCCTGTTTCTTGCAGAATCCCTTGCTCTAGACACTGCTCTCATAATTGTTTCAATTGCCCGGGAATGCATTCTTATTAGTTTGCAATTTTAACTTTATAAAGCAAACACTATTTAATTATCCTTGCTTTTCCTTCTTTTGAAACTCAAATAAGGATCAACTCTCATCAAATGTTGCTTCCTTATCCTAGATGTCTTTTAAGAAATAGCTATTATCATTAATTGGTGTACACACACACACACACACACACACAAACGTGTGTGCTTTGCTGATAATATTACATGTACTAAATAATATAGTTTGGAGATGTAAGATAGTACATACAAAGAGATATCATGGTTATCTGTGTTGTATATTATAAATAATCATGTTTACACAACTATCTCCCTACTAAGAGACATTGAGATTGTCTAAAATATTTTGCTATTATACACAGAGCCCTATATGAACAGCCAATTAAAGGACAGTTAGGTTTCTCCTTGGTCACCTGCAACACTTGATTGCCGCCTTATGGTGCTCATTAAAGGAGCTTTTGATTTTAATTGCAAATTCCAATTGCTTGTCTATTGTAAATAAATGGCTATATACAATAATCTTTGTCATGAGACTTTGTTGCAATCCCTTATTAGTTCCAGAAGTTTTTGTTGATATTGATTCTTTGGCATTTTCTGCTTAGACAATCATGTCATCTATTTAAGAAAAAAATGAGAGTTTTATTTCTCCTTCCCCAACTGAGTAGCTTTTCTTTTCTTTTCTTTTCTTTTCTTTTCTTTTCTTTTCTTTTCTTTTCTTTTCTTTTGTCTTATTACATAAACTAGGACCTCCAGTATGGGGTTATATAAGAATGGAGGGAGGGGACATCCTCTTCTTTTGCCTTCTTTATGAGAAACTGGACATTCTCTTAAAGAAGGCTGTTTGTAGATATCCCGTGTGAAGTTAAGGAAATATCATTCTTGTCTTAGTTTGCTGGGTGTTGTTATTGTGAGTTGGATTTTATCAAATGGATTTTATCAAATGGATTTTTGTGGGATAACTGATACAATCATGTGACTTTTCTTAACACTGCTGATTACGAAAATTTATTCTCAAGTGTGGAGGCAGGCTGGCATACAGTATACATCTTGCCTTATCACTGTGTATATTTATTTTTACATATTATAGCAATCTATTAGTTAATATTTATGTTGAAGATTTTTGAATCAATGTCTTTGAAAGACATTGGCCTCTCATTTTCCTCTGTTGTAATGTCTGTATCTGGTGTTTGTAAGTTAGGGTGATGCTGGCCTCATAGAATGAATTAGCAAGTGTTTTCTTTTGGGGTACCTGGGTGGCTCAGTTGGTTGGGTGTCTATGACTCTTGATTTTGGCTTGGGTCATGATCTCAGGGTCAGGAGAGAGAGCCCCATGTCAGGGTCCACACTCAGTAGGCAGTCTACTTGAGATTCTTTTCCTCTGCCCCTCATCCCACTTGTGCTTTCTCTATATATAATTTTTTTTTTAATTGAAGAACTGTTTTCTTTTTTGGGGAAGAGATTCAGAAAACTGGCTTTGTTTGGTCTGTACTGAATTGTATCTCTCAAACTTCACTGGTTGAACTCCCAATGTCCAATACCTATTTGTGACTATATTTGGAGATAAGGTCCTTTATGCGACTGAGTTAAAATGAGGTCATTAAGGGGGTCCTTCAAACTATAGGACTCGGATACCTTTAAGAATAGATGAAGACACAGACACAGACAGAGGGACGACCACATGAGGATACAGACAGAACACGGCTTCTACATGCCAAGGAGAGAGGCCTCAGGAGAACCCAGACTTGCTGACTCCTGGATCTCAGGCTCCCAGCCTCTAGGACAGGGAGAAAATAATATCTGTGTTTAAGACATCCGTCCTGTGGTACTTTGCTTGGCAGCCCTAGAAAACTGATACATTTTTATCCCTTAAAGGTTTTCTAGAATTCTCCATTGAAATGGTGTGGCCTCATGAATTTTTAGGAGGGTCATTTATTACTGATTCAGTTTCCTTAATGTAAATAGGCCTATTCAAATTACATATTTCTCCTTGTATGAGTTTCAATAGTTTGTGTCAGAGAATTGGTCTGTTCCTTGTAAATTATCAAACGTGTGGGCTGAGAGTTCCTCATCATATTCCCTTGTTATATTTTCATGTCCATGGGATCATTAGGGATGGCTTTTTTCCGTATGTGGAATTACTAAATTGTGTCTTCTCTCTTTTTTGCTAAGTTTGCTTACCTTGAGGTTTATCGATCTTATTGGTCTTTTCAGATACCCTGTTTTTTTTGCTTTGTTGATTTTTCTCCATGGGTTTCTTGCTTTTTAATTTATCGATCTCTCCTCTAATTTATATTCTCATTTTTCTTCAATTTGTTTTAGATTTCAATTCATCTCCTTTCTATACTTTCCTAAGGCCAACACTTAGGTTATAGATTTTGCATTTTTCTTCTTTTCGAATATATTATGCATTCAATGCTTTACAATTTCCTTGCAGTACTGCTTTTATTACATTCCACCTGTTTTAATAAGCTGGTTTTTCCCCCCATATGTTGTCCAGGAGTCTGTGGTTTAATTTCCAATTATTTGGGGATTCTTCCTCTACCTCTTATTGATTTGTAATTCACTTCCATTGTGGGCTGAGAACATATTTCATATGATTTTGTTCGTTCAGATGTGATAAATTGTGTTTCATCATCCACGTGAACTTGAGAAGAATATGTCTTCCGCTGCTTTCGGAGTATTCTGTAAATGCCAATTAGATCAAGTTGACTGATGGTGACACTTCAACTATATGCTCACGGATGTTGTGCCTGCTGGATTTACAGGTTACTGGTGAAGGTAAGTTGGGGTCTGTAACCATAGAGTGGGTTTCCCTATTTTTATGAGTTTTTATAAGTTCTCTAAGTTTTTACCTCATGTATTTTTATAGTGTGGTGCTTTGGCAGATACAGATCTATGCCTGATGTGTCTTCATGAGGAATTGTCCCCTTTCACTTATAGATTGCCCATTTTTATTGTTGATAATTTTACTTGTTGTGAAGGCTGATTTGTCCGACATTAATATATCTACACCAGATTAATTTCAATTCGTGCTAGCATGGCATATCTTTCTCCGTCCCTTTATTTTATCCTACCTATGATTTCATATTTAAAATGGGTTTCCCTTATTTATTTTTTTAAAAGATTTTATTTATTTATTTGACAGAGAGACAGCCAGCGAGAGAGGGAACACAGCCGGGGGAGTGGGAGAGGAAGAAGCAGGCTCCCAACAGAGGAGCCCAATGTGGGACTCGATCCCAGAATGCCAGGATCATGCCCTGAGCCGAAGGCAGACGCTTAACGACTGAGCCACCCAGGCGCCCCAAAATGGGTTTCCTTTAGACCACACACATATATGTGTGTGTCCTTTAAAAATTAAATACACAATCTGCCTTTTAATCTTTCTATTCCACATTAATGATTAATTATTGATATAGTTGGATTAATACCTACCATATTTGTAAATACCCTATTTATTGTACTTGTTCTCTTTTTATTCCCCTTATTTTCAGTCCTCTCATTTTTTCCCCTTATTTTTCTGCCCTCTCTGTTTTCACTTGAAGATTTTTTTTTTTTTAAGATTTTATTTATTTATTTGACAGAGATAGCCAGCGAGAGAGGGAACACAAGCAGGGGGAGTGGGAGAGGAAGAAGCAGGCTCACAGCAGAGGAGCCTGATGTGGGGCTCGATCCCAGGTTGCTGGGATCACGCCCTGAGCCGAAGGCAGGCGCTTAACCACTGTGCCACCCAGGCGCCCCTACTTGAAGATTTTATCTTGTTTGTTTATTTTGGGAAGGGGAGGGAGAGGGAAAGAGAATCTTAAGCATGCTCCACACCCAGCACAGAGCCCAACACGGGGCTCAGTCTTACAACCCTGACATCATGACCTGAATTGAAATCAAGAGTCAGATGCTTAATGAACTGAGCCACCCAGGTGCCCCTTTACTTGAGGATTTTAAATTATTCCATTTTGACTTTCCTCTGAGCATAGAAATAATACATTACTATTTGCCTCAGTATTACCTGTTTTTAATCTAATGTAACTCCCTTTCCAATACCACTGTCTGCTTCAAGAGTCATGTAGATAGACACCTCGTCATGCAGACAGGCTGGGCTAACAACTTCCGCAGAGCAAGGTGTTAATGCTGAAGAAGTCCAATTCGTGAATTGTTTTTAAAAAATGAAAATCAACACATGATATTCTACTAGTTTCAGGTGTGAGTTGTTTCTTTTGTGGGGGCTTTAGGCATCAATTTTGCTCTAGATCCTGAAGATTTTCTCCTATTTTTTTTTCTAAAAAATTTGTAGTTTTATGTTTTACATTTAAGTCGATGATACATTTTGAGTCAATCTTTTTTTCCTGGGGGAATATAATTTTATTTCAAATCTACATTTTCTATCAAGTCTTTAAAAACATGGGATGATTACTCTTTAAAATCAAACTGTTTTAGGATACCTAGTGAAATAAAAATAACTTTCTTTAAAAAAAATGTGTTTTTTTTTTTTTTTTACTTTGGCAAGAATATTTAACATGACATCTACCATGTGAGCAGGGTTTTAAATACAGTACACTTATCTATAAGTTCATTCATGTTGTCTTATGTTGCAGGACATCCTTCTTTTTGAGGCTAAATATTCCATTGTACGCACAGTCCACATTTCTTTATCCTTTCATCTACTGATGGTGTTACTGTGAAGAACATATCTTATTCTCTCCATCTTTTCTTATGCATTGTATTTATTTTATTGTTTTCTTCTTAGCTCATGTTGTCGAGTCCATTTAGAAGATCTTTTTTGGGTCTAAAAGATACATTATGATATATATCTCACATCCTTTGATTGAGAATACTTTTGATGTCCTCTCTTTTGATTTCCACCTTAAATTATTGAGCATTTAAAAGTGTAGTTTTAGAATCCAAGTAAGATAGTGTTTGGGTAGATTGGGTTTTTCAATTACTATTTTATTACATTAGGTTTAGTAAACCTGATACGCATCGTACGAATATGTTAAAAGGCACCGTAAGCTAGAACATGGTCTGTCGATGTCACACATGTCTGTTCAGAACAAAAAATTCTCCTTGTATCATGCTTATTTATTTATTTTTAAGGTTTTTTTTTTAAGATTTTATTTATTTATTTGAGAGACAGAGAGCACGAGTGAGGGAAGGGCAGAGGGAAAGGGAGAAGCAGGCTCTCCACTGAGCAAGGAGCCTGATGTGGGGCTCGACCGCAGAACCCTGGGATCATGACCTGAGCCAAAGGCAGATGCTTAACCAACTGAGCCACCCAGGTGCCCCAGTATCTAATGTTTGTTTATTCATTACACTTACTAATTTCACTATGTCCTTAGTCTTTGACCTATTGGTATGTAGGTATTCCTGTGAATTTTTAATTTCTTCTTATAATGACTTGAGCTTTAAAACTATAACTCTTTTACCTATTCCCAAGTTTTCCATGAACCACAAGAAACAGTCCTCTTTATGTGTATGAATTCTTTTCACCTTGGATTCACTTTTTCTTATTTTAATGTTAAACCAATTGTCTTTTTGGTGTATTTATCTAGGGTACACACACACACACACACATATATAGGATATATATATACATATATATAGGATATATAATATATGTAATATAAATCTAGGTTATATAAATAAGTCTAGGATATATATACATATTATAAATGTTCTGCATAATTTTGCTCAAGGCATATCTTTTACAACTGGCACACATGCAAATATAATTTGTTATTCAAAATGGGTATATAGCAGACATAAATAAAAGTATTGATTACAGAAGACTACCTTACAATTAAGAACATCTATTCACCAAAGGACAGTATTACGTGAAAAGACAAACTGTTTTGTAGTGGGAATAGATATTGAAACCATGCGTGACTGACAAAAGTGGTCCTCCAAGGATATAAAGAAAGTGAAAAGATTTTCATTAAATACATTTTTGACGTAGATGCCCACTCCTAAATCACAATTACTGTCTTAGATTAGATTTTCTGTTTATACAAAAATGTACGAAATCTGTTTAAGATTTCCAAAGTTAATTTTATAAGAATATTTAACTGTTACTGAGTAAAGAGCCAGTCTTTGCTTTTTAGCAGATATATCTTTTATATTTTTAAAGTTAATTTTTATAAGAATATGTAAGTTTATCTGTTCCCAAGTAAATAGTGTTTGCCTTAACTTGCTGGTCTCCGCACTCCTAATGCTACCACAGCAGGGAAGGACTTTATCATTATCTGTCCTGGCAGCTTGCCTAAATTAAATGCTCTTCAATTAAATCTTTCACTAATTCAATAACATTTAAGGAACTATGTGTAAATTTCAGACATTTGTTTAGCTGTTAGGGATGCATCACAGGGGGGAGAAAAATGACAAAGACCCCTGCATTTATGGAAATTGCTTTCGAGTTAGTAGACCCACAGAGTATAATAAATACATGACCTAGTACTTTCAGAGGAGGAAAGAGCTAGGGAAAAATAAAGAAGACAGAACAGGCTATGAGTGATCAAAAACACAGGGGAGGGGAGGTGTCAGGTTTTAAAATTGGATGATCAGAGCAGTGTCTCCAAGGTGGAGGGTTTTGAGCAGGGTTTGGAAGCAGTGAGAAAGCCGAATATTGTTCCATTTGAGAGGGCTGATACTTCCAGGAAAAGGATTAGTTAAGAGAAAGCCCTGAGGTGCAAATCGTCCAGCCATATTGGTGCAACAGCCTGGATCTCAGTGCAGCTGACCAAGTAGAACCCCAAATGGAAGTGGGGTTCCTACACAGAAGGGGCCAGATTATGCCAGCGCTGTGGTCACTTTGAGGACTCTGGCTGTTACTCTAAATGAGAAATGAAGCCCTACAGCACTCTGAGAGGAGGAACAGAGACACCCTGTGTTTTCTCAAGAGGAACACTGGCCACAGTGTTGGGAATAAAAAGAGATAACAGTGAAGAGAGAGAGGCCAGTTAGGCTGTTGCATGGGACCAGCAGGAACCCATGGATGGTTCTACCAAAGTGAAGCAAGAGGGCGTCCATCCTGGGTGTGCCTTTAGGGGTGAGTAACCGAATGTAGTGTGCAAATGAAAATGCGAAATGAGCAAGGACCCTGAGGGTTTTGCCTGAGCATCTGAAATGATGGAATAAAGAAGCATGGAAACATGGCAACAGAGCAGGTTAGAAGGTGAGAGAGTTGAGCATACGATGTCCACTGGGCAAGAAAATGGAGACGTGGAGGAGACAGTTGGGCTCACAGCCAGGAGTTGAGGAGAGAGGTCTACTCAAGAAGAGTAAATGGGGGAGAAGGTAGCATGCAAATGCCATTTAAAGACATGATCCTTGGTGAGATGGCCAAGGAAGGGAAGATAAATGGAACGAAAGGAGAAGAAAATCAAAAGGAAAAAAAGAAGAAGAATATAATGTCCTGGACATTACATGTATTCACTTTGTTCATCAGGAAATCTAGGCACCTAGAGGAATGTGTTGCAGAGGTGGGTATACCATAAATGCTTGTTGAATCCACATGAAAAAGACAAATTTGATGCTGGTGATTAATAAGGGCATAGTGATATAGACAGCTGTGCTCCTTAACATTCAGTCACATGGCATAAGAAATCATTCCGAGCTTTATGTTGGTAGTTGTGAAATAAAGATCGGCGAGCAAGTGTGAAGGTCAAAAGGCATATCTGCAAGTCTGCTGCATGCATTCAAATTTAACTTTATTCTCTCCTTTCAGATCAATGCAAAAAAGAGCTCTCGTATCTTGTAGGTTAAAGGAAGGAAGGGTTTTGCTTCTACTCACGCTAGGATTCTTCATGAACGTGGACAGCTCTTGAAGGTCAACCGCCTTGTAGTTGAGCCAAAGTAAAGATGCCATGGCAACCAAGGACAGCTTGCAGCTCTTGTCGCTGGATAAATAGTGTTCTTGAGAAACGCTGTCTGCAGATTTAAGAACTCTGAGACAGAAGTAACACAGCAGGATAAAATTTCCAACCAGATACCCATTCGATGTTGCAATCCTACAGCCACTAAAGATCGCCAGTATCGTGTTACAAATGTATACATGGACACGCACAAAAGGAGAGTGATTATAACCGATTCCTGTTATTGCACACGAGTAAATGTGTCTAATAGATGGGAAATCAAGTACTGAGAGGTTAACCGTACAATGTGCAAGAAAGTCTTGGGATTAAAATCCATGTGTCCTCATTTCGCCTTCAGTAGGCAGCTTGTCACAACTTTATCTATATTCAGAGCAAAGTTTGTTGCAGAGAAAAATGAATGGATGATAACATGTATTGCAGAGCAAGCCAGTAAGGAAAAATTATCTTCTTGTACTTCCAGAAAAGAAAGAGAAAGGAAGGGAGGGAGACAGGAATTCAACAGTACACACACATGATTTCTGAATGATTATTGAAATATGCAAAATATTCATTCGGTTCAAAAAATAGATCGGTTACAAATTTATTATAAATGTAAATGTTACCAACATTTATGAATAAAGCCATTTTGGGTACTCAGTGAAACTGGAGATGATCGGCTGGGATGTGTGGCTGGCTCAGTCAGTTAAGCAGCTGCCTTCGGCTGGGTCCTGGGATCAAACCCTGCGTCAGGTTCTTTGCTCAGTGGGGAGTCTGCTTCTCCATCTGCCTACTCTGCCTGCAGCTCCCCCTGCTTGTGCACCCTCGCTCTCTCTCTCTCTCTCTCTCTCACAAATTAAATAAATAAATAAATAAATAAATAAATAAATAATAAAATGTTTTTTAAAAAGTTGGAGATGATCGGAAGTCAGCATGAAACTCATTCAAAGATAAGTATGAAGTTTTATCAACCACTGACATCTGGTAACATTAAACCCAGGACAGAAGTATTGCCCTCACCAAAAAAGCCAAGCCAGGTGTTCCTGAGCCAAGACTCTGAAAATCTTTCTTTCCTTTTTTTTTTTTTTAAGATTTATTTATTTATTTGAGAGTGAGAGAGCACAGGGGGAGAGGGAGAAGCAGGACCCTGGGATCATAAACTGAGCTGAAGGTACACTCTTAACTGACTGAGCCACCCAGGAGTCCCAATACTCTGAGAATTATAATGAAGACATACCTCTGATGAAATAAGCATCCTCCAGAACGAAGTAAAATAAAAATTTTACTCAGCTAATATATCTAGCTGTAGCCTGTAGCAGACCGATATATCACACAAAATTTGTGTGACAATATTATTTGTAAATAACGATGTGAAAAGCCTAAAAAATAAAAGGCTCTCCATTTGACATACATTGTACATTAGTCATATTAGCCATGTGATCAAGAAGGTATTATCGCAAGACCATTAGACTCATGTGGGGGAATAAAATATTCAAATATATTACATACGTATGTCAACAGTTTCATGCAGCTGAAGTTGTGCAGGAAATAAATACCATTAAAATGTCATTGCCAACTATCTATTAGCTTTACAGTTTCTAAGATTCTTAAATATCACTGTCTTTCCAAAATTTTCTCAAACGTAATTTTTGGTATACCCTAATCCTTTAAAAGGAAACAAAATTTGATGACATCGAGGCAAATTAATTAATGAGTTGATTTCTGTTCCATGCACAGTTTGGTGGATATTTTAGATAAAATAGAGCATCTAGAAATTCATGCCAAAGTTAAAACAAGTTAGTGTATGATGGACTCCTGCATATCTGGATATGTATAATGGTAAATGAGTAACCACTTAGGAAAAAAAAAAGGATTCCTACCAATGCTCTCTCTGTATCTGTCAACCAATAGGTAAATCCAATAGCTCACATATTTCAAAGTAAAAAAGAAAATAATACAGTACCAGAAAAAAGGCTGGGAAATTTTTGGTTGAATAATCTCAGAATGATAAGTGTTTTTTTCTTAAGATTATATTTATGTATTTGAGAGAGAGAGCACGAGCACAAGAGGGTACTTGAGATATACATATATAAATTATTAACAGGAAAAGCCCAACAGAAAACATGGATGACAAACATCAATAGATCACTCACAAAAATGCTATTTAATTTATGAAGATATGTTAATCTTATATTAAAAGAAATGTAAATTAAAATTAAAACATTTGCTCATTAGATTGAAGATGACAAAGTTTGACAACACTCACGAAATCCACCCCACCCCCTGCTTGCACACTCTCTCTGAAAACAAACAAACAACAACAACAAAAACAAGACCAAAAAAAACCCCAAAAAACTGTGTAGCAGGTCAGCTGAGCCAAGCGAGCCTTGTGTCTCTTGGGATGATTTCTGGAAGCTATGCCCAGCACCTGCCCCTCACACTTCATTGTCCAGGATGAGGTTCAGATGGGCATGTCTAGCTTTTGGGGAATCTGAGCAGGTGAATATTGATATCTGGACTTATTGCTTTTCCAAATAAATTTGGTATTGCATAATGGTTTCTTAAATAGATCCACGAAAAAAGCAAAGAGAACAAGAGGCATTGTGTAAATAGTGCACACACACACATGCTCATATATCCATGACACAATCAATGAATGTATGAGAAGACACTTGCAAAAGTGAAAAAAAAAAATCTCAATCCAACCTAAGCACTCAAGTTACTCAATGAAACATTTTTATTTGGTTTGCTGCAAAATGTATTTCAAATAACAATTAAAGTAAAATTCAGTATGTCCCAAAGTTTAAACTAAGAACAAAATTTCCTCACCTGTCAAGTTTATCCAGGCAAGGTGATTAGCACACGGCTCAGAACTTGTTGGAAATGAAAACCATTTTAATTGGTGTATAATAAACGTTAAAAGTGCTCCCATGCGGAAATGCCTTGATTAAGCCAAGGCATACTTATTATTCAGTGTCTGGCTTTGAATGTTGACTCTGCAACATTTCCCTTCTTTTTTGTCTTCAGATTCACAACATTTTGTGGGTTCTGGTCTTCCTCTCAAAGCAAAGAGGAAATACAATGTGGAAACCAGGAGTAAAATCTGGTTTTATAGTTGTAGATAGGGTGGAAATATCCACATTGTGATTCAGATTTTTATGCAAGGGAGAATTGGTCTTTCATGAATCAATGACTCTACTTTTTCTGAATTGTCTACACTATTATTTAAATCTGAACATGGATAAGGTCCTGCCATCATAGAGAATGCAACAGGCAAGGAGATTATATTTTTCATTTTACATCTTCACCTGAGAAAGTCCAAGGCACTAATAAGCTTTAGGAACCAGTGATAAATAAGATGCTATTTTGGCACTAAGTGACATCATCACCCCAAATTTGAGAGATGACTTGGGTTGGTGGAATGAGTAACAGCATCACAATTAGGTTGAAATGCTAGTCTGCCAACTTTTAGCCATGTGACCTTGAGTGTGTTCATCTCTCTGACACCTACTTCCCCTGTTTTTGAGGTGAGGAGGGTGCTGGTATGAGAAGTACTTCCTAGGATTAAGCAAAGAATTGGTTGTGAAGCATCTATACTCATCGTGACACATGGTATGAAGTCAACAAGCAATTCCTCCTTTTCCTTAAACCACAGATAGTAAGATAGGAAGAGCAGAAAGTTTCACAAGAGGAAGATGGTGTAAATGACCGTGCAGGGGGCAGGGCAGTGTTCAGAGGCCTTAATGGAGTCACGAGTGCCCTAGGGAGGGTATTACAGGAAAAGGATGGTGTGAGCCCTGGAGACAGGAAAAAGGGAAAGCCGATTTGGCAAATCATGAGGAGTGGATGTTGGTGTAGGACCGGTGGTGAGGGCGTAGATTCCAAATGCACACTGTCAATCAATTTCAAAGAACTTTGTAAGTCAAGAATAAGTACTGATACGTCATGGGGGCTGGTTTAAGAGAACTTAAAGCATGAGCGTTTGTGTTTTTTAAGAAAGAAAACTCTTGGATATGTATTGAGTTGATGATATTGAGTCAGAAGGAACATTGATAATTTAGCATTTTAACCTTGTTATCAACTGAATGGTTTCCTTCTAAAATATAGGTTGGAGTCCTATGCCAGAGCACCTGTGAATGTGACCTTATTTGGAAATATGGTCTCTGTAGATGTAATTAAGTTGTAAATTAAAAAGAGGTCCTACAGGTGTAGGGTCTGTCCTAATCTGGCATGACAGTTGTCCCTGTAGGAAGACAAGAAACAGAGGAACAGACACAGAGAGAGAAGAAGGCCATGTGAACACACAGACACAGAGGAGAAGCCATGTGGAAACACAGATAGAGATGGGAGGGATGTACCTGCAAGCCAAGGACTGCCAGCAGCCACAAAAAGCTGGAAGAATCAGGAAGGCCCCTCCCCTCGAGCCTTCAGAGAGAGCACAGCTCTGCCAACACCCTGAATCTGCTTGTCTACGGGATCTGGGAGAGAGTACGTTTCTGTTGCCATAAGCCACATGGCTGGTGGTACTCTGTCACGGTGGCTCTAGGCAACGGAAAGAGATTACAAATATTTGAGGCTAAACCAATGGAATGGACAGAATGAACATAATCATTGTGGGGACAGAGAACAAGGGATAACGTTAATGCATCATCAGAAGCTTGAATGTGAGAGGGAAGTCTCTCCCAGAGGACTGGCTGGATAATGGGGACGTGAATCAGTTCAATGACTACCGAGGGAAGAGAGGACGGGGTGGGGAGCAGATAGGAAGTACACTGTACATCATATATTTGAGCCGTCAGCAGGGAACTCTGGAAGAGAACTCCAGAAGGAAATCGAGAACACAGAAAGGAGATACAAAGGAACTCTGAAATGAATCAAAATGATACAAAGAAGAAGAGTAGCTAAGAAGCCAAAAGGGATGGGATTTCCATGAGAAAGTGTTGGTCCAGGTGTTCTAATGCATGAGGCACCTGTGTTGGGAAACCACCTCCAAGAGCCAGAGCATGCAAAACTCATCCCATGTTGCCCTTCTGATAGGAAGCAGTCAACAAAGCAATGTTGATTTTCTTACTCCCAACCCATCTGGGCTCAATCCTAAACGGAGCGCCAGTGAGGGCAGTGGTTATGCCATAAGGCCTTTGAGATCAGCTGTGTTGCTCTGCAAATGCTGAGCCCACCTCCCTTTCCTTTCTGCTGCATTCCTAGATGGCACTTAGCGCCTTCGTGCATCTTCCGGATTACTGTCAAGGTGAATTTGTTACAAGGGTAGTTCAGGGTTTTGTTTGACATCCTCATCATAGACTTGGCTCTCCCACTGGAGATAGCTGAGAAAGAACGGAGAGCGTGCTGTCACCTCCTCGTCTCGCAACCTCGCACAGGGCTGGTCCACACCTGCCCCGGTCTTTAACTTGTCTGCGTACGTCTGGTCGACACTGTTCTACCACGTACTGTTGTATTCTAAGAGTCTTGAACTATTCTCCAAAGGAGCAATGCCACTCGTTTCACTGTGAGTGCCAGAAATAATATAAACCAGACGCGATGAATAAGGCATGAGCTCTGATTTCACATCACGGTTATTTCTGGCACCGAGTGTCTGTTTGCAAATAGCACAGTGAGAACAGGTACGTTTCTGGGTTGTTGGTAATGATGACTGAATGATGAAAAGAAGCAGCATTTAGCCTTGGAGATTCCTGGCTTAAATGTAATGTGTATAGGTCTAATACTTTAATAGCACAGACGGGACCAGGTTCAGTGGTTTGACAGAAAGACGCCTGGCTCTCTCCTTTATGTGTGTCTTGTTGTCTTTGTTTAAATAAGATGCGTTGATCATTTTGGAGATGACAGTCTTGCTTCGTGGCGGGTGACTGAGTAATGATCAGTTCCCTAAGGGAATATCATGGGTTTGTCTGAATCTTTGAATGTACGGTAAGAACCACAACTCCTGGAAATAGCCGGGACTAATGAGCTATCTGTTAGCATAGCTTAGTTCATACCACGGCGAGAGGTATTCTTCCCCATGGAAGGTGGAGGGTTTAGCAGTCGAACTCGCAAGGAAGTCTCTGGATTGCAGAAGTCTGCAGGTTAGGATGCTAATGCCTTTCTGTCCAAACTCATGTTCAAATGACAAGAAGGATAAAGTCTGGGCATGGGCAACGCTGGCTCACACAGAACCAAACGTCTTCCAGTGTCACATAAAGCAGCCTTCGCGGGACACTGGAATATCCCCATCAATATCAGAGGGTTTTTGATTGTGACGAGCCCCCTACGCTACCCAGTCATGCTGTGGATATATATATATATTTTTTTTACTACAATCTCTACTCGTTTTTTTTTTTTAATTTTTATTTAAATTCAATAGAGGGAACATATACTGTATTAATAGTTTCAGGGGTAGCATTTTAAGAACTTTCATTTTGAAGTCTTCTATTGCAATGGCTTTGGATGAAATATTCCCTGTCTCTTGCAGCTTCTGTGTCCCGGGCACCCCCTGGCTTGAGGCCGCATGCCTCCCATATTCGCCTCTGTCTTTATGTGGCTTCTCTTCTGTGTCTGTGTCTCTCCTGTTCCCTATAAGAACAGTCATTGGACTCAGGGTCCATGATAAATCCAGAACGATTTCATCTCAAGGTCTTTAGTTCTATCTGCAAAGCCCCTACTTCCAAATAAGGTCTATTCGGATGTTCTGCGTGGACGTGGATTTAGGGGGGCACTGTTTGATGCAGGAAGGCTACAGAGAGGAGTAACCCTCCAAGCAGACAGGAGTGCCTGTTGTCTGGTGGGGGAAATCAGGAGAGAATGTTCTGAGTCATGGCAGCTGTGTCTATGTGCACTCACTTCTTTGACAGAAGAGAAACCAAAGGGATTTTAATTTCTGGATTGGCCTTCTGTCTATCTTCCCAGGGGCACTGAGTCATGATACCTATTCAGTAGTCTATTAAGCACGATTGAAACATTCAGGGCGTGGTGTGCCTGGCCAGCTCATTTGGTAGAGCGTGCAGCTCTTGATCTTGGGGGTTATGAGTTCAAGCCCCTGGTTGGGTGTGCAGATAACGTAAAAACAAAATTTTTAAACATGTAGGGTGGAGAACAGACAACGGTACAGAAAGGTATGAAAACATAGCAAATGGTCAATGCCATTTTGACGTTCAACTCACTTCTCCAAGATTTAGTAAGGGAAACATGAATGTTTGAAAGGAATGAACTCTATATGAATCCTTTCTCAATGCCACTTAAGGAAAGATAACATTTACTCTTGACCATTTACCTAAAACCTGAAGTAGTTCTTTCTTTTTTTAAGATCTTATTTATTTGAGAGAGAAAGAGAGCAAACGTGAGTGGGGGGTAGGGGTAGAGGGAGAAGGAGAAGCAGACTCCCCACTGAGTAGAGAGCCCGACGCAGGAAGCGATCCCAGGACCCTGAGATCATGACCTGAGCCGAAGGGCAGGTGCGCCACCGACTGAGCCACCCAAGGATCCCTAAAACCTGCTCTAGTTGTTACGTTTCTGTTCCAGAATGTTTGGGGGACGTGCGTTTTCCACGTCTTTTCCAGATACAAGTCCAAGAAAGCAAGCATGCTGATGCACTCACGATGAAATGGACAATTGTATTTAAAACATCCTCATAAGGAGAATTAAGGATTTATTTAAAACTCCCGAAGATTTAATTATCACCACACATTGCCACTTTTGATTTCCGGTGGATATTCTGTAAATCATGCCCCGTTACTGAGCCCCCGGTCAGCCACATTATACCATAATTGATCTCTCGGGGCCTGTAGTTCTATAGTCAGTTTAATGCAGCTCATTCGGTGAGCCTTGATTTATGATGCGGGCGTACGTTTCTAATGAGAAAGTGCAGACCATTTGGCGACACCCTAAAAGACAGACCTCATTAGAGAGACAGGAGGACAGAATAGCAGTGGTTAATCAAATAGAGATATACATTAGCTACAATAATCATTTTTTAATTAAATATATTCAAAGTGAAAGGACCAAGGTCAATGCAGCCATCAATGACATAATTTCTAACGAAGGAAATTATAATATTTATCAAACCACCTTAGAAGGCTGGGGACTGAGTGATGAGATGAGAAGTCACTTGATAGCGGAGACAGAGAGAGAAAAGGTATACGCCAACATGAAGAGATGAAGTGGAAACGTGTTTTGTTTTGAACGCGTGGAGATTTGGAATTCAAGTACCAAGTGGAAATGAGTACGTAATGTGCATGCATTTAAGATGAGGCCAACTTCCCTCCAAGCCCATCACGAGAGTTCCTAATTGTAGTGCCCGATTAATTACATTGAATGATGCCTGTAATGGTTGGTGTCTAGAGGTGTCACTGGTGGACCTCACAGATGTATGAGTTTAATTACCAATCTGTCAGTTTTAGACAACAAATTAAGCATTACTTAATCAAAAGACTCCAAGAGAAACATCTACAGATCTTTATCTGTATACGTTCACATGAAAATACATACAGAAAGTGTTGGGTACCATTCGTGGTGGGTGTTCACAGAATGGCGTGAGTGAGTAAAGGGGGCACAATAATGCATTATCTCTGTAGGTACACAGCACTATATGATCTCTCAGGACTGCATCCATATTTCTGCAACGCTATTACCTAAGTATTGGGTACCAATGATGCTAATCATTGAGTTCTTTAATTCAAAAATTAGACCTAACATGTATGAGAAGAAAAACTATGTCATATTCGTGTCTGATTGACAATTTCTTTAACTTTTAGACCCCAGGCACTATGGATAATAAAAAGCAACTATTGCTAGAAAATACTAAATGTCTGTAAAATAATCCATTTTTTATCTTTATTTTGATTTCAAGATTTTATTTTTAAGTAATCTCTACAGCCAACCCAGGGCTCAAACTCACAACCCTGAGATCAAGAGTTGCACGCTCTACCGATGGAGCCAGCCAGGCGCCCCTGGAAAATAATCCATCTTTTAACTATGACTTCATGATTCCCAAATATCCTCAACATCTTTGCTTCGTCTACTGTTCATGTTAAGAGAACAAGAGCTCAGAATCAGCATTACACCAAGGTACCCCTTGAGCGAGCAATTCTATACCAAGGAAATGAAAGCACCCGCTCGAACCCTTGCACATGCATGACTGTAGCAGTATTATGCATCATAGAAAAAAGTGGACATGACCCACAAGGGTGCAGAAGAAGGGATAAAGACAATGTGGTTTATTCCTACTACAGCATATCATTCAGCATAAACAAGAATGAAGCACCACTACACTCGATGATGTGAATGAATGTGGAAAGCATCCCAGTGAGGGAAGAAGGAGGTCACAAACACCAGGTATGGTAGGATACTGTGTGTAAGAAATGTCTAGAAGCGGGGCATCCATAGGGACAGAAAGTAGCTTCAGGGCTCTGCCAGGGTCTGGGAGGAAGGTACATGGGCAATGGAAGGCAAAGCGGTAGGGAGCATTATCGTGGGGGTCATGCAAACGACCCAGAATGGAACCATGGTGCTATGTTTACACTTTAAGAATATACCAAAAGCTACTGACATGCACATTGTGAAACTGAATTTCACGGCATGCAAATCAAATCTCGATTTAGAAAAAAATGCACAATGATAGAAAAGATGGGGGTGAATTAAGCTGAAGTGATTTTGCAAGGTTAGAAAAAGAGGGGGATTGCGCATTTATATTGGCCTCAGTAAGAAAAGAAAGCATGTTTCAACCTCAGAAATATCTCCCCCCCCCTTTTTTAGAGGGGGAGGGGTGAGGGGAGAGGGAGAGAGAATCTCAAGCAGGCTCCATGCCCAGTGCAGAGTCTGAAGCCAGGCTTGATCTCACGACCCTGAGATCATGACCTGAGTTGAAATCAAGAGCTGGACGTTCAGCTGAATGAGCCACCCAGGCACCCCTGACCACAAAAATATCTAAATAAAGAACAGTAAAATCGTCTGTAACAAGGTAATGGGTGGCTGGAAAAATATGAATATTGATTTTAAGAAAGATGACAATTAGTGGTAGAAGGTATGGCACAGGAGAAAAAGGAACATAGAACAGGCATAAAAAACAGTTAGCAGTATACTATGTTCGGTCTAAATACATTAGTTACACTAGATCTTAATGGTTTGACTATTACAGTTGCTATTAAAAGAAAACTATTTTCCGACTACATTAAAAACAACCAAAATCCAATTATATGCTGCTTACTGTAGCAATGTCTTAAATAGAAGGGAAACAAAATATTTTAGACTAAAAAAAATGTTAACCGGGCTGCCTGGGTGGCTCAGTCGTTAAGCGTCTGCCTTCGGCTCAGGGCGTGATCCCAGCGTTGTGGGATCGAGCTCTACATCAGGCTCCTCCGCTATGAGCCTGCTTCTTCCTCTCTCACTCCCCTGCTTGTGTTCCCTCTCTCGCTCACTGTCTCTATCTCTGTCAAATGAATAAATAACATCTTAAAAAAAAAAAAAAAGTTAACCAAGGCGGAAATCCAGCAAGGCAGGTTGGTATAATTATTGTAAATGTCAGACTACATAGAGTTGAAGGCAGAACTGTGCAGAAGTAAGGAGATTTTATAAGGAAAAAGGACCCATGCAGTAGAGACGTAACCATCTCAAATTCACGCACATAGAAATGAGCTCCAAAAAATACAAATGGACAGAAAGAAAGGAAAACATAAAAGATATTGAAAATTAGAGTCCGTAATTTTAGAGCACAAATCACACAACTAATACGGATTCAGGAGAAAAACAGTAAGGATACAGATGATTTGGACAATATATTAATACAAGTGGTCAGATTGATGGAAACAAATGGGAACCGTGTGTGTTCTCCTTAAACCCACCTGGAATGCTCGCCTGATTTTAGGAATCAGCTAGAATACAGTCAAGCCTGCACAATTTTCAAAGGACTGAATTTTACGGCACACATGCTCTCTGGTCTCAGCGAAATTAGGTTGGACATCCATGGCAAGAAAATAAACACGAAATTCCCAATGATATGAAAATGAAGCAATGCGTTTCCAAATAAGGTATGGGTCGGAGAAGAAATCACGACGTAAACTGGGGGGAAATGTGACCTGCCTAGTAATGACAATAGAATTTGTGAAGACAGGTGCGAAAGCAGGTGCGATGGAGTTCAAATGGGATTTGTCCAAAACGTACAGATACTGGTACATAGGCCAGAAGAAGACAAAGGCTGGTAAACAATTTTTGAGTTTTCTTTCTCAAACCAAAAGCAAAATCCCATGACAAAACCAAAGAATACAAAAGGAAGGATATATGTTATAGTTCAAAGACATTAATCACATAAAATAAAATGGTTAGAAAACATTAGAAGGAAACAACGGTGCCAAGAGTTATTTCTTTGCAAAAAAGTCATGTAATTCATAAATGTTTCATGAGAAAGTATCTGAAGATAGGAAAGGAGACACCATTACCAAAACAAGAAACACCAAAGGTGACATCATTACCCAGACTGCTAACATTAAGGGTACAAGACCCTGAAATTAATATAACACTGTGTGTTCATTACACTGGAATTAAAATAGAGCAAAAACAATTTTAAAGGTCTATTATAGGAATCCCATGTGCAAAGATATTCTCACTTAGATTAAAATTTAGGTGACCCTGGAAAATTCATTTTACGAATGGCAAAAATGGACAATTGAAGGATAGAAACTCAATAACCCCTATTAACATTTAAATGATTCACTATTTTAAAAACTTCGAGAAGAGAAATTCCAAACACAATGGATACAATGGTGAGTTCTTGAAAGTATTTTGTGAAAACACAGGTCAACATTAATGAACTCTGGCACAGAAGACAGAGCGAGAAAAAAATTACCAGTTTTTTATGAGGACCATGTTATCCTAATACCACATTTGAAAATGGCATTAAATAAAGTTTCCCTCATGCATAAAGAGGCAAATACAATAGATAAAATATGAGCAAGGAGTATGTGTTTAAGGAGGGTTTGTTCTAGGAATGCACAGTGAATTTAACACTTTAAGATCCTCAACACAACAAACCAGAAATAAAGATTATGTAATCTTTTCATAGATCCACAAAAAACACTAGATAATAGCCATTACTGGTTTTTAATAAAACTCTTAATTAACTGGGCTTTTGAAAAATGTTTCTCATCAGACAAAGGTTATTTCCAATACCTATGTAGCTAAAATTATTCTTAATAATTTATTATTAAAGCTTTTCCACAAATACCTGAAATGAGACAAGGATATTTATTATCATAATTTTATCATTTCCATTTATCACTGTACTGGAGATTTATTTTTATAATTTGATGTTTTTAAAGCAAACACTGAATCCATATATATATATGCATTACTCAGAATAAATATATGCACATATATTATTTTAAATGAGATATATTATTCATAAAAGTCACGATCATCTACATAGAAAATTGGAAAGGATCTACAGATATGCCATCAGAAATAGTAAGTTCATTTAGCAAAGTGTCCGGTTACAAAGCAAAACGAAAACGTCTATTTCTGTATGCCAGAAGAGGAAAGAAAAATAAACTTAATAATGGAAGGACTAAAACATCCAAATATCAAATATTTTTAAATGAATCTACTGAGATATACTATCGACACTGTAAACTGCCAAACACTATTATAAGAAAATGAAAATCTTACGTAATGAAGGACTATGTCGTGTTCATGAATCAGGATGGATACCTAACTATCTTCCCAGAAAGCACCGCTGAGAATCTGCTCGGCGTACTTGTTAAAAAGAGCTACATCCCAGACAGAACCAAGACACTGGAAATAATACTTCCAATCAAGTTTAGAAAAGAAAAATTATAGGTAAATTCATACACTGGAATTCCAAATGCATTAAATAAATACCCAACGGCATAAAAGCACATGGGTGAATCTTCACATAATCAGAGAATCCAGTTCCCAAAAAACAAACATATTTGGTACGGTGCCAACTTTATAACATGTAAAAACAGGTAAAAGAACACGTTAGTGTTAAAACCCAGGCTAGCGGCTACCTAGGGGAATGGACAGATGCAGAAGGGGAGAATCCTGCAGGTGGAGTGCTTTGCAAGAGGGCTGCTTCCCTTCCCGCAGGTGGTAGTTAGAGGCAAGAGCACCAACCCTAACTCTTCACGTGCCCGGAAGACAGTGCTGATAATATCAGTAAGTCTATGAGGTGTTTGGTGTCCCAGCCAAGGGACAGTTATGGGGAGGAGGGTGTCTGGTTTGTCTGGGCAGGGACAACCATGTGGGGATGCCCACAGAAGGATGTCCGTCTCTTTTATTCCTCTGAAAAGGGGTTCCGAATCACTGTGCCTTCAGATGCTGGGGGGACACCTGTCTCCGACCCAGTGTAGAGTAAGAGGGAGACGCAGGGTGCCTCCTCCCACGGTCCCAGGGGAGCAGTTCACTTCCCGGAGTCCCCAGCAGGTAGGTGTTTGTTGGGGAGGTAATTTTGTACCTGCATGAACTGGATGGGGCCAGCAGAAGGCCATCTGGGGCACCATCCATCCACCCATCCACCACCCCATGGTTACAGCCATTGCTCATAAAATACCTTAATGGCCTGAAATGCAAATGCATCTCTCAGACTGCCTCATCTACAAGGACAGAGCCATATACCCAAAGCACTGGGTTCTTTGCCTGACTCCGTTGCTTTTCCCACACAAGCCACAGAAATATCACGGCCACCTGCTATTCACCAAGGGCTCTTAGTGAGCTGACGGACGGTGCCCAAAGCTACTGACACGGGCTCCCATCCAGCTCAGGGACCGGTGAGTGGGAACTTTAAAACCGAGCCTAGAAAGAAATCGTCAACATTGAAAATCAGAACGTGGGTCTGGCCTCCCCAGCCGGCTTCCTCCGCCAACTTGTTTGCTCAGGTCCCACTTGGAAATGAGCTTGCAACCCCATGGCTGCTCTGAAGGTACAAAAAGAATTCTTCTGTCCAAAATATCAGTAGGACCACGGTTGAGAACCCTGATCCTGCAGATGGCATTATACTCGGTCATTTTGGAGGCTGCCGGGAAGAGAGAGAAAGACAGAAAGAGACAGAGAAAGAGATACTAGAGTTTTCAAGTCATTCGTTGAGAAATGTCCTCAAATGGGCGCTTTATACCAGAAACAGCCAAATACGGCGTTCCTCCTGAAATGGGATTTTTAGAAGAAATGTTGGGACCAAGTTGATCGAAGCAAACAGTTTTGATTTTTTTGGGATCTCTTGAGTTTGTGCAAAGGATATGCAAAGCGAATCAGAGAAATCCCATGTTTCCACCCAGGCTAAGCTCATGCTTGCTGATTATTAAGGCTTGCTTTGAAAAGACTAGCACGCCCCTGAACTGATGGGTGTAAGTGCAAGAGTCTGGCTCAACCCCTAGGGGTATTTTATGTAGCAACCGCGTATTTTCCCAAAATAGCTACTCATCAAGGTCATGGAGATTTGGGTCTTTCTGATTTCTCATCAGTCTGGGAGACCACCAAAGTCAGCGTCTTGATGTTATGGCTTGAACGGTGTCCTCCAAAAAGATTTGTTGAAATCCTCACCGCCCCCCGCTCCCAGCGCTGAAAATGTGACCTTATCTGGAAATAGGGTGTTTGTGGATGTGATGACGTTAAGATGAGGTCACATTAGCGTGGGTTTTCATGGACTATGGCTGGGGTATTTATCCAACGAGGGAACTCGGACACGAATGCGAGCCCATTCGTGAGCATAAGACAATGCCTTATGATGGCAAGGCAGAAATTAGAGCAGAGAGGCTGTAAGCCAGGGGACGATTCCTACCAGCTACCAGGAGCTAGAAGATGCGAGAAAAGATTCTACCTAGAGTCTCAGAAAAGCACAACCTGCCCACCCTTGGACTTCAGAGTTCTGTCCTCCAGACCTGGGAGGGAATACATGTCTGCTGTTTCAAGCAATCCAATGTGCCGTAGCTGGTAACTGCAGTCTTCGGAAAACTAAGGCACTTGAAAAAAAATAAATGTGTGGCCCTAAAAGCCGGTGCTTTTTCGTGATCTTAATTTTATGACAAATATGCATCCCCAACTGAATTCTTTAAATAAAGGAGTTAAATGTACTCAGAGATGATGGCAAAGACTTAGGTTTTAAATTCTGCTGTGCATGTAGCGTTACTACCAGCCATAGTAAATTTCTAATAAAACGC
The DNA here is from genome assembly GCF_024610735.1 of Ursus americanus. NCBI lineage: Eukaryota > Metazoa > Chordata > Mammalia > Carnivora > Ursidae > Ursus > Ursus americanus. Next base: position 120,196,626 of record NC_142164.1, on the reverse strand, counting down.
AGGGAGTTCAAGATTTAAAAAAAGAAAAAAGGTAAGTGTATTGTACAATGATAATAATTTAAATCTGTAACTTTAATAGATATATGCAAAAGAGGAAGCGATGCCCATACTGGTAATGTAATTTGCAAATATTTGCAAGCAAATAGAATCATGATAGAATGGTATTGTCCCTAAAGCACTCCATAATGAATTTAGGATTACAAAAATGTTGGTAGTAATTCCCTAACCCCAAATACAAAATTAAGAGTAAACAATATCAGGAAATCTAATGCAAGACAGGAAGGCAGATGCTTCCTAAAATTTGAGATTTATCTCTGCAAAAGTACAAATAAGAATAATCCGCCAGCGATAAATGTTTGCATTCCTGTCTCCTGAGCAAGATTGAAGCCTGAGAACTGAAAATGAGGGAAGCTTCCTTAATCTCAGGATCTCCTTGGAAGGCGAAGCCCAGAGATCAAGCCACTGCTTGATGACTCAAGTCGATTCTGAAAGCTAACATGGGCGCCAAGCTGAAAAAAACATGTTTATAAAAGAATGTACTAGAAGGTGCTGTGCCGTGCCCAGAGGCTCAAGCTATGCACTGCTCAAGGTGGGTTCAATCCACTCGTTTATGTTATAGCTACTTGAGAGGAGAAGCTTAAATGATACAGTTATTAAATTTATATTGATGGATTTATTTCTCTATGTTTATAATGATGATATGTGTATGGAAAAAAAATACACCAAATCCATGTTAATGTAACTGGGAAACTAGAGTCCAAGCTAGGCAAGCTTTGAAGGAATGTTTCCTTGGAAGTTCTCTAAATATGTAATAAAATTTACACCCTGCATCAAAAACATTGCTTGTTCTCTATACGTCTTACCTTTTGAATGTCATATTAACGAGGGTTTTTAAAAAATATATATCTGATAAAAATAATGTTTGTAAAGTCGACTGAATAACGGACCTAGGTCCAAGAGCCACCCAGACAAGTGGATTTTCTGATTCCCGTATTCTAAGAGTTTTCTCGTTTGATTATGTCCCTACCTAATAACAACGACTTTTTGACCCAAGAGTAGAAAGCATTAAGACGTCAGTAGAATGATAATAAATGATGATAAAGAAGGTCTCTATCTTACAAAGTTAGACAAGTGAAACACACAGCCACGGATTTTGTTAAAACTACCTTTAATTAGTCATAAATTAGTTTTGGCAAATTTACGAAAAAATCGTTCTGAGGGTTAATTTTAACGTGTTCCTGCAGTCCTCAGATATTCAAACACCAGTTTAGATCTTGCTGTAAAGGTATTTTTTAAAGATGAGATGAAGATTTAAGTCACTAGTCTTTGAATACAGAGTCCTCCAAGGTATGGTGGGCCATATCTAATCAGTTGATGGCTGTAAGAGGGAAAAGAACAGAAGCCCCCTGAAGAGGAGGAAATTCTGCCCCCAGATAGGTTTCTGACTCAAGCTGCAGCATTCACACTCCTGAAGCTTTCCAGACTGAGGGTGTACCCTGCAAACTGCAGATGTGCCAATCTCCATAGTCTTATGAGCCCATTCCTTTGAAACAATCTCTCTTTCTTCATCTCTGTCTCTCTCTGTCTCTCTCTCTCTCTCTATATATATATATAGATCGCTGTGTTTGTGCGTATTGTTTCTCTGCAGAATCATGACTAATGCAGAATTAAAAGCCCAATGGTTAGTATAGGACGTGCTACAGTTAGGAAAAGGATTCCAGCAAAAATTTCTATATGGACCATGTTATTCTCTGTAATTGACACTGAGCTTGCCAGGTTCATCCAGCGTGCTAAACCCGTTTCCCAGAGGAAAATGTGCTCCAGTAAAGCCACAGATGACTGGACTGATTCATTACAGCTCATTCTCCAGCCCTGGTGACAGTCGTCCAGAAATATGAGTAGGCAAATAACGTTCTTTCCATAACCAAAAGTGGTGCTTGAAAAGTCACAAGAATTTCAAGTTACTGTTACTTATTTTTCCCATATGGAAAGGCTGGCCAGAGGCATTTTATAGTGTGTGTACGACAACAAACTCCTTTATCAATCGGAGATTGGTGAACTGCCACGGTCTCTTCTCACTTTGCAAGAATCCTTTCCTGGGGGCACAGGGGAGCCAGGTTAAACGGGTAAACTCTTGAGAAAACATCTGTTAGTAGTCGAGGTTGGCAAACGCAAATCTTGAATTCAAAGAGGTCAAACGTGGATGAAACCTACTGCAAAGTTCCCATGAAAACTGGAGTTGTATTTTCTTTTTCACGTGTTGAGTTGACACATTGTTGCATGAGTGCCCACGTCTACACATTAGGCTGTGCTTCCCGCAAGTGTAGCTCCCATCTCTCCCCCTGCAACACTATGTCAATACCATCCGTTCTATTCCCTCTGCTGTGCCTTTCATTTACTTTTAACACTGTTTCCACTAAGCCGGACAAACAAAAGTTTTCGTTGTGAAGACTTGGTAGGAAATCTTCATCAACAGTATCTTTGACCTCCTCTTAGGAATGTTAACGTTTCGAGCAGTATCAAGCATCTTGATATACATGCATTGCAACCACGAGGACAAACAGGGCTGGGCTGTTTGTCTGTTTTGGGGGGTTTGTGTGACTGTTTTCGGTAGAGGATTCAAGTGCGGGATCAACTCTTTTCACGGAAGCATATTCACGCAGAAGTAAATTGTCAAAGGAAGCATTTAAGCAAAGTGGTGACGTTATGATTTTATTTTACGGACTGCTTCAGGTGATTATGCATGTTTTTTAGGCTTTGCGGGAAACATGGAAAGAGGAAAGCATAAGCTATCTTATTTCCATAAATATTTGCTATGCAGTAGAGAGTAGATTGGCACACTTTTTCTTTAAAGAGCCAGAGAGTCAATATTTTACACACTGTACGTAGTTTGTAATGCTCTAAATTTGTGAGAACTATTCTCTCTGAAGGGCAAAGTGTGTGCGTGTTTGATGGTACATTTTGAAATGTGCAAACTGTTCTTGGCTCATGGCTCATTTGTCTCTCCGGCTGCGTTAGGAGAAAAATGCGTGCACGCATAAAAATGAACACAGGGCAGCGTACTGATGACAGGGACCATGCTTCAGCCACACAGACAGATGGACAGGGGACTTCCTGTGCTCGATGCATCACATGGGGGAAGGGGAAAAGCAAAGAAGGCTCATCCTTTCCTTGTTCTCTTTTATGGAAGATCTCCCGCCAGCCACACCATGCATGTTATCGCCCATGGCAAGGAGTCATATGACCTCAGCTGCGTGCAAGGAAGGTGTGATGAGTGGTTCTCATTTCGACCTGCCCTGTGCCCCGCTAGGAATTCTGTGTTTAGGGGGAAATGCAGAATGAATTTCCATGCCACACACAAAACCCTTTCTCACAGATCACGATTTGGATTTTTAGGCTCTGTTCTCCAAGCCTATAGTTGTTTGGTAATGAGTTTCTTTTTTTTAACGGGGAGTCAACTTTCTAATACATTCTTACCACTTTTTCTGTCTAGGGGCGCCCGCATTCAGTAGCTGGCATTTGAGAGTGGACGCTGATTTAAAAGTCTTCGAGGATTCGTAGGGGTTATTTTGGTCTCGGATTTCCTTTTCTCTGAGATAGACAGCCTGTATCAAAGAGACTTTTATTCCCATTGCCAGCTTTTGTTGGCATTATCTCACTCTGCTTCTTTGCAACACTTACCTTTTCTTTGCAAACTTTAACAAGCGAGAAATGCGATAGATTTCCTTTTCACGATCCTTGTGTTTACTGCTATCTACCTTAAGCTATCTTTCCTTGAATGACATTTGAGGATTTGGGGGAGGGGAGAGGAAAAAAAAAAAAGGAAGCGAGGCCAGTCCTATTTCTTTGCCACGGTCTAAGCGTGATGCAGTGACGTCTCTTAAATTTCCACAACCTTTCAAAGGATCGCACGAGAACGCGTCTTACAACCAACAATGTGTTCTGCAAAGGAGTAAGATCCAAGAGCAACATTTTTAAGGAGCTAATTTACCCTGTGCTACACCTTTCAACCAAATTTCATGGAACGACTACGGGTTACATTACAGCAGTTTAGTTAATGATGACTGTAGTGTTTTGAGTCCCACAGGAATAAGGGAAGACAGATACCGTATCTCATCTTAATTCCAAAGCGGCCATCAGGCTTATCGTGACCCCTATTACTATGATGATTATAATTTCTCTACCAAACCTGGCTCCTTGACTTGCCGTGGTCCAAAAAATGGAAACGCAGTGAAGGCCAGAATTAGAGTTTGGATGCAGGACATATGCCCTGAGTTTCAAACCCATCTTCCAACGGATTAGACGTCTTGATCTCATTTCTATGTTGGGAAACAACTGCAAAACAGTGGGACTGCAAATAATTTCATGGTTCCATTTGTCATCTTTTCGATCAAATTCCAATGGGAGGAATTTGCCTGGAGTTGCCAACTGTCCCTACATTTTGTTAAAGTGCCTTCTGATTCTTTTTCTAAATATTATTTGCTAATCAGGTTAATTATTATTTTTTTATAAGTAGCCTCCATGGCCAGCATGGAGCCCAACGTGGGACTCAAACTCATGACCCCGAGAGCAAGACCTGAGGTGAGATCAAGTGTTGGGCTCTTAACCACCACCTGAGCCATCCAGGTGCCCCACTCATCAGGTTTAATTTTTAAAAGTCATTGAGTTCAAAGTAAAGAGAGCTCTTCATAGACAAGACACACCAAGATAATCTTTTCTCTCATTGTCTTTTTTTTTTTTTTTAAGAGTTTAGGAAGAAGTTATGGGAACACAACTTCTGAATATATTAACAAAAACTCATTTTAGGCTAAGACAAAGTGAGAGATGAAACTCCCTGGGGTCAGAGATATAAGGAGATAGGAGATAAAGTTTTCTCACTTAAAAAAAGGGGGATTTTAGAAATACATCTACCTGTGTCATTGAGATATGGCTTTTGACCCAGTTTTGTTTGTCACCTGCTCTGTTGGAATAATTCACCCTCACCATCGCCTCTCAGCCATTTGGCTAAGATCAGGTGTGGAATGCAGCCTCACTACTTAAGAGAAGAGTGGGAATCGAGGGACTCAGGGAAATCATGATTTCGACCTCCCGTTCCCAGAGGCAACGGGGCTTTGCATCCAATGTAGTCGCCCAAAGAGGGAATGTTCATAAACTCTCTTGATCCACGTTATCTTTTCCTATGAAAGAAAACTTGAACTATCTTCACTGATGAGTAATTTATGGACAATAAGACACACACTTAAAATTTGCAACAAAAAATCTAGAACTTGATGGATTCTGAGAAAGATCTATAAATACGTCAAGATCAGCCCCACCAAGACGTAGACCACGTCCATCAGAAATAGTTTCATTCCTCTGTGCCCGGCTTCTGTCACTAGGTGTAAAGGGTTTTGAGACTCGTTCATGTTATGAATCTTACTCATCTGTCCTGTTTTTATTGGGTGGACGGGGAGGAGTGATCCACGTCATGGATACACAACGATCAACTCACCAGTTGGTAGACATCGGGCTGTTTCCCATTTCTGGTCATTATGACTTACAATGACCTGGGCAATCATGGCATGGTCAATGAGTAGAAATATGTGTTTGATTCTCTTGGGCGAGCATGTAGGAGAAGCATTATAGGGTGATATGGGAAGTGTTCCTTTAACTTCATGGAGGAAAAAAAGTCAAATTATTTTCCAAAGTGGCTTTCTAATATTGCATTCCCACCCAGAATGTGAGACTTCTCATGCTTTCACATTATCACCAACACTTGTTATGGCCACCTTGTTTTAATTCTGGCCCCTTGTGGTAGGTCACTGTCTTGTTTTTTAAAGATTTTATTTATTTTAGTTTAGAGAAAGTGAGCACGAATGGGGGGAGGGGCAGAGGGAGAAGCAGACTCTCTGCTGAGCAAGGAGCCCGACGTGGGACTCGATCCCAGGACCCTGAGATCATGACCTGAACTGAAGGCAGACGCTTAACCAGCTGAGCCACCCAGGTGCCCCAATAGCTCATTGTTTTAATTTGCTTTCCGAAAGAGCAATGGCAGTGATTACACTTGATGCGATTATCGGTCATCCATATAGTTCTTGGATAAAATGTCTGTTGAACGGGTTTGGACATTTAACTGATTTTAATTGTATTATTTTTCTTCTTACCGCTCAGTTGTAGGAGTTCTTCCAATACTCTAATTAAAAAAAAAAAAAAAACAACCTTATGTGTTTACTGACTTTGTAATTGGTCTGTCCTAATTTGTTGGGTGATTTTATCACATTGCTAAGTGTCTTTTTAAACACAGAAAATTCAAATACTAACAAAATACAATTATTATTTTCCTTGCTTTTGTATGTCTCCTCCCCAGGAGATATTTTCCTAATTGAAAATGATGAACAATTTCTTTTAGGGTTTCTCGCAGAAAACTTACAGTTTTAGTGCTTATATTTGAATTTTGTCAACTGCTTCTTCTGCTCCATTTATTCATGGCAAATGATTCTTATCATACAGATTTTCATTTTTATTTTGTTACTATGTTGACTCATAGTGATGGATTAGCGAGCGTGACACCAACCTGATATTCCTGTGGTTCGACCCAACATGGCCAAGATATAGGACCGTTTTTTATACAATGCTGGATTCTACCTACTAGTATTTTGTGAAAGATTTTATACCTAGATCCACTAGGGATATTCATCTGTAGTTTCTTTTTATTGTACTATTTTTTTTTTTTAGGTTGTGATAATACTAGCTTCATAAAATGAGTTGTAAAGTATTTTCTCTTGTGTTTTCTAGATGATTTTACATGTATTTGGTATTCTTTATTCCATATCTATTTTTTTCAAGTTCCACGTGATAAACCATCTCTTCTTTAAGTTTTCTTTGGGGAAATGTGTTTTATTGCAAAGCTGTTAAATATCCACAGGGCTACGTAGGTTATCTTTTGTGTGTAGGGGTGTGTGTGTGTGTGTGTGTGTGTGTGTGAATGAGTGAGTTTTGGTAATTTGTGTCCTTCAGAGAATTTGTTCACTTGGTCTATGTTGTCAAGTTATATTGTTCATAATACTCATCATTCTATTAATATTTCTAAAGTCTTTAGGATTGTCTCCTATTTTATTTATTTGTGTCTTTTTTTTTCCTTGGCCACAATGGCTAGAAATACACCAATTTTATTACGCTTTCCAAAGGGCCAGCTTTTGAGTTGATTGGTTTTTATCTGTTTAACTGTTTTGTCTCTCATTGATTTTTGTTCTTAAGTTTACTATTTATCTTTATTCTACTTATTCTGGGTTTAATGTGCTCTTATTTTTCTGGCTTTTAAAGCAGAGGCTTAGATCATTTGTCTGAGACTGCTTTTCTAATGCACGCACTCAAAGACGCAATTTCTCTGTTTCTTTCCCTGTGCAGCACAAATTGTAATGTGTTTTGTTTCCATTTTTATTTCGTGGAAAACACATCTTGCATGACAAATTCCATCCAAATGCACTAAGGTTTATGAGAAAAAATAAAGAATGGAAAGATGAATAAATATGAAACAAAAAGATAAATAAAGATTAAATCACTGAAGAATAAAAAATACAAAGGACAGAAAAAAAAGGCTAATGCCTTGGTTATTTTCTGCAAATTACTAGCTCCAGGTCTTGTGCGAGAAGAGGGTCCTTGATGAAGACGGAAGTCCTAGAAGGAGCAGACGGGGAGATGGGCACGGGGGTCACATTGGAACAGAGCATTCATTAGCCAACATCCACCGAGTGCCTAGAAACCCATGTGAATCTCTTACTTCTACCTGGTGTTGTGATTCCTGATCGTCTGGGAACAGGAAGGATACACTGCACATTGGCATTTCAAGATTTAAACTGGGTTTGAGGTTTGCCACACGCAAAAGAAATATTTGCCCACCGGGTCCCTTTCTGCTTCATTTCCTCCCCACAGTTTAGGGCAGATTAATGGGCTCTGAGAAGGATGGTGGTAATTACCCTGTGCTGCTGCTGCACTCAGTTATGCAAACACATACGCCATCTGGGGCAACAGGGGACGGAGACCAGCGTGGGGCTACTTCAGAGGTCCCCTTCCCTAATTTGTAATGTCCTGTGTGCAAGACCGATCTGGGAGCCTAGTTGGGGAAGGCTTTCTGCAGGTGTCTCAAGGAGCAGATCTCCATCCACCCCTTGGGATTTTTCTTAACTGCCAGCAGAGAGTCTCACGGAAACGTACACCTTGATTTTCAATTGTAGTTCCGTGAATATTTTTCTAGATATTTGTGTCTAGTTAATGTGTTTTAATAAGGCCAAAAAAAAAAAAAAAAAGATCCCCTAAATAAGACTGGTAGGCATTTTAACAAATTGATCACCCTATAAATTATTCAATCTGGCCATAGATTTGTGACAGGAATGGTACAATGCAGGCAGGTATCTTTGGATGGGAAGGTAGTAAAGGGCAGAAAAATGACGAAGTGGTGATGGCGACGAACGTCTGGTGTGTGCCGGGACTTCATGTTCAAATTGTTTTCACGTGCCTGTGAATTCCTAGCTCATTTTTAATGGGTGGTCTATCCTATATTAAAGTGAATTACTCACACACTTGGCTCTCAATCCAATTTGTAATTGGAACAGATCAAGAGTGACAAAATCTTTCTCCACATCAAAATCTATGCTGCTCATATTTCAGACACCCTCCCTGTCTATACTGCATGCAGTAAAAAAGGATTGTTCTCATGGACACCAGTCATTTGACAGCAACAAAGAATGTCATTAAAATTTCGTGTTTATGTACGCCTACGGAAATCACATTTATGTGTGTTGAACTAAAATAAACCTAACAGACAACACCCATTAGAGGATTACCCAGCGATTCTCGTCCTAGGTATACAGTGAGAAGGCTGTGAACAGGTGTTTCAACAAACACATGTACACGGACGGTCATGGAATTACTGTGACAGTAGCAAAAAGGTGGAAACAATCCCAATGTGCATCAACGGATGAATGGGTGGACAGGATGGGTTCTATCCATTCAGCACAATATTGTTCCAATGCAAAAAGAAACGAAGGTCTGATACACACTACCTTGAAAACCTCTACTAAGCTAAAGGCCACAGGGCCACAGAGTGTATGATTCCATTCACGTGAACTGTCCAGAATTGGGAAATCTACAGAGACACAAAAGAGAGGTTGTGGTTACCAGCAGGAGAGAACCCCAAGAAGTGACCGCTTAATGGGAGCTGGGTTTGCTTTTAGGGTGGCAGGAAAGTTCTGGAACTCGATGGTGGTGATGGTTGTACCACATTTGTGAATATACTTACTGGTATGGAGTGGATAAAGATGTGGTAGACAGAGAGAGAGAGAGAGAGAGAGAGAGAGAGAGAGATACAGTATTGTGAAACATATATAATATATAAAATATTGGCATGTATATATATAAATATAGAAAATATTAACATATATATGTAAATATATATACACAGAGGAATATTATTCAGCCACAAAAAAGGAGGAAACCCTGCCATTTGCAACAACAGGGATCGATCGTGAGGGCATTGTACTTAGTGAGATAAGCCAGACAGAGAAGGACAAATACTGTATAATCTCACATACATGTGGAAGTTTAAAAAAAAAGTCAAACTTGTAAAAACAGAGGGTTGAATGGCAGCTGTGAGGGGCAATGGGGGGAGGGAAATGGGAAAATGTTGATGGAGTCTACAACTTGGAACGAGTACATGAGTACGTTGTACAGATCGAATGCCGAGCGTAGAGATTACAGTCAGCAGTCCTGTATTATCGACATCAAAACAGCTAAGAGACTAGATCCTCAATGATCTCACCCCAAGGAAAGAGACAGTAATTACGTGAGGGGACAGAGGTGGTGTCAATCATATGCGATGTATCGATGAATCAGATCGTCACACTGTAGACCTCAAATGGATACAATGTTCTATCTCAATTGTATCTCTCTAAAAAAAAAAGGTCAATGGGACTCCTGGGTGGCTCAGTCGGTTGGGCGTCTGCCTTCAGCTCGGGTCATGATCTCAGGGTCCTGGGATCGAGCCCTGAGTCAGGGCTCCTTGCTCAGTGGGGAGTCTGCTTCTCCCTCTGCGTGCCGTTCCCCCTGCTTGTGTTCCCCCTCCCTTTCTCTGTGACAAAAAACAATAGAATTTTTTAAAAATAAAAAAATAAAATAAATGAAGGTCAACAATTGTATACTTTCACATTGTTAACATGGTAAAGTCCATGCTCTGTGATTTTTACCAGTATGAAAACATTGGAAAGACAAAGGATTATAAATGGTAGAGAACAGAATACTGAGGTACAGAAAGACGTGATCTGAGTTCACACAATCTATGATCAACACAGGTGAAACTAAACATATTTTCTCCTGGTGCCCATCCTTGCTGGATTTTATAATGCAGACAAGGAAATAATAATAATAGGGGTGCCTGGGTGGCGCAGTCATTAAGCGTCGGCCTTCGGCTCAGGGCGTGATCCCAGAGTCCTGGGATGGAGCCCCGCATTAGGTTCCATGCTCCGCTGGGAGCCTGCTTCTTCCTCTCCCACTCCCCCTGCTTGTGTTCCCTCTCTCGCTGGCTGTCTCTCTCTCTGTCAAATAAATAAATAAAATCTTTTTTAAAAAAGGAAATAATAATAATACACCTATCTTTCTTAAACTGCATTTTTTAAAAGATCTTATTTGTAAGCAATTTCTACACCCAATGTGGGGCTCGAACTCACAACCCTGAGATCAAGAGTTGCACAGTCTCCTGATGAAGCCAGCCAGGTATCCCTGCCCCTATCGGATTCTGCCATGAAGGGTAATAAATATCTCCCCTAGGAATTTTTTTTAAAAGCCCAATTAGGGGAAAAGAGTGGGAGGAAGTGGCTTGAAAAATATTTCTGCCTATTTGAGAAGAACCCTAGCATGAGGGACTGGAATGGTGACAGAATTTTAAAATAGGTAATTTGAGTCCTAATAAAATCTCTGGGAATTCAATTAACGTTTTTGGTCCTCATGGCCTTTATTTATGAAATAGGGATTATTTAATGCCTGGGATGAACGGGTCAAACCATACTGCCCTTTTACTTGGTACTAGACATTTTCATAATATATGGTGCCAAAATTGCAAAAAAAACCAAAAACAAACAAACAAACAAAAAAAACAGCAAAAAACCCAAAACCAAATCAAAAACAAAAAAACAAATAAAAACCCCAACAACCTGTGGGAACGGGCCTTCCCTCTGCAACCACAATTAGACTGAGTATATCTGGGAAGTACTGCACAACTGAAAATGACAATCAAGTATTACTTCTCTCTCTTAACTGAGGAGAAGGGAAGATATGATGGTTTTTTCTTGACTTTGAATGAATACGGATTTGAATGTTTTCGATTACAGCATTTACCCTTTTGTCCTGTCTCGGTAAAAGGTTATAAATTCTGGTTTGTTTCCTTCAAGGCACTGAATTCACTGTCCCTGGAAATGCACAGGCATAGGGTAGACCCAATAAATTGGGCAATAAATTGGTGGAATGTTGGAAAAATGGTGGAGCTCGCAGATCCTTAGATGAGATGATGACGGACTGTCCCTCCCATCCCAGAAATAATCTTTTTCTAAAGTATCCACAGTCTTACTGGGATAGATCACAAATGTGGTTCAACAATTCAAGGGCATGGTTTTTCCCAAATGTATAAGTAAACCTCTTGATAACTGACAGCACACACACATACACACACACAAATTTAATGTGAGTAAAACTGGAAGATTTGGATCTTTGAAAATGGACAGATATTAGCCCTTTTACTTAAAAATGTGAAAGGTAGGAGAACACTCCCTGTGGTTCCAACTAATATAGTCAATTTTGTTTTGAAAAAGGAGAACAAATTTGCTCTTCCTTAACTCTCCCCCCCCCCAACCCTTGGAATTTCTTAGGACTTATTTTATACATCAGTTGAGCTAGTAGCCTGGTTTTGATTGGATTGCCATCACCCGTTTCCGGGAAACCCCAATTCTGGTGATTCTCCATCACTAATGGACTTTCTAGAGCCTGTGTTGTCTCAATCACGTCTATCATGACAAAGGACGGGGCCAAGTCCGATCTTTCAGAAACCATCCAAAAAATACGTACTTGGGAAGACTGGAGAAAAAGAAAAAAAATCCCAGCGACTCACCTCAGAGCAGCTGATGTGGAAAATACATTTGTTGAAGAACACTACAAGGAGATCCTTGAAATTGTATTTCTCTTGCTAAATTCCACTAGAGCCATGGTGTCTCACAATATTTGGGGAAGGGAGACGTCTGCACTGCATAAAAATATTCTGCCACTCTCGCCCTTTACAAATAGTTCAATACAGAGGACCCGATGCATTTTATTTTGTTTTGTTTTAATTAATTAATTTATTTATTAATTTGCTCACCGACCCAGTGCATTTTGTTAACGTTACGCTTAATGGTCCCCACTAAACTCCAGGATGTTCTGAAATCCGGCATGTTGTGCTCTGTTCAGAGCAGGTATAAACTATTTTCTCTCATGCGAGGCTGAAGCAATGGGACCTTGCCTTCATTTTTGGGGGGCCATGCATTGCATGGCCAGATATATTCAGATATATTCATGCATTCCCAGATATATTCAGTCTAATTGTGGTTGCAAAGGGAAGGCACGATCCCATAGGTTGTTGGGTTTTTTTTTGTTCTTGCTTTTTGCATGATAAGTAACTCACACGGCTGGCTGCCCAACCTGGCACCCCAACCTCAAAGCACTGAAATCCTGGGGAGTTACAGTGACTCTCAGTCAGGCTCCTCCCACCCCATGGGGGCAAGCTACACTCCGGGATGTTCATGGTCTCTTCATCCATGTTGGACCCTTGGTCTGTGGGCAGAGCTCCTTGCATGCAACGGTCGCGTTGCTATTACAGGTTAAAAGGGGGGAATGTCCCCATTCCACCAGTCATTGGCTAAGTGAACCCAGACTGGGGCAGACCTCATGTGTTTTCTGTGCATGTCTGCCAAGTGAGCAGGAGAGGGAGGGGAGATCCTGTAAGGACGCTCCCCAAAGAGGTGCAAGTAGGGACACAAGACGGTGTATCCACTTTGGGTTGCCCTCGATCGTAAGTGACCCTGTCCTCAGAACCAGCACGACATCCCAGCACAAAATCGGAGTCCCTTCCAGTGCCAAATGCACGATAACACGTTGTACACGTGTCCTAGCAAAGCCCGTTGCAATCCCATCCAATTTAAAGGACTTTGTGATATAACGCAATCGTGTGATGTTCTCGTCTGCATGGGAGTTTATAAAAAATATGGTGTAGACTCGCAGATACTTCAGGATCAAACTTTCTACAAAGGATATTTACTTAACTCACATTAAAGTCCTTGTGAAATAAAACCTAGCGGAATTATGCATAAATCATGAATCAGTTCATCAGAGAGAAATACTCAAGTGTTTTGTGTTATAGGTTTTAATGAGAATTCCTCTTTTATCTCATGGCTTATTCTCATAAACAGGAAAAAATAAAAACCTTACACTTACAAAAACAGAATGAACTGCATTTTAAAATATTTTCAAATTCCACTTCAATTAAAAAGAGAAGCCTGAATTTTTATTTAATGTAAAGCAATTTGAACACTTTCTTGTACTTATCTACTAAATATATGTGTCTGATCCTAAGCGCCTTTGCACTGATTTTCAAAGTTTACTTTTCATGTGTTCCTTTTCCGGAGGGTAGGAGCATTCTGTACTGTGAAAACATAGTTAATGGTTCTTAATGCTACTCCAGATGCCATGTACAAATGGGGAAAACACACACACACACACACACACACAAACACACACACACACACACACACACACGTTTTCCAGTTCCCTAGGAGACCATAAAGTCTGGATGTTATGGTAGAAAGACAAGTTTCCCTTTCGATATTTGATCTCTGTTCTAATTTTTGATATATTTGATATCAAATATAATTTTGATGTCAAAAATTTGATACCAATATTTGAACAATATGTGATATATGTTCTAATTTATGAGAAATCCATTTCTCTCAGTTCATTGGCACCATGGTCTCTAGGCTGTGCAGCCAATGCTCGGTGGTCAGATCACCCAAGAAAGCTCGTAAAAAATGACAACGGACTTTCCAGGTCTGGGACGCCGTGAGATCTCCAGGGAGACATGACGACACCCAACCTTTTTGCAAAGCCACGTGGATTTCGTAGAAGCTCTGGGTTGAAGACGGCAGGGTGAGACGGTTATCATAAAAGGTCACTGGATGCATGGTGTTGGAAAAGAAGGTGAGGGAATGGGGCGAGAGAAATGTGTTATTTACGGTGTTGGACGGGAGCTGGAGCTACTCGAACATCTTGAGAAGGAACCATGGAAGGAATCGTGTCAGTACGTACTGAACATAGGCTCTTGGATGTGCTTCTAAATTACAGATGGTTTTTAGGACTTGGAGATGCAGGGGGCAGACTCTGAGATCTGAGTGTTATACAGAGTGATTCGGAAGGAGAAGGTGTGCAGAATCAGAGGGAGACCAGGGAAGGCTTCGTGGGGATGTCCCATGAAGTTCGGGGAGGTTGGAGAAGGTTCTCATAGCTGTTGCCATCCAGCAACATTGCCCGGACCATTGATCTTGTTAGTAAGATGGAAGATAATCACATGTGGAAATAGTCATAATTGGAGAAGAAGGACAGAAGCAAATGATGGAGTAGGGTGAAGAGAGCAAGAATGCAGGGAACAGCAAACCACACCATGGGAACAGCAAGGCTCATTTTATGCCGTAGCTTGCATGTACGAACTTGTCATAGACTTTATCTGTTCCTTCCTTTGATCCTGAGGTCAAGTGAAACTTCTTAGATGTCTCGAAAGCAAGATTGTGTGTTCTCAGCCTCTGTCTAACCACCCCGTTCAAGGGGTGGGGGTCCTGCCAAAGTCCCTGACTCTAATGCAATGAACTACAGAGGACCCTGTGAATTTAACTGATAAGCCTTCAAATCAATGCAAAAATGCAAATCTTAGTAAAGTGTCTGGCCATTTTACTGAATTACACACATTCGGGAGCAAAGAATTTCAAGTAGGGGTTAGCAATATGCACGTTTACTCAATCTGTCTTGTGCAGCGTATTCTTCGCGGGGGCAAAGAAAACACTATTTATTGCTACAAACACTCTGTCAGTTTGGTGAGAGGGAGACCTTGTAATTCAAAGTGAAATACTAAGGAGCACCTTTAAGCTGAAATTAAGTACGGGATATTAGTAACTAAGCTTATTTTAAGGAGAAATAATTCAAGAGGTGATGTCTTTCTTTATAAGTTCTGTGAGGTTGGTCTATTACTTGAAAGGATGGATGGAAACATTTCGAGTTTGAGGATAAAACCCAAAGATTTAAAGTACGTGAAATGATATCAATGAAAATCAGATGACTGGTGATGTCATTGAGCTCTTTCTATACAAATGGCTATTCTGTATAATCCTGCTTAGATACGTTCAGGGCAAGCTGAATGAGTAACACCTAACCGTTTCTACTGGAAGTATCTATCACTACTGAAATTACTACTGGTTTAGGTTATAGAAAACAAAAATCAGACTATTTTCAATGAAGCTTATAAATTAACCTCGAATATTTTTCTTCATATTTGAGATATTATCTTCTCGTTTTTCCATGTGCCTTAAGAAACTCTTCAAACAGAAGAAATCCATTTCTCAAAGTTATCTCAATTCTTCCTTCACTTCTTTGTGTGACATGGAGCTGCAGGAGACCCAAAATTTATTCTTCAGACTATCTGCTTTTCTCATTTGGAATGGCAGCGACATGGTTGGCCAGCACGCCGATCCCTGACATTATAATGTATTGATTCCCTGTGCGGTGACCTTGTAAAGGTTTCCGGGGTACGTCAAGTGTGGAGAACACTGAAGATCACTAAATGCAGTATGATATTTATAGGGCAGCTGACATTGTAGGGGACCCCACAAATATATAGGAACAAGGCACCCTTCACTGTTGTCAGAGCCTGAGACACAGCATCCTTAACGGGGTATCGTTGTCTGGGATGTTTTCAGCATCAGAGCAGAAGCACGCTTCCTGGGTGCCAAATTTACTGAGCGTTGACCAATTGATCTAATATACGTCTGAGCCAAGTCTCCAAAAGATGGACTCTTTCTTCAGGAAAGTTATGCATTTTTGGTTTTGTGGTCAGCACTCCTCTCTACCGACCTCTCTAATTTATACACTTGATCAGTAGAGATTGTTCTTTTTTTTTTTTTTTTGCTTTCTAGGAGGACTGGGAAGCGTCTCTGAAGTCAGAGAATTTGAGACCGGGCGTCTGATTTATGGAGTAAATATAAACTTTCAATATCTTACTTCCATGCCCGTTACATTCCTTTTGAACTCGGTTTATCACACATCTATGCTGCCCCAGATGGGAGGATGTCTGAAGATATAAAACCTTCAAGAAGAAACATGTTCCAACCCCTTATTAATGTTCCAGTCTCTGTGTATTTTTCATGGCTGATGCATTTTGAATGTTAGGAAATGAAGGTATGAGGGAGAGGAGACAAAATTACCTCGTGCTTGATAGATACATAAATCAAGGTTTGTAGTTGCGGGTTGAAACAGCGCACTATTTTTAGGGAGATGGCTCTGTTGGTTGGCAATCATGTTTACACCTGTTTCTAATTGTATTAATTTTTCAGGTTGGCACTAATCCATTTGCCCAGGCTTGCCCGGAACGTTCTGCACCCAGAAAGCAGTTGGGCATGCATTTCATTGTTAATGAAGCTGTCTTTTATATTTGCTACGCTTTGAATGCGAGAGAAGAAAAACCAGTAGACAGATTCTGCAAATATATACGTGGACAGCTTTGATGTGGTTTTTACCACGTTTGTGGGCTGTCAAAAGGAGCGGCTTTTTACTGACAAATAGAAATAATTATCATTCTCCACAATGTGCATTTATGCAACATACAAGTCATCGTCTTTATAAACCTACAGAAAAATGACAGACACATGCATGCACACACCAGCCTCCTCTTCCAAGATTCTTCATATATCAGTACCATGTAGGGTCAATGCAGTAGTCAACGTTCTCTTTCTCCCCGACGAAAACCTTTCCTGCCCAACGTGTTGAATTATAAATTTTGTTAACGGCAAGATGTAGGGTTCCATGAAACATTTGCAAAAAAAATGTTGAAAAAGAATACGTATTCCATAACGTGTTTGGATATGGCACACAATTTTATAAAACACCTGATGAGATGTATACTAATTGCCTATGTTTAGAAAAAAGATCTTAAGAGAATGAGCTTCGATACCCAGTTCCCTAAAAGCCTACAAGCCAAGTAAGTGGTAACTGAAGAAAAATACGAAATGATTGCAAATGGAAGAGCAGGTAGTTGGTTAAATAGTTACAGAGAAAATGGGAAGAATGCCTTTAAATACTCAGAGGCAAACGAACTATGATCACTACCTCAAAGCAATTAGTGTCCACCAGAAACTTCATTTTTAGGGTGTGATGAATATTACATGGTATTTCATGTAGAATACTGCTAACTCTTGTTTTTCTAAAGATTTACTTATTTAAGAGAGAGAAATAGAGTGTGTGGGGGGGGGCAGACAGCAAGAATCTCAAGCAGACTCCCCGCCGAGCAAGGAGTCTGATGCAGCTCCATCCAGGACCCTGACGTCATGACCTGAGCCCAAATCAAGAGTCCATCGCTCAAGAACTGAGCCATGCAGGAGCCCCTGTTAATTTTTATTTTTAATAAATTAATTTTCAGTAAATTAAAATCATCTATTTATGTAAAATATACACATCATTGATCAACAACGATTTATACTGATCTAATTTGTGTGACATTTTGCATGCATTCAGCAACTCCATGGGTATGGGTGTTTGAGCTGTCTCTGCGCTGAAGTCTGTGATCACAAAGATTGGCCCAAAATGCACAACAAACGTAGACATTTTCCAGTTTCTTCATGTTGGGAATAAAGCTGTTCTTTGGAGGAAAAAAAAGTCACATAATCAAAAAGAAAACTCGTAGATAGAAAACCATATATATATTTATTTAAAATGAGACATTTGGTGACTGTAGCTGTATATTTTTCATACTGAAAAATAAGTTGCTGCCTGATTTCTGGTAAAACTTAGAGCCTTGATAATTTGGTTTCAAGTAATTTTCCAGGACATCTTCCTATTTCTTCTTTACTTTACATATGCAGAAACTTCCCTGCTGATGTGGGAAGAGAACACCATTTAGCTGATGCTACTTTCCTGGAGATAAAACCAGAGACGCTTGTTTACATTTCTGCTGAAGGACCTGAAGACGCCAGGCTGATGAGAAGCATGGTGAGTGTTTACAGAGCATCTGTTCCAGATTTATTTATATTTGTGACTGTGCTTTATTCCAGGTCACACTCCTTTCCCGAACATAAAAATTAAGAATCAAAGACAATTATTAATTGGCCCAAAGTCTTCAGAGCTAGCAAAGGAAATAGGTTCTTTGATTTCAGTGTGATGTTCTTCCAAGAACCAAACCATCACCCGAAATGAAAGATGAGCTTATTGAATTTCCTACTAAAAAACAAACAAAAAAAACCCCCCAAAAACCCACAGAACTTGAAGGACGATCTTTGCATACACATGTACAAGTGAGCTGGGGAGACATGAACGATACTTGATTTGCTTCCAGCAAGCCTTCAGAGGGACACCTTCAGCTTTGAAGAACCATCACTCGAGCAAAATTTTTGGAAAGTAATTATATTATATATTTTCCCATTCAAAAATATACTGAAGTTAAATGCCTTCAAAATTGTATTTTTTTTTAAGATTTTATGCTTTCCCAATTGAGCCAGCCAGGTGCCCCTCAAAATTGTATTTTTGAACACTGCAGTGAAATGACGAGTTTGCATGAAGAAACAGATAGTCACATACATAACTCAGGCTGTGTTATTCAGCCAAAAAGGTACCTTGCTGTAATATGAAGATCTATGAGAAAGACGATGTCCCCCATTTTCCACGCGGGTGGCTGGCTCTGCTCCACACACTCACGCAGGGATCCAGGCTATGAATACCTGCCATTTCCAACTCCATCCCGATTTGGCCTGATTCCATTCAGGTAGGGGGTGGGGAAGGCACAGGTTTGAGGGGCACCATTTCTTTACGTGCCCCATGTCTGCAAAGGAAGGACGGGACTTCACTCTCAGGTAGTCAGGAAGAATATAGTCATATGTCCACAATGAACCACCAAAGGGGCTGGCCAGTTATGGTAAAAAATAAAATAAAATTTGGGGCGCTTGGGTGGCGCAGTTGTTAAGCGTCTGCCTTTGGCTCAGGGCGTGATCCCAGCGTTCCAGGATCGAGTCCCACATCAGGCTCCTCCGCTGGGAGCCTGCTTCTTCCTCTCCCACTCCCCTGCTGTGTTCCCCCTCTCTCTGGCTGTCTCTCTGTCACATAAATAAATAAAATCTTTAAAAAAATAATAAAATAAAATAAAATAAAATAAAATAAAATAAAATAAAATAAAATAAAATAAAATAAAATAAAATAAAATTCAACTGAGCAAACTCTAAATATGTTCTTGCTTTTATTCAAGGATTCCTGCATGGGGCAGCAGGTGCGATGGAGCTCTGAGGGGGCGTACGGAATAAAAGATTGTTATAGACAGAAGGGATGGGGGAGAAGGACGTTCTGTTAGCAAAAAGTGGATTGGTTGTGGTAAGGTCACCTTCCTTTAGGGGATGGCAGGGGTCTACCTGATAGGTGACCTCACTAGGGCTGAGGAGGTGATTTTGGATTGCCTGGTTTAAGGTGCCATTCCTGCAAGACGCTGAAACTATACCTAGGTTGGGTGTCGAGTCTCTGTTTGGGGATGTGGAGCTTGGCTTTGCACAAATGATTCCATTTGAGGCACCTTATCTAGTTTTTAATACTTTAGCTCCATCCAGCAATCAGCCTATTAGGGAAGGAGAAATGGTTTGTGTGGAACATGGACAGCTCCTTGCCACAAGAAGGAACAATGTGTTGGATGAAGGATCTGAATGCGGGAAACTCTGAGGGTACATTTAACTACCTTTTTGATATCCAAGCATAATAAGGTTATTAGAGCACGTGGACAAATCTCCTCTACAAAATATTATGATCATACTAAAAGGTCTGGAAGAGTGTATTTGTCAGTAGGTGGCTGGTGCAGTGTGCAAATCTCCGGCTCAACCTCCCTGAACATTGCAGGAGTGGTTTTGTAAGGTGTTTGTCCATGTACACAGGACCGCAGTGGAACATCGGGGGGACATCTCCCCTTTAAAGCAATACTCAGAATGGAATGCATTGGATTTTCAGCTGTTTAGGACCATCTGAGGACTTGAAAACCTGGTTGCCATTCACAAAACAAATGGCTTGCTTACAAAATGAATTGCAAAACGATTCCCAATACAGCAGGTTTTACCTGAAGTGCCTTATTTTGTTTCACGCTAGCAAAGCCCCCATTTAGAAACATTGCACTGAGTCTCCGGCATACCAAAAATAGTGTGGAAAGTTCTCTACCAAGTTGCTTAATAGTGCAATCTCGTCCTGTCCAAATATTTTTAAACGGAATTACTCTGATGTGTTCCTGCCAAGTGCTATGGAGTCTTATAAACCAACTATAATAGGTTTCATAAAAATGAATAATTCGGCTCATTTCTGTTCCTCTGTTTCTTCAAAGCCTTCTCTCAAAACAATACATTATCTTTAAAGGGTAAGTGAAAGTAAATTAAGGACCCCCAAGATTAGGACACACTTTTTTTGTTTTGTTTTTAAAAGGATTATGCTGCCCTCTTTGTACTTGATAACAAAGTCACTTCTTAGAAGCCGCACGACGTATGTTGAAACCACATTTCTTGTGCAAGACAGACCGTGAACACCTGAATAAAAGCTAAGAGATCCTATCTCCTTTAAAGATATGATCTGTTTCATTCCCATGTTGCGTAATTCTATCTTTACGACACGACCTTTGAGGAACTCTCACTTTTATAATTAAATTGCCCTGAGGAAAGCTACCAGTCTTGCCTACCCTTCATCGTTTTCTCATTCCTTTGCAATCCAGGATGAGTACACACCTGATGAGAATCCTTGAAAGGACACGGCAAACGCGGCAAACGCTCAGGTTCCTTGCTCTTTGCATTTCGTGAGTCTCCACTGAACTACGACCTCGCCTGACTGTGCAATTCCAAAGCTATAGCCTGAAGCCAGCACAGAAATCTGTCACAAGGTGTGTTGGACCCACGAGGCTGGAGATGATTTCTTTTTACGCAGAACACAAAGATGTCTCCCTCGAAGCCAAGAAGGTGACATCATGATGATTTTCCCCTCGTCATGCTGATTTCACTAGGAAAGCACAGACATGCAAACAGTCAAGTGCCAGGAACGTGCCAGTGTCCACACTTCCTCAGAGGTGACAAAGGACCTGGCAAGGACACCGATTTGGTCCAGGAAGTCCTCACCTGTGCCTCGGCTTCACAGAAACAGGACTGCAGAGACTATGCAGACGGTGCATGCCCTGTTGGTTGTTTATACAAGGAAAGCAGAGGGAAATGGACTAATTTCAATGTGAAAATAAATCTCTCTGATAATAATTGGCCTGTTCTGCTCCTAAACCTTGAGTTATGGAATAAAAATGAATGCCGTAGCTCCCTATGAGACTTGCAGATTGCTTCTTTTTTTTTTGCCTTTGCATATTATGATAATTAAGATTTATGTGGATTGCAAGTTTCATGGCTGTGGTTGAATCTACAAGATGGCCTTGTCTCTAGAAACCATCATCTCTTGAAAGAAGATAGTGATGATAGGTAAAACTTTTCTGCTATTTCAAGGAATTTTCAAACACTGGATTCAGGCAATTTAATGTAATAAATATTGATTGAGGACCTGACATAGCCAAGCTGTGCTCCAGCCCTGGGCATATTCATATATAAACAGGATATAGTCTTTGGCAACAGCATACGTGCTATCTAATGGAGGGGTCGTGGATAAAACATTGTCTACAATGGTGGTATTTAACAGGGGGTAATTTTGCTTCTCTACTCCAGGGGACACTATGTGCTGTCTAGAGACATTTTTGGTTGTCACAACTGAGGATGCTTCTGCTATTTAGTGGTAGAGACCAGGGATGCTGGTGAATGATCTATAATGCCCAGAGAAACACTGCCCCCACCCGCCTTCCCATAGCAAAGAATTATCCAGCCTCTCACACCAATAGTGAAGTTGAGAGACTGTTTTACAACTTCAGGAAAAATAACATGTGAGCAAAATGGACATATAAACACCACATGGCTGTGAGTACCGAGAGAGGGACAAGGATTTGAGAGCTTCAGGAAGACTCTGAGGATGGCTATAAATAAGAAATCCAATGGTATTTGTATCCTACACTTATAACCTTTAAAGAGTAGCTCGCATTTCATGAAAAGACGAGTATTTAAAACAAGGGAAGCTAGAGTCAGACTCCAGATGCTGTCCATGGATAGGCGTCCCTTAATGTGAGCAGGTAGCCATTCAAGCCGTTTGAGACATCATGGTGGACAGACACCAACCTCCTTCCACCAGTCACACCTGACCTGAGCACGTGGCCAATGGGAAGCCACAAATACAAGGGAAACATGGCACGATCATCTTCGAATCTAACGACAGACTTGAGTCCTGTTCCAGCCTTTTGCTATGCAAGGTCCTATTTCTAACTATATGTGTGGAGTTAGGACATTGTTAATATTTAGATTCATTGAAGAGTGCTTTAGACACAATGAGATCTGGTCTGGGAAAATGAAATCCTGCAAACTCTGCCCCTGGCCTCAGCTAGACAGAAGTCTAGACGTCGAATCTCAGATAAACAAATTTATGTTCTACTTCTCCCTAACACAGTAGGTAGACTATCCGCTGAACAAAAATGTTTGAATATACATAGATTTCCCTTGTCTGGCATATTCATTTCAGAATCCTGGTCTGTTATTAATGCCATGTCAAATGCCAATGCTCTTCAAAGTTGAAGATCATCAACACTTGAAGATCATCAACTACCCCAAGATGGTAAGAAAATGAAATGTTAGGTCAAACAAAAGGGATATCCCTCTCTCACCGAGTTGGGCTCTTATTTTGGGAGGGCTGGAAAGGATGGAAAAAACCATGTGGATTGATCTTACTGTCTATGAAATCATGAATATCTGCTCCAAATTAGCTTGAGGCAGGACATTCCTTTGCAGAAGACATGCTCTATAGGACAGCAAATTCTGGAAGGTTTCGTCACCGTCAAAGGGTACCCTCAGGAGACAGTAGATTCTCAGTTGCTCGGGGGTCCAAAGCACTTTAAGCAAAGCCAATCTCTGTCTCCATGTCAAACCTAGACAGTGTATATAAGCAAAGACATTCTCTGCTTTGTTTCATCTGTACATTTACTTATAAGGCTTTACGTAGTCCACAGAGTGGGTTCTGTTTAATTATCTAATATGCTTAAGTGATTCTACGCCTAATGTTTTGCTGGTATGAAGAGATTCATAAAATGGGAAGATGATAGTTCTCTCCTACACATGCCTGGTTATTAAGACTTGCAGCCTAGGTTCGAACCACTGTAAACATGAATGTTTGTGTGAGAAAGTAGAGATCTTCACTTAATAATTAAAAATAGGTATTGCCTCTCCTTGTTACTTGTAATTCTGAATCATTAAGTGATAAGACACACAATATACAACAGCTAGTATGTCTTTATGTTGCTGTACTTGCAAAAAAAGGAACATAAATTAGCTCTTGATTTTTATTATATCATAGGATATCGCTTGGTACTGCAACTCAATGTACATGATAAAATCCTCAGACTGTGTATAGGGTCTGTGGAGTTGGGTGATAATGGAAAGCAGTCATGCTTTCATAAACAAGGGGCCTGTTACATGGCTTCCCATTTGGGGTCCCAGATTCTTTAACCAAGCTTTCTTTCAGGAATCCCCCACATGGTGATCTGCTTTTAATTACACATGAGGAACCCTTTCTACTTAGCTATGACTCCTACTTCATAAATAAACAAATTCACTGGCTGTGCTGGAACCCACATAATTGATACAAACCACATAGTTGTTTATTTAAAAAATTGTTTTAACGTGTGGGTATCTCACCACGTCATCCACAGACCCCTGTGGACACAACAGGAATGCTTCCGTAAGTGGGGACTGATTAAGGGATGAGCTCGAGTTCTGTATCTTCACGACTGAGGATTACAGAAATACACTGCCCATGTGACCACGGGGGATGTTTCTGGTCTGGCCAATGTGAGAAACAGAAATGTCATTGCTCTCCTTCAAATGCTCTGCTTCTGTTTTCCTATTGAAGGTCTTTGGCATTGACTTATCTTTTGCACAGGGCCTGCATGCCTGTGGCTTGGATGAGACCAACACCATGGGATGACAACACTGCGCTTGACTCTGTTGGTCAGAGTGGTATTTTAAGAGCCTCTGCTGTACACAGGGCAATCCAGGGGAGGGAGGCCATGAGAACAACACCTTAGGTGCAAACCCATCACTACATCAAGGGACAAAAATGATGTTTCCGATCTTCTAAGCATGGGGCAAGGGCATCATAGCTTGACTACAAGAACAGCCTTTATCACTCTTGGCTTCAGGATATACTTCTGATTTATTTTGAACTGAAAACAACCCACAAAACTGGGGACTGTCATCCCATTGATGCTTATAAATTCTCTCCTTGAAGCAAAGAAGTAAGCAATTTTGATGGAGAACACGGTTGTGGGGGTGGCTTGCTGGACAACGGTATTTATGTGAAATGACTTTAAAACATTCCACATAGGATTTGATGAAGATGAGGTGTTTGTTTGAGATGACTGGACCCAGGACAACACAGGGGAGCATGGAAGGCATTTTGTTACACTCAAGACACTCCAATTCTACACCTCTGTTTCTTGGGGAGGCAGGGATCATCTTCTAGCATGGACGGTAAGAAAAAATTCTATTCTGGGTAAGACCCTAGAAGAATGTTCACAGTCCACCAATAGTAAATCATCACATGATGTCTTTCTTGCCAATTACTTATTTAAGATCTAGCATTTAGCTTCAGACTATATCTTTGAAGTGCTACTAAATACTTTTCTAGAATTAAACAATGGATCTTGGGAGGAGCAGGAAGCCTGTGGTGCTGTACGTTCTCTCCACTCCCTTCCTCTCAAACAGCTTCCTGGGAACCAGGAGACCCAGCAGCTCTGTAAGTACCAGAGCTCCGCAGAAAGGCCAACAGAACGTCCTGCCTGCGTGCTGCCCAAAAGTCCTCCATCTACGAGGCATTTTTTTACAGCTGTACTTGCCGGAAAGCTTGCCCAGTGAGAAAGCCTCTTTCTGCACGTTACTGGTCAGGATGCATGGCTCTCAAGCACAGATGGAGCACATTCTTGGTTAGACATTAGGAAGTTGTACAACGAGTCTCGGTCAACGTACAGAGATCAACAACGGGCAAAGTATGTCTCTGACCACAGTGGAAGTGAGCTCGAAATGCACAGCACTGGGGTGTGGGAGACTTATAGGCATGTGGAAATCAGACGCACGCTCATAAGGAAGCAAGGGAGGAAAGGATAAATCAAAAGGGAAATGGGAAAAGAATTTGAGATTAATGAAGGTGAAAACCACACTCCAAAAATGTACAGGATATGTCTAGACTAGTGCTGAAAAGGCACTAGTAAAAACCTATACTAAAAAATAAGACAATGTCAGGGCACCCGGTGGCTCAGTCTTTGCAGGTCATGATCTCAGGGTCCTGGGATCGAGTCCCGCATCGGGCTCCCTGCTCTGCGGGGAGTCTGCTTCTCCCTCTGCCCTTCCCCCCTGCTCATGCTCTCTCTCTCTCAAATAAATAAAATCTTTCTAAAAAGATAAGACAATCTCAAAATAGTAATATCACCATCCCCCTTAAGATCAAAGTTAAGCAAATTAAACCCAATCAGAAGGAAGGTAATTATAAATATTGAAGTGTGAATAGATGAAACAGAGTTTTGAAAAACAATACAGAGAAGTGGGTGAGATCTAAGGTGGGTTCTTTGTAAAGATCAACAAAATTGACAAGATTTTTAGTTAAGCTCACCAAAAAAAAAAAAAAAGAGGACTGAAATTACTGAATAATTATGAGATTCAGTTAGTAATTAAACACACACACACACACACACACACAAACTCCCCACAAAGAAAAGTGAAGTCCTGATGGCTTCACTGGTGAATTCCAGCAAATATTTTAGAAGAATTAATACAATAAATAACATCATGAACGTTTCCATAATGAGAACAGGAAATTCTTCCCAATTTATTCCATGAGGATACTATGATGCTCTCTGACAAATAAATAAATAAAATTAAAAAACAAAACAAAACAAGAAAATCTTTTCATATTCGTCACTGCGCACCTGAAGGGAATGAGATCAAAGTCTGCAAACAGTCACGGGAAGGTTTCTCTACCTGTCCATGAAAACACTCCCCTAACCAGTCCACAGACCCAGGTCACTATTCCCAGCAGGCAGCGTGTCCCTGAGATTCATTTTCCTCATACGGGTACTGAAGTCAACGATGCAGAAAGCCAGCTGCCCAAATGGGCACAATGTCTGTCTGAGATCCTAACGCACAGTGGGGTAAGGAAATGGGTGATACAATACAGATTTCTACCACACATTTCATATGACTGGAATCTATAATACATGTTCAGAAAAATCCTTGATCCCCCAAATCCACAGACATAGGAGGAACTGAAGTTTAGAAGAATACAATTTTTTAATTAATCAACTAATTAATTTTTAAAAGATTTTATTTATTTATTTGTCAGAGAGACGGAGAGAGAGAGAGACAGAGCACAAGTAGGGGGAGCATCAGGAAGAGGGAGAAGCAGGCTCCTCGCTGAGCAAGGGCCCGATGCGGGACTCGATCCCAGGACCCTGAGATCATGACCTGAGCCAAAGGCGGACACTTAACCAAATGGGACACCCAGGTGCCCCTAGAAGAATACTTTTAAACTATTTTGGCAAAACCAGGATTGTAACAGATATGGACATGCATACTTAAAAGCAACGTGAAATGGCCAACCCAATCAAAGCGTTTTGTAAAAAGCACAGTTAATATTTTTTTCGTAAGCTAATAGAGTCATATAGTTTACAGGTAAATGAGTTGAAATTTAAAAACTCACTATATTTAAAAGTATACCCCAAGATGGCTTTTAATCATGAAGCTATTCCACCCCACATGTAAGAGAGACGTAAATATTAACTACGCATATGAGATTCTGAACTTTTGGGAAAGATACAAAAATTTTTTTAAGCGAGTTTCAATTTTTTTAAAGATTTTATTAATTTATTTGCGAAAGAGAAAGAACAAGCAGAAAGGTGGAGGGAGAGGGAGAAGTAGACTCCCTGCTGAGCAGGGAGCCTGATGCAGGACTCCATCCCAGGACCCCGAGATCATGACCTGAGCCAAAAGCAGACGCTTAACCCACTGAGACACCCAGGCGCCCAGAAAAGACAGAAATGTCTTAAAATGTGCTGGCAAAAAGCTTGGGGAAATTTTAAAAAATAACACTCTTCCTACGTTTTTGGATGATAGCACGGAGTGATTCAACCCCTTTAGAGGATGCTCCCACAACATTTACAAAGTTAAAATCACACCATTATTGTCCCTATGATTCCAATGGTTAGAATTCACCCCAACAACACGTGTTCAAACGTGTCCCAAAAATGTTCATATGACGATAAATGATGCAGCATGGTTTGAAGGACCCACAGGTTATCATAAGTTCAATTTCTGCATGATTAGGTCAAATACATGGTACCACACCAATTTTATAGAATAATATGCAGGCCTTACAGAAAAATGAGAGTGATTTGTATTTGTTGATATAAAAAAGATGTAATATGGGAGTAGGCATCTCAAGGACAAAATGGAAATATAAGAATGTGATATAATATATGGATAGATGGCCAAGGACG
The DNA here is from genome assembly GCF_024610735.1 of Ursus americanus. NCBI lineage: Eukaryota > Metazoa > Chordata > Mammalia > Carnivora > Ursidae > Ursus > Ursus americanus. The sequence goes on along the minus strand of NC_142164.1, from coordinate 120,168,692 downwards.
TTTCCCAAGTGATTAATTCTTAGCAGGGGTCCAGGGGGCTCAACAAACAGAAGCAGGACTTACTTTTAATTGGGAATCACTATATATTCTGCTTTAACATGCTTCATGCATTAATTATTTTTTAGAAACCCACATTAGTCCAATTTCCAAATTAAAGGGGAAATGTGGTTGGGGAGTGAGGTGTGAATATAATTTGGCCATACTAAAAAATATAAATACAGAAGTACCAACAGCCAAGCATAATCACTAGACACGTAAAGTAAAAGATGAAAAAAAAAAAAATCAAATACTCCATCTCAGCTATGCCAATAAATACGCAGAACATAAATTTTCCTGTCAAAAGATACAGCACCAGGTAAGATAATAAAGATAAAATCTATCTGCATGCTTTTAAAATGATGCTGGCTAAAATTGTTTTCAAAGGAAAACAGTAAAATTAAGACATGAGGAAAGATCCAAGGCCAATGCAAATTGAAAGAAAGGTTGAGTGTTAATATTAGCATCAGACTAAACAGAATTGAGGTTCCAAAGGAGGACACAGGACAGGTGCAACTTCTGAGGTCTGCAGGGCTCTGCTGGGCACCTCCTCACCTAATGGTTCTGGCCCTTTCCTTCACATCTGCTGGGCATTATCCCATTTCAGAATACCATTTGGAATCCCATTTAAGAGTGTGTGAATACCACACACTCACCTGACAGTTTTGAGGATGAAACCCATTCTGGTTATTGAGGCCTGGGAGGTACGTCCTGGGAATGTTGGTGTTGAATGAAGATGAGACAGAAGATAGTCCATGAAAAAAATATAAAGCACATTTTTGTGCACGAAACAATATATTAAATGGCTAACACCCAAATCTGCTGTTTCCTGGTTTTGAACATTGCACAGAAGGATATGTGATGCTCACGGCCACTGCAACCACTTTGAGGACAACAGAATCCCAAACAGAAAGGCAAGAGCATCCCCAAGAAGTTGACCAACATCCCCGAATGGCTGAGCTCCTGAATTAACAGACTCTAGAGGTACCTTCTTGCCTCTTCCTCCTTACCTGAAAAACATCAACCACTCATTGTTCAAGTGGCTTTTATTTGGGTATATTTTTAATTGTGAAAGCATCTTAACTGCTATATTTATGTTTTGGGGAAAACAAAGCATAGTCCATGACAAAAACTATAAACCACATTTTTGTGTACAAAACAATATATCAAGTGGATAACATCAAAATCTGGCTGAAATAAACACAAAGATAAAACGATAAAAAGAGCTTGAGATACTACTCAACTATCGATATATTCAAGAACGTGAATAATGTCAAGGGCATTGCGTTGAGTAAAGAAAAAGCCAAGCTCAAGAGGTCATATGGTCTATGACTCCTCTTACAAAATATTCTCAAAGTAAGAACATTACAGGGAAGGGGAAGAAATTCGTGATTGGCAGGGATGAAGGATGGTGAGGAGGATGAAGGATGGTGAGGAGGATGAGGGATGGTTTCACTGTGAACAGGAGGCTGGGTGGCAGGGGAACAGTTCCATATCTCAATGGCGTTGGCTCCTCCATCCACTTGTGTGAACAAAATGGTGAGAGCTGGAAACACCCGCCCTGTCAATTTCAGCTTCTTGGTTTTGATAGTGTGCCAATGTTACATAGGATGTCACTAATGTGGGATCCAGGTGAAGGGTACACAGGACTTCTCCCTACTGCTTTTGCAAATGCCTGTGACTCTAGACTTATTTCCAAATTAAAAAAATTTTTTTTCAATGCAATATGAATAAAAGACTGTGAGGTGTGGTGTACCTGGCTGGAGATTAATCTTAATGCCCTAAACAATGCATTTTTCTTGTCATTTTCCAATACCACTAAAGAAGAAATTAAATCCAATAGCACATGGTGTTACTTTATAAATACTTGATGCTTTGTGCTATGCATATTTTGCTTACTTTTCCCTTTTAGGTATTTTTAAATGTTTACAATATGTGACACTTTTGTTTACACCTTATGCTTCTCTTGGAAATAAAATTCCACATTCAAAAGAACTCATTAACAGTATTGTTTATTATCACCTGCAATTACCAAAACAATTTTTCTCGATTTCACCCTTTTCGGGATTATATTTTTTTTCCTCTTACTCTCAGACCAACCAGCCTCTGATTTGCTTTTTTTGTTTCCCATCCCCCGGAGTGTCCTTCTATGCTTCCTCTTCAAACTGTTTGGTTGCTTTTATTTTTGTTCTCCCCTAAATAACAGAGACAGATCATATCTATTTTATGTCTAATGATTTCCCTGATTTAACACCTCAGCATGACTCAGCAGTCTGGAAATGAAAATACCAGCTAACTTTAAAACACAATTGACACAGACTTGAACAATTCACAGCAGCAACGTGGGATACAAAAAAACAAACACATTTCTTCCGAGTAGAAACAGTTTGAGAACCTAGCTTTCTTCGTAACATTTAAAAGTGGCATAAACATTGTGGGGAACGGGGCCTGATTGAGTTTGTATTTAATGTTCTAGAAGAAACTACTATACATATAGCTCTCTAAAATATCTTCATTAGGGGATAATGTGAAAAAAACCTTCAAAACAAAAATAGAAAATCTTGCAAGTTTATTGCTGATTAACTATCTTAAGCAAGTAGGCAGCACAATAAAATTCAATTTAGACCACTATTAACTCTGGGTAGAATTTAATTGGGAGGCAAACTAAATCCTGGATTATTGTTTCTGTCTAAAACGTGTGAGCTCAAAGATGGTACTTTTGTTAAAATGTAAATGCACTGTGGCTTTTTATTTTTTTAAGAGCAGAAAAATAAAAATCAAGAAGCACAGATTTTCAAGTATACAGAATAAAAGTTAATCACAAGCAGGCACATTTTTCTTCTCCAAATTAAAATATATTCCTAGAAGGTAAAGTTATTCTAATGACTATTTAATAAATACATTATGATATGCAATTCTTTATGAAGCAGGTGTAATTAAGAAAAATAGATTACACTGCTAGAATAAATTTGTAGTTTTCTTACACCTATTTTAAAAGTACGCTTTTCTGGGGTGCCTGGGTGGCTCAGTCGGTGAAGCATCTGCCTTCCGCTCAGGTCATGATCCCAGGGTCCTGGGATGGAGCCCCACATCGGGCTCCCTGCTCAGTGGGGAGTCTGCTTCTCCCTCTGGCCTCCCCCCTGCTCATGCTCTCTTTTTCTAATATAAATAAATAAGATCCTTTAAAAACATAAATATAGAAGTATATTTTTCAACTGATCATGTGGCATTATAGGTAAATGCATTTTGGCACAGCTTCTATGTCAAACTAGTCAAGGTTTTCAGGATACTTTTTTGAAACTGCAAGATCACTATATACTCCTTACATTTATCTGTTAATAATAGCATTTCATCTGCAACACCACAAGGTCACAGTCTGGTCTGTTCTTAAATCTTAACTCAGTGGGCTGTGAATGACAGGCCATCAGGCACTGTTAAAAATACTTTCAAAGTGGGAGACTTCCCTAATCCATGTGGCTATCAAAGAGACCTGTCCAGGTAATTGTTGGGGCCTAGAATGAGGAGTAGCTGGGGCACGGAAGACTTGGATGGATCTTTAATCCCACTGCCCTTGCATGGTCCCAGGCAAAGTTTGGGAGCCCTGGCATCCAGCACATCTGGGGAACAAGTGGACCCTCAAAGACAGTTTCTTCTTAGCTGTGTGTTAGTGTGCCAGTGTTCCCTCATTGCTAAGAAGCCAAGAGGGAGATGGACACAGGTTGATTCTTCCTTAGGCTAAGCCTGGAAGAGTGTGAGGACACTTGGGAACACAGAGCTGTTGACCAGGTACACCAGGAGACTAGAGATGCCACTAAAATCAATTAGCACATCAAAACGTGATGTTTCCTAAGTAGGGTTGCTATGAAGAATGTAAGGGTGTAACTATGTTTGCAAACCTGTCAAAATAATCCATTAATTCCATGGAGGAAGAAAGCCGTCCAATTGTACTAAGACGTGGAAAATGTATTTGAAAATAATTATGCAGCCAGTACAAAAAGGAAGTAATAAAAGGATATGTAAAATAAGCAAAAACAAACAAAACTCAAATAACAGAAGCACTCTTCTCTTTAAAAAAAAGGATTTTATTTACTTATTTGACAGAGAGAAAGAGAGAAAGCACAAGCAGGGGGGAGAGGCAGAGGGAAAGGGAGAAGCAGACTCCCTGCTGAGCAGGGAGACCCACATGGGGCTCGATCCCCTCACCCCGAGATCATGACCCAATCCCAGGTCATGACCCAAGTCAAAGGCAGATGTCCAACCAACAGAGCCACCCAGGTGCCCCACAGAAGCACTCTTCTAAAACCAATACCAGTAGGAGACTAAAAAGCAGATAGGAGAGTGCATTCCATCTGCATCATTATGCAACAATTTTTCTTTGAAGATTCTTGAAAATGCAATGAGATGAATAAATGTAAATGTATTACAACTACTGGAAAGGAACACATGAAATGGGAGCTCTTCAGTTGATAGCATGACTGTGTACTTGAGAAAATCTATTAAAAACCTATGAGAAGGTATAAGATAATTTGGTAAAGTTGCTGAAGACAAAGTAAATAAACAAAAATTCTTAGTTTTTACCTCTACTGCCTAGAAAGCAATATAGACACTCTATTCTAAATCCCATAATTATAGAAAAGAATACTGGAAGTGCATTTAATTAAAAAAAACATTAGGAAGAAGCATATCACATCCTACTGAAGGACACGAAACAAGATCTGAGCAAACAGAAGCACAAGCTATATTCTTTTTTTAAAAGTAATTTCTACATCCAACGTGGGGCTCGAACTCATGACCCCAAGATAAAGAGTTGCATGCTGTTCCAACTGAGCCAGTCAGGCTCCCCAGTACACGCTATATTCTCATTAGCTTCTATGACCTATCTCTGCATTGCACGCGTCACTCAACTAGAAATGTTCTGTTGCTCATAATACTTTTCTCAAACCTTAAAAAGATGTATGAGCAAATTCCCAAATTTAAGCTTTTCTCTTTTGTTCACTGTGAAGTGAGCTATAGAGATTAGCTCTGACATGGGAGGGCATGGTGGTGCCGAAAACTCAGTACAGAACCAGGACAAGCCTTCTTTCTTCCTTCCTGCCATCTGTCCCTCCATCTTATCCTCCCCTTCCTTCCTTCTTTCCTTCTCAACATTAACACCCCCCCCCCAAAAAGGAATAAGCAAAACCTCACTAGCTAAGTTTGCTAATTAAACAATTTATGCAACAGAAAGCCTAAAATGAACTAAGTTGAAAACAGAACATTTGAAAAATATATTTTAGAATAACTGGTGCATTTTTGTTTCTGTAATCTTTACTTTTTTTTTTAAGCCTTCTTTTTTTTTCTAAATTGATATAAAGTGGATATATAATGTGGTATTAGTTTCAGATGTACACCATAGCAAGAGGAAAAAACAGACTAAGATAGAAAGAAAATCATCCAGAGACACTGAGATGAGACTAGAAACAGTAAGAGCAAGCCATTGTGGAAAGTGAGACACGTATGTCATTAAACAAAGCAAACAAAAAGAAAGAAAAATCCTCTACACCTTTAAATGTATACACAGGACAGCAGCAAGCAGAGTGTGAGTTGCCCATCTTAACTTGCTCAGGTACCATCTTACAAAAGACATGCACTGTTGTTTTTATATCATCACAGAGTGGAGATTTCAGTGCACTACAAAAACAGGAACCACTTGCTTCAAATTCATTTTCCATGCAATTATGATTTCATAGTGTGAGAGTAAAATCAACAGGGTCCCACCACCACCCTCCTCTTAACTAGCTAATTAGCTAATGCCCCAGCTACATCCAGAGAATAAGCAGACAGGACCGGAAGGCATAGTGCAGGAAATTCAAATGCCACAATGCAAGACACAATGAATGAGCTGCTTGTGCTGAGAATAGCCGGGTGGCTGGCCACCTGCATGCTTATGGCCGCCCTCTCAGACCTGAGTGAACACAGCAGCTGGAGAGGATTTTGACTAACGAACTAAAAGGAATTCCCAGGACTCTCAAAGTCCTTGAGAGAGATTGCTCAGTTCCTTTGAGAGCTGCCTTTGTGATTGCTCGGTCCGCTCCAGCTGCCCTAACGTACACCACAGACAGGGCAGCTTAAACAGCAGGCGTGATCTCACCATTCTGGAAACCACTGGTTTCCATGTGGTTGGTGTCTGAGGAAGGCTCTCCTCCTGCTGTATAGATGCTTGGCTTCTAGCAGGGGCCTCATGTGGTGGAGACAGAAAGAGAGAGCTTCCTGGTGTCTCCTTTAACAGGGACATTAAACCTATAGGATCGGGGCTGCCCCATTATGATCTCATTTCTCCGCAATTATTTCTTTGGAGGCCCCATCTCCAAGGGGGCCACACTGGGAGTCAGGGCTTCAATGTATGAATTTGGGTGGGGGCACGCACATTCTGTCCATGAGAGTCCTCGTTCCACCGTTGACAACAGATTTTCCATAGGTCGGACGTAACGCAGCTTTCCTACTGTTGTGCATACACAGAGAATACATCAGCATAGGCAGAGACGTAACAGATGCTCAAGAAACAGCTGAGGTGTAGAAAGAACTGCAAGTATTCTATACACCTTGGAAGAGGAGGGACCTTTGGTTTCCTCCAAAGAGAACAAGGACACAGGTGGTCAGCAAGCACAGCAGGTGGTACTCAGAGAGTTATCACAGGACGGATTCAATGAAGATATGCTACACAGATGAACCAAAGTCTTGAAATAGGAGAGCTGGATGAACGGGAAGCACGTTCTCTGCAGGAGCACTGCCACGTGTCTGGATGAACTGCGTTTGGTGTCATGGATGCACATGAGTGAGGACCGGCGCTCCATGGAAAGGCGTGTGAGCAAGTCTGTAGGTTCCAGAGACGTTCACGCCTATTCTACAAGTCAGCATGGCACCACCCTCTCCACACATTTTACAAATGTCTACACTGACTGACTTAAGACGATAGGTTTATTGAGTGATATACTCCAACCTGTCCATCCTCTCATTACCAAATCAGTGCTCTGAGAAGGGGGACACAGATTTATCTGCATCTGACTCCAAATTGTGTTAAGTAGTTAGATTCACCAGCAAGCATCTTCCTTTTGCATTTATTTTAATTCCCTTTTGACTGTCATCCTTTCATGTTTTACCAACTCGGTTCCTCGGTTTTCTTTCCAACAAGGCCTACGAACAGGAAACAACAGAACGGCAGAATCCAAGTAACACCACACTTTCTAGGAAGTTTCAAACACTTGAGTCACCATTTGCAATTAGATAAAAAAATGTGATTGAGAGAAAATCAGCCTCCTTTGATTTGTTCTGAATCAGGAGTCTTGTCTTTCAAATTAAACTATAAAAATAGTTCCAGGGGTTCATGTCTTCATCATTAACAGGTCTTCAATTCCAGGATGTGCGAGGTGCAGTGTTAGCTACATGGGTGTCAATGAAGCCTGCAAGACTGTCGACATGACATCCTTCACAGACTTATAAAAACGCAAGGCGAAGTACCGTCTTTGATAACATAAGTAGCATTTGTAAGCACACCAGCTGACACAGAATAAGGAAGGAATCTTAGCTATTTGCCCATAGATGTTCTAGGGTAGGTCCTACAGAGGAACCTATATATGGACTCTAAAATAGGACAGGCTGCTTTCCATTTGGTTATTGCATGTTCCTGTGTCCACCTGTGTGCCCGTGTGCATTTAGTGTGATGGATGTTTGTGTGGTATATGTGTGCATGCATGTTTGTGTGTCCACGTGCATGTATGTGTGGAGTGTGTGCATGTGTGGTATGTGTACACATGCATGTTTGTGTGTCCACATGAATGCACGTGTGGAGTGTGTGCATGTGTGGTATGTGTACACGTGCATGTTTGTGTGTCCACGTGCATGCATGTGTGGAGTGTGTGCATGTGTGGTATATGTGCGCATACGTGTTTGTGTGTCAACGTGCATGTATGTGTGCATGTGTGGTATATGTGCACATACGTGTTTGTGTGTCCACGTGCATGCATGTGTGGAGTGTGTGCATGTGTGGTATATGTGCGCATACATGTTTGTGTGTCCATGTGCATGTATGTGTGGAGTGTGTGCATGTGTGGTATGTGTACACATACATGTTTGTGTGTCCACATGCATGCATGTGTGGAGTGTGTGCATGTGTGGTATGTGTACACGTGCATGTTTGTGTGTCCACGTGCATGCATGTGTGGAGTGTGTGCATGTGTGGTATATGTGCGCATACGTGTTTGTGTGTCCACGTGCATGCATGTGTGGAGTGTGTGCATGTGTGGTATATGTGCGCATACGTGTTTGTGTGTCCACGTGCATGCATGTGTGGAGTGTGTGCATGTGTGGTATATGTGCGCATACGTGTTTGTGTGTCCACGTGCATGCATGTGTGGAGTGTGTGCATGTGTGGTATATGTACGCATACATATTTTGTGTACAGGTGCATGTACATGTGGAATGTGTGCAGTTGTGTGGTGTATTTATGTATGCATGTTTGTGTGTACATGTCCATATATGTGTGGAGTGTGTGCGCATTTGTGTGGTACACATGCGTATGCATATTTGAGTACATGTGGGCTGTGTGGTATTTGCGTGCATGCATGTTTGTGTAAGTGTGCAATGTGTGTGCTTGCATGTTTGTGTACATGTCTGTGCATCTGTGGTGTAGGTGTGCATACAGGTTTGTGTAGGCGTGGAGTGTGTGCATGTGTGGTATATGCGTGCACACGTTTGTGTGTACAGGTGACTGCATATGCAGAGTGTGTGCACGTGTGGTGTGTGTGCATTTGTGTCTGTGCACATGCGGGGTGTGCATGTGTGGTGTGTGCATGTACATGTCTGTGTACATATGAAATGTGTGCATCTGTGTGGTATATGTGTGCATGCACATTTGTGTGTGCAGGTGCATGCATGTGTGGGTATGTATGTCCACGTGTGCATGCTTGTTTGCGTGTGTGCACGCACGTGTGGAGATGGGTTCCATTTACAGCTGACAGAGAAACACATTACGGCCTTTGTGGGGAGAAAGGCATCTATGCAAATCCAGCACTTGTGGCCTCGCTGCTGGAGAGGCCGGCCTCCGCGCTAAACCGCTCCAGCCTCAGCTCCGCTGGAGCAGTTACAAGCGCAGCTGTAGATTTACAGGCGCTACCACGCGGCTTCTCCCTAAATGTGCGCAAACTACGGCTGAGCCGGCGGACTAACGCAAAATGACCGTTTTGTTGTGATCGTTTTTTTTTCTACCTCCTTGACACGTCCCTTCTGGACTTAAAGTATACGTTCGCTCATGCCGCAAAGCATTCATCTCACGTTTGCCGATGCGAGAGTGACACACCCACTTAAATGATAAATCGGAAATCTAGAAATGGAACGCACACCCCTTGAAATAATCTACCATCCGAGGCAGGAAGCAAGCATGACTGAGTCTCCATACCGCTCAGAAGGTTAAGTGACAGTGAGGTGACCTGGAATAATATTCATTTACGCTTCTGGATTAGGAGGTCAGAGGCGGGTAATGCGTGCATATGCTGGGCTACTGACGCCAAGAATAATGTCTTCCGTGCTAAGGCTTGGGTTTTTTCACCACCACCGAAGAAACCTGAAGAAGAAAGGCATTTCCGTCAGCCCACTGTCCTTTGGTTTGGGGGCGATGTTGCCTGTGACTTCACAACGCTGAGAAAACCTCTGGCCACCATCTCTGTTGGGCGTGTGAGCTGGCCAGGGCTCTGCACGGCTGCCAGCAGAAGCCCATTCTGGCTGATTAAGCAGAGAATGTTGATTGAAAGAGATTGCACAGATCCTGAGATTTTGGGAAGGGCCAAGGACCAGGTTACAGGAAAACCTTCCAGGGATGACAGCCAATGTAAGCTTACGAATTGGTCTGGTGGAGACATTGCCACAGACACTTGGCGGGTGACTGCTAACTCGGAGTGATGCCATGCCTTAACTCAATGTTCTGAGCTCCTCCCGGGGCAGCTGTCACTTTGGAGAGCTGGACGCTACTCCTGCCATGGACACCCGTAAAAATGCTTTGATTGGAGGAGGCTGCATCACTGGTTTGGGTCCCAGCTGCAAGGGAAGCTAGGAATTTGAAATGTAGGGATTCATCCTGGAATAGATGAGACTCATGAAGCGAGAAATATGCCTAACACAGCCAGGGACCACCAACCAAGTCAAGAAACCGAAGATTTGCAATCCTCCATGGAAGAAATTTGTGCATGCACTGGGCTATGCCGTGATTGATGAATGCCTTCCCTCCTGCTACAGAAATTCAGCCTGAGTTACGGTTGGCTCTGAGAGGAATGGGTAGAGATAAACGGAATGGGAAGAATAATCCCAGTGTTGGTTTTGATGATGACAAATGAAATATAAGGACCTGTCCGTCTAATTAGATTACTAAAGAATGATCCCCCAGGTACCACATAATGTATCAGAGAGCTTAATTTAAATATGACTTATAAGCAAGGCATAACTGCGTAATACGTGGAAGAAACAAAATAGTTTCAAAGATGTAAGTGGTCATCGTACTGGAAATACAGGAATAATGAACTACTTTTCCGCTAAGGGATCTGCAGTGGAATGAACACTTCAAGATGAAGAAAGAAAAAAAATCTACTTCTCTTCAGAAAGGAGCAGTCTTTCATCCTGAGCCATGATGAAGTGGGATGTTCACAAGAAAAATAAGAGACTTCCAGATTAAACGAAAAAGCAAGTCATGCAGTTTCTCGGGAAACTGTAGCCTCAGAAGGAATGCAGCCAACGTAAGTCAGGGATACGCCCTTCTCTTATTTGCTTCAACTGCTACCACTTTGACAACACCGGATGGCGTGTGTCCTGGATCCCAGTGTTCGCCAGTGAAACTTCCTTGAAAATGGGGCGATGAGCGATAAATCCCTACCTGCTCACCGCCTCTTTGTCAAGAGTTTTTCTACCCTCCATTCTAACTGTTGGAGGAGAGAAGCCAAATGCTCGCACCCATTTCCACCAGATGATTTATTGATGGTAGGGTTCACTGGAACCACAGACTATCACGGTTCCCACACTGTAAATGACTTGGGTTTGCTGGTTCAATCCGTGCAGTAAAGAGGGGAGAAACAACACGCTTCTTCCACGGCTTGACTGATTGCAAGGAGCCCAGCTCCCCCCCGTGACTCTGCCTTTCGATTTACAAGCTGTTCCCAGACAAGCACCCAGCAGTCCCGACCTAAATAAAACAAAATTATTGATGAAAAATTTCCTTTTTTTCATGTTAAATATTTAAGAGTAGGTTTGTCTTAAATGATGCAGGAAAAGGGGGCACCTGGGTGGCGCTGGCCGTTAAGTGACCAACTCTTGATTTGCTCAGGTCGTCATCTCAGGGTTGTGAGATCAGCCCCGTGTCAGGCTCTGCACTCAGCAGGGTGTCTGCTGGAGATTCTCAGTCTCCCTTTCCCTCTGCCTCTGCCCCTCCCCACTGCCATGCACGCATGCTTTCTCTCTCAAAAAAATAAATTAAAAAATAATAATAATATTGCCAGAAAAGAACCACTGTAAAAAAGAAATATTTCTCCTTCATTGGCAAATATATGCTTATCATTGCAGTGTTTTAATTTAATGTTATAAAATTGTATTTCTAAAGTATCTTTGATCTTGAGAAGTCAGAAACATTGGCGGGGGGTGGGGTGGGAAAGCCAGAAGGAGGGAAGGAACACTTTAAGGAAATCCAGACGGGTCATGTGGTAAAACCAGAATACACATACTTTTCATTGAACGATAATGTTCTCACGACACATGAATTTGAGGAAATATGGTATACCATTTAAAATGATAATTTCTGAACATCAAAGGCAAGCTCGTGTTGGTGTTGGAGATTTTTATAAATGCAGGGCAATATAGAGAATGAAATTCAGAGGCTCCTCTTTGCCTACATCCTCGAACAATAGCCCCTGTCATTTGTGTATTTCTAGACTTATGTTACAGATATCGAAGGATAGGATTATTTGCAATATTTTTTAAAAACATTAAGTAGAGCATCAGGACCTAAATAAGTGTTTAGAGGCTGAAAAGAAACAAGTATGTCCTACTGCAAGATGCATCTTTAAAGAAAAGCATCAATTATATTTTAAGACATTAAACAGAGGCATTAGCCGGCTGCGGGTGCATTATGTTTTGCAACAATTCCGCGTCCAGTACACAGAGGGATGCGGAGAAGTAACTGTTAATGAGTCGTCTTTTATTTGGCAATCTTGCTCTAGTGAATTCCATAAGCAGAATAACAAAGGTTTAATTGTAGATTGTCACCATTGGAGTAACCAGGGTTTAACTGTAGACTGTCACTCAAGCCTTAGACCAATAAATTAGCACTTACCATGATTCCTACCACAGAACGCTTAAATGGCCATCTAGAATGGAGACTTCCCCACCACTTTAGAATCCCAAGCGATATGGCTGACCACACGCGGAGAAGAGACGCCAAAATGGCCAACTGTAAATATGTATATTTTTTGGAGACCCATCCTGAAGAGTTTGTCTGGGGTTGGGAAGGTGCACGGGGCTCCAATGGGCCATCATATCAAAGTATTTCCATTGTGCTTGCTCGTGCTGGTCTATCCAGTGGCACTGAATCCTTTAAAATAACGCTCTGTTTGTGGGAAAGAATGTCTGTCATCCTCTCGTGTTTCTCTGATGCCTTCTGCATCTCTCCATTGCAAGGTGGCACGGAGTTCCAACGTTTTTTACATTTAGAGTCTTGCGGTTTTGTGCTGATGAGATCATGCAAGCAAGTATTTCCAGCCATTTTTTTCTTGTCCCAGACCCACTGGTCTGATCTATGACACAGCTTGACTGTGCTGTTTTTAAACCTCTACAATCCTGTTATGCTTCCCTGCTTTTCTGTCTCATTCCTGAGAGGTGGCATTGGAGCCTGATGCAAACCTGTGTTTCAGGGGCTCGTGGTCGATGGAATAATGGGCCACTCTCCCAAAACGTCTATGCCCTGCTCCCCAGAACCTGTGAGTCAGCTAGGTTCACACGGCAAAGGAGAAGTAAGTCTGCACATAGAATTAAGGCAGCTAACCAACTGGCCTTGGGATTGAAAGAGAATCCTGGATTATCTAGGTTGGTCCGTGGTGACCGCAAAGGGCCTTAGAGTCGAAGCTGCAGGAGTAAGAGTTGCCGATGAGCAGCCATTGTCGCTGAAGATGGAGGAAGGGACTCCGTGTCAAGGAAAGTGGGGGTCTCTAGATACTGGAAAAGGCAAGACATTTTTTTTCTGCTAAAATGTGCAGAAGAAACACAGCCTTATTGATGGCTTGATTTAGCCCATTGAGAAATGCATCCAATTGGGATCTTGAGAACTGCATTCTAGCATTTTTTAAAGGCACTCAATAAGTTGGTGGTAATTTCTTACAACAGCAGTTGAGAACCAGTACACACTAAAGCTTCCTCTGACTAATTCTCCCTTTGACCTTGACCGGGACCTGTCCTACTACATTTGATACGTGTTTTAACTCCCTTCCTGTACTTTACTAAAAAAAAAAAAAATAGACATCCAGATTTATTCATTCTCAGATTACTCAGTGTTTATACTGAATGTGGCTAAAGGTTGTTTTTCTCATTACTTTGTGGTAAATGAATTAATACATTATATTGATAACTGACATTTTTTTGAATTGGTAGGGTGCCTGATATTCAAGACAAAAACTAAAAGCTTATTTTATGATATAGAGGCAATGCCGTTTAAGATAAAATGTAATATTTAGCCCCGATTTACTGCAATACAGTTTCTATTTTGTCCCTGTGTTCACTGTTCCAGTGCTATTAAAAAAAAAATCAAGCTAAGTCCAAGAAAACAAATTATGTAGTGCATTAAAAAATCTGACATGGAATGTTCCTGCAATACTTATTTGGACAATGCATAGGTTAATAGGAAGAAAAATTGTCAATTAAACAATTTATTTGCGAATTAAACAATTTTAGTGGATTGACTCTTTGAACTTCAAAGCTGAATATGCGATACCTATCATTCACATTTTAACAATGTTTGTGGGTGTAATATTAAATTTAGGGGTTTTTTAAAATCACATAAATAATGACACCGAAAGCATTCTTAGAACTTCTAGCTAATATGCTACTTTGAACGCTGAGTGTCAGACTCTTAATGGCAAAATGTCTATTATAGATCAGACAAGCACTCAGAAGCCTCTTGACAGAAAGAGGCAACTCTTAGCATAAAAGGAACGCGGTTTTCAGATCTTAACGAGCAGCTGGTATTGGCCTGAGAACTGTCAGATGCTGGGGGAGATGAGATGACCTCTCATTTTGGACTCTTGATGGTAGACCTGTCATCTTCTAACTCATTTCTGACTCTTGACTTTTATGACTGTATGGGTCAAAAGGACAAAAAGGGAAACCTTGGCGCAAGCTGTGAGTTGACATTTGAAGCCAATTGTATGTAGTTGAAAGCCAACAAATACCCCATTTTCAGGTGCTGAGTGCCATCTGTTAGGACCCTAAGGTGGCTCTTACGTTCTATGTGTTATCCTATGTGGGTTCATTCACCGCACGCAAGCGTGATCGCACTGAATGCACAGAATGACATCCCAGGGCACAGTCTGCAGAGACTCATGGAAAAATAGAACATCTTTTCTCACGTACTGCACGCACGTGTTGCTTGTAAAAGGATGCGTGCATACAATTTTTCTACAGGTTGATTTGGGAACGTACAGGAAGTGGGATGTGAGCTCTCAGTGATGAGAAAAGCACTGCATTTTGGAAAAGCGTACCAGTGTCTCTATAGAGGATGTTGCCTGGCTGATGTCACCTGAGGCCAGTCACCCATCCAGAAGTACCAGGGTGATGTTAACCCTTTTATTCTAAGGCCACTTGAAGAGCTGGGCATCACTCTTTGGAATGCTTGCCTGGGATGATTAATTTTAAGTGAATCATGCCTCTAGATACACTTTCAATCTCAACAGGAGATAGAGGGTGGAGGGGCATGTGTGGGCTCCAGGAGAGACAATCACATGCATCCAGGGGGTGGAGGGGCGTTCTGCCAAAGCCACGGTCTCACCTCAAACAGGTATGAGGAATCAGGAAAAAAAAAAAGTGGGAGACTGTGCCAAGAGTAAAAGAGTAAAAGAGATTCAAAGACATGACTATCCTGTGTAAAAGAACATATATTTTCTTCCGATGCCACTGAGGAAATGTGAATATAAATGACAGAATTTTATGACACCAGAAAATTTGCTTTATTTTCATTAGATGTGAGAAGGGAATCACTGTCCTGCTGGAAAGTGTTCTTTTATTTTTGGAGGCGCGCAGAAAATTATTTTGGGAAGAAATACTATGATGTCTGTATTTACTTGAATTGGTTATGATTATATACCTATAATATACCATACCTATATGTTTATATATTAATATTCTGTTTCTAAAGTAGGGGAGATTCTTTCCCCAGTGGCATTTCTAATTGTCTGGAGACAGCTGTTTTGTTTTGTTTTACAGGGGGGAAGGGAGGTCCTATAGGCTCCTAGTTGTTGGAGGCCAGCAAGGATGCTGAATCCCCTACAAGGCACAGGACAGCCCCACACAACAGATTTATAGGGCCTCAAATGATGAGAGTTTGTTTCCTCTATCTATCTATCTATCTATCTATCTATCTATCTATCCATCCATCCATCTATCCACTATCTATGTATCAATCATCCATCTATGGATCTACGTACGTAGGTATCTGTCTATTCATTTACCTATCCATCCATCATCTAACTACCTATCCATTATCTATCTATCCATCATCTATCCAACCACACATCATTTTTATCTATCTGTCTATCATCTATCCATCTATCTATCAATCAATCTATCATCTATCAATCTACCTACTTACCTACCTACACAACTATGTATGTGTGTCTTTGTAGCAACTCTGGAGGAATGTTAGCTTTTTCTTAAACCAAAATGATGGGTATTGAAAGTATGAATCTTTCTATGTTTATCTAATTTTGAAAATTTAATACAACAAATAAATAATGCAATACCTGGTCCCAGAAAAAGAAACACTTATTTAAAAATGCATACCATTATGAGAAACTGTAAATGTAAATTGCAGCAGAAATAAGTGTTATTTATCTCAGAAAAAAAGAGATTATTTTGGATAACTGACTGCTGATCACAGTAAGAATTCCAGGAGGCCCAAACTAAAAACAAGGCATCATCATTTAACAACCTAGAAATAAAAATAACTACCATCTTTGTTTTCATAAGCCAGGCTACAGAAAGAAGGTCACATAAGAACTTGATAGATACTTCAATCAAATTGTACCAGAAATAGGACACAGTAGAGTTATCATGCTTCATTTGGGAGAGAAATTCAGTAATGTTTAGATGGGAGAGAAATGAGGGATATAGATCGAGCCTGATAAAAGCAATCTCTGTTTCTTTTCATAGCAAAGGGTCTACAGAAGCACCTGGGTCCAATGGGAAGATACCCTAACAGAGCTTCAGGCACAGAAGTATATAGAAGCCTTTTGGAAAAAGACTCCTCCTGGAAAAGGAAATAGATCTAAATTTATTTAGAGCCGTAACTTAAAGCAAGACTACTCTTTACAACTACAGGAAGAAAAGATTCCATCAGAACAGTTCTGTGAGTTATGTTGCACAGGAGAAAACAGGATGAACTTAAAGATGTCCCATAAAAATTAAGTGAAGCCTCTAAGATCCCCGGGCATGAAACTGAAGACACTCCCAACTTTGGCACAGGATTAAATTTTTGTGAAATTCTGTGTAGTTGGGTTCTCTGGTACCCTCAGGCTAAACTGTGATTGGGTGACTATGTTTCCTGCATTAGTGAACTAATGTGTGTATTCATTGATTTATGCCCTTTGGGGCTATAAATAGAACTAATTTGTTTTTGGAAATCGACGTGCATAAATAAAAGTCATAGATTTTAAATCTACAGTTCAATCAGTCTTAGCAAATATGTGTCAATGCATCATATAGACATCACCCATACAAGTATACATTGTCCATAGCAAAAGGAAGTATATTCCCACCATGGCACAAAAACCACATTCTGGTCAACCCGGGCTATCCCTAAGAAGTGACCACAGTTCTATCATTCGATACCCTAGGGTAGTGATGCCTCATCTTGAAACTTGAATGAATGGGATCCTACAGTGTACATTCTCTTCTTCTCAACCTTCTTTGACTTCACATACATTTTGGGATGGACCCATTTCGTTGTGTTTGTCCGCCATTTTTTTTTCATATTGGCTATCGAAGAGCCTCCTGTTATGTGAAAAATACTACAATTTGGTTGTCCATTCTCCTGGCTTCTTCTAGTGTGGTGCCATTAAGAATAACGTTGCTACCAACATTCATGGATGAGTCTATTGGAAGTACACACTTTTGTTTTTCTTGGGTAAGTGTCCAGAAGTAAAATGATGTGGTCATAGGGTATGTGGGGATAATTTGACAACAACTACAAAACTGTCCGCTCTTCTTGACCACTCTTCAGTGGCTTTTTTTTCTTTGCCATTTGTATACTATCTGTTGGGACATATACGCTGAAGTCCTTTGAAAAAGTATTTGTATTTGCTAAAATATTTAAATTATAAATTTAAGTATACATGCATTCATACCAATATATATTAGTACAAATAATTTATCCTCTATATGTGTGATAAATAATTTATTTAAGCACATCATGAGATTCAACGAATTTTTATGTATCTCTATATAATGCTTATTTATCTGCTCCTAAATTAATCTTGATAAAATTCATTTTATCGATAGATGTGCTATGGATATCTTCTCCCAATCTACATGGGATAACTAAAACACAGTATTTAATAGTTTGTGGGATGTATCCAATGCAATGACTAGTAATCTTGCATCGCATTGTGTATATATTAGAAGAAAAGAAATGTGATATGTCAGGAATCAAATTTTCCAACCTAAGAAACTAGATAAAAGAAGAGCCAATTAAAAAACAGAGAGGAGAAAAGCATGGATTATTTATATAATAAAAGGAGCTCAAGCTAAATCAAAGTAAGTAGAAGGAAATGTAGAGTGGCAATCCACTAAATATGAAACAATAGAGATATTCTACAAAACCCAAACCTTATTTCTTTCAGAAGATCTGAGTGTTAGCACCTGTGAATTATCCCTACCAAAGGCCCCACAGTCAAGATAAAGCACATTTCCATGAGCTGGGCCAGTGGCCTGATATCATTGGGAGTTCATTCCCCTCCATCCCTAACCCCAACTGATCTATCAGTCCATACGTTTTGGCTAGAACTTCTTATCAGTGGAAGCATACGATGCGTGCTCATTTGTGCCCAGCTTACTCACTCAACACTGTATTTCCCCCATTCCTCCATGGGCACGTAGGCACTAGAAAAGTCCTTCGGCTCTACTTTGTTTTCTTTAATCAGCTGTATTTCCCCCAGCTTGACTGATACATTAACTGACAACTAAAAAGAGTACATACCTAAAGTGTATGTCATGATTTAATACACATATACATTGTGGAATTACCATAATATGAAGCTAATTAACATGTCCAAATGGGTAACGTGTGTGTGTGTGTGTGTGTGTGTGTGTTGTGTGAACACCTGAGGTCTCCTATCTTGATAATGTTCAAGCATACAATACAGTGCTGCTAACTATATAGTCACCATGCTGTGCACTGGATCCCAGAAATCTTATCACTGGAAGTTCATACCCTCTGTTAGTTGCCCATCTCTCCTACCCACCCCCCAGCCCCTGGAAACTGCCAATCAACTCTCTCCTTTTATGAGTTGAGATCTCTCAGATTCCACACCTCAGTGAGATCATGCAGAATTTGTCCTTCTGTGTGTGGGTGAAAGTCCTTCAGGGCCACCCATGTTGCCATAAATGGCAGAATCCTTCTTTTGAATGGCGGGCTACTATTCCATTGCATATGTATGTGTAGACAGCATCACATGTTCTTTTATTATTTTTAACATTTTTATTCAAGTATAGTTAGCATGAAGTGCGGTATTAGCGTCAGGTGTACAATGCAACGATTCAGCCACTTCTACCCACGACTCGGGGCTCATCACCATTAAGTGTACCCTTAGAAAATCACATGTTCTTTATCTAGTCATTCATCAACGGACACTGAGATGGTTTCCAAGCCTTAGTGACCGTGCATAAGGCTGCACCGGACATTTCTTGGGAAGGGGGTTGCAGGATCCGTTACTGGGTAGACTACATTGTTACCTTTCCAGTCACCTGCTGCTGGGTATTCAGTATCTCACCGTTATTACTGTAGGCGCCATAAACAGTCACGCACACGTTGTTGGGAAAAAACACGCTTTGATCTCTGAGTAAATACCTAGGGGTAGGATGTCTGTGTCAGGTATAAAGTTCGTATTTCGCTTTATAAGACTAAGCGCGAGCTTGTTCTGAAGCAATGGAATCATTTACATCCCCCCCAGCAATGTATGAGTGCTATCTGCCAATGCTGGGACTTTACCCGTTTTATTCAGTGTGCATGAATATTTGCGTTTGGATTTAATTTGCATTTCGCTAATAAATGATGTCATCTATCAATTAATGCACTTCACATGTATATATGTTTTGAGTTAAATTTATCATTCATGCATTTTTAATTTATCATCTACATATTTTTTGAATTGAATTTTTTGTTGAAGTGTTTGTTCCTTAGGCCATTAAAATTTTGTGTAAATGTATTATTTCTCTTCTTATCAAGTTTTTTAAACATCGATTCTGTATGTAAACTCTTTGTTAGCTACAGATGTTGCAAATATTTTCTCCCAGTCTGTGACTCCTATCTTCCTTTCAAAGATCAAAACATTTTAGGGGCATCTGGGTGGCTCAGTCAGTTGGGCGTCTGCCTTCAGATCAGGTCGTAATCTCAGGGTCCTGGGATCGAGTCCCACATTGGGCTCCTTGCTCAGCGGGGAGCCTGCCACACACCCTGCTTCTGCCTTCTCTCTGACAAATAAATAAAATCTTTAAAAAAAAGAAAATTCTAAAAGTTTAAGAAAAAGATCGACATATTTTAATTTTAATGAAAACTGTATGTTTATTTTCTTACTGTGGGTATGTACAATTTAAAAGATCTTTTCCTTCTTCAGTGACACAAACACCTTTCTCTTAAATTTAATTTTTAACACATTCTATACTTTAAAAAAATTTTTTTGGAATATTTTATTTTTAAGTAATCTCTACACCAGTGTGGGGTTTGAACTCACAACCTGAGATCAAGAGTTGCGTGCTGTACGGACTGAGCGAGCCAGGTGTTCCATATTTTATACTTTTAAATGTAACTGGATTGATGATCCATTTAGAATTCATTTTTCTGCATGCTCTGAGGAAAATCTGAGGTTGATCTTTTTTCCCCATTTGGGTTCTCAGTTGCTAGAGCAGCATTTGAAAAGCATATCAAAAGCACAGTGATTATGCTTACCTACTGGTTTTTTAAATATTTTGCATAAGATTACAAGAAAATTTTTTTTCTTAAATCTCTAGTAGAAGGCATCAGAAAAATTACATGGCCTTCGAGTTTTTATTGAAGCTTTTTTTTTTTTTTTAAGATTTTATTTATTTATCTAGAGAAAGGTCACACTCAAGCAGGGGGAGGGACAGAGGGAGTGATAGAGGAGAATCTCAAACAGACTCTGCACTGAGCCAGAGCCCAACGTGGGGCTCAGTCTCTCGACCCTGAGATCATGCCCTGAGCCAAAACCAAGAGTCAGACGCTTAACTGACTGAGCCACCCAGGCGTCCGGAAGCTTATTCAAATAAAAATTCAATTTTAAATATGTGCTTAAGCCTATTCAGTCCATATTAAGTACTTTAATAAGGACTGAAACCCATTTAGGATTTCTTGTTCTCCTATGTCATTTTAGGTAATTTGTGTCTTTCAAGAATTTGTCCATTCCAAACAGGTGGTCTTACTTTATTGGCATACGGTTGTTATTCATGTTTCAATATTATCTTCCACATGTCTGCATGGTTGGAATGGTGACTCTTGACTTATTACTGATACTGGCAATTTTTAAGACTCCCTTTGTTATGATGTCTCATTACATCATAGTAGCTTAGCTACTTTTACAAAGAATTCAGCTTTTCTAAAATATGATATGAGATTCACAATACGCTGTAACAAAGAGAGTCCCTTGTATCTTACCCCACTTATGCAAAGTTCTTATGAACTATGGTACGATGTCATTACCAGGGCTTTGAAATCGATCCAACACTTCTGTTAACACCACCACAGACCTTATTCAGATTTCACCATATTTTACATGAACTCTGTGTGTGTGTGTGTGTGTGTCTGTGTGTGCGGAAAAGAATAAACTTTGGACTTTGGTAATGATTCGGTTTCCAATTTCAATGATGCAATATTTATTTTCTCATTCCTTCCACCTATTTTCCATTAAACTTGCTCTTTTTTTTTTTTTTTTTTTTTGCCAGCTAGGTGAAAACTTGGCTGATTTTATATAATTTTGTATTTCTAAGTATTTAAAGACACAAGTTTTCCACCATGTTCTGCTTTGTGTGCAAGCAACAAATTTTGATAGATTTTTATTTCATTGTCTGTCAGTACAAAATATTTTTTAAATTTCCTGAGAGACGTTTTCTTTTGACTAATTCAGAACTGTGCATGTTGTTCAATTCCTAAATATTTGCAGATTGCCTACATATGCGGTGTTCATCAACTTCTAATTTAACCCCACTGTGATCAGTAATTAAGTGGAACACCAGAAAATATTTGATCAAAACAAGGAGCAGAGGAAGGAAAAATGCTGTTTGAACTTGATGAAAGATCATGAGAAAAATTCTCAAAACACTATATATTCTGACTTTTGAAAAATGGTAAGTTTCTGGAGCTCTCATACAGAATATGGAGAATTCTGAGTTTGATCATGGTATAAGCGAATTATTTTGCAGTTGGTTGAGTGACGATCTTCAGAAAGTGCCTAGGAGTGCTTCTAATTATCAAGCTGCAGGGAGTTCCTTAGGGCCACACAAAAAAGGACATTTCCCCTGGCTCTCTCCCATCTCACAAGATTCTCCCAAGCTTGCAGGAAGACATAAAAGGCACGTTCATTCCACACATGGCAGCTTGCTTGGAGCAGTATTTTACATTGTAGAGAAAACTACAATGACCAGGCAAATGACAATGAAATTTAACGGAGAAAGGCTAAACTCTTGCATTGCATTTTTTAAAGGTAGGTTTGGGAACTCCTCATTAATCCACTGAACAGAGGCATGATGTCATGAGCAAGGTGTTCACAGCTCACAATGCCGGGTAGCTCGTACCTGGGTGTCACAAGTCATTCTGATGGTCATATTTTAGGACACATGCTAAAGGAGCCCACATCTTGGGTCTCAGAAAAGACATATGTGGGATGAGAGATGCTTTTCAGTACTGGATATTGGAGGAGCTGACATCTGGAAGAGGGGTGTGTGCATTCGCAAAGAAAGAGAAGAATGGGTGATTAGAAACTGCAGGGAGAGGGACGAGGCTTTACCCAAGGACAGATGGTACGGTGATGAACACTGTTCTTGGCTAGAGAGAACCGTCTTGTGAGCCCATCAGCTCCCGGCCCGGGAAGACATTTCCAAATGAGAGGCTATTTGCCAACGGTGACAGAGGGGAAGCAGAAACGTGGAGTGCATGTCAGGACAGATGAGTAAACAGGTCAGTGAGTAGGACGCCGGTTCTTATAGCCATTTTGGGATCGACGGATCTTGTGTGAAATGGACGAGGCACTGGGGAGAACACAAATGAGCCCAAAGAACCCAAGAGCCAGGCTGGTGATGAGATTGCTGTTCCTGGCCCACCCTTCTTGGCCAGATTGAAGGATCTATAATGCTACCTCCCATGGGGTCAAGTCCTGGTATGAGCATCACCACCAGTATCACAACAATCACCACCAGCTACGTCAAAGCAAAGGTGGACAACTTCCCCAAGATGCAGGTATCAGCTCTCCCAGTGGCCAGGGCTGCAAATACAGCCATTTAGATATCAGGGGACACTTCCTTCTTTGTCCCTGCTTGCAAGTGACAGGTCTGCTTTATTTCATCATTCTTCAGCTTTTTCACACGACTGCAGATCAGAGTCCTCACTATAACCAACTCTTGTGATACAACAGGAAAGACAGAACTATACAGCACATAGTTCTTAGAGCCAGTATAGAAGGTATGTATTGCTTGCTACCAGTGGAGTAATTTGGACAAGGTATGCAATGCCTGCAATATTTACTACTGTCCCTTTCTAGAAAGGTTTTTGGAATGTGTTTGCTGATCCTTGCTCTAAACAAATGTTTTCAGGGCATAGGGTATCATGTGGGATTATTTGGTTCTACAGGGTCATGAGTAAATTCAATGGGCTTTTTAAAAATAATTTATGGTCTTACTACATTGTTGGTGGGAATGCAAGTTGGTACAGCCACTCTGTAACACAGTGTGGAGGTCCCTCAAAAAGTTAAAAATAGAGCTACCCTATGACGCAGCAATTGCACTACTGGGTATTTACCCCAAAGATACAGACGTAGTGAAGAGAAGGGCCATATGCACCCCAATGTTCATAGCAGCATTGTCCACAACAGCTAAATTGTGGAAGGAGCGGAGATGCCCTTCAACAGATGACTGGATTAAGAAGATGTGGTCCATATATACAAGGGAATATTACTCAGCCATCAAAAAGAACGATTTCACAACATTTGCAGCAACATGGATGGGACTGGAGGAGATAATGCTAAGTGAAATAAGTCAAGCAGAGAAAGACAATTATCATATGGTTTCACTCATTTATGGAACATATGAAGTAGGAAGATCGGTAGGAGAAGAAAGGGAAGAAGAAGGGGGTAAACAGAAGGGGAATGAAGCATGAGAGACTATGGACTCTGGGAAACAAACTGAGGGCTTCAGAGGGGAGGGGGTGGGGGATCAGGATAGGCTGGTGATGGGTAGTAAGGACGGCACATATCACATGGTGCACTGGGTGTTATATGCAAGAAATGAATCATAGAACTTTACATCAAAAACTAGGGATGTACTGTATGGTGACTAACATAATATAATAAAAAATATTATTATTAAAAATCAATAAATAATATTAATACAATGGGAATCCTATCAACATCAATAATATAGCAAACTATTCATGTTGCTCAGTAAATGCCTTATAATTTTCCTTATATATATATGGCAGTTCTTTTTCCTTCCCCCAAACCCCAAATCTTGAGAAATTAGGAAACCCGTAAACCTTGGCACAATTATTTGTCAGGTGCAGAAGGTGTTCAGAAAAAGGGCATTTCCAAATTCCATAGGAAGGCGTTTTATTAGAGCCTTCCTTTCCCCCTCAAACTGCCTGCACTTCTTTCATTCTTCTAAAACTAAACAAACTGGACCGGTAGTGTTCCTTTTCAGAAGACGGCTGTCCATTCTGTGCTATGACTCAGCACAAAAGTTAGTAAGGAGACAGTGGCACTACCCCCTGGTTTGCAAAGGTCAACAGCAAAGGGTGGTATCAGAAAGGATCCCATGTCCTCTCTCATCGTTGAGTGAAGAGCTAATGATTTGACCACAGACTTTAGAAAGATCTGCCCATAGAGCGAAACAAAGGGATGCTATTTTCTAAGAAGCTATTATTAAGTCACGGCCTATAACTGATGTGCTGTTCTTCACCCAGATGACATTTTTGCCATCTGTCCACTGAAGCAAGAAATGCTTTGCACTGAAGCCGCCTTAGGGTTTTTATTTTCCTTAAACTACAGGTCAAGTTTGCTGGTTACCAATCACGGTGTGATATGTGAAAACAAATGCATAAGGGCGGATGTGAATTTCTATATTCCACGGAGCCTGAATTTGGCATTGTGCTATGAAATTTTCTTTGATGGAGCCAAAGAGGGGAAAAGAAAGCTGAGTTTGAGGGGGAAAAAGTCTAGGAAGAGCTAATAAGCTACACTGACTGATGTAAATTTGCTATCAGGTACCACCTTTTACAGAAATAGGTAACATAGTTTTCCTCCACAGTTTAAGCACATTGTGGATGAAGTTCAGCAAAGTCAGCTAAAGTGATGAACCCTGGAACTTTATGGTCTTTGTAAAGAAATTACCTCATATAGAAAGAAAAAGCTAAGCAAATAGCCCCATGAATGACGATGACAAAATGCACTGCTCTAAGTGAGGGCTCAAGCCAAGTACTAAATAGGGAATTAGGCTTATTGATTATGGACCCCAAGAGGAGTCTTCTCAACATATGAAAGGCTACAATGATGGTCAAGTCCCCAGGGGATGGTAGACAATTTGGAAAGAGATCTCCTCGAAAGCTGTACAGAAGAGAGTTTACTTACAAAGGTTGGAGAAGACTGCACTCAACAATCCCCACTGTGTGTTTACACTAGCAAAATTATTAAGTTTTAATTACCAGCCTGGGGGTCTGAAGGGGTAGGGGAGGGAAGGTGTTCATCAGAGCCTGTGGAACTTTGGAGTACTGCAGGTAAGCAGAACCATGGAAAAACCAACAAGCAATCTCAATGGAGGGCACCAGTCCTTCTACATTAAAACACATTAACAATCTTTTCTCAGTAAAATGCACCATATTGTTGCACATATACATATACAAATTCAACAAAGACAAAGACCAGAAATTGACCCAACCACATATGAAAATGAAGTCAATAAAATACTGATACCACCAGTCAATGGGAACTTTTTGGGAAACCGGAATAGATTCCCTATTTCACACAATGCATAGAGTCCAAATGCATTACAATTGTAAATGGAAAAAAATGGAAAATGTACAATTTTAGAAATAGAGATAAAATAACTTCTGTACAACCTGGATATAAAGAATGCTTTGAAACTGATTCAAAGTCCAAATGCAATTAGATGGATGAATATAGATATAGATAGACATGGATGGAAATAGATATAGATAGATATAAAGATAAATGGATAAATACGAGATAACAGGCAGATAGATATTGACATGGATATCACAGGAGTTAATTTATATATTTGCTTTTTGACTTACTGCATAAACACTAGAAATGTTTGAATAAACCAAATGTTATATTTAAGAAGGATTAAAGGAAAAAAACATACTGTTTGAACATCCCACATAATGAATAGGATAAACAAAATTTCTATCATATATAAGAATTCAGAAGAGAAAGAAAGAGAGAAGAGAGAACATTGTATTGTGTATTTCTGTTAAGAGAGTAGATCCCATGTTAAGTCCTCTTACCGCAGCAAAATAAAAGTAAGTATTAAAAACAATAACTACAAAGGAAGTTGAAAGAAATGAAATAAAAGGGGTGCCTGGGTGGCTCAGTGAGCTAAGCATCTGCATTCAGCTTAGGTCATGATCCCAGGGTCCTGGGACCTAGCCCCAGATCAGGCTCCCTGCTCAGCAGGGAATCTGCTTCTCCCTCTGCCTCTGCCACTGCCCTGGCTTGTGCTCTCTCTCTGTCATGTAAATAAATAAAATCTTTTTAAAAAAATGAAATAAAATAAAATGTACTGGTTGTCACACTGAATGTAAATGGGTTATATTTCCTGTTAAAAAATGGAAAGTGCAACTTTGTAATTTTAAAATTACTCAAAATGTTTAGATTGATTACCAGAAACCTACCTAAAGCATAGATATAAATAAGGTTGAATATTAAGCGATGGACAAAAAGGTACCGGCTGAATGCAAATAAAAAGAATGTAACTGAGGTCATATGAGCATCAGAGATGTGGAGTTTTCAGTTAAGCATGGTAACCGGAATCAAAACAACTTTTAATGAGTGAACACGGCATTTCTTTTTTTTAATAAAGATTTTATTTATTTATTTGAGAGAGAGAGAGCAAGCACGAGTGGGGGGGGAGGGGGCAGAGGGAGAAGCAGACTCCCCACTGAGCAGGGAGCCTGATGCTAGCTCGACCCCAGGACCATGACTTGAGCCAAGGGCAGATGCTTAACCGACTGAGCCACAAGGTGCCGCATGAACATGGCATTTCTGATGCTCTGTCATAAGTCTGTATATATTACCAACTGACAGTTACCATATAAATGAGAAATAATCAGAAAATGATAAAAATGAAATCTAAAGCACACAACACACCTCATTCAGGCTGGGCAGATTTAGTACAAAACAAAAGTAAAGAGAAAATGAGTCCTAACATGAATCATTTGCTTTTGTGTCCACATCCATACTCATGGAGGGATGCTTCAGTCCTCTATAAGAGAACCTACTGTTTAATACATCAACGGAACGTGCATAAACATCAATGCTTTGAAAATTTGCGGGTCAACATCTGTCTCCATAACTCAATAAAAATAAAATGGCATCCAATAAAAGTTCATCAAGAAAACGCTTAGTCGTTGAAAAACACACTTCCAAATAACGCTGTCATAGAAGCAACTACCAAAGAACCACAAATTCACTCTCTGCCAGATACACATTGGGATGATGGTAGCTCAGTACAGGGCCCAGTGTTTCCTGAAAAAACAACACAGAACAAGAGCAGATACAACCACACAACAACACCAACCTCCACGTGACTTTACCGCAAGCCATGTCTACTCTTCAAGTTAATTACTATGTACTAAAAGAAGAAAAAAAACCCCACTCCAATTCCAGAGAATTCCCTCATTGCTCTTGCAGGGCTGCATGGCAAAGATGGACAGTCAAAGATGGACAGGACCGTAGGGAAGAGTGAAAGTAAAGCTATTCCACAGCATGCATACTGTACATTGGAAATACTTTTGAAGTCCTTATTTAAAACACTAACTACAATAAAAAGGAGGTGATGTACTAACACAGAAAGACTACACTAGAGTAAAAGCAATGGAACTCAATTCTTTGAGTATTGGGCACATAATGTATCCCCCTGGCACTGGGGCTCCTAATTTCTGAAATTAGTACGTAGGTTGACTTTTCTTTAAAGGTTTATTTATTTGAGAGAGAGAGTGTGTGCGTGCACAGGCACAAGTGGGGGGAGGGGCAGAGGGAGAGAATCTTTCCAGCACACTCCCCACTGAGGACAGAGCCTGACTTGGGGCTTGATCCCATGACCCATGAGATCATGACTTGAGCTGAAATCAAGAGTCAGATGCTTAACCGTCTGAGCTACCCAGGTGCCCCTTGACTTGATCATTTTAATCCAAGTCCATGGATTGTCTTCAAGGGGGTCATTTGATATAGATGTGCATGCCCGAATCTCTGCTTTAGAATCTCAATGTTACGTATGGCTCAGAAAAAGCCAGGAAGTACTGTCCTAGGGAACCCACCTGGTCCCTCTCGGTGCTCACGTCATCGGATTTCAGCAGAAGATAATGGGGGCTCTGGTACAATCTGAGAATCTTGTAGAATCTGAGACAGTATTTGAGTTTGAAAATAAACAATTCAGCTCATTAAATTATTTTCACTCATCAAGTGTTCCTTTTTTTTTTTTTCTGTCTTTGATAAATACCACAAGGGCATTACATCATTCTATAAAAAGGGGAGCATACATTCAGATAATAGCCTTTAGCCTCCCCAAATTCTCTTCCCTGGTTCCTGTGCGGTTTGCTCAGACTATGTCTTCCCTGCTGGCCAAAGTGAAATATGCTGGTCTTCAGGTATAAAGGCTTACACATCTCAATTCAATAAGCTTAGACACTGACTTTGAACAACCTAAAAAGAATAGCATCATTTCTGCTTAATTGTGCATTCTTTCATAGAATACTGGAATTCTCATAGCATATTTGCCTCCTTATTATATTTTCTTAATATTTTCACTCCAAAGGCAAAAGAGAACTGAAATATAACCATGGAGAAGCTATCCAGCTGCATAATGACATAGTAGCTCAAAGCTATAACCAACAAATATGATTCTGAAAAGCTATTTTGCCAGCATAATATAACCCAATAATAATGCACCATGCTTTTAGTTTGGGGGACGCTTATGCACACTTCCACAGTGATTGCTCAATTCTGCAGGCGGCGTCCTTGCAGTTAAAATCAAATCCACTGTTCTGGCTAACAAGGGACTGGAGACAGAGTGTTCCAAAACCATCTCCGATATGTGGCAATATTACCCATTTTCGGTCCAATATATTTGATTATAGGATCATCTTAGAGTGCTCTCAGATACTCAGCAAATTGGCTGTTCAAAGAGGCGGTCGATTTATCACATTTACCAATTGTTTAATACTAAATCTATGAGTTTGAGGTGAAATTGGATTAAACAGCTCACTTTCACCACTGACACTTACTAGCTCACTATATCTATACTGATACTCAAAACATTAGAACTTCTGTCAATTATGCAAAAATCGGGGACTTGCTACTTACAATCAAATGCAAAGATGTTTTTTCTAAGGTAAAACAACTTGGAATTTGTAACGGGAGGCATGGCATACATAATGTTACGGCATGAATTATTATGGTATAATTTATTCCTAAATACATTTTAATAGAGTCAAGTAAGTCTTTATACTCTATTTTCCTGTACCAGGAAGATTAAAATTAATGTCAAAAGCTGCTTTTTTTTCATAGACTGATAAATGCAACTCTCATAAGTTGCTCATTCAGTTCACTGAAGCAGCCATTGAGTATCATGCTACTAGTATTATTCCAATTTTTAGATGAGGAAACTGAGTCTCATAACTTCCAACTTCCAGCTAGCTAGTAAATTATAGGACTAGACACATTTTCATCTAGCCAGTAAATAGTATCTCAAGTCAGGAAGTCTCACCAAGAATCCTGTGCTTTTATTCAATTGGATTTAATTATAAATGTAATTATATGTTTTTCCAGTTCATTACACAAATATCATCATTTGGACATAAACCAATTTACAGAAGGTAGATGAGGATGTAATACACCTCTAAGAAAGACAGAAAGGAAATGTAATTATAAACAGAGTATCCAAGAAGGTCAAAGGCTGGAAGGAAACAAAATTTGGGGTCATAAAGGAAAAAATACGAACGAGGAGCAGGTGATCCTTCCTGGTAAATCTACAAGGATCAGCTCTAGATAGATGGAAGCAGTGAAATCTTTTCTTGACAAGAGAGGAAAGAAATCAGTAAAGAAATGGAGGAAGTTTTGATAAGATCTGGGCTATCCAATATGGTAGCCCTTAGCCATATATGGATATTTAAACTTCAGTTAATTAAACAACTAACGGTTGCGTGCGTGAGTTACACTTGCCACATTTCAAGGCTCAGTAGCCACACGTGGCTAGTAGATACAATATTGGACAGGACAAGGTTAGAATATCTCCATTACCCCAAAAAGTTCTCTTCCACTGTGCTGGTCTCAGAAAAATGAGAGAATAGAATAGTATCAACATGTCTCCCTCAGGAGTTAGCTTTCAGATAAATAGCTTAATGCAAAGACCAGGGAAGGTCTGAACTGATAGCCTTAAACCTACTTAAAAAATATAACTACTCAGATATGTATTTTTTTAAAAAGGACATTACTATGGATGAACTGCTTAAAAATCACGTCTTAAATTGAGTAACACACACCTTTTGTCTGATGTCAATCATTCATAAATCATACAAGGATAGTAATTTAGGGATAGGAGAAAAGTGATCTGCAAAAAATAGGTAAAATGGCGTTAAACTTGAAATTACTGGTTCCTAGTAAGGGATTTCCATTTCTAGATATTTTATTTTATTTATTTTATTTTATTTTACTTTACTTTTTTTAAAGTAGGCTCCAATGTGGAGCTTGAACTCAATGACTCTGAGATCATGACCTGAGTTGACATCAAGAGTAGGACGATTGACTGAGCCACTCAAGTGCCCCATGTCTAGATAATTTTAAGGGAACCAAATTATTTGCCAACAGAGGCAGCTGACCACTCTGTCCCTCTTTCTTTTTCCAGTTTCTCAGATTATTTCCTCCTCCTGCAATACCTAGAACTCAAAGCCATGTGCTATTTCGCTTCTCAACACCTTCCAAACGGCCCTTGAGTTGTGTGAGTTCACAGATCTTCAGATTAAAAACACACGAGTGCTTCTCAACTGTTACCAAACACAACACTGTGCATTAAAAAAAAACAACGTCCAATTTTACCTAATAAAATTTTCTTCTTGACATATCTCAGTAGGTTTAAAATAGCATGAGGGATAAACGATTAAAATATGTTGATGGTGTGCATGAAAAACAAAATAAAGGAAAAATATCATCCCCTTCTGACTGTTGGAATGACATTCTAGTTCCCAAAGGGAGCTGTTCCCACCAGGCTACCATGTTATAAAGCAGAAGTGAGATGGCTTCTGTGCCCTTGTATGTGTCCCACCAGACCAGACATGCAGGCTATCTACCTGGCTAGTCTCCACACACCAAGGGTGACCACGTGGTCCAGCCAATCTGAGATGTTTTATTTGTCAATTCCTGCTCTTTATTTTTGACCCTATAATAAGCTTCCTGCCTTCTACCCTGTTTGCTGCTCACCAATGGACACTGTCTGCTTGGCAAAGTGTTCAAGTTCATTTGGATCACCTACATTGTCTCCTTTTATCATTTTTTAACACGATTTTCTCTGCTCTCATTGGTTTCTGTGTTCTAATTTTTAAAAAGGGCATCTTCAATATTCGGATTCCTTTAAAAAGAATCTCTTATATAAAAGAGAATGTGGGGACAGCAGTGGATTTTGAAGGCAAATAATGAAATAAAATGAATAAAGTAATAAGATCAAGACTATGATAAATTAAAAATGAATAAAGCAAATTATACTAATGGTAATTGCAGACTATTCCAAGATGTACAAATGAGAATTTTAAGATGTGTTTTTGCTTCCTTAAGAGGAACTTTGTGCAAATAAGTCCTACGTGATAGTAGCCAAGGGGTTGTTGATGAAACATGTCACTTTTCACTGAAAACAGTACTGGGAAGAGTCCACCAGATCTTTAGAGAAATGTTTAGCCTCTCTCCACCATCAAGACCATGCGCTCTCGTGTGTGAGTAAATACACATGGATAATCGATGTCAGAGTTGACTGTACCTGACAGAAATTTAACATATTCCTTAGAGAAAATGAAATTTCTAATCAGTTCCAAGGGAGAAATCTTGTATCCTGCACCACTGTTTGCAAATAGAATCGAAATAAATCCTTCCTTCAGAGCAGGGAGATTGAATACGTGAATTTTGAAATCAACGGTGAACCAACTATGCATATTTTTGTGTTGGAAACAATTCCCAGAAGAGATGATGCTTTACCCTGGGCCATTAAATACTAGAACAACCACAGGTGTTGACAGCACCAGAATCCATCCCATTTTGCAATGGAACAAATCACCACAGGAAAGCAATTGTGTTCTTGAAGGTGAAGGTCCTGCGGGTTCTCTCTACACTTGGACTCTGTGACATTCTGGATAAACGTGTGAACTTTCTTGTTGTGGTTGGGTGTTTTGTTTTTGTTTTTTTGCCATGTTCTTCAGACTTTCTAGTATAAACCACAGAGCTGCTTTGCTTCACATAGCTGGGGGAGTACTGTCTTCGGAGGTTTACTAAACAGACAGATTTGCAATCGGTAGAATTTGATCGCTGACAAGGCGGTATTGTGTCCCCTTCGTCATACTCCCTGGAAGTAAGTCACTCTGTGCACTCCTTCCCTAAGGACTGAGGAATTATGTTCGACTTCCTTGAGGGTAGAGTACCTCCATGAACTATATAGAATTCTGCACTGTTTGTCTTTATTTTAACTTTGGTAATCATACCTTTACCTATTCTAAACTTGGATAACACCCACTGGTGTATCTTATTTGGAAAAAGTTATTCAGTACATGTCTCCCTTCCTTATTCCATTCGCTATCTGATCTCTACGGAACAGATCAGACATTTAAAAATCAAAGTTCCAATTTCAGTCCTTTAACTCTGAAGTATTAGCTACGCATTTCTATCTTTGGCTTGATTGTGTTCACACGGTCCATCTTCCTTTGATGTACAACATACAGATCCGAATTTTCATGCTAGGCTGTCTCTGTAGATTCTACAAAATATGCTAGTGATATTTCCTGCTACTTCCTGAGTTCCCATTTTCATGCCCGATCTACATGATTTTAGCGATAAATCATATTTGGCCATAAAATTTGGTTAACATCATTTCAATCTTGTTTTTACATTCGTAGGTCATTGCACGCATCCATGTGAAGATCACACACTGTGAGTACACAATTCCGTCACAGTATTTCCATGCAGAGGATTATATATGTGTGATTTACTCCCCTGTCATGTACACAGTTATTATAATCCACACTCCACTGATGGGGCTACAGAGGGTCACAGATTTCTGACTGCCCCCTAACAAAGATGCAAAACAAAATAAATGGAAAAGCAGCCTACTCACATTTCTCTTCTTTGGTGTTGGAAGCACACTTTACCTTTGAGGATGACTGCTATTTTGTGTAGAGAAATAATTTAAATAGGGATTTTGTTTATGTAGGGTAAGACTCAAAGCCCAAGTCTAGGATACGAGGATGAGTTTGAAAGTGACTACAATGAAGAGGTATCTTCCTCAGGAGAGGCATTTACATACACCATGTAAGTAATTTTTATCGTCCTTCTATGGATGGAGATTGAGGGTCCTGGTAAGCAAGGAAGAGAGAAGAGGCAGGGAGGAAGAAGTCACAGGAACAGAACGGCATCCAGAGATGAATCCCTGGTGCACTTCCAAACTCAAACTCTGAGTGATGGACATAGAAACCAGTAAAGCTCCGGGTTGCCTTCCCCTGTTGATATTACCAGGGCTTGGGTTCTGCTCTTAAACCCCCTATGCTCTTGTGTTTTGGTAAATTAAGGGAAGGTCTGGTGTCTAATTCTGTGACAATTAAATCTCCTCAGGGCTAGACCAGGACGGAGGATCAGTAATAAGACATCAAACATGACTGAATCGTTAGACCGAGCAGAGCTGCCCAATCAAGCAGTGACCAGGGAGATATGGAACATACAATACACTCCGGAGATTCAGAAGACTCCCCAAGGGCACTGACTATCCTAAAACCATGCTGGACTGAGAGGTGGGGGGCATGACATTTATCTAGATTATAAGTAAGCTTGAGAAGTAGAATTATTGTATCTCATCATCTCATCTCCTTCCCAAGCTGTCTCCTATTTAACAAAGTCTCAATTATCTCCCTGCCCTCACGATGCTACTGTTTAATATGGGCACCATGTTAAGTAATGCCAGATCATGAAAAATTCATAAGGAACTCTAACTTTGAAATTGTACACATTGGAAGTCTAATACATGAAGTCAGAAATATTTACCAACCATCAAAAAGAATCCTACTGATCATCAAGTAAATCTAGAGATGTGGCAATCTTATATATATATGGCTAATCATAATATCCCCATCCTTTAACTCATTAATGACATTGCTATACAGGAGAAGGAAATTGTGTTTTTCTGATCAACAGATGAGGACTCTCCTTTATCCTAGAAAATGTTGTTGGTTCACAGAAAAATGCTAATAATTAAAGTCGGGCATTTTTGAAATACTTTAGTGACTATAATTTTTATAATAAATTTGACTTTCCTGTTATTGATAAAACAAGCATAATATGTTAAACAGCTCATTAGCCTAAATGCCAAGCAATTTAGCAAATATTTATTTTGTGCATTATATGTGCCAAGCATTAGTGTTAACATTGAAAAATCACCAGTATTTTGTCATATTTTATTCTAAGATTATCTCAAATTTCATGTGGATTTTTGTGATCTAAGAGAATTAATGAACGAATTTTGCCTAACAGTCATTATGAAGCCAATCCTAAAAATCTAATTTAAAGCACCCTTTTGAAGGAGCTGAAACTCATGGGAGTTTAACTGGCTGTTTCTAAAAAATAAACTGGTCTCGGGCAAGTATCCCTCTCACTTAGGTGGGATGGAAAATAGAGCAGGTTGTGATCACTTAAAACATCCTCTTGTACAAATGGCATGCCAGGTTAGAGAACGGAATGGAATCACTTCTCTGGGCCAACGAACCCACGGAACCGGACAGGTCACTTTGCTGAAGGTGTACAACCCACTAATTGTTCTGGAAGTTCATGACTGAGGGCAAGAAAGTCTTTGATGCATGGTATTCCTTTCTGCTTCAGGCATGTGAATGTGTGAACATGTTGGAAATAGACAGAAGAGGAAGAAAGAGATAGACAGAGACATAGAGAGACAGACATACATTTTTATTTACAGAACAGTCACCTTTATTCATTTGTAAAGTATTTCTGGACATCCAGAGACATTCAAATTGAAGTTTAACTCTAAAAAATGTGGTTTATTCATTAAGGTTGTATTGCTGTTCATCAGGCAAAAGGAGAAAAGCAAAGTAGAACTTTAAGCTAACATTCATTAATCAAATATTATACTTTAAAAATATAGTACAGGGTAACATAAGATATACAAGATAAGACTAAAACTGATGGTTATTCAAATGAAGATAAACATGAACTATGCAGTTGGTTAAGAAAATCAATAAAGCTATATAACCTATTCTAAAGAAAAATATATGTATATACATGATGATCAAAGGGTGGAAAGAACAATTCTAAAATTTCACATATATGGAAAATATGCCAGTCAACAAGTATGTGCCATTTTGGTAAAGAAATGAAATGAAAAAAATTACAAATTAAAGATAAGACATTGAAGAGTTTCCCAGACAACAAAAACTAAAGGAGTTTGTGATCATTAAACCAGTCCTGCAAGAAATATTAAAGGGGACTCAGGGGGAAGGAGAAACCAGAATTGACAGTATAAAGGCAGGAAACACAAAAGCAGTAACAATGAATATTTCTATAAATATCAGTCAAGAAACAAAAAGGATGTAAGATATAATAACATATACGTAAAACATGGAGAAAAGAATGGGTTGAAATTTGAATAACACCTACTTAATATAGACTGCTATTTGCAGAAGAGATTATATACAAACCTAATTGTACCCATATATCAAAAACCACTAATAAACATGTAAAGATTAAAAAAAAAAGAATTCCAAATATATCACTAAAGAAAATCAGCAAAACATAAAAGACAGGGAAAAAATCAGAGAAAATCTCCAGAAACAACCAGAAAATAAGTAATAAAATACAAAAAATACCTATCTATCAATAATTACTTTGAATGTAAATGGACTATGTGCCAATCAAAAGACACAGGGTGATGGAATGGATAAAAAAGCAAGACCCATCTATACGCTGCCTACAAGAGACTCATTTTAGACCTAAAAACACTTGCAGATTGAAAGTGAGGGGATGGAAAAACATTTGTCTTGCAAATGGATGTCAAAAGAAAGCTGGTGTAGCAATACTTATATCAGAAAAAAAAGACTTTAAAAGAAAGACTGTAACAAGAGACAAAGAAAGCCACCATATCATAATAAAAAGGACAATCTAACAAGAAGATATAACAATTAGAAATATTTGTGCACCCAACATGGGAGCACTCAAATCTATAAAACAATTACTAACAAATGTAAAGAAACTCATTGATAATAATCCAGTAATACTAAGTAGGACTTTTAACACCCCATTCACAGCAATGGACAGATCATCTAAGCAGAAGATCAACAAGGACACAAGGGCTTTGAATGACACACTGGGCAGGAAGGACTTAAGAGATATATTCAGAAAGTTCCATCCTAAAACAAGAGAATACACATTCATTTCAAATACACATGGAACATTCTCCAGAATAGATCACATACTAGGTCACAAATCAGGCCTCAACAAATACCGAAAGACTGAAGTCCTATCATGCACCTTTTCTGACCACCATGCTATGAAACTAGAAGTCAATCACAAGAAAAATATCTGGAAAGACCACAGATGCTTGGAGATTAAACAACATGCTACTAAACAATGAATGAGTCAACCAGGAAATCAGAGAATTTAAAAACTACATGGAAACAGATGAAAATGAAAACACAATGGTCCAAAATCTTTGGGATGAAGCAAAGCTGTCCTAAGAGGGAAGTATATAGCAATACAGGCCCACCTCAAGAAGCAAGACAAATCTCAAATAAACCACCTAACCTCACAACTAAAGGAGCTGGAAAAAGAACAACAAAGCCCAAAGCCAGCAGAAGGAAGGAAATAATAAAGATTACACTAGAAATAAATGATATAGAAACTAAAAACAAAACAAAACAAACAAAAACCAATAGAGCAGATCAACAAAGCCAGAAGCTAGTTCTTTGAAAAAAAATCATAAAATTTATAAAGCTCTAGCAAATTTATCAAGAGAAAAAGAGAAAGGGCTCAAATAAATAAAATCACAAATGAGTGGAAAAATAACAACCAACACCACAAATACAAATTATAAGAGAATATTATAAAAAATATGATGCCGACAAATTGGACAACCTGGAAGAAATGGGTAAATTCCTAGAAACATATAAACCACCAAAACTGAAATGGGAAGAAATGAAAAACTTGAACAGACTAATTACCAGCAAAGAAATTGAATTGCTAACCAAAGAACTCCCAACAAACAAAATCCAGGGCCAGATGGCTTCACAGGTGAATTCTACCAAACATTTAAAGAAGAGTTAATATGTATTCTTCTCAAACTATTCAAAGAAACAGAAAAGGAGGAAAACTTCCAAGTTGATTCTAAGAGGCCAGTATCACCCTGATACCAAACCAGATAAAGACTCCAGTAAAAGAGAATTACAGGCCAAAATCCCTGAGGAACATGGGCACAAAAATTCTCAGTGAAATACTAGCAAATCAAATCCTACCATACAGTAAAAAAAAAAAAAAAAATCATTTCTCACGATCAAGTGGCATTTATTCCTGGGGTGCAGGGGTGGTTCAGTATTCACAAATCAATCGATGTGATACATCACACTAATAAAATAAGAACCAAATGATCCTTTCAATAGAAGCAGAAAAAGCATTTGACAAAGTACAACATCTATTCATGATAAGAACCCTGAACAAAGTACGTTTAGAGGGACCATACCTGCACATAATAAAGGCTGACTGTGAAAAACTCATAGCCAACATCATTCTATTCCTTTTTTAAGATTTTATTTATTTATTTGTCAGAGAGAGAGAGCACAAGCAGGGGGAGCTGCAGGCAGAGGGAGAAGCAGGCTCTCCACTAAGCAGGGAGCCTGACGTGGGACTCGATCCCAGGACCCTGGGGGATCGTGAGCTGAGATGAAGGCAGATGCTTAACTGACTGAGCCATCCAGGTGTCCCCAACATCATCCTTAATGCAGAAAAACTGAGAGCCTTTCCTCTAAGGTCAGGAACACAACAGGGATGCCCACTCTCACCACTGCTATTCAACATAGTCCTAGAAGTCATAGCCAAAGCAATCACACAACAAAAGGAAATAAAAGGCATCCAAATCGGTGAGAAAGAAGTCAAACTTTCCCTATTTGCAGGTGTCATGATACTCTACGTAGAAAATCTGAAAGACTCCACCAAAAAAATGGCTAGAACTGGTATAGCAATTTAGCAAAGTCGCAGGGTATAAAATCAACCTACAGAAATCTGTTGCATTTCTATAAACCAATAATGGAGCAGCAGAAAGAACCCCACAAACGAAATACTTTTCCATACATCTAACAAAAACTTCTATTACAAGATCTACATGAGGAAAACTACAAAACTCTGAGGATATAAAATTAGAATATAATACATGGAGAGATATTCCATGTTCATGGATAGGCAGACTCAGTATTGTCAAGATGGCTATTCTTTCCAACTTGATCTGTTGAGATTCAATGCAATCCTAATCAAAATCCCAGCAAGTTCTTTTGTGCACATTATAAACTGACTTTAAAGTTTACACAACTAAAAAATAAAATTTATACACCCCGCCCAGACATGTTACATTTCTAAATGTTTCCTTCCTCCTTTCTTTTCTTTTTTGTTCCAAAAACAAATCACATATTGGGCTTTTTTTTTTTTCAATAGGAAAACATCTTTCCCAAATAGATCCATGGATTTCTCTCATACTTAATTGTAGACTTTGCTGTTGAAAGTTCATGTCCTCATAGAGACCCCTGTTGATCTTATAATAAAATTTAAGCAACCATAAATCTCTACACCAGGGGTTGACAAACTATTTCTAAAATGGTCAGATAGTAGGTACTTTAGGCATGGTGGGTCAGACAGTCTCTGCCACTATTTAAGAAAAAATTGTAGGGGCGCCTGGGTGGCACAGCGGTTAAGCGTCTGCCTTCGGCTCAGGGCGTGATCCTGGCGTTGTGGGATCGAGCCCCACATCAGGCTCCTCCGCTATGAGCCTGCTTCTTCCTCTCCCACTCCCCTGCTTGTGTTCCCTCTCTCGCTGGCTGTCTCTATCTCTGTCGAATAAATAAATAAAAAATCTTAAAAAAAAAAAAAAAGAAAAAATTGTATAGCACCTCACTGAGGTTTAATTTACACACCATATTTTCATCCATTGTAAGGTACAATTCAA
This sequence comes from Ursus americanus, assembly GCF_024610735.1. Taxonomy (NCBI): domain Eukaryota; kingdom Metazoa; phylum Chordata; class Mammalia; order Carnivora; family Ursidae; genus Ursus; species Ursus americanus. The sequence continues at coordinate 120,129,248 of NC_142164.1, read as the reverse complement.
TGATTGTTAGTAAATCTATACAGTCGTGCAATTTTCACTGCAAACCTATTTTTTTTTAAAGATTTTATTTATTTATTTGACAGAGATAGATGTGCTTATTGGTTTGTTGCCTGTCCCCCAACATGACCTTCAGTTCCATGTGCAGAGAGCATTGCTTTGTTTGCTGCTCTCTTCCCCGTGACTTGCAATGGATAGCCTGTGCATCAAATAAATATTTGTCCAATGCATGCTTGAATGTGTAACTGAATACATGAGATCCCAGAGCACAATTAATAGCAAGGAATCAGGTCGACACTATTAGAATTGGATTCAACATTCATTTTTTTAAAAGATTTTATTCCTTTACTTGACAGAGAGGGAGAAGCAGACTCCCCGCTGAGCAGGGAGCCCGATGCGGGGCTGGATCCCAGGACCCTGAGATCATGACCTGAGCTGAAGGTGGATGCTTAACTGACTAAGCCACCCAGGCACCCCTGGGCTCGACATTCACGAAACCAGTACTCTGAAGATAAAGCATCAACAGCAACAAAATATATTCTTTTCTCAAGCTGTAATTTCCAAAGGATTTAGATTCGTTCCATAAAATCCAACTCGTTTCCTTTTCTGATGTAAAGATCACAACTGCTAATTTTCCAAAATTACTCTAGGGCTGGCTTTCTTTCTTTCATTTATTTATTTGAGGGAGGGGTAGAGGGAGAGGGAGAGGGAGAGAATCTTAAGCAGGCTCCCTGCTCCAGGACTTGATCCCACAACCCTAAGCTCAGGAGCTGAGCCAAAATCAAGAGTTGGCCGCTACAGTGACTGCACGACCCAGGTGCCCCTAGGGCACTCTTATAAATCATTCATATTTTCAGAATATCGTAAGAAAAAAAATAGAGAAGACATTGACTTTTGCTAGGAATAAGGAACTCCAGTGCCAGTCGATTTACATGACATTTTCTAGGAAGTTAGAGGAGATTTCACCATTCCCCTACTCTCTAATACAGTTAATATGGGGACATTAAACTCCTACTTACTCCCAAGACAAAATTACTTTTCAAGAATATATTCCAACTACTAGACGCAGAAATTCTCTTTCAGAAATATACCCGTGACAAAGCAGCAATGTTCTTGCCATTCCGAGTAGTTTTTGAAAACTCAGCTCAGACCCTAAAATGACTGACTCGTGGCTAAAATAAATGCAATAAAACCGAATTGAATTAATCTCAAAATTACACCCTGAAGGGAAAATAAGGCCACATTAGAATAAGGACATGTTGCAAAGTAGACAACTCCTAGTAAAGAGGTGTAATTTATAATCTGTATCAAATTGTTCCTATGGCATTTTTAAAGTTCAAGGTTACAAGTGAGATTCTACGAAAGCAGGCCTAATGCTCCATTACTTTCTCATCCCTGCTACCATACTGATAATTCGCGGCGATATTCAGGATAAAGGTCTTCCTTTTGAAGTATAAATAGGTTGGCCCTATAAGTATCATTCATACTGGGACATACTTGTGGGTGGAAGGGAATAGTTACAATTATTGGGGACAAGCACCATATTCCAAGGATTTCCTAAGTAAAAGTAAGTTGTTCTCAATTTAGGAAACTGTGAATATAAAAATAACCTTACATAAAATAATGCCACCGGCTTAATGGTGAGAAATTAAAAAAAAAAACACCTCTTAAAGGGTTGTGTACTTACTACTCATTTAGTGACACAATTTGTTCACAAACAATGAGTAAAAAAAAATAAACAAACAAAAATCACTGATCATCATCTGTGTGCCAGGATTGCTGAGGAGCTGTGGCCATTCTTTCAACCCATGTTTATAATATGCCATTCAGGTCACTAGCCCCAGGCTCTCTGAAAGGGCAAAGGTCAAGCACAGCCACATTTAGGGAGAAAGAAATGAATCTAAGGTGTTCCCTAGTCCTTTGTGTGGGAATGCTGGTGCCTGCTGGGACCCAACACACCTTGAAAAATATAGTTGGAAGGGTGTTAAAGAACTTGGATAATTCACACCATCCATCCTCTAACTTTGGATTCACATTGGGCAAAATGATGTCAAGCTACTTAGGTGATATCCAAATGTCTATGTCCCAGATACTTGTGAACAAAGCTCCAGATCTCAGTATGGAGTTGTAGGTTGGAAATACCCACTTGCAATGACTGGGGTGGAGAGGTTAGACAATGTGTGCATATGCACTAATGCATACGTCTATACTGCACACGTCTATACACGTATTTAAGTGACCTCATTATGCATCTGTATATACAATATGTAATTGCTTCATATGGACTTACGCACACATGTTATCGATATATGCACACATATATTATCATATATCCGTATATAGCAATTCTATCCTCTACATATGCATAATAACATAATTTTATATATGCATATCTTAAGAATGATTATAAAAATCTACACCTCTGTATCATCTATCATTGGCGATCTACCTCTACCATCTATTTGTCATTTATCATCTATCTCCTATGCCTATCTAATATGTATCTATATCACATGTCTGTTCTATCTACCATCTTTCATACCTATCTATGAATAATCTATAATATCTATCATCTGTCCTATCTATCTATCTATCTATCATCTATCTATCCATCTACCTACCATCTGTCATATCTATCATCTGTCGTATCTACCTACCATTTGTCATATCTATCTATGCATCTATCTACCACCTGTCATATCTATCATCTGTCATAACTATGCATCTACCTACCATTTGTCATATCTATCTATTCATCTACCTACCATCTGTCATATCTATCAATCTATCTACCATCTGTCATATCTACCATCTATCATATCTATCATCTGTCATATCTATCATCTGTCGTATCTATGCATCTACCTACCATCTGTCATATCTATCTATTCATCTATCTACCATCTGTCATATCTATCATCTGTCATATCTATCATCTGTCATATCTATGCATCTACCTACCATCTGTCATATCTATCTATGCATCTATCTACCACCTGTCATATCTACCATCTATCATATCTATCATCTGTCATATCTATCATCTGTCGTATCTATTCATCTACCTACCATCTGTCATATCTATCAATCTATCTACCATCTGTCATATCTACCATCTATCATATCTATCATCTGTCATATCTATCATCTGTCGTATCTATGCATCTACCTACCATCTGTCATATCTATCTATTCATCTATCTATTCATCTATCTACCACCTGTCATATCTACCTCCCATCTGTCATATCTATCAATCTACTTAACCTTTTGTCATATCTATCCATCTATCTACCATCTCTGCCATATCTATCTACCATCTGTCATATCTATCTATCATCAATCTATCTATCTATCATCTATCCATTTATCATCTGTCATATCTATCAACCCTCTATACTGATATCTATCTATAATTATGTAATTCTAACCAGCAGCATAAAGAAGACCAACTGCAAAAGTAGGACAGAGGTCCAGTTATGGGGTCCTTGAAAGCCCCTTAAATTATTTGGCTCAGAAGGGACACCCCTAATAGAAGCAGAAAACATATTGTCTAAGTAAGAGAGACTCCAGAAGTAGTGTTGTCAGAGACTCCACGGATAGCGTCTGCTACAATAACACGCAGAGAATAGACTCTCCACAAACGTTTGTTTCCATTGAGGTAGTGAGTGCTGAAGAGCGCTCAGATGGAAAAATAATTGCGACAATCTTTATCTGAACAATAACTGTTGCTCTCTCAGACTGAGATAATCCACCCCCTGCCATCTGCTCCTCTCAAACAGCGGGATTCATCGGTTCCCGAAAAGCCAAGGATGGACGTTTTTTAAAAAAATAAACAAGTCTTCAGTTTGAAAAATATAAAAATTACAAACAGCACTGTTGATAAATTCTAACCTGATGGGGCTTCCTTGGACCTTGCTGAATTTCCTTTTTTGTCAGGTCGTTTTCTTGATAGGGTAGCGTCATTCACCCTCTGGAGGTAACTGGAATCGTGCTCATCTTTCTAAGCAAGGAAGTGTACTGTCAGAATGCAGGTGGTGTCCAAACCCACAGGGCTGTTAGCTCTCCTGGCTACTGAGAGTTTGGAAGGTGTGTGTGGGTAGTGACCACAATATGATCTTGTTACTAGATCACCTAGATGTGGTAAGAGGCATCCGTCAAGGGAGGCTGATCAAGCAGAAGATAGTTTTATCGTGCAATGGTCAAGTCATGCTATGGGGAAGAGCTAAGAACTATCTAAGACAATATCACCAAACACCTGAGCTAGGTCTGGACATGCTCCTAACACGGACATGGCATTTGTACACAAACAGAGAAAGAAAATACCCCCTCTCTTTACCACCGCACACTTTCCAATTACAGAGCCTACCTGATAAGCTCCTCCTAGCAAGAAGCGGATTTCACATTACCATGACCACCACATTCTACTTTATATCACTAATGCTATCATCATTGTCATTGTTATCACGAGCATCGTTATTCCTTCACAAAGTCTATCACAAAGTGTGCTAGGACAAAGCATTCCCTCCGTTGAAAGGACAGTTCGTCTGTGGTAAGCAGAATAATGACCGCCCCTCCCCAAAATATCGACTTAGTTCAACATCTCACCGTAGACATAAAGTAACAACAAACTCCAGGTTTTGCTTGTCGATTTGCAACACACCCAAGACAACAGACTGATATGTACAATAACCATTCACAAGTCTGTATTTTATTCTATAGCAAACACTGGTGGCTCCTTAGAAAATTAGGCAAAATATACGAATAGGCTGGGTCTCCCCGCCCCGCCCCGGAGAAGAATGATGAATCAGTAAATGACAAGATCCTCAAAGTCACTGCTAAATTAGAAAATTGCAAATTAAAATAAAAGTGAATTTGATTGCCTAAGTGTCAGTTTGTCAAGAATTAACGTGTCATAACACTTGATAATGGCAAGCCCTGTGGGGAGTTGACAATCCTCACTCACTTCTGATGGGAGTGTGCGTTTTAATAACTGAAAAAGAAGTCTTAATCCATACGGTTGAAAATGAGCACAACCCCATAATCTTGTGTCTCTTTCCCATATATTCCTTGAGATTCCAGTGTATACACTCAAAGAGACATGAGACAGGTTATCTGCTGTAGTACTGCATGAAATAAAAAATGAAATGCATGAAAAAAATCCACAGACATTTGAAATGCATGAAAAAAAAAAACCCACAAACACTTGCAGAAAACCCAGAAAAGAACCAAAATGCCCATCAATAGAAGGTTATGTTGTATGATCTATTCCTATAATACAACACTGAATGCATCTTTAAAATGTATAAATTTTATCTACTACATAAAGCCACATGAATATTTCTCAAAAATAAATAACTATCTGGGAGAACTCTATGCATAACTGGATATATTATTTATAGATTTTATTTTTATTTTTTTCTTAAGATTGTATTTTTAAGTAATTTCTAAATCCAATGTGCGGCTTGACCTCACAATCCCGAGATCAGAGTTGCACGCTCTGCCAGCTGGCCAGGCTCCCCTTATAGATGTTAAATCACGTAATTTACTAAAATTATTATGTATATGTTCACATTTAGGAGAATTTTAAAAAATACCGAGTTGGGGTGCCTAGCTGGCAACTCTTGATCTCAGGGTGGTGAGTTCAAGCCCCACGATGGGTCCATGGAGAGAATTTAACGAAATAAAACAAAACAAACCTCAAAAACGAAACAAGTTTTTTTTTTTTTTTTTTTTTTTTTTTTACTGCTGGGTTATTCAAACTTAAGATAAGGATTCCTTCTGTGAGGCAAGAGATAGACAAAGCTCTTGGAAAGATTCAAATAGTTTTAAAAAATCTACCAAAAGGGACACCCAGGTGGCTCAGTTGGTTAAGCGTCTGCCTTGGGTTCAGGTCATGATTCCAGGGTCCTGGGACTGAGTCCCATATCGGGCTCCCTGCTCAGCGGGGGTCTGCCTCTCCCTCTCACTCTCCCTCTGTGCTTTCCCCTCTCGCGCTCTCTCAAATAAATAAATAAAATCTTTTTAAAAAAGAATGTAAATTAAATACACAATAAAATACAATTATTTCCTGGATGTACTATTTTTTTAAACATTCCAGAGCAAGCCGGCGATAGACATGGTGGGAAGGTCACTGAAACACATTATGTGAGGTCTCCCCTCCAGTGGAGTCCAAGGTCTTGCAGGCAAGGGGTCCCATGTATGCACTTTTATCACCACCACCGAATGCACTGGCCTTTGCTTATCTACTCCCTGCCTTCCTCTAAGGCCAGGCTGCCGATGGAGGAGAAGGGTAAACAGTGGATGCTGGCTGAGAGCTTTTATTGGCAGGTGAACCTTTGGGCAAATGAATCTGGGGTGCCATGTTGTACCTTCTCTCTGTTGCCTGTCCATCATCTCAACCACGTGTACCAGCGCTGACTCACCTCCAGACGTTGATTCAACGTAGATTAAAAATCCCCCCGAGACCTTAAATTTAAGCCACTGGCTTCAAGAGAGCTTTCCACCAGAGCTGTGCATTGCATGACTACATTACACGACTGGTAGGTTTGGTTTCCACTCCAATGTGCTGGCTACAGAGTGAATGGGAGGATTTCCACCCCAAGTGGGTAGTGGGGTCTAGGTCCAATGCTGTTCTACAGTCTCACAATCTTACCTCTATGTGTAACAACCGGAAGATGGTAGAACTCAATAACTATTTGATGAGAGAGCCAACGGAAGCCAAGTTTAGATGGAAGCCTATGCATGGATAATGACCACGCATGGATAATGCCCTGCGTCCTCATGGGACGCCATTCTATCCAGCTGTTCTGAGTGGCTTAAGGTCTAGAGGCCGTGGGTAGAAACTCTTACAACTTGGCAGAAAGAACAAACAGCTAGCAAGACCACAGATAAAGGGAATTCCTTCTACGGTATTCTGGACTCCTACGTAGGTGTCTGTCCAGCCCACAGGAAAACGAGCGTAAAATGATCATGTCCTAGAACCACAGCTGACAGGGGAAGGATGGTTGTCTTGAGTGTGGTTCAAGGAAGAACTCTACCAGGAAACCTAGAATTTGCTTTTTTTTTTTTCCTTTTGCGTGACAGAAAGTTTCAAACACACCCATGCAACGTACTTCAAGGAAAAATGCAACACACGGTCGTCTCTCTACAGAAATGAAGGTGAGGAAGAGCTCAAGACGGAATTCAGGCAGACATTGAAGAGTACTTCCTGACCTTGACACATCACCTGTGAACAAGGGCATAATCAACCCAGCATCAAAACAAAGCAACAGTAGCCACCCCAGCGATGGGGCACGCGGATGGGTGTGCAAAACCCAAGAGGCAGAACAGAAAGCACAGGGCATTTTTTACGTGGTCAGAGACAGCCCCGCACAAAGGAGTGCCCAGTTCACAGTGAGGGGAACTGAGGCGTAACCTCCGAGGCGTGCATATTGTCAGCAAGTATATGGACCCAGGAGCGTATCGGGGTTTATGCTTTCTCGCCAGTCAAATCATGGCCATCGTTGTCCAGGTTTGGACGGAAGGCTGGGTTTCGGCACCTGTTACGTGCCGACACCCGACCTGGGAGACGCAAAGGGATGCACGCCATCGTGACTCTACAGTGGAGAATGGGGGTCTCAACATATTCCCGACACAGGAGACTTTTGGGCTCTGGAAAAGCAAGGCCAGATGGCTGGGGAGGGTATAGGTCTTTGTGTGCACATCATGAGTCTACCCCGTACTCGACCTGTGGCTACGGCGTGCTGACGTACACTCTGTGAGGCTCAGGCCATAAGGAGGAACAGTGCCCGACTTGGACAACGGCCATGATAATTCGGGGACAAAACGCATGCCGAGAGTCTCATGACACCAAAGCAGAGCTGTGTCCCCCTCCTTACGTACAGACATCCTGTACTATGACCCGTACACACCTTCGTTCTCTCCCCTTGCACTTTTAAAGGATCTTCAGTTGACAGCGGAATAATTCAAGTATAAATACGAATATAGAAACTCTACATATGTCCTTACTTTAGGACCAATCAGCATCACCACCCCGTGAACAACTTTCAGAGAGAACGGCCGCTGATAGTTTTTTAATGCTACAAAACATGAAGACCGTTGATACGACAATTCCATACCGACTTTGTCACCCTTCTCAATCGCACAACACTGCACCCCTGCTCCAAGGTCAACCAAAAACACCCAGACATTGGGATTCTTCCCATGCATGTGCCAGATTTTTATAATACGCCTGTATAGCTGCAAAGGATCTATACGTTGTATACTCCACGTAAATTATATACCATGCAGCCGTTTTGGCGACTTTTTACTGGATACATGTTACATTTATCAAGGTTCGTATAAAAGACCGTAGCTCAGTGTCTTAACCGCTAATTGTATCCTGCTCTCGGGGAGCACCTCGGTTGCTTTCGCTCTTTGTTAGATCGACACACTCATCGTGAAGGAATGCCGTTGTGTTTTTCTTGCATTTGGTGCCGACGAGCGAGACTGTCTGTACGCTACATACATACAACTAGAAGTGTGGCGTATTATGGTAAGGGATCCAGTTTCAACAGCGTATTACGGTAGAAGGGATCCAGTTTCGACAGCGTATTAGGGTAGAAGGGATCCAGTTTTGATTGCAGGAGGTGCTGTGTGTTCTGGATAAGTTACACGCCCACAGCAGCAGAAAAGGACTGCAAAGGAGGCTAAGAACTTTTTTGGGACATCGCTATGGGGTTATTGTGGTGCCACTCTTATTGGTAACCCCGGTTATTTGATGAATTATGGTCTGTGGGGAGTTGCCTCTCTAACGTTATTATTTATCCCTTTGCAATTACCATGGTATCTGTGGGAATGAGACTATGAAAATACTGTCTTTCTCCTCAACTCTGTGCCCAATAATTTCAGCATCTATTGGGGGATATTGGCTATAATAATTATTTCTGTGGTATTTTGGCCGCTGTTGAATTTACATTAGCCTCGTCCTTTCCATAGAGATTAAGAAAAAGTCTTCTCTAAAGTAGAGCTGTCCCTGCTTACCCATTTATTCATTAAATAATAGCCTATGGCTGCATGAACTCTTGATTTCCGTGTTACCCTAGGGGTTATAACTCAGTGCTGTTGTTATTTTGTTGCCCATTTTCCCACCTTTTGATACCGAAAGCTCCTTCACTTTGATGACTGTGTCCTTCCAACATCAGACAGGTGCACATTGAGAGAGACTGTAGAAAACAACTTACCATTATTCTTCACAGGTATTCAAGTCATGAAAGATCAGGAATGATGTGGAACCTTCCCCACACAGGCAGGCAGACAGTGGCCATGACAAGTATGTAACGTGGGATCCCAGATTGGATCCTGGAACAGGAAAAAAAAAAAAAAAGGCATTAAAAAAATGGTGTTTGGGCCCCTGGGTGGCTCAGTTGAGCGTCTGATTTCTTGGGGTTGGCCTTTGTATTTTGCGTGTAGCTTAGTAATAAACAGCATTGCCCCAAAGTTAATTTCTTAGTTTTGATCCATATGTCATGACTACACAAGACGTCAGTGTTGGAGGAAGTGGGATGAAGGCAAGATCCCACGACCCTATCTCCCTGTCCAAATCAACATGGCCAGACCCCAGTTCGCCAATCTGCTAGGAGCAATTTCTGAGATTTATCTGTGTGGAGCTCTATGTTTTCTGTCTTTGCACCAGTACTGGGCTGATATTTTAAATGAAATCACACAGACCTTGCTAAAGAGGATTGGGAATGAAAATCTACATAACTGTTGTCTCTTGCAGCCACATACAAATATTGTGACACTATCAGCTGAGGTATTCCCACAGCGTAAATAAATAGCAAACATTTTTGCTAACAAAGTGACCTAAACAAACAAAAAACTTGGAAATAGCTTAAATTAGGAAACAAAACAAACAAGAAACTTTGGATTCTCAAGGCATTCAAATACAAATACTCAATTCAAACACACTGTGCAAAGTCTATTTAATTAGGCAATGTGACGGCACTGGTATCACTAAGTATTATGAAGCTCTTTGAATTCGGATTTGTAGTATCATGTGGCAAACGTCTCTTTGCCTTTGTTGAATGGTGATCCCCATTCTTTTGCGGTAAGAGCTGTTGGGATTTGTCTCAATTCATGCAGAGGTGACGGGAATGTATTCGGTCTCTGGGCGCTTCAAAGATGGGAATGGCCAGTTCCCGCCTCTCCTGTTTCCAGAATTCAGCAGAGCAGCCACTGGGCAAGAAAAGGAAATATTTGAGGAAATCACACTGGACACCCGGGAGTCCTTAGGAAGTGTGGGACCCTGTTCATTTCCTGTGTGAATCCATTCTTCCAAACACCTGTATTTGTCATGTTTCCTTCCTAATACAGCTGTCCCAAAAGGAAAGAAAATTCAAGACTGTCCCCTTCGTTTTGATTCTTTAGTGCACGTGGTTTTGGTTTTTTGCTGTGCCTTAGATGTATCCCCTCTTTGCATTACTATGATTTTTATTGCATGGGACAAAATCAAATAGTTGATTGCACACGCTGCTTTCTTTCCTGCACGTGGGACTTGGCTAAGGATTAAGCATCTATTTATTTATCCAGTCATGTGGTCAACCTCAAAAATTCTTGAAGACCTGTCTGCTACAAGGTCTGCTCTTGAGTGTGGGGGGTGTAACCACTGCACATTTAAGACTCTGAAAAACAAATTGAGGGCTTCAGGGGGGAGGAGGGTGGGGGAATGGGATAGGCTGGTGATGGGTAGTAAGGAGGGCACGTATTGCATGGTGCACTGGGTGTTATACGCAACTAATGAATCATCGAACTTTACATCGGAAACCAGGGATGTCCTGTATGGTGAATAACAATATAATAAAAATATTATTATGAAAAAAAAAGAATTTAACGCAGGATGCAAACATCTACAGGGTCAACCCAAGTGTCAGTTTCAGGGAAGTTGATCAAAACAGCCCTAATAAAACAGAGCATCATTAGTACAAGTTACCAACTCTCAAAAGTTTTACGAGTGATTTAGAGGAATGCGTTTATTATCATGGGACCTGTCACGCGAGTTAGCGAATTTAACGTTCAGACAATGAGATGATGCAGCGAAAGGTCAGCAATGGGGTGGGACATCACAAAAAGGACAGAAATAAAGTGTGGCGGACACAGGTAGGGTAGAAAGTGAAGACAGGTGCACGAGAACGTGGTAAGAGGTCGTGAATTCGCTTTTCCTCGGCATGCCCCGGGTCTGGGCACCTGGAAACGCTGATCTATTTAGATTCAGACTTCCCTGTCTTCTGTTCCTATTTATTAGAGATGGCTGTGGGGCATCTCAAGTACCCTTTATCACCTGGGAATTAGCTCAGAGGTCAGATCGATTGAGGCCATATAACATTAAATTAGCATCACGTGAATGAAATATGACCAGCGTTCTTAATTCCTGATATTCATGGCAGGCAAAATTTGGGAGACAAGAGGAATGTCTACATGCCAGCAATGACTGTCTTCTAAGCCTCATCTTCTCACTGTAAGAACCTGATGTCTGGGTTATTCTATGTATCAAACTTTTTTTCCCCCCTCTGCTCATGCAACATAACACAGAGGCAAACACAGTCTGCCTTGTACACCCAAAACCAATTGGAAATGATGCTTCCTAAGTTTTGTTCTTCTCCTCCATTAGGAGACTTGTTTCCTCCATTCCCTGGTTATTTTCTGATTTTTGCAGGAGATGGGAGCTCTTAGCTTCCACCGAGGTGTGAACAGAGCAGTGGACAGACCATCTGGAAATAGCGTTGATTCATGGTTCCGAGTTCAAAGCGATTCAAGGAATCTCCCCCAGGGGAATGGATTCCATTAAGGGCTCAGGTTAGCATTCTTAGCAATGGTGTTCCACAGGACACATCCTATGTGGGATACTCCATAATTGTAAGAAGATTTGGGCGAGCCATTAATCAATGACAGAACTATGTGCGTCCAATGCAGCCCACCTCCTAGATGTGTCGAACTCCCTCTGCTTTCTCTTCTTCTCCTTGTAGATAAGGTTTTACCAACCGCAATATTACCTAGTTATTTCTAGGCTACTAACATTTACTCTGGAATGAAAGGGACCACAATCTCCATGCAGAACAATATTTTTATGAGCAATTGAGGTGGGGAAGCTTTCCTGCTAATGAGGGGTGTATTTTTACCAAATGGCGTTTTTATTCTCTAAACAAATATTTACTTTCCTCCTAGCAAAGTTTCATAAAAGATGGCCTTACATTTTATGCAAATATTGACCCTCAACAGTGAAAAATCTGAACCTAAATAAAGCTCAATTTGTTGACAGGTACTGCTGAGATGTTTATCATAGGACACATGATGAAGACAGACCACACTCAGTCTTCCCACTAACTTTCAAAAAGGAATGTGTACTTTCTTCCAAATTTAAACATTTTTTTTCTAACTGATAGGTTGCCTAATGGCAAATAAAAACATTCTGTGTTTTGATGGTCAAGGGAGACGTATTGTAAATGAAAAGGAGTGAAGGGAAGCCTGAACCGGCAAATGAAGAAATACCTCACAGAGGGCTCAAAATCTTCACATTCTTATAAAATTGTTGTGTGCAAACTAACGTTAATTTGCCTGGATCAGTACATGATGGGTTCCGCGTTTTCAGGGAGACGGGCACGATGACAAGCCCTTCTGTCGTCTTAGCCAGAGGCCTTAACAATTCATTTCTTCATTGAAAAGAATGTTCCCTGAATTCCAAATTAGACCATGGAAAGCGTCTACCCAGGATCAGCTTGAGTAGACGGGGACATGGGTGGGTGGGGACATACGTCTTCCAGACCGTCCATCATCACAGAAGAGGCTCCATCTGTAATTGTGTTTGGCCAGAGTGTTACTAACACAGATTGGCAGCAAAAACAAAAACAAAAAACAAACAAACAAACAAAAAACCCCACTTTATTTAAAAAAAAATACCAGTTTAGCACTAGAGCGAGATGAAAATGCACCTGCCTCATCTCAAAGTGGATTTCTTCCAGGAAAAAGGGAGGAAGACATTTATCCCCATCCTGCAAAGTTTCTTTATACCATTTCAATATCTTTAACATTAGGATTTCAGAAATTCCCCAGGACCCCTAAGGATTTCTGTTCCTATCCCTCCAAAATGACAAAGCCACTTTAAAATGTTCTTTTGTAGAGTTTTGTAGATACTTGCTTGAGTGCCTTATTTTGGTGTGTGATTTGGCTGCCCTACCACATTCCCCCAAAGTCCCCTTATTCTTGTGCTTTTCTTTTTTCCCCTGCAGTGAGAAGCAAGATATTAATGGGGGGAAAATGCAAAGGTGGTAAAGAACCTGTCATGCTTTCCCAGATCCCCACAACTGCAATATCTGCAATTATGAGAAGTCTAGAAGATGTCCTGAGCAAGGGCTAATGTGAGTATTTGGGCATGGGGATACAGGTGGAGGCCAGGGCTCCCTGCAGGGGTGGAGACAGATGGGTTTGACGCACAACGTGTACGATCAGTTGTGCATGTGTTCTCAGGAAAACCAGCAGCGTCCTGGATGGGGGAATATCCCAGAAGCACCAGGACTTGTGGGATGACACACAGAGAGAAACATTCTGTGATACCTGCCCAGATATGGTTCTGTATCTGCCCCTCAACCTTCCCGCCAATCAAACTTCCACTCCCCGGGGACTCAGAACCAGGAGAACTGTCCATATTACATCAGTGGTCCTGCCATATATACTTACATATAGATATATAGCAATAAATGTAGATACAGGTAGATCTTTACTAAGAGGTACTCACCAACATGCATCAGTGAATTCTGTTGGCACCACCCAACTGAATTACTTGTGACCACTTAAAATTACACATTTTCTGAGACTTCACAAGTCTATTTAAATAATGTTGACTGTAATGCTGCCATCCAAAAGTGCAGAGACTTTTGTAACCCCCACACGGTTTAACAACACAGTCTGCTGAAATGCAACTTTTGTTTGGGCAGGAAAACTTCACTTTTTTTTTTTTTTGGAAAACTTCCCTTTTATTTGCTGTATTTGAGTAATTCTTAGGCATATGATATAAGATTTCTGGCTGCAAGAACAAATACATAAATGCTTTGTCACGCTTTCCCTTGTTTATTCCACATGCTGAACCAAAGAAATTCCAAAGGGCAAATCTAAATCTGTATCTATATCTATCTAATATTTATATATATAATTTATATATAAAATATATATGATATATAATATTTTATGTATTTATATATTTTATCTAAATACAGAAACTATAATTTCTATGTTCAATTTATATATCATATAATTATTTATATAATATATATTTATATATAAATAAACTTATATAATATATATGTAAATAAATATATATAATATGATTATATAATAAATATATATAATATATAGATATATAATATGATTTTTATATATTATATAAATTATTAAAGTTACAATATATTATAAATATATAGTATATTAAACCATTATAATATTTTATATATTTTATGTTATATATGTTTATTTATATATAAATTTATTGATGTATTTATATATAAATTTACTTACAGATATTTATATATGAATAAATATATGATAAATACTATTCTTTATAAATGAATAAAATATCACTTATATTTTATATAAATATCTATACATAAATATTATTTATATATTTAATTTAAATAACATATTTAAACTTTTATATAAATAAATAATATGTAATTTTACATATATTATAAACAAGTGGTATGTCATGGGAGTGCATGTTGGACACTTCGTAAGAACCGATTTTATTATATTACAGGACCTGGTCCTCAATCATGAAGATTCAGGAACACGAGTTTGTAAACGCAGAGTAGAGCCATCATTACGGAGGAAGAAAATTCAAAATGACCAAAGAGCAAGACAGAGACACGATGTTAGGATGCCAAGTATTAATTTGTAATGCATGCCTCTCACTGAAACTGGGATATTAAGAAAAGTCCACGGGGAGGCAGACTTCAGTGGCTAGCAAAATGGTAATCGGACTTTTCTTTCCCCATAAGCACAGAGTTAGGTAGGTGAACGACATTCTCTTACTAGGGCCTGATTCCAATCATCTCGCGGACTCTCCTGCAGAATGAGGGGTTTGGTAAATGGGTCCGTGACGTGTGACATGGTAATTCTGATGGATTCTGTGTTTTTTGCCTTCTTTAGTGCAGGAATTCCTTCTGAGGGGCACAGAATACCCCCAGGCAGGTTAATCTGTTGAATCTAGCGACAGATAGAAACAGGAGCGTCCGATGCATTTAATGGGACTTTGTATTTCCATGTTCTTCCGTGATTCTCAGGTCTCCTTTCTGGAGGACATTTTCGCCCCATCTGAGTTTCCTACGTACTTGGGGCGAAATATTCCTCAGTCCATGGAGCAGCTCCAGCTTGTAAAATGGTCTCATGTATATCCCTGCCATTTGTGCATTTAAACTGTTTTGTTCAGTTTCCCGTCTAAATTGTTGACTAATCCGGCTATGCTGTGTTAAGCAGCTGACACATTTTAGTTGTATGTGAAACGACCGTCATATTCATTTGTAGTGGAGGAGTTGTTAGGCACTTTATGATCCTTCTGGATGTAAGATACAATAAAATTGGAGGTCATTATCATTATGAGAATCATCTTCCCTTTTCGGAATGGCTCGCGCCATACCGAATTTGTAAGCAGTCCCTGTAACCTTCCCTCCAACCACAAGGTCAAGTGCCCATCCAAGGGCCCAAGTCAACACACCATTAGGAAAAAATTCCTGTGCTACTTAACTCGATCAACAGGATAGAAACCTTTCAGGCATCATTACATCTACACTCTTACACATATTTTTAATCAGGTGCAAAGCTTGAAAAGGGTCCACGCTGGGAAAAGGTTACATTTGGCTGTCTGCTGATGTTAGCGGAGCAAACATCCACTTCTCTGAGACAGGGACCAAAGGGAGTAGGGGAGCCTTCCGTGATACAGCCCAGGTTGTTGTAACCTGAGGTGGTCACTGGAACCAAAGAAATACGTTTCCAAGGAAACCTACTTCGTTCTGCAAGACCAAGAAAGGGAAAACCTGGAAGATGCTGTCTCTGATCAAGACCTGCTCTTAGAGGAAGGGAACAGGGCATGGCAAACATGGTACCTTGAGAAAAGAGTGTCTGCTGGTGACTCAGGTGCAAAAAGAGGGTCTTCAGGGTCGGGAAAGAGCTATTTTAAGAAAAGTTTTTGGTAGAAACAGAAGGGTTTATATTTAGGTCTTGGTGTCTAGGCATGCTGACTGGGGGTCTGTGCCCCCTGGAATAATAATGAAGCCACAACCTATCAGTCTAAATGGAGTATATACTGCAAGTAGCATGGAGAGAATTGCTGAATGCATGGATCGAAATCCACTTTCCTTGCCATTTGTCATTTGCAAGAACACGACCTTTGTTTTTTCTTTCTTTTTTAAAAACAGACGTGATTATTTTTTTTAGATCATCTTTAGGTTCACGGCAAAATTGAGGGGGAGGTAGAGGGATTTCCCAAATACCCTCTACTTGCACTCATGCGGTCTTTCCCGTGATCGACATTCCCAGCAGAGGGTGCATTTATAATAACCAATGCACCTGCATTGACACGTCATCATCACCCAGGGTCTGTTGTTTCCATTCACGTTGTGCATTTTGTGGGTTTGGACGAATGCATGATGGTGCATACCACGATCGTAGCACCCCACAGACCTTTTCTTTAAATGCCGTGAAGAGCTTTTACAGAGAAGACTTAAGAAAAACACAGAGCATCGTGCTGATGGATCTCAGGACACTGAGCAATCGTTGGAAGGGAAGAGAAAGATCTCTACGCTCCTTCGAAAATGGTGAAGTGAGTCGTGCATATTAAACAGGTCATTACAAACCTCCCCCATTTTGTGGATAGTTGATCCATCAATTTTAGAGCACTTAAAAATTGCTCAAGTTGGTGTTTCTTTAATTTTATTTTTTCTGTTTATAGAGGCACAGTCACCATTTGGTCAAACCTCTCAAAAAATGTCATGGTCTGTCTCTACTCCCACATTTGCCTAAGTGCCATATAGTGTCTCTACACTAATAGTCAATTGCTATATTGTATTTCTTACCTAAAAAGTAATACGTGCTTTGTAACATCTGTTATTTATATGCTGATGGTCTAGCTTAGATTTGGTAGTTGTTACTTGG
Source organism: Ursus americanus (assembly GCF_024610735.1). Taxonomy (NCBI): domain Eukaryota; kingdom Metazoa; phylum Chordata; class Mammalia; order Carnivora; family Ursidae; genus Ursus; species Ursus americanus. The sequence goes on along the minus strand of NC_142164.1, from coordinate 120,112,074 downwards.
TGCCTAGAATCCTGTTTTATAGTCACTACTGCTCCCTGAGATTTAAATAAGGGGAGGGATTAAACTTGCTGCTGTGGGCATTTGTCCAAAATGCCGACAGAAATTCATCAATTTATGGATTTTTGCACCCTGAGCTATAAAGGTTGAAAAGTTAACCGAATCCTTGACCTACGGATGGCTCAGCTCCAAAACTCTCACTCTAGCCACTTCCTCCTCTCAGCGTCTTCAAGGAATTCAACCAGAGGGCAAAATTATTAAGAAGGATGAAAACATCAGAGATTTGCTGGAAGCTGTGACTACATCGCCACAGCCTTCTTGCCTTATCAGCGTCTAGACAGTTGGATAGGTGTAAAAACAGAGCAAGGTAAGTGCAAAATAAGTCATTCAGGAGAGTACAGAACACAGCTATCCATAATACAAATAAACCAAGTCAATATAAAGGTCAGTTGATGTGGTCCTGAAAGTGAGATTTTCGTGAATTTCTGGTAAAAGGCCAAAATTAGGTTCTCTTTCATTATTTATGTTTCTTTCAATAAGCACTTCATATATATATATATATATATATATATATATATATACACACATATATATGTGTGTGTGTAAACATATATAGATCACATATACATATAAAGAGAGACAGAAGTACTCCAATGAGAGAGACAGAGACAGAGAGATACCATCACAAATCATGATTCCCCTAAACGTTCTGCTTGCTTTGAAATCCATGAATCCCTGGTACTTGGAAAGGACTTTGCAATTTACTTATTCATTTCAGTTTGTGTTGATTGCATAGCCTGTATGTCCGACAGGTTAGTTTTTAACTTTACGAGGGACAACTCCTGTCTTAGATTGAAACATGAAGATGATGAGTATTTCCTAAGGACTAGTGGCATTGGGTCATTCCTCAGATGAAAAGTTGGCATTGTGGAGTATGTGTGCTTATAGAATCTATCAACCCATCTCAATGCTTTTCACTAATGCTGGAGTCTTATCATAGTAATTCATTTACAGTCTTGCAAATCTCTGTTGAACTTGCTTCTGGGTCTGCGAATAATCTAACGATACACAGATGATTTCCCTTGCTCAATTTACTTATAATTTACTTGCATTACAGAGAATAAGGTAATGGTCCAAAATTCTGCTCTACGAAGGCTCATGCATAAACATATTGATCAGCATATCGATATGCGAGCCTATTAATATGTTCATATGTAGCATGTTATGCTATACATATCGACAGAATATGGTAATATTGTAAAGAGGTTAACATACGTATTCTCTATATGAATACAAAGCCAATCACAGTTTCTCCTTGAGATAATGCAAGACCGAAGTGCAGGAATTTAACATTTTTTTACTCCACATCTTAGCGCGTTTGAACATTTTCTTTTCCGTAATGAATTACGGAATCTCAAGTAAATTGTTTCAGTGCTCCAAGATTGCATCTGAGCTCCAAGCCACTCCTCATGTATCACCATTTATTCATTTTCTATTTCAATCTGGGGCACCTTGTTTAGCTGTATTAACTTTGAAACTGTGGCACAGAATGAAATGCAGTTTCGCCACAAGTCACAACTGAACAAACATACTTTCAACACCAAGAACCACGTGTTAATCCGCAATAGTTTAGTAATGGGATTCTGATGGCAGCCTTTCCATGACCACCTACAACAAATTTGATTTTAAAATCCAATTCCCCACCACCATCTTCAAAGTCAACTCTAGAGAAACCAACCAAGTTGTAAAACAAAGAAAAGCAACCTTTGAACGCTCTAGTTATAGGGGAAAAGGGTATGGAAGAAGGAGGGAAACAGCACACAGCCTCCTCAATGAGGTAGTAAGAGATTCTGGCCACAAATTCCATTGTGGGGAGGGGGCTTTTCCCCACCACCCCCGATTCCACTCAGCTCTGACACACCTACACAGAGATAGCGTCCGGTGCCACAGGTTAGGGCTCAGTCCTACAAGACTCCCCCTCACCCCTCTTCAGACACCGATCTCAAATCCAAGTTATCACCTGTGCTTCTGACCGACCCAAGACCCCCTCCTCGGGTTGGATTAATCTGCTACAGCGGCTCACAGAGCTCGGGGAAGCATGTTACTCACTAGGTCGCTGGTTGATAGAACAGGATATAACTCGGGAACAGCCAGACGATGAGATGCAGAGGGCCATGTGTGGGGAAGGGCGCACCTGTCTTCCCAAACCGCCACGTGTCCGCCATCCTGGAAGCTCTCCGAACCCCCTCCTCCTTTTCTAGGGACACTTCCTATCAGAGGAAGGACTGATTCATTGGCCATTGGCCATGGAGTCACCCTCCAGCCCCTCCCCTTCCGCAGAGGTCAGGGGGTGCAGCTGAAAGTTGTAACCCTCTGAGAGGGCGTTGGTTCCCCTGGCAACCAGCCCCCATCCAATCTCACTTCATTAACTTAACAAAAGACACCTGTCTCACTCCCACCACAGGAAATTCCAAGGGTTTTAGGAGCTCGGTTCCAGAAATGCGGACGAAGACCAAACACAGGACTCTTATAAATCACAGGTATTTACTCCGCAAGCTCCCTCTTTCAAACTCCATAAGGCCATATTCAGGCAAATGCTCGTTATTTAAAGAAAAAAAAATATGGCGAAACATGCTTGCTTAAAATATTTGGAGGTGCCTGTAAAATAAACCCTCATCATTAGGTGGGGAGCAATGATGTCGTGCCGCCCAGGAAAGTTCGCTCCTTTATTACTGATAGTGAAGATTAAATTACTTGTAGGGCACACGCTGGAAAAATCTCACCATTGACTAACATCGTCTACCACTAAATGTACAAAATTCCACTACTTGGTACAAAGTGCCAGATGCTATATTTTCAGAAAAATAACTAAAAATCTAATGACAGTCAACAATGAATCCGACTTTTATAAAGTCAATAAGAAGTTTCATGCTTTACTATTTTAAATTTAACATATTAGCTCCCCTATGATGTGGGAGAGATGTTAGGGTTTGAAGCCAAGAAAGAATTCTTTTTTTTTTTTTTAAGATTTTATTTATTTATTCGACAGGATAGAGACAGCCAGCGAGAGAGGGAACACAAGCAGGGGGAGTGGGAGAGGAAGAAGCAGGCTCATAGCGGAGGAGCCTGATGTGGGGCTCGATCCCACAACTCCAGGATCACGCCCTGAGCCGAAGGCAGACGCTTAACCGCTGTGCCACCCAGGCGCCCCTCAAGAAAGAATTCTTGAGACATCTTTTGTGCAAAAAGGTGGTTTTGTTAAAGCACGGGGACAGGACCCGTGGGCAGAAAGAGCTGTTCTGGGGTCATGAGGAGTGGCCCATTATATACTTTCAAGTTGGGAGAGGGTTAGGGATAGCTCAAGTCTCTAAGGCATTTTGGAAGCGAGGTTTCCAGGATCCTAAGGGCCCAGCTGTTGTTAGGAAAAAGTAATTTGTTACTGTCTAGTAAAAACTCAGTTATGAGACCCTTCAGATGTCTGTCGGTGGGCCACATATGCTTGGGGGATGATTGCCAACATGTATCTTGGGGGGTTTAGAGATAAAGGAAGTTTCCAAAGGAATCTGTTATGTGAAAGTAGATTAACAGCGTCCTGGAGGTGGGGCCAAGATTGCCTATTGCCCTTAGCACCATATTCACATCAAGGCAGTTGAGTTCCTAGAGGAATGTCATTCTGCCTGTTTCAAGGACTTGTCAGTGGGCTGTACGTAGGTAGGAAATTTAATTTTTCTTTTGCCTTTCTTTCCCACATAACCCTATATACCAATTCTATGATATACTTGGTTAATATTTAACCATGTTTGCATGGGGTCCTTTATCTTATTTTTAAATTTTTATCATATATTGTAGATTATATATATATATTATACATTAAGTATTGTATTATTATAATTATATAGATAATATATTATATAGAGATTTTATATATATTTGATAATTCTCTTCTGTAGAATATCTCAGAGCCTTTGGAAATTCTCAGTTTAATTATAGGTTCAAAAATTATTTCAATTTAATTAAGTTCGGCTCTTCAGTTTGTTACTTAATTTTTCTTTATTTAGGTATGTTTTGCAACTTCTTGAATTTTCAGTCTTTCTTATTTATTATATCCTGAATCTCATAAGTTATTCTCAGAGAATATGAAATAGGTTTTAATGCAGTTTTATTATTATTCGTTTCTGTAGATTTTTAAATTTCCATTTTAATGTGTTACATGATTCGTTTTATTTTAGCAGGTGCATTTTGAAATTCCAGGCAGGTGTTTATTTAGTTAATATTTCATTCATTCAAATTTATATTTGTTCCTAATCAATATGGTTTGGAAGATACTTGTACTCAGGTTATCTATTGAGACTTGCTGTGTGACCTAATTCATAGTCAGTATGTCTCTGCTTATAGCAAATTCTACTCGTGGTGTTATATTTATGAATTAGACAAAGCTTGCTAATCAAGTTGGGTTTTTTTTTTTTTCTACTCGTGGTGTTATATTTATGAATTAGACAAAGCTTGCTAATCAAGTTGGGTTTGTTTTTTTCTATTTTTTCCAATTGACCTGGTAATAAAGGAGAGTCTGACTATGTTGATTGCTTTCCATGGAGATTTTTTTTGCCATCCTATTTTGTAGCTGTGTTATTTGTTGCATGCAAGTTTACATTCCACATAAAACATAATTTTGCATCATTATAGCTACCCCCTTTATCTCAAAGTTATTTAGCCGATATTAATATAATTATGCTAGTTTTGTTTTGGTTGGCCATTCCTTCTCTACTACTTTTATATAAACCTTTGGGTCCTTATATTTTAGATCTCTCTTTTTCATACAGGACATGTAGCAGGATATTTTTGTATTTTATTCAGACTTTTCTATGCGTCCTACTTTTAGTCTGCTTTTTTCTCTTCCTTTTATATATTTTGAATGAATATATAGAAAATTGGTTTTTTTTCCCTCCCAATCCTGATGGGAATTCTTAATTCTCATCTTCTTGAATCTAGAAAACAGCATTTTTTACAAGTTTGGTAGGGTCCCTTTAGATATTGTCTTCAATACAATTCCATCTGTAATGTTCCTCAATTTTAATCAGAAGTGTGTAAGACTATTTCTTAATGATTCCTGTACGATTTTAGATCTTCAGCTTTTATAGGGAGTTCAGTATAATTTCTTCAATCAAGTTTCCAGAATTCTAATACTCTTTATAACTGAGTCTATTCTGCATTTAACCCATCTTTTGGAATTTAATTTTTTATATTTATGTAATAATATGAACACAGATAACTGATATCTACTTATAGACAATACTACTTACAGAGTTACTTATAGATCAACAAGTCTATTATATGTAATTACCATTGTTATGGCAAATAAAATGGCAAAATAACTGTCGGGTTTTGTTTTTTGTATGTGTATATACTTGTTTATCTGGAAATGCTGCCCTTTTTCTCATTACTTCATCAAATAGGACAGAATACTTTTTTCAAGAATACTAAATTTAAGAATTAAATTTAAACATCAATGGGAGAGTTTGCCAAGAAAAGTATGTGCTTCTTTTTACGTCACATTACTCTCAGTGAAATGCTCTTTCTTCTTTTACTTCAAGTTAGATTAATATATTCCTTGTTCTGTGTTATACCCTACAAATTACCATACAAAGTAGAGAAAATTTTTCAAAACTATCAAGAACAAATTGTAGCTCTTCCTTAATTCACTGTTACCATACATTCATATAAATCAGGTTCACTGTTTTATTAACAGAGTAAGCAAAAATGCTAGCACACATAAAATACATATATAAAAATTGTAGGCTGGGGGAGAACAGGGGGTTCCAGGAAGATTTCAGTTGGACGACAAGGTCATTTCCCTCTCATGATTATTAGTTGAATACTGTCAAATTAAAAAGCATGTTTCTGTGCTACCTTTCACACTGAGATCTGCAATATAATCCAAATTGATTTTTGTGCATGGTATGAGATAGAAGTCCACATTCTATTTTTTGCTTTTTCTATATCCAAAGATTCTTTGCTCCTCTCTAGGGTGCCACCGTTGTCACCTTTCACAATACATCTCTTCCTCAGTGCACCATTAGTTTCCACCGATCTGTGTCATTTTCTGCGTTGATAACACACTGCTGAAATATTGTAATAATCACCTGATGGTGTAAATTCTCCATATTTTTTATTTATGACAATGTCTTACCAATGCATAGTACTTGTCATTTCCATTATAGTTTATCATTCACATCACTTTTTACAGAAAACCCTGCTTTAACTTTGATTTTGAATCCAGAGATAAATCTGAAGAGATTTGACATCTTTTTATAAGTAAATGTTTAAATATAGATATTAAAGCTCAGAATGAGCAATAGATTCTTTAACCCACTACAGATCATTCAATGCACTAATGTTTTAAAAATTAACTGAGATTTTAAATATGTGGGCTAGCATAATAAAATAAATGCACATTATAAAAAAGGTTTTATTCTGAATTTGTTGTATATTATCTATAATTTTCACTTACTTGAGTTTAGTGAAAGATTCCTTTTAAATCTGCTCTGTTAAAACATTTTTAAAAAGGATTTTATTGGGGTGCCTTGGTGGCTGTCATGAAGCGTCTGCCTTCCGCTCAGGGCATAATCCTGGCGTTTTGGGATCAAGCCCCACACCGGGCTCCCTGCTCAGCGGGAAGCCTGCTTCTCCCTCTCCCACTCCCCCGCTTGTGTTCCTTCTCTCACTGGCTGTCTCTCTCTCTGTAAAATAAATAAATAAAATCTTAAAAAAATAAAAAACTTAAAAAAAATAAAAAAATAAAAAGATTTTACTTATTTAAGAGAGAGAGACAGCACAAGCAGGGGGAGCAGCAGAGGCAGAGGGAGAAGCCAGCTCCCTGCTGAGCGGGGAGCCCCACATGGGGCTTGATCCCAGGACCCTGGGATCGTGACCTGAGCCAAAGGCAGACGCTTAACCCACAGACACCCAGACTTTGTTACAACTTGCATTGCTGTATTTGTTAGTAAAAAATACTAAGTTTCATTAACGTTTGAAAAAATTAACAGAGGAAATAGTTCATCCACTTTGATGTCTGAATTTGAGCTTTATATTTCCCAGTTGTGTAACCACTGAGTTTTCAGAGTAAAGCTACTGATAAAAAAAAAAATACTTCAGGGAAAAATTAGATTGGTGGCATCTGCCAACAGCACAAGAATATAAACAGAATAATGATGCTGTTGACGAATTAGCAAAATGTCTATCACGGCAAGAAATAGGACGTCACTAAAGGAGAAGAAAAATGAAGTCTGGGAGCTGCACATTACACCTGACCTAAACAGTAGACTCGTTATTGGGGAACCAAGCCTACTAATTAGAGAAAACTATGTTATCATGCTTGTCACCCAAGACATGTGGAAATGCCCCGTTTGTAATGGAAGTCATAGGTCTGGGACACGTTAAATTTGACTTTGTAGTTTTTTAAGTCAGGGTTATGTGGCAACAAAAAGTGATGAATTCTTATCATCCCAAAGTCAAGCCAGAAGCTCATTGTCCTATTGACCACCAGAGTCAGGTAGACATGAGAATTTGATTTGATCATGGATTTTTTTTTTTTGAAGTCATAGTTTTTTATTGAAGATTCTCATTCAAGAGTAAATTGCGATCATCAACTGCTATGTTTAATCTAGTAAACAATACTTTTTGTTTGTTTTTTTAATAATAATTTTTTATTATATTATGTTAGTCACCATACAGTACATCCCTGGTTTCTGATGTAAAGTTTGATGATTCATTAGTTGCGTATAACACCCAGTGCACCATGCAATATGTGCCCTCCTTACTACCCATCACCAGTCTATCCCATTCCCCCACCCCCTCCCCTCTGAAGCCCTGTTTGTTTCCCAGAGTCCCTAGTCTCTCATGCTTCATTCCCCCTTCTGATTACCCCCCTTTCTTTATCCCTTTCTTCTCCTACCGATCTTCCTAGTTCTTATGTTCCATAGATGAGAGAAACCATATGATAATTGTCTTTCTCTGCTTGACTTATTTCACTTAGCATTATCTCCTCCAGTGCCGTCCATGTTGCAGCAAATGTTGAGAAATCGTTCTTTTTGATAACTGAGCAAATGCTGAGAAATCGTTCTTTTTGATGGCTGAGTAATATTCCATTGTATATATGGAACACATTTGTGTGGAACCAGAAAAGGCCCTCAGTTTGTTTCCCAGAGTCCATATCATGGATTTCAATGCAGGAAAAGTACTGCTTTCCAAGAATTTTTACTTTTTTTTTTTTTTTACTATTATTTCCGAGCATGCTAGGACATTGGTTGCCTCTGGTTAATTTGGAGAAAGCTATTAATCTTTGTGAATTTCCAACCAGCAAGTGACCATCCATTGATATGGTCCCCAAATTACTAATCCATGCATTTTTTTTTTCTTTCCTTCAAATACGTGAAGATATCACAGCAAGGACTGCTGACAGGTATGAAGATCTTTAGGGGGAAAAGTCTTGTCTTTTGTTTTAAAGGACTTGCAACATTCTTTCTTTTTTTATTTAAAGATTTTATTTATTTATTTATTTGACACAGAGAGAGAGAGAGCGCAAGCAGGTGGAGGAGCAGAGGGAGAGGGAGAAGCAGGCTCCCCACTGAGCAGGGAGCCCAATGTGGGGCTCGATCTTGGGACCCTGGGATCATGACCTGAGCCGAAGGCAGATGCTTAACCATCTGAGCCACCCAGGCGCCCCTACAACATTATTTTCTTATGTGCATTGATTTATAAATCACCTATTGATTTATATTTATATTGACTGGCTGGCTCAGTCAGTAGAGTGTTGTGACTCTATCTTGGGGCTGTGAGTTCAAGCCCTCCATTGGGTGTGGAGTTTACCTGAAATTTTTTTTTTTAAATCACATATTTTAAGTAACCACGAATAATGCAGAGATAATATATTGACATTAGATTTTCATGAAATTTAAATATTCTATCTCAAGGGAGATGGTCAGATTTGGTATGTAAACAAATAAAAACTGTTATTGTTCACTTCACTTCTTATACCATTTCCCTAGTTGATTTATCATTACTACAAATGATTTTTTGGAATCCACATATATCCATATAAATGCGGGATGCTTCTTAGCTAATATTTTAAATTCAAAATAGTAAAGCATGAAACTTCTTAATGACTTTCTAAAAGTTGGATTAATTGCTGTCATTAAATTTTTATAGTTATTTTTCTGAAAATATAGCAAAAGGTACTTTATACCAGGTAGTGCAAGACTTTCTTCCTTTTTATATTTTCTTCTGTAATGTTTGTAACAAAATACGTGCCCTGTGATTTGCTTTTTACTCTCAAAATAGCTAGACTATATGTTTCCCTTTTCCTCGCTCTATATTCGCCTGGGCAGGGAAGGTTAGTCTTGGTTCAAACTGGCATTTAATTATTCCTCCTGTAAACTTTATGATCTCAGAGTCGATTAGGTACGTTCGTATAGCAAGTTTTAAGTGCAAAGTTGTAAATAAGTTTAGGGTCCATTAAAGTGAGTTGATGTGGTATTTTTCTAGAACCCATGCTGGAAATAGTTTGCATTTCTGTTGTGTGTTTATTTTCCCTAATTTAATCTTGACCATATTTTGTATTCCAAAAGTAATAGATGTTCATTAGAAAAACATAATGGAATAAAAAGTCAAATATTTTTCTCATGTACTTTGACTTGCAGAACCTATGCGAGTTAATATATAATAAATATGTGATCCAACAATTATACGCTTTTACTTCTATACAGTATGTTTCTGTGTCAGTAAATATTTACACCATTTTTTAAAAATAATCTCTAACCCCAACACGGAGCTCAACTCCGAGGTCAAGAGTCTTATGCTCTACTGACCGAGCCAGCCAGGGACTTCAACACTATTTTCAATTAGTATAATTTGATATGCACATTCCACAACTCATTAAATGACGGCTCCATTTTGGGGCACCTGGCTGGCTCAGTCAGAAGAGCAAGTGACTCTTGATCCTGGAGTCATGAGTTCAAGCCCCACGTGGGGCGTGGAGGTTACTTAAATGAGTAAAACTTTAAAAGTAAATAAATGAAGGAATGATTAAAAATCAATGCTCCCTTGTAAGATATCTTTGGTTGTTCCTAGTTTTGACGATGATAATTAAATTGAAATGAACTACTTGCTACCCAAAATGGTGGACATTCTCAGTTCTTTCCTTGAAAGAATTCTTGAACTCTACACTCATGAAGGGTAACATGGACACATTTAATTGCACTAAAATTAAGAACTTTCAGAAGTGCCTGGCTGGCTCAGTCTGTAGGTCATGTAACTCTTGGTCTCAGGATTGTGAGTTTGAGTCCCTTGTTGCAGGTAGAGATGACTTAAAAAAAATTAAGAACTTTCTTAAACAAGCATCATGGAAGAAACAAAAATACAGCCATAAACTAGAAGATATTTGAAACGGTTTTAAAATGATGTAAATGTCAACATGCACAGTGTTTTAAAAATTAAAATATATAAGAAAGGCATAACTATTTATACATGAATATTTTTAATTTTTCTAATGCTGACTTTTATAATGTGACTCTACTAAAATTCTAACAATTGACTCAACTACGTTATACCTCAACTGTTTGCTCTCCAAAATGTAAAAAAAACAAATAGGGGGCGCCTGGGTGGCACAGCGGTTAAGCTTCTGCCTTCGGCTCAGGGAGTGATCCCAGCGTGATGGGATCGAGTCCCACATCAGGCTCCTCTACTGGGAGCCTGTTTCTTCCTCTCCCACTCCCCCTGCTTGTGTTCCCTCTCTCGCTGGCTGTCTCTATCTCTGTCAAATAAATAAACAAAATCTTTAAAAAAAAAAAAAAACAAATAGTAGGGACATGCACGCTTTTTTACTTCTGGTGAGAATAAATAAGTAATTTAAAATTATTTTTAGATTTCTACCACTGTTGTTGTGTTGTATACATATATGTATCTCTTTTACATTGTATATAAATCTAAAAACAAAAGTCAAGGGCACCCACACTGTTCAGACAAATGTGTCTTCCACCCCACCTCCCTCCCTGCTTATTGTATCTCTGTACTTTTCTTCTCTCTCTCCTTCCACCTCTCTCTTGCTAAAAATTCAATCTTAAAATCCTAACATTTCCCAAGGACTTCCTGCATTTGCCTTCCTGTCTCTTATTTTCCCCGCATTCTCAAAATCACTTTTCTCCTTTTGACATACATAATGACAGATATCCTTTATTTTAAATCATGTATTGAATTGTTTTGAGAGAGAGAAAATGGGCGCGTTCATGTGCGAGCGTGGGGAGGGGCAGAGGCAGAGGGAGAAGGAGAAAGGATCTCAAGCAGAAAACATCCTGACCGCGGAGCCCAAGGCGGCAATCGAGCTCAGGACCCTGAGGTGATGACTTGAGCCGAAATCAAGAGTCGGAAGCTAAACGGACTGAGCCCCCTAGGTGCCCCAGATGTCCTTTATTTTATAAAGAGGCTCCATTTATGATTTTTTTCAATTTCTTCTATATGGAAGGAGAAATAATTACCAATCACATTTCAAATTTCTATAATTGTTTCTTGTTTTTTTTTTTAATCCCTGTGATTTTATAGAAAGCTGTTTTTTTATTTTCTTAAATATTTTGTTTATTTATTAGACAGAAAGAGGACAAGCGGAGGGAGTTGCAGGCAGAAGGAGAGGGAGAAGCAGGCTCCCCGCTGAGTAGGGAGCCTGACATGGGACTTGATCCCAGAACTCTGGGATCATGACCTGAGCCGAAGGCAGACGGTTAACGACTGAGCGACCCACGTGCCCCTAGAAAGCTGTTCTTGGTTTAAGATTTCATCATTGCTTAGAATTCTCTCAGAACACTAAATAAATGTAAATTTTCTCACTTATTACCAGAAATATCTGTTATATTTTGAAAAACCTCTTCTTTTTTTTACCTCCCGTCATAGCCTCCTCTGTCATGTTCTTTCTTTTCAATGACTGGACATCCTTCGCTTTCCACGTTTAATTTGTGTGTTGAACTTGAAGTTAGTGTACCTTAAAAAATGTAAAAAATGTAAATGTAAATTAGTTTACCTTAAAAAAACAAACACCCTTATCCCAAATAGCAGAGGCATACTCAAACTACAATTATCCGGCATCTGTAATCAGTTTTATTTGTTATATTTTGGCAGTTTGTTGAGACTTGGATGAACTCATCTTCGAAGGCACAGGCAGATTCCGTGTGTTCAATGACCCCATGGTTGCAAGGCAACGTGCAAAACAAGAACTAGGAAGTAAGGGATAGACATCAGAGCGTGATAGGGTTGTTATGCACCTAGGGATGGACACATCCATTCAGCTCAGAACCACGGCCACCCCTGTGGGTGTGTGGAATACATTACAGTCCTTCACTCCTTTCCCCATTCATGCTGTTCTCTGTCCCCGGCATAGCTTCTGATATTCCCGAAAGTCCCCTTTCTGCTTGTTTTTCCTGCGTGCGGAAGCCCTGTCCATCCCTACCTCTCGGTTGAGACATCACTGCTCAGTGAGTCCTTCTCCAACGTGCCTTGAGTTCCATGCCATAGCGTCCCACAAATGCCCCGCATGCAAATGGCACTTCTCCAGTAAAGGCACTAGTACATAACTTCTCTCCTAACTTGAGTCCAAGGGGCTACAACACGACCTGGACTGTAAGAGTCGCTTCTTAAATGCTTTTTTAAATATTATCTTATCTTATCTTACAGAGAGAGAGAGAGAGTGTCTGCACACGCAGAGGGAGTGGCAGGTGGAGGAAGAGGGAGAAGCAGGCTCCCCGCTGAGCAGAGAGCCCAATGTGGGGCTCCATCCCAAGACCCTGGAATCATGACCTGAGCCGAAACCAGACACTTAACCAACTGAGCCGCCCAGGCGCCCCGTAACTGCTTTCTAACAGCACTGACCTCTGTGCTCTGTGATTTACAATCATGGCACATCCTGCTAGAGTTTATATTTCGCTTCATCGTATCTGTCATGAGACCCTGTCATTGTTCACGTGGATTTCTAACAGCATGAATACACGGTCATCTGCCAGCAGACTCTCTTTTCCTCACTGCCAATCATGGCATCTCTGGATAGCGTCACACCTATTTGCTCATCGTATGTGCTCCATTCATGGCTTTAGACGAATAAATGCGAGGTCGGGACAACATTTGGAAAGACCCATTTTCATAAATCTCTGGGAATGAAAAAACCAAAAGGACCTAACCAGTGCATTATTATGAATTCCCCTGGAAAACACAATAACAGATTAAACTCTTAGGCTGTTTGCACAATTTTCCATTCTCTGGAGGGTTGTAAAGTGATCCACAGCTGTCTTAACAGGTCATATGTAGTCAAAGCTGTGTGGTATTAGAGCTGCTTTACTGCGTACCCGGCATCATGAATTCCCTTACGCATAACAGATGCTGACCAATTAACGTGTATTCTAAGTATTCCTCCTTGTTTCTTCAAACATCATCAGGTTTCCACTCAACTCACACCTTGAATGCTTTCAGAGTTTTTGCACAAGCACCTAGGGGGCTCAGTTGGTGAAGCGTCTGCCTTCAGCTCAGGTCATGATCCCAGAGTCCTGGGATCGAGTCCCCCGTTGGGCTCCCTGCTCAGTGGGGAGCCTGCTTCTCCCGGCTCCTGCTCTCTCTCCGTCAGATAAATAAATGAAATAAAGTTTTTGCAGTGGCCGTGTATTTCCACTGAATCTGGAGTTGAAAATTGGTGAGGTACGTCCTAAATGCAATCGTCAGCAAATTCATTCAGGGTGAGTCTGCCTCGTGCCAACTACCTTCCAGCAATGCTCTTTGTCTTGGATCAAGAGATGCTTTTGTATTCCTTCCCTAGGGTTCAGATCCTTTTCTGGCTGACTTTCCTCTTCTGGGCCTCGTGCTTTGTGCTCATACACCAAGCTGACTGAGCCCGCAGGGTATGGTACTAACTGTGTTTAGCAGTCTTTCAAAACACGAATAATTATGGCCATAATTTAATCTATTATCTGATAAAAGCAGATCATATTATAATTCTCTCGTTTGTGAAGAATATTCTACGCCAGGATACCTCGCCTTCACAGGGAGATACCCGGCATGGAAAGGGAAAGAGGAACCCTGCCCTAATACGCAACAACGCAGGTAGGAAACTCCCATCATTGACTCGTGTCTTCTCTCTGAGGATTAAGGACCAATGAACAGAACAGAGCAATTCATTTCTAGAACTACATCTCGACATTTTAAATAACTGAATGTATATTCATGTGTATTCGTTTCACGCTATAATAGTCCTGAACAAATTATTGCACGAAAACAGTAAGGGCTGTAAAAAAAAAAAAAAAAAAGCAGATTATCACAGACATCCAGCTTTACAAGATTTTCAGACAAATAAATCACAGTGACAGTCTGTGTTTAAACGTCTTGAATTTCGGAGTTCAGAACATGTATGAGCAGGGGCGCCTGGGTGGCACAGTCCTTAAGCGTCTGCCTTCGGCTCAGGGCGTGGTCCCGGCGTTCTGGGATCGAGCCCCACATCAGGCTCCTCTGCTGGGAGCCTGCTTCTTCCTCTACCCCTCCCCCTGCTTGTGTTCCCTCACTCGCTGGCTGTCTCTCTCTGTGTCAAATAAATAAGTAAAATCTTTAAAAAAAAAAAAAAAAGAACATGTATGAGCAATAGATAATATATAACATAGAGCTGAATTATCTGTGTTTTTAAATCACTATAAGCTATTGAGAATGTTAATAGAAAACTGAAATTGGAGTTTGATGTTCTGCAGATAGATTTTTTAAAATTGTACTTAGTTTTTCATAAAAAAAGAAAAAGGAAGGAAGGAAGGAAGGAAGGAAGGAAGGAAGAAAGAAAGAAAGAAAGAAAGAAAGAAAGAAAGAAAGAAAGAAAGAAAGAAAAAGTATACATACACCCAGGACATGAGCCCTAAGTAGTCTGCCCCTAATGAGTGGATTTTAAGTGAAAAAATATCGCTTTCACTTGTTTGAAGTCACTCTTTATTTCTACGTATTTTTTTCTGCAAAAACACTGTTTTAAACCATATCGTTTTTGCAAATCCCTGCTCATTTCCCCATTAGAAACAATGCTTCGGTATACGATAAATATTACAAGGACAAGCAGCTGAGATAAAGCAAACACCGTGGCGAAGTTAATACAATCCAACAGGGACTCTCCCCAAAGATTAGTGACAGGGAAAGTCAATTGGCTGATTCAGTTTGGACCGCACGTAAAGCCCGGGGGCCATGGATGTCTCCTTGTAGACAAGTAATTAATCCAATCCAGCTTTATCTGGTGAAATAAATGGCCTAGGCAGGATTATTGACTGATTATATATACAAAACCAAAAAGTAGACAATATAGAGACATAACCATTATAGACCCTTCATTAAACTCTTTTGTGCATAACTAATGGAAGGTTATCCAATAATTAACTTTTCATGACATATATTGGCCTTTGAGATGAAAGGGTAAGTAATGGTACTCATTGAATTGCATTGCTGTAAACACACGTGGAATGATTTTGAATTTATTTTATGATTATTATAGTTCATGCCATATTTTCCTATATAATGCCACAGTTTCATCTTTTAATTATATTTCAACTGTAACAGTAGTCAAGAAACATTTTATTACGGTATTGTAATAATACTCTTGTATGTGACATTCAAAAGGTGTTTCTGAAATTTTGGATCAAGAATATAAGAAAATGAGAAATATCATCCTACCATCAATACCTATTGAAAAAAGTTATGCCATCTAAAGGGATTCCTACATGTCATGCACTTAACACCAGATTACGTTGCCAATTGTTACAATTAAAAGAGGACTTGAAATAGCAGTATATTCAATTTATTTTATAGCTATCTTAAGGGCTCCATGAAAAAGAGGGTTGAAATGTGTGTCTTCTGAACGTATAAGGTTCTAATAATTATGGTAAGAAAAATGAGCCATGGTCCTGTTTTGTGTCTTAAATTCCACATATCAGTGAGATCTTACGGTAAGTGTCCTTCTCTGGCTGACTTATTTTGCTTAGCATAATCCCCTCCAGTTCCATCCACGTTGTTGCAAATGGCAAGATTTCATCAGAGGGGAAGGGAGGAGAAAATAAAATAAGATGAAACCAGAGAGGGAGACAAACCGTAAGAGACTCTTAATCATAGGAAACAAACTGAGGGTTGCTGGAGGGGAGGGGGGTGCAGGGATGGGGTAACTGGGTGATGGACGTTAAGGAGGACACATGATGGAATGAGCACTGGGTGTTATATAAGACTGATGAATCATTAATTTCTACCTCTGAAACCAATAATACATTATATGTTAATTAATTGAATTTAAATTTTTAAAAATGTTAAAAAAATGAGCCATGAACCATTAACCAAATGCAAGCAAGATGATAAACTCTACTGACAAAATATTCTGCATCAGATCCAAATGGCCCCGACCAAATTGTGCTTTATCTTTACAGATGACCTTGACTTTGCCCCAAAGGGGACATTGGTAGTGTTGGAGACTTTGGAGTGTTGGTGACTTTGCCCCAAAGGGGACATTGGTAGTGTTGGAGATTATTTGGTGATCCCACCTGTCACCTGGTGTGTGGAGATCAGGGACGCTGCTGTCATCTTCTAACACACAGGGCACTCCCACTGTGGAGAATCATCCTGCCCCAACACTGCCCAAGTCTACAAGGCCCTCACTTGGGTGAGCCCGCAGAACCGCCAAATAGCAGAAAATCAGTGGAGGGTACGGTATATGGGAAATGTGAAATTATAAATCACAACTGCCATCTCCTTTTTAAATTATTTATTTGAAGATTTTACTTATTTTAGAGACAGAAAGAGAGAGACAGAGAGCGTGACTGGGGTCGGGGAAGAGGGAGAGGAAGAGAGAATCCCAAGCAGACTCCACAATGAGTGGGGACCACACGTGGCGTTTGATCCCAGGACTCCGAGATCATGATCTGAGCCGAAATCAAGAGTCCGACGCTTCACTGACTGGACCACCCAGGAGCCCCTCCAATACAAAGGCACATAAAGGCGCCTACAACTGCCATCTCCTTGATCATTCACATAGTTGGGGTGCAGTCACTGACTTGGACACTACCACCACACAAATAACATGGCACCCTCTTCCCTAAACTTGTGTGAACCCCAGCAAATTGGGCACATCGGGCTGCAGGGCATTCTTCTCTAAAATTAGAAAGACATTACTACTCACAGAGCGGGGTTTAGTGATGATTTAAATGACAGTAAAGACTAGTTTACAAACTGAGGCAAGTTTGCCGTTACTCAGAAAAAGCGTCTGTCACGGAAAATGCATTAAATTATCATGTGCCAAGGGACGCCTGGGTGGCTCAGTAGGTAGACCATGTGACTCTTGATATTGGGGTTGTGAGTTCAAGCACCATGTTGGGTACGGAGATTACTTAAAAATAAAAAAAAAATCTTTAAAAAAATTAATCTGTGACAAGATTTTTAAATTTTTAAAAGATTTTTTAAAATATTTATTTATTTATTTGAGAGAGCAGGACACAGCAGGGGGAGGGAGAGGGAGACGAGCAGACTCCCCACTGAGCAGGGAGCCTGATGTGGGGCTTGATCCCAGGACCCTGAGAACATGACCTGAGCCGAAACCAAGAGTTGGACACTCAACCGACTGAACTACCAGGCGCCCCGTGCCAAGATTTTTTAAAAGTTAGTTATACACACACAAGCATACACACACACATATATACATATGACATAAGCATATACGATTTGTTTAAATATTGATGTAGAGAGAATAGATGGATAAATCACTAGATAGCTAGACAGAAAGGGAGACAGAGAGATACAAAAGATGATAGATAGATAGATAGATAGATAGATAGATAGATAGATAGATAGATAGATAGATATGATGGATGATGGATGGATGGATGGATGGACTGATGGATAGATAGATAGATAGATAGATAGATAGATAGATAGATAGATATGATGGATGGATAGATGGATGGATGGATGGATAGATAGATATGGTGGATGGATGGATGGATGGATGGATAGATAGATAATAAATAGATGATGGGTAGATATGATGGACAGATGGATAGATATAATGATAGATATGATGGATGATGGATGGATAGAAAATATGATGGATGGATGGACATATAGATATGATGGATGTGTGGGTGGACGGATAGATAATAAATAGATGATAGGTAGATATGGATAGATGGATAGATATAATAGATGATAGATATGATGGATTGTGGGTGGACGGATAGATAGGTAGATAGATAATAAATAGATGCTAGGTAGATATGGATACATGGATAGATAGATAGAGTGATGGATGTAGAGAGAGAAAGAAACAACGAACGAACCTGCCTCAGAATGCCCTATTCAATGCCTTTTGAATATCAATATTCAACTAGTAAAGAAACAAACTTGTTATGAAGTGTTTCTTCTTCCACACTACCATTTTTATAGACTTTGACAAAATGTCAACGAAAGCTTCGTGTGAGTCTCCACAATTAAACTCAATTATCGCTCTCTCCAAACTCGCTAAAATGCACTCTAGAGATAGCTGGACTCTAGCGCACCCAGTCTCTGAGAAGTAATTTCTGAACGCGACTTCATTTGACACAGGGGATAATAAGTACGTTTTAAAAATCATGTGTCAGAGAGGGAGTTCGGAACGATTAAAAATGCATCTTGGTGATGTGCTTTAGGGGCATTGTGACCCGATTTCCTATTGTAAACCTAGAAACTACTGCGATTCTCCCCAGAGGTTTTTAAAGAAAGTTGCAAAGCTGTGTGGTTTTATCTGATTCTGGCCTTGCACTGTGCATTATTTTCAGGGTCCGCTGCTTTACGCGCCTTGTTGGAAAAGCAGCAGTTCGATAATTAGCGATACGGTTGCATTGTCTGTTTTCAAGGAACACATACTAGTAAATTAACTTTTTTGTAATGGGTACAGATTTGGGGACTTATAATCCTCGCAGAAATTCTAGTTTTGAAAAGCATATTTCTCTTGAGTAAGTGCCGTCCATTCTCTCGCTTCTCAAAGTGGGGGACCAGCCACACTGAATTCCATGTGAGCCAGAGACCGACAGACTCAGAATCCGCCATTAATTAGATTCCTATGGGATCTCGAGACATAAACCATAAGCAGTACTCTGAAAACGTCCTGCATCCATTATCTGTCTTAGATTCTGACCAGAAAGCGAATATTCAGTTGTCTTGATGTTAAAATATGGAAATAGCTATCTCACTCCTGACGCTATCCCTCGCTTTTGAATTGTGTCTCATCCTGTATGTGGAATATCAAGATTCCTCCCTGAGAAATTAACTATTCGTGAATCAAGAGCCCACGTCTGTCCAGAACCTGCCAAAATACTAGATGCAGAGTATTTGGAGGAGGTCCCCCCAAATTCAGGAAACAGGAAGAAAAAGTGGACAGGTGCAGAATGTACTTAGCGAACACAACTTTCTACCAAGACTGGGTCAAGGATGGCATGCACCTGTGTAACCTGAATCAGTTTTATTGGATACTCTGGAGACAAAGACCTCAAATGCAGGGTCTGCACAGTAAAGCGGCCAATGTACAGAGAAGAGTGGCATTCACAGCCAGGGAATGATGGGAGTGTGCACGGCATCTCTCACCCACAAATAAAGTGACAGGGGCAGAGATTTCTCTCCAAAAACTTTTTTTTAAAAGATTTTATTTATTTATTCGACAGAGATAGAGACAGCCAGCGAGAGAGGGAACACAAGCAGGGGGAGTGGGAGAGGAAGAAGCAGGCTCATAGCGGAGGAGCCTGACGTGGGGTTCGATCCCAGAACGCTGGGATCACGCCCTGAGCCGAAGGCAGATGCTTAACGACTGAGCCACCCAGGCGCCCCCCCCCCCAAGACTTTTGAAAAGACGATCTTTCAGACCGGACCTTCCCCATGTGCTATTAACCCCCGGGAGCCACAGGGGACCTCTGTGGACCTCTTCCTGCTATTGAGATGACAATTCCCAGCCACAGGCAATCCAATCAGCAAACTGTGGTTGTTGAAGAGGAGTCCCCCCATTATCCCCACTGAATGGGGGTCTGTCTGAGTCGTTCATTCTGCTTGTTTGTTTTTTGGTGAATGCAAAGCAATAAACCAAAGACAGGGCTGGATTAAAGTCTGTGTTGGTGATGTAAGATATTATCTTATATGCTTGAGGGAAGAGTGTACAGGGAGAGTGTTCACAGGGGGTTTTATTTCAAGTGCCTCACATGGTATAAATGAAATTCCTGATCTAAGGGATATAGATGGATGGATATATAGTATGTATAAACATACATATTTTATAACATAATATATATGCTTATCTGTTTTTATATATAGTACAGGCAATAAATAAAATATAATATGTTATATAAAGGTACATAATGTGTATGATATTATATATTATGTATATAATTATATGTTATATAATTGTATATGATATATATTATATAATAAGATGTTATATTATTATATATCACAATCACATACATATGCATACTAATATATTATGATATATATTATCTGTACTAATTATTATATATTATGCATAGCAATTTTTAACATAATGATGTAGACAGATTTTATCCAGATATATATATAAATCTAGACACATTATATGTAACATATATATTGCATAATATAACATATAATGTAATAATCTAGGTAGATTTTATCTAGTATTATCTTTGGTTTATATAATGCATATAATCTATTTATATATATGTGTGTGTGTATATATATATATATATATATATGATATAATATATAATGTAATAGGGGCGCCTCGGTGGCTCAGTTGTTAAACATCTGCCTTTGGCTCAGGGTGTGATCCCAGCGTCCTGGGATCGAGCCTCACATCGGTCTCCCTGCTCGGTGGGAAGCCCACTTCTTCCTCTCCCACTCCCCCTGCTTGTGTTCCCTCTCTCGCTGGCTGTCTCTGTCAAATAAATAAATAAAATCTTTAAAAAAAAAAAAATATATATATATATATAAAATGTAATAATCTAGACAGATTTTATCCAGTCTTATCTTTGGTTTACATAATGCATATAGTCTATTTTATATAATATATAATAAGTATTATATATAATATGTTGTATATTATTGTACTCATTGTAATAACTATTGTTAATGTATATACAATTTAAAATTACATAAATTAGATAGTCTATAACATCTTTATTATTATAAAATCATTACTGTATAGTGCAAGTTATACTACATATGAGAAGAGACAAGCATACGTGTGTGTGCACATATATACACACCTGTAAACCAATCAGAAGTAGGGTTATTTGCATTCCTGAACTGCACAGGGAAGCCCTTCAGAAGTACTACGAGCAGTCCTTTTCTTATTCCTACCACAGTAACACAGAGCAAGTCTGGACCTGTTTCTAAGGGATATAACACCCTATGAAGAGATTAGATTCTTCTGCAAGCATTGCTTTCTCCATTCATTAAACTTATTTGTTCAGTGGTAAATTTTCCACGGAAGTGAATGCACATCAAAATACCGCAGACTAATAAATATCTCCACAGCACCACTTTCGATGAAGACTTTTCTTAGAAAGCGACGGCACGAAAGGCTTCTCGGGAGACGCGCAGAAATGAAAAGGACACGTCAACATCGAGCATATTTCCTTAGAGAGACGGGCTGCATAAATATTTTTGAAAGCAGAATATCAGTTCCCCGATAAATTTTAGAATCAAATGCATTTTGTATGCAGGTGAGGATGGAATTTGTTCAAAATAAGCTGCAGAGAATTTTTTCCCCTGAAAAATTCCAGGCTGGCTGGAATACTCAGTGGGTCACACAGTAGCATGGGTTTGTGCCAAGAGTTTGGCGGGCAGGTGTGTGGAATAGAAAAATGAAGTGTTACGAAAACCTCTGAGCACCAGCCAACAAAGCTCAGGATCCAGCTGTGCTGTGGATGAGTAAGAATGGAGAGAAGAGTGAGAAGGAAAGCCGCCCTCTGATATGAAAGACCTACAGCAGAAAGGCGGGGAAAAGACCCCCACACGTTTGAAGAAAAGACGGTGGAAGCAATGAAAAATAATTTAGAGGGACAATGAAGTTATAAGCAGTCAGATTCTGAAAAAAATAGCTGTTTTTCTTAGTTGCATTAGCAGGGTTGTTTTCTTTGAGACACAAGAAAATGGACCGTGTAGTCTTAGTAACAGTTTTGAAGCACCCACGAATTTATGCAAAATACCATCTAAATGCCTACACATTAAAGCACGAAACTCAGGACCACAGAGTTTTACTTGAAATCTGCATTCCGCTCATTGGAAAGTCATTCCATTTTGAAAATGAAACGGTTCTAAATAAACAGCGAACACATACCCATCAATATTTTACTCTTCAAAGGTTAAAACTACGTCAAATAAAAGTAGCTTTGGTGTACCGTGTTTGCTCAAAATGAAACTCAAAATGCTGGTTAAAAATTCATATATTCCTTTGAACACAGTGTTTGCTCCTGGTGGCATATTTTTCTCTGTACGTCGCAGATCTGTGTTTCAGGTTGGGCATGTCAGACTCCAGAAACTGTCAGAGAACTGGACTGTTTGCATTCAAATTGCCACCCTGTCCATTACCAGCCTGAGAAACTACAACAGTCACTCAGCCTTTTGGGGATACATGTCTCCGATTTGTACAATGCAGAGAAGACTGGTGCCTGATTGCCAGGGTAAGCGGAGAAAGTAAATGAGAACATTTTAGTTAAGTCATGGCAGATGACAAGTGATTTAAACACCAGAGCCAGTAAGAGATGTAAAAATGTATTTTTTTAAAAGATTGTATTCATTTATTTGAGGGAGAAAGAGTGTGAACGAGAGAGCAGCAGAGGGAGAGAGAGAAGCAGACTTCCCGCTGAGCAGGGAGCCTGATGCAAGACTCCATCCCAGCACCCTGGGATCATGACCTGAGTTGAAGGCAGATGCTTCACCGACTGAGCCACCCAAGTGCTCCAAAAATGTATTTTTTTATTGAAAAAGTCAATAAATAAGACCTTCTGGGGAGTGAGACGTGGGACACAGCAATACAGTTAGGGTCCAAGTTATCAGTGTGTTAGAAAGAAATATCATTGAAAATCTCATGGGGCTGGATATAAAGGAAACTATAATGTGAATCACTACAAGAACGCTTGAATCACATATTCAACAGCAAGATTAAAAGACACCAACATGTAAAAACAGGTGACTTATAGGTAACTTAGTGAATATGGCCATTATACTTTTTTTCAAAGATTTTATATATTTATTTGAGAGAGGGAGCAGCAGGGAGAGGGAGAGAGAATCTCCAGCAGACTCCACACTGAACGCAGAACCCAACTACGGGCTCGATCCCATGACCGTGAGATCATGACCTGAGCTGAAACCAAGAGTTGTCAGCTCAACCAACTGAGCCACCCAGGCGCCAATCGGCCATTACACTTATTAAAAATAATTCAAGAGCAGCTGAAAGAGTGTCTGAAATTCTTCTTGAGAATTGCGCTCTCTTATATCCAATATGTGAAGTGTATTTGAAAGACAGGGACATGGATTCTGTTTTATGCCCGTGACCAAGCAGGTGTTTGTCACCTGACCATCGTGACACCAATCCACACCAGCTTTTCACTTGCAAATTTACACAACATCTGAGAAATCACTGGTTCATGGCAATGGAACCAAATGAGCACATCGCTGGGACGCAAGACAACATGATAATATTTCAGCAAATTCTGTGATTTTTCAACATGGACACAAGTTGCATCTGTATGGAGGAAACATGAACATTAGTTGCATATTTTAAGAAATGCTCTGTGCTGAGCAGCGCCTGGGTGGCTCAGTTGGTTGAGTGGTTGAGCGGTTGAGCATCCAACTCTTGATTTTGGCTGAGGTCGTGGTCTCGGGGGACATGAGATCAAGACCCACGTTGGGCTTTGTGCTCAGCTCAGAGTCTGCTTGCCCCTCCTTGTTGACTTGCTTGTCCGTGTCTGTTTGCCTTACGTGAGTATGAACTGCTGCAGGAAGGACAGTGGTGGGACCTGTGGCCGCATGTTTGGAAGGTACCGCACTCTACAGTGTCATTGTTCTATCATTTATTATGGATTAAATGATAACAAGTCATTGCTGGGTAACTTGTATGGACTGAACGATTCATAGGCTCTGTAGGTTCATTCATAGGATCAGAAGAGGGAAGTCTTCCCTACACGTTTTTGGGGCTGGGCATTTCGGCAGGTCTCACTAGCGCAATGGGCTCTCCTTAGAGGAACAGCATGTTTGCACGTGTGTGTTATTACACATGCATACAACAAAGGAGTGTGTATTTGCACATGGGTGTGACTGCACATGCACATAATAAAAGAGTGTTGTTTTGCTTGATCACATGGACACCTCCCCTCACTGAGATGGATTCGCAGTTGCAGGAACCTCCAAGGACAAGTCACTATCTGCTGCAAGGGGCGGGGTTTGCACCCATTGTGCAAGCGGCGGGGCTCCTTCGCGTTGTGCTGCATAATGAATGACACACTGCGCTCAAACCGCTCAAACCGTTTCATGGGAAACAATTCAACATGCTGCAGTTGTTTCTGAGTTTTTTATTTCCTACACGTCTTACTGTTTTGAGTATTTTCTGCCTTCCTGACCTCCTACAGCTAACAGTGGATGCAACGTGGACAAGCTCATTTGAATGCCTTTGACAATAATTTCAATAACAAACCAAATGGCATTAGTACTAATGCGTACCGTGAACAAGGGTGTTTTCTAAAGTGGCTAACGGAGCTCCGGCAGGCGCTCTCATTTTCCACTCCTTCCCCTTTCGAGGTCCTGTTCTTACCCACTGTGTTACCGAAGTCAACTAAAATAAATGAGGCGATTATTACTATCACGTTGCCAAGATGAGAGAGTTCTTTGCAAACTTTAACTACAAAAATAGGTTAATTGCTTTGGGAAATGGGGGTTCTAAATACTTGGCATATGGGTGAAAATCCCTGAGGCAATATTCAAGTATTCAGAATTCAGACACTAAATTTACTTAATCAGGTTTTCCCAATGTCTATTTTTCTGGAGAGCCCCTGACTTCAATTTAATTTTAAAATAGAGGAGGCAGGGGCGCCTGGCTGGTTCAGTCGGAGGAGCCTGTGACTCTTGATCTCGGGGTCGTGACTTTGAACCCCATGGTGGGTGTAGAGATTAGTAAAAAAAAAAAAAAAAAAGATAAGGTACAATTATTTAAAAATTATTTTCAAATTAATATTGGTAGTGTGTGAGGAAAATTTATTAATAAATTTATTAAAATTATAATACAGTGGTTTTTGTTTTTTATTTTAAATTTAATTTCTATTTTAATTTAAATTTAATTAAAATTTGTAAAAATCTTCTAAAAATGTTGCATGTATTTCGTACTGATACTAAAAACCCTTCATTAGATGTATACTGCAGATAAACAATATATATTCATTTCTATATTGTAGATAAAGTATTAAATGGCATGCTTTTTAAATCAAAATGTATTTTTAATTTTTAAGTCCTAAAATTAGATCCTTATTCTTTTTTTTCTTTTTAATTTTTAGAAAAATTAAGTAATCTCCCCACGCCTTGGTGGCTCAGTCGGTTAAGCATCGGCCTTGGATCAGGTCATGATCCCGGCGTCCTGGGATCGAGTTTTGTGTCCACTCCCTGCTCACCGGGGAGCCTGCTTCTCCCTCTGACAAATAAATAAATAAAATCTTAAAAAATTTAAGTAATCTCTACACCCAGTGTGGGTCTGGAACTCAGAACCCCTGAGATCGAGAGTCACAGGCTCCAGTGACTGAGCCAGCTGGGGGCCCCTAGATCCTCATTCCTGGTGATGGTGAGGAACACTGATTTTATCAATGGTACGCTATGCTCGCGCAGATCTGTCTGGTACCTCGGAGCAGGTGGAAAGGAGACAAGTTCATAGCAAATATGAGTCACCTCAAAACTGTACCCTTACATGTTTGCATGTTGCAGAGTATTACAATATGTTTCATGATGTCTTCATCAAAAACATATGACTTTAGGGGCGCCAGGGTGGCACAGCGGTTAAGCGTCTGCCTTCGGCTCAGGGCGTGATCCCGGCGATCTGGGATCGAGCCCCACATCAGGCTCCTCCGCTATGAGCCTGCTTCTTCCTCTCCCACTCTCCCTGCTTGTGTTCCCTCTCTCGCTGGCTGTCTCTATCTGTCGAATAAATAAATAAAATCTTTAAAAAAAAAAAAAACATATGACTTTAGATAAATAATTATAATAAAAGATCGTAAACACTATTTCTAGTTATTAAAAAATAAACACACGGGTAAATAAAAAAAGCAGCTTCTTTAGCAATGAAGGTAAACTCTGACACATGTGGTTTTGGGGCATTTTTTAGGATTTCCTCGTATGTACTCCATACACAGCAAAGGAAAAAGAAATGAAGCCTAGATTTGCATCCATCATGATTTCTCCAATATTATGTAGAGAAATGAGGAAGACTGTCTCAATTCGGGTGCTCAACTGCCTGCTTTGACAAACTGCAAATCCGAAATCCTACACAGAGAAGTAATCTTGGAATGGAGAAATATGCAAATTGACCTCCATCTCAAATTGAGTAGAGATAAATGCCTTTTCTTGAGAAACAAGGGTTAACAAGGGTGATTACCATTTAAAAGTAAATCCCCCCAAGCATTTTCTAAATAAAAGATTAGTTTTTAGAATTCTATCAAGAAGCATGATATCACTGCCCCTTGTTGAAACCGAAGCCTGTGATAGCTTTAGATCGCCAGCATGTTTGCTCCTGTAACGTGGGGGATGACAAAAGCAAAGCCCTTGAAGGTGGATGAAAGAGTTTCCCTCTGAAGAGCAGTGATAGGGCATTCAGATTGCCTCCTTACATGGAAGCAGCATCTGACCCACTTGCCTTTGGCTCTCCAGGGGAGGTATCCAGAAGAGATTAACCTAACTAGCAATCCAAAATTGTATTCCTCCTTGCTTTATAGGAAAGTTGTCAAAAACCCACTGTATTTAACCATGCAGATCACTGACACTGGGTGGAAGAAGTGGAAGGTCTGAACTTCTTCACAACTTCAGAAACTCCCTCCTTAAAGCCAGAAGCAATGGGATACATTTTTAAATTCTGCATGCAGGATTTGCATCTTAAATATGTTCAGTAATCCTAACTATTTAAAAACCGTTAACGGTAAAGGTCATTTGATGGGCACATGTGTGAACTGAGTGGCAAGGGGCTGAAGTTATGGAGGTATTTTTTAGAATATCATGCCTAATGGGGTCTTTTCTGAATTGTAAAGTATATTTAAAGGCCATGCATCTGTGCACCCTTAAGAAAACCTCAGAAATCATTACATATTCATTAGTGATCAATGTTTGAATGAAAAACTCTCTATGGGTCAGGACTTATTGGGATTCAAATAGGGTACAGAGAAAAATTGAAAGAGCAGAATGTTAGAATTTACTAAAACTTTAGGCAACTCATAACTATGAGAAGATTAATACTTCATAAGTCAATTTTTCAGGACAGTTAAATCTGGCTAATGATTCTTCACCATTCAGCTCTAACAAAAGCACAAAGGTACTATTCTGCTTGTGCTTAACTATTACCTATAGTATAGCTTCATGGTAGTTTATTATCAGTTATTAGCTATTAGGAAGGTGAAAAAAATGAAATCCAAAAATGCATATTGCTCTGAATTCAGTTTATTGTAACTGAAGAATTTCTGAGAACACAAATGTTGAAAGAGGAAACAGCCATTTCTACAAATCCCAAAGCAACACTAAAATAGTGATGCCTTAGAGGAAACCAAACAGGAGTCGGCCTTAAAAACTAGTAGGAGGAAACCAGTATCACAATGGTCACCTAAAGTTACACCTCCTAACACAGACTTTAAAAAAAAACAACTTAGAGTTCCCAAACTACAACAACACAAAACAACCCCAAATAAAACCAAGCAAACCCATGTCTGCTGCATAACTATACGAAAGAAAAGATCACAGACTTCAAATAACCTATTAAAATATGCAAAAATGCAAAAACCAGAAAACAATTTCTAGAAGAGCTGTGTCTTGAGATCCCACATATCTGCAAAAAGAACTGGGAGCAGGGTGCGGGGCAGGGGTTCTAGGTGAAATGCCACAGAAATGAGAACAGGAGCAACAAGCCAAAGATGGGACTACTGTACTCCTAAAAATAAAAAAAACTTAAAAAAATACATACTAACTATAAAAATATTCATAGAGGGTTCTACAATATCAGTCTGTTTACCAGAAGGCTGGGCAGGGAAGATTTACAAATTTCATAGTGGTACACATGGAAAAGTATCAATTCTTGAGAAGAAGAAGGATGAAAACAAGGAGTGAAATGTTATCTTTAAAAAAAATTTTTTATTGTTAATCTCCACACCCAACGTGGGGCTTGAAGTCATGACCCTGAGATCAAGCGTTGCACATTCCACCAATTGAGCCAGCCAGGTGCCCCTGAGCATGGGTGGTATCAGGAAGTAGAACTAGAGACATACAGAACCTTGCAAGAAAAAAAATAGTGAAGGACACATAATCCTACCCCCATTATTTCTTCTCTTCCCCACAGATCACAAATTTAAAAAAAATCCTTTGAAGGAGGTGTACTTCCCTATGGTGACAGAAAAGGGTCCAACTGAACTAGGAAGCTTACCAACCAGTCACTATTGTTCCAAGGAATTTTTAGCCAAAAGCAGACTTCATCTACCCACACTTTAGCTAATCAAAACCCCAAATCTGTCCACTCCCTCCCCACAAAAAAAAAAAAAAAAAATCCAAAAAACCAACATAGAAAGCAGAATAAAATTTCAACAGAACACTCCAAATTAACTTGACTATCCAGATGCTTGCTTTAGAACATGATGGAATAGCCAGGCTGGATATGCTCCACCACTTTACAAAATGGGAACGCCAGACAAAATCATGGGACACGTGTCCTTCTTAGACATTGGATGGTAGGCAACACTGGTTGTGATCATTTGGAGAAGAAAAACAAATTAAGTACGCCCTGTGAGCACCCAGCGTCCTGATGCTCAGGGCTTGCAAACACTAGCAGAGCTCAGGGGTATCTTCCCAATCCTGGGGCAGAGGATGAGCTTTGAGGCAGCAAATGCAAGTAGAATTTGAACAGCAAATTAATGCAGAGAAGGAACCAATTAGGTAGGAGCTCTGCCAAGGGAGCCCCCTGAAAATTGAGGGAATGAGGGTAGGAGCGCCCAGGTGCGGACAAGAGCTGGGATGCAGAAGAGATTAGCTGGGGCAACCCCTGGAGCTCACACAGAGCTGTGGGTAGTGTACCACCTTCATCAGCCAGAGTGGGACGACCTAACACAGGGGACCACCCACAGCATTCTCAGGGTGGTGTCACCTACAAGGTGGGGCCAAATGAGCTCCACATGGAAGACTTCCCTGTGCTGCTCCCTCAAAACTCAAAATGAAGAGCTGGGTGGGGAAGTTAAGGCAAATTAACTACAGCCAAAGTACGAAGGAAAAACACATCTAGAGATATGTTTGAAAAATAGCACCGAGCACTACATAGGACAGTGGGTGGGCATTCAACAAAAAAGCTTAGTGAGCATGAAAAGAAGGAGGAAGGATACGAGCCAAGCAGTCATCACACCCGGTGACTGATGTAAAAACAGGATGGAACGGGGAGAACAGGGCTTTGACGACTCTCCATACTCAAGGAAACATAGGAAAGTGAATATAGGAAGGAGACATGTGAGCGATTTATTATTATTTTTTAAAGATTTTATTTATTGATTTGACAGAGAGAGCACAACCAGGGGGAGGGGTCAGCAGAGGGAGAGGGAGAAGAAGACTCCCTCTCTGCAGGGAGCCCTGGGGGGAGGGGGCTCAATTCCAGGACCCTGGGATGATGACCTGAGCCAAAGGCAGATGCCCAACCAACTGAGCCACCCAGGCGCCCCATGAGTGATTTTAAAAAGGACAAAAAACCGGACTGAGAAAGGAAATAGGCTGTATCCGAGATGAACAATGAAAAATAAACTGGATGTCATTCACAGCCAGGAACACACGGTACCAGGGAAGGCTTGTGAACTCTGACAGAGTTAACAGAAATTAAGTAAAATTAAAGAAAGAAGAAAAGTAAGGAGCATCTGGCCTTATGGAATCATGGCAGGTACTGTAATTTGCACATGACTGGAGCCTGAGAACAATACTGAAAGGGACAGAGAAGAAAATCTACCTTTGAAGAAATAAACTTTATTTTGAAGTACCTCGTTAAAAAAAAAATTACAAACCAGAGATACAAGAATTGCAGTGATCCTGAAGCAGAAGAAACATAAATCCCACACCAAGGAACATCACCATCTATTTGCTCAAAACCAGTGATAAAAATAAAATGTTAATAGGAGCCACGGAAAACAAATGTGTTCTATCCAAGGCAGAGATAAGAGGGATGGCAGTGTTCTAGTCGTAAACAATGAAAGCTAGAAAAGGCTGGAGAACAGCCCGTAAAGTACAGCAGAGAGGAACGCCATACATGCCACAAAAAAACCAAAAGAAAACAAAGCAAAAAAAAGGGGGGGGGAGTGTTTTTGCTGCCACAAAACAAAAACAAAAACAAAAACAATCCCAAAAAACCGAAGGGGAAACTGTTTTAACTGCTAAAAATTTAGTGTTTGGTTTGCATGTGCTTATAGATTTGCTCACTCTCCTGAGACACACTGAATCACCTGCATGGCCAAGTACTCACGGAAGAACCTCTTTGTCTTTGTTAGATTATTCTGGGAAGCCTACATTTCCCACACTAGGAAACTGCTTTATTGTTATAATGTTTTTTAAAAAAGATTTATTTATTTATTTTATGGTGGGGGAGGGAAGGACCAAGGGAGAGGGAGAGAGAATCTTAAGCAGGCTCTGAGCTCAGCATGGAACCAGACATGGAGCTTGATCTCACCACCCTGAGATCACGACCTGAGCCAAAAATCAAGAGTTGGTCGCTCAACTGACTGCACCACCCAGAAGCCCCTGGTTATAACGTTTAATACACATAAAGGAAATGTAAATAACATTTAGGTGACAATGTGGGTATGATTGGAAGTGGGTCTGCTGGCAATCACTGCAAACAAAATGCCCCCAAAGTCGGTGATTTTAAATACCAACCACTGGTAAGTCGAGTGAATGGATGCACAGTTTGGGTCTTTCTGGCCAGACTGCGTGGGTCTTGGCCAGGTGCCTTCATGTGTCTGGGGTTGGTTGGCAGTTGACTGCTGGCTGTCTGACTGGCTAGTGCTGGGATGGCTAGCACTGGGATGGCTGAGCTCTGCTCCATGTGGTGTCTCATGGTCCAGTGATGGGATCCAGGAGAAGACAAGTGTCTTCCCAAGTGTGTGCTGACACCATGTGTCTGCAACCATCCTATTGCCCAAAGCAATCAGGAGCTCAGAGTGCAAAGGATGGAGAAACAGTCCATCTGTCGATGGGAAGAAGCGGGAAGTCATCTGTGATTCTCAGGGGTGGAAAATCATGGCAATTTATGGAACAGATCTATCATACCAACTTTGGAAAATGCACCAAAAACCTGGAATGGCATACTTCTAAGATGTAAACAATAATTGTACTGGTGGTTAGTTAGCTTGCAGTTGAATTTTTCTTCTTTCTTCCCACCCGAATTTTGTATAACATACATTTTTCTTTATCACTTAGGGATCTACTTGGAGATGACTGTAGGGGAGCCCACTGATATTTTTATTTCTGAATTACCGATGCCCTACATAATATCCTATTCAAGTAAAGGCTTGATGGTTGAATAACGAAAAAAAAAAAATAAGGAGAAGAGAAGCACAAAACAGTCCAGAACTTTAAAAAAGGGGAAGTAGATAAATTTAGAAGAGATAAAATCAGAGTTTTGTGCTGTCCATGTCAAACGCTGTTTGAAGAGTCAGAATTTGCTGCTGAGCAGAAAATAGGCATCTGTTTCTCGAGGGGAATTTTGAGGATATTTTCAACAAGATTGTGTCTTTAATGACCCTTGTTTAGGGGAGAAGCCGCAATTAGCTTCACAGCAGGAACGACAGTGGGTTCCAAAGAAATTCAACCATTTCTAGATACCAGCAAACAGAAGTATCAAAGGGACTAGGTTAGTATGAAGTAATCTGTGACAAAAAATCTAATTTGCAAATAAATCTCTACATTTATTGTGCTGTGCTATATTAAAAACATAGGACCTACTTTGACAATAGTTATCTTTGTATTTTTTTTAAGTTTTATTATCTTAATCTCAGTTCAATAATAAATCATTATTGGGGCGCCTGGGTGGCGCAGTCGTTAAGCGTCTGCCCTCGGCTCAGGGCGTGATCCCAGGGTCCTGGGATCCAGCCCCACATCCAGCTCCATGCTCCGCTGGGAGCCTGCTTCTTCCTCTCCCACTCCCCCTGCTTGTGTTCCCTCTCTCACTGGCTGTCTTTCTCTCTGTCAAATTAATAAATAAAATCTTTTAAAAATAATAATAATTCATTATTATAACGTTGCAATTCATTGAAGAGGCAGTTTATTTAAGTACATGGTACAAGATGTGTTCTGAAAAACTGTTTGTTTTTTTTTTTTATTTTTGAAAAACATACCTACTATATGGAAATAACTACTGTGTGCTTGAAGGGTGCCTGGGTGGCTCAGTCCTTTGAGTGTCCAACTCTCGATTTCAGCTCAGGTCATGATCTCAGGGTCATGAGATGGAGCCCCGCATTGGGCTCCGTTCTCAGTAGGGAGTCTGCTGGAGATTCTCTCCTCTCTCCCCCGCTACCCACTCCCTGCTCATTCTCTCTTTCTCTCTAAAATAAATTAGTAAATCCTTAAAAACATTAGCTTTGCAGTTACTCTTAAAAGTATATAGGATTGGGGTGCCCAGCTGGCTCAGTCGTTGGAGGACGTGACTCTTGATCTTGGGGTCATGACGTTGAGCCTCACATTGGGCTTAGAGTTTAATTCAAAAATAAAAACAACTTAAAAAAAAGATTTTTAAAAAAGTATGTAGGATTTTCTTTATGAGTTTCAGAGAAGTAGAGAAGAATGTACAAAAGTATACATTGTACAGTAGGATCGTTTATTTAGGTGTTGTGGGATGGACAGCAGAGAAGGAGGTAAAGGGAAGTGTGCCTTGGTTAACATCTCACATTTTGTTTTCCTTTTAAACAGCTGTACGTGTACTTTTTAGTACCTTCAGGGAAATAAATACCCCTTATGGTTTAAGTGCTATTTTTGCCTCTCTGGGAATCCCAAAGAATACCAGGAATGGAATTGGTGAATCAATGTCAGTTTAAAATCTGTCTTTATTTCCAGTGTGAAACCCATGAGAAGTGGAGACATAGACGTTTCCCCATCATTCATTTCCTGTACACACTGAATGTCCGCATGTCTTTAGGAAAAAGTTGACGTTAAAAAAAAGTAATTATCAGGGCATCTGGTTGGCCCAGTCAGTAGAGCCTGCCACTCTTAATTTTGAGGTTGTAACTTTGAGCCCACGTTGGGTGTAGACTTAAAAATAACATCTTTTTAAAAAAGAGTGATTATCATTTGTGAAAGCTGTTTTTATATCAGAAGTTAACAATCTAGAGACAAATTTTTAGAACTTTTAATAACAAAATGGTTCCCTGCATTGGAAGTAGTGAAATAAGACTATCTTAATAGGGGGCTAAAAATGTACTACTCTACAGCTCATCCCTTAGACATTACTAAAAATGCGGAAATGGGAAAGAGCATCTTAATCAGTGGCCATCACTAAGATCAGGAACTTCTTAGGAGTCTTCTGGCCTTGGGGAGGCAGGATAACTTCTGTAGGCCAGGTGTCAGCCACCTTTTCTCTTGTGAAGGGCCAGACAGAAAATATTTGTAGTTTTTGAGGCCACTCATCTCTGTCATGACTATGCTTTCATGCTTCAAGCACAGAGCATGAAAACAGCAACAGATAATATGTCAACAAATGAATGAGTCTGTGTTCCAATAAAACTTTATTTACAAACACCAGTGGTGGGCCAGATGCCCTCCTAGGGTGCCAACCTCTGCTGCTCTATGCCTCAGTAGTAAACATGTAAATATTACCTTAAAGGAATTGGGTGAGGAAAAAATTTAAACATTTTTTTCACCTAATAAGCACTCAAAAAGGGTTATTCACACCGAATCCAATTCTGAGGACTGCAAGGAGAACCCTAAAGAAGCTTTCTGTTCTTCTCATTTGAAACCACCAGTAAACAAAATGTTTTTTCAGAATGCAGGGATTTGAATACATGCCAGCTTTTCTGATTTTTCTTTTCCCTAAAGCAGGTAGACTGGCTGTCTCCCGGATCTATAGGAAAATATGAAAACTAGGACATTTTATTTGCAACAAATGTTGTTTTTCTCCCTATTGACATCTAGTCCTCAAAAAAGGATGCTCAGGGGACACCTGGCTGGTTCAGTCAGTAGAGTAGGAGTCTTGATCTCGGGGTTGTAAGTTTGAGCTTCATGTTGGGTGTAGACATGACTTAAAAACAAAATCTTAAGGAAAAAGAAAGATGCTCAGGATAATGGATTGATCAAGCACAGCGGAGAAAGAGCACCAACTAGAGAATCTTAGGAATATTTTAAAAGGAGGAGATCAAGGGAAGTTATTGATAGCATTTGGAGGTCTCACTTCAAGGGCTATGAGATAGCTTTTTGATGTGGGTGTCAGATTGATCTGGGCAGGCTTTGTGCATAACAGTTTGGGGTTGGAGTGCCCTGCAGGGCTCTGGACTGAGTCTTGCCTAGATTTGATGTGATAAGCAAGAAGCTTTACCCCTCTGAGCGATAAATGATTCTGAGGGAGGCTGTTATCCAGAAGTCATCTAACTTTTGAATGACTACATTATTCCACAGGGTCTTGAATCTCACTATGAAATTATTTGCTGGTTACATCCTTACATTTGCATACAATCACTGCCTGAAACAAAAGGTAGGCAGGTTCATGTAGCCCTAACAAAGTCTGTAGAATATAGCACCTCGACTATATTAATCTGGAACAGGGGCTGCAAAACTATGGCCCATGTGTTGACCAACTGTTTTCGCAAATAAAGTTTTATTGAGACACAGTGATGTCCGTTCAATTTATGTATTTTCTGTGGCTGATGTCATGCTACAGAAGCAGAGTTGAGTAGTTGAGACAGAGACCACTTAGCTCACCAAATTGATAATATTTATTCTCTACTGAATTACAGAAAAAGTTTGGAATGCTAAAATAAGCAAATACTTTCCACAAATATATAGGTTAGTTTATGACCAACTGCAACATTTTTCATTTTTTTCCTTATATTTGCTGTCATCTTAGGTGAGAACTTAAACGACTAATTACTGGGACACCTGGGTGCCTCCGTCAGTTAAGCGTCTGCCTTCAGCTCAGGTCATGATCTCAGCGTCCTGGGATTGAGCTCCTCGTCTTTGGGCTCCCTGCTTAGTGGGGAGTTTGCTTCTCTCTCTGCCTCCCCCGCCCCCCCCCCCCGCACATTCTCTCTCTCAAATAAATAAAATCTTAAAAAAACACAAACTACTAACTAGTTTCTTAACCTGTTTGTATAAACCTGGTATTGTGGTTTCTCCTCCACCAAACAGCCTCATATTGTACAGACACAAACAAGTTCTCCTACTTCCAAAAGTTATCTTATGTGCTGCCTGGTAAATGAACTATGTCCATTTTAAGCGAAAGAATACTGTATTTCTTTGTACTTAAACATGATTTGTGCTTCTTGTCTCTCCACAGAAAGGAATATTATTCAAAAAAGGAACATTGGCCTATAATAAGAAATGCCATGATTGAGATTTATTTTAAATTAAAACAAAGAATCATAACTTGCATGTGCATACATACTTGTGATTTTAAAATTCCCTTTAAGTATATGTGTATTCGTAGTATATATATTTATGCATATGTACACATATATATACATATTTATATATAGTCCTTTTTGACAGGAATGAGCAGGACAGATAATACTTTCTTCATTTACTAGTTGAAGATGTAAAATTTGTAGGTTTGATTTGGTAAAACAGCAAGTTTTCAAAAATGGCTGGAACACAGCATTTTTAAAAGAAAGCTACTTGAAAGAAATATCGGTAATGTAAGAACCAAAATGAGAGGAAACATAATGTGCAAAATAATTCATTCTGAAATGCGAATTAATTCATGGTCATCACGCTTTGACATTTCTTAGCCAACTGTTGTTAAGTTTATACATTTTCTTTAATATTGCCAAATTTTTAGGTGGAAATTACATATATATATTCAACTGTATATATAGTCAACTATATTTGAATATATTCAAATAAGATGGTTAGTTGTTTTAAGAGTTTAGAAAGGAACCCTTTCTTTCCATCCATGGACATTCTTCCCCCACTTTAAAGGAAACATCTCCCTTCTCTCCATTCATCCCCAAAATATATTCAAGGAATAAATGTTATAATTCTGAAAATTTGAGACATCAAGGGGAAAAGTGCTGAGAGCCTTTCAGAAATGCTTTCATTAACATGAGCTACATACCAAGTAAATGAACTACAACATGAATATCAGAACTCTCTTTCTGAACTAAATTCAGAGCAGAGTGGATTTTATGCATGTGTTCGATGAGCTTCCGTGCAATTTAAAGTTGAAGAAAGAGAAAAAAATTATCCCGAGGATCAAGAGAGAACCCCTGGGTCTTTTAAGTGATAGGATTTCTGAGCATCATTTCCATGAATACCAAATAGGAAACAGTGTGAAGACTGGTATGCAAAATTTTTTCTCTTTCCTTTCTCTTTCTTTTTCTTTTCTTTTCTTTTCTTTTCTTTTCTTTTCTTTTCTTTTCTTTTCTTTTCTTTCTTTTCTTTTCTTCCTTTTTCTTACTCTTTCTTTCTCCCCCTTTTCTTTTCTTCTTTCTTTCTTTCTTTCTTTCTTTCTTTCTTTCTTTCTTTCTTTCTTTCTTTCTTTCTTTCTCTTCTTTCTCCTTTCTTTCTCCTTTCTTTTTCTTTCCTTCCTTCCTTCCTTCCTTCCTTCCTTCCTTCCTTCCTTCCTTCCTTCCTTCTTTTCTGTGCACTAGTATACTTGAGAGGGGGTGGTTTAGTGAAACACACCATCCTGTACCACCTGGGCCTTTTGCCATGTCACAGACAGAAACACATGTTTACACATGGGGCACCCTACTCATTCTTCTCAATGTGTTGCTGGGGGAAAAATATGTACCACTCAATTTGGGCAGAACATTCTTTGGTGCCAAATATATGTTTTTGTCAGAGACCAAGTCTCTTATTTATGTATTAAGACTTACAATGTATGAAAACAATTCTGAAAGAACATGCAAAATGAATTTCAGGAAAGGGGACCTGGTTCTGGGAATAGCAGATTATGAAACAAGGCTACAGAATCCTATAGAATAATTCCCATTTCAGAAAGTTGAGTTACCTTAAGTCTTGTGTATGACCCACTCAAGATTAGTTATGGTTAAAATATCCATCCTATGAGTTAGAGGGGCAAATGGCAATGGAAAGTGATTAAGAAGCTAGTTATTTGGTTAAAATAAAGCAAGAGTTTAAATATTTTACAGGATATTTGTGTGAATCTCTGTTTGCCCTTCATACCGCTTCCTGTCCCTTTTCTCTGCCTTCCTCCTTACTTCCTCCTCCTCTTTTCTAATTCCCTTCTTTTGTTAAAATAAAGGTAGTAGGTCTCCCTAATCAAATGTGTCCATTCAAGTCTCCTGAGCAAACATGAAATTTCAGGAGTCAAGAATTTATCTGCCATTCTGACTAGAACAGCATAGCCCATCCTTCTTGCTGCTTCTAGAATATCAATTCCAAACTTCTCCTAAACCACATATGGGAAGATTTGACACTTTTTCCTCAGTATCTTCTTGCCTGTGAGGTGGGCTCCATATCCTCAACACCACCTGTATGATATGGAAAACATCAGGTGCTCAGCAATGCTTGACAAATAAAGAATGAATGAGGGGAATGAATGAATGAATGAGTGAATAATTTTTTTTTCAGCAGGGCACTCTGACAGTGGCCACAGAGAGTGCAAAGAAGATATTGTGTTGCTTGTCTTTGAGATGGAGTGCAGGTTAGTTTCTCTGTGACACAGATTAGGGGATGGAATTTAACATGCCATTATTAAGAATGGTCTTTTGAGTCAACACCTGTGGGGAGGAGTAGAAGGGTATAGGGAAGCACATAGATGAAATGGATGGATGGATGATAAATGAATAGGTAGATGAATGGATGGATGAATGAATGGATGGATAGATGGATGGATTGATGGATGGATGGATGATGAAAAAGTAGGTGGATGAATGGATGGATGGATAGATAGATGCATGGATGATAAATGATTAGGTAGATGAATGGATGGATGAATGGATGAATGGACAGATGGATGGATGGATGGAAGGATGGACAGATGGATGCATGGAGTGATGGATGATGAACGAGTAGGTAGATGACTGTATGGATGAATGGATGGATGGATAATGAATGAATATGTGGACAGATGAATAGACAGACACATGAGTATGTAGACATACATACATGCAGCATTTTGTATCATATGAAATATAAATTTGCTGGTATTGACAATGTGTAACCATTTTTTAACTTAAAATATGGCAATTTCATGTGAATAATATATACATGTATATACATAATCATCATAATAATATACATATATGTATATATATATTCACTAATGCTTTTGTATTGTTTTGTTTACATGGAGAGATGCACAAATTATGTCCATATGAAGGGAAACAATCTGATGGTGATTCCATTCTACTTTTCTTCCAGAATTAGTGTGGTTTCACTAAATAGAGGATGCCCAGTTAAATTTGAATTTCCAGTAGACACCAAATTCATTATTAATGTAAGTTCATTCCAATGGTTGCACCGACATACATATATGAAAATGTATTTGGTGTTTATTGGAAATCGAAGTTTAACAGCTAGCGACCTGATGCAGAAGTGAGGTGGTCCTGCAGAGGTTCTGACAATAGGTAAATGTTAAATAAATACAACATCTTCAGACGGCATGATGAGTGGAAGTAAATTTATGATGGTACTGAATGAAATGTAAATACTGTGAATAAGTTTCAAAACTTTTATTCAAACGGGGACGCAGGGCACGTGACCTTTATTGGTTTGTGTGAGGTGGGTGACAAGTGTAAGGAGCGCTCCACCATATTTCTCCATTTGCTTCTCTACTGGGTTCGTTTTTGGTCTGAGTGCACTGGGTTCTAGGCTGCAGGTGGGAGGCCCTGTGACAGAGTATTTCTTATTTCAAATATTCGGGAGTGGAACAAAAAAGTATGCTGCATGGCCCTGCCTTAGCCTCCCAATGTCTCCTGAGATTCTCACTGACCTGTAGCAAGGAATGTCATCAGTAATATTCACTAGGATCTGATTTTCTCAAAGGAGATCATCTGCTCAATAAATAGGGCAATTCTGATTCCAGGTATCAGCATGGTGAACGACAGCAGCAGCATGCGATGCTCACAAAGGTCTTGGAAAACCAACTGCAGCATGACACCAATTCTCAAGAAGCCGAAGGAAACACAGAGAAGGGGACTGTAGGTGCTTCAGGACAAACAACACTAATTAGAACAAAATCGCACCAACGGCTGGCCCTTTGGGGAGAGTTGCCCTAACCTGCTTATACGTACTCTCTGTACTTTTTTTACGAATGATGCAAAAGATGGGAACACCATGGACAGGAAGTTTGTACCTCACTTTGTTGAAATTGTGTGAAACACAGCAATCTCAAGAAAAATTCAAACCACACTTTTTTGTATACATCTGTGTCAATATGTTACTTTAGCTTACCTTAAATTTTTTAACATGAAAAATATCTATTCATGTATCTATCTGCCTATATATATCTATCATCTACCCATCCATTCTATCATCTATATCTATCTATCTATCTATCTATCTATCTATCTATCTATCTATCTATCTATCATCTACCCATCTATCAATGTGTCTATCTACCTATCATCTACTTATCAACTCAATCCATCCATCATCTATTTTGTAAGCTCATGCTTCTCCCAAAACATAACATCCTATTATAGAACAAAACACTAAACTCGGCATAATCTTTTAATCTAAATAGACTGTGTTCATTTTCTATAAACAAAACTACGATAAATGTTTTATTTTTGTGTACGAGTTTTAGCATTCTGACGTAATTTACCACTACTACCATCAAAACGTCAATAAATTTGAATCTCTAATAGACATTTGTGTTTCTTTTTAAACTAGGGTTTCATTTTAATGTGTAAGAAGAATGACGTTCTAATGTGCAAACTGAATGAGTATTTTGATCCTACAATATTGATTTTGAATTTTTTTAATTACATGCCATTTTTTACCTCAACATAGAAAACTGTGGGATTACACATATCTGTTGTTTTTGAAATCTGTGTGAACAGTCTTTTTAGCGTGATTCTGCCTATAGAGGCACTTAATAAAAACGGAGTAATGCATCGAGCTTCTGACTGTATTTTCATGGTGGTCTTCCATCTCCAGAATCATAGTGTGTCTACTTATTAATAAATCAGACTGAGGACCCTGAGAATAATCTGAAGTGACAGCTGAGGGTGAAGGGAGATTATGAATGCATCTGTGAGCACAAGTGGAGAAAGGAGCCGTGTCTGGGGGGAAGCTGCAAGAACATGTCGACACACCAGGGTGTTCAGGTCACTTGGTGTCTCACAGAGAAGTCTACAAACAACTTACTGAGATGCATTTCCAGGTGAATAAAGACTGGACATTCAAAATCAGCAAAGAAGGGTTCTAAGAGGATTCGGAGGCAATGTCATCAGCATTTCCAGAGAGAGGAGGTGACACAAGCAGGTGTCTAGGAAGCCATCTTTAACACCAAAGACACCAATCCACAACAGGTCTAGATTTCAATCGCACATTACTCGGTATTCCCAGAGAAAGCAGACTTTCTTACTGTATGCCATTCTCAGAGAGTGGAAGAATTAAAATTACCATCTATGTGTGTGAGGCAGGAAAGAGATGATGTTCAGATCAGGCTCTAAGCGTTGATATTGTTATTGGTCTGGGTCTCAACTGGAGAGGAGTATCTCCCCCCACCAAAAAAGCTGTTTTTATTTTTTTTATTTAATGAAGCTAGATAACAGTCTCTGGCCAACAGTGTGTCCACAATTCACATTTACTGTAGGAATGGAAATAGTCCTGTGCATATTTGTTGGGTATCCAGTTTTCCAAGGTCTCCCTCCATAGGAAGGGATACTGACATTCCAATGGGAAACATCTCCCCATGGGCGTTGGAGATCACGTGCACTTCACCGAGGAAGGAGCAGTGCAACAGAGCTAGCAATGGCTGGAAACACACAGCACAGATGGAATGGATGAATGCATCCTTGTGGATGGAGCAGGTTTTGTTGTCTTACCATATGCAAACCTTCAAATGGCCTTTCACAAATGGGACCTTCCATTGCCTTACCTTCTTCCTTCCCAGAGAAAATATCTTGGGTTCTAGATTTGCAGACTTCGAGAGCAACATGAATGGATCAGAGACTATGAGATTTTGGTTACTTTTCTAATTGGGTGGGGAGAACTTCAGTCCTATCTATGGTGTTGTTTCAGGAACAGATGTGGTTACATCCATGATTGAAGAAGTGAAACATGAAAGCCTCCAACAACTGTCTACTGTTTCTGAATCAGGTGTGAACATTCCCAGTGTCTCATCAGACTTGTTTTCCACACTGGTGTTTTTTCTTACTTTTTTTCCAAATTGTACTCACTTTGCTCTGGAAATTGGAGCTGATGTTTGGTTTCATAAATGAAACATGTGTAAACACCCAGGAAGCTCCACAAAATGGCTTTTACTCTGAAATATTTCTCTGTAAACTTTTCCAGTGTTCTTTTAATTACCACACTTTTCCCCCACCCTGACAAATCTTTTTGTTTGTCTAAGGGAAAAACACTAATTGCTTGATGTATGGAGATTTCCTCGTGAATTAACATATTGTGAATGTGGATTCCTAGGGAGAACACACAAGGAGAGTGGCTGATAAGCATATAGGCTGCATCTCACTTCCCAAGTGAGGATGAAATATGGCTTTTTTTTTTTTTTTTTTTTTTTTTTGTCTTTAGGGATACGTTTGTTTAGTTAACAAAGCCAGCCCCTCGGTGCATTTGTTCAGTAGAAATGATAGATAACTATTTTGAATCACCCAAATACGTGAAGAAGCACCAAGAAACATGCTCTCTTTTCACGAGGGTCCAACTACTATAGAGATCACTGCTGTGATTTTCTTTCTTTCTTCCTTTTTTTTTTAAGTTTTACTTCTAGGCACACATGCTGCCATTTTAAAAAAATATTGGATTTATTTGAAAGAGAGAGAGCATGAGCAGGGGAAGAGGCAGAAGGTGAGGGAGAAGGAGAAGCAGACTACTCCCTGAGTGCAAAGTCCGATGCAGGGCTCGACCTCATGACTGTGAGATCATGATCTGAGCCAAAAACAAGAGTGGGACACTTATGACTGAGCCATCCAGGTGCCCCTGCTGTAGTTTTCTATAGCTGAATAAAGGAGTATTACTCTTTTGCATACTCACATTTACTAACTTAAGTAACTGTATAGTTGTAATTGTCATAATATGTTTTAAATGACCAACTATCACTCCCACCGAGCACATTCAAACCTATGTCTGCCACAGGAAGGGTCTATGTAACACAGGATAATGATAATGAAGACTCAATAGCACACTAGCCTAAGCAATACTGCTTTCTTTAAAGGAACCATAAATACTGCTTCTCAAAGTCAGAAGAGGTGGTAAGGATGTGAATCAGACTACTGGTCTCCCTGCAGGCAATGCACCAAGGTCTTCTCATTTCTCAGATGATAAAGTGCAAATACTGAGCCACAACCCTTCTGCTCCTATGGGATCCTGGTTCTCCTTTTACCCCGTAGCTCATCTCCTTCCATGCTCTCTGCATCTACCAGCAACAGCCAGGCTCACTATATTTCTCTTTCTGGAACCAGCCCAGCTCGGTGGCTCTGCAGAGCCCTTGAACTTAGGGTGTCCTCTTTGAACAGTTCTTGTTCCATCTTGAAAACGGTGCCTTCTCTTCATCCCTCTGACCTCAACATAAATGTCTTCCCAAACAGGACCATCTATCTTAGTGAGACCTCACCCAATCTCCCTAACACTCCTGTCCTGTAATTGCTTGGTGGCACTGATCACCTCCTGAAATTACTTGTGTATACATTTCCTCATTTTCTGGCCCATGTTGCACTCAACGCCTACAAGAATGCAAGTCATGAGGACGCTGCACCCCCACTCCCAATGCAGTCCTGGGAAGCGGCCATGAATGCTGGGTGTTCAATGTGTGCCTGGGATTAGATGTCAGCATAGCCGTGGAATATGGTGAGAGGGTGATATGAGCCAATCGCAGCCTGAAAGAGGCACAGGAAATGCACTTGTGACTCCAAAATGTCAGGCATTTCATGCAATCCCAGGAGATGGAAATGACATTACTCAGGAAAAGGATGAAGAACAATGAGGACCCCAAGT
The DNA here is from genome assembly GCF_024610735.1 of Ursus americanus. NCBI lineage: Eukaryota > Metazoa > Chordata > Mammalia > Carnivora > Ursidae > Ursus > Ursus americanus. The sequence continues at coordinate 120,068,499 of NC_142164.1, read as the reverse complement.
TTCTGACTTTGTTGCCGAAAGTTGCCTCTGATTACCTCCTTTGGCTGGTCATACCCACAGCACATATCAATGTCTCTATACACATATTAACTTCTCTCATCAATTTGTTGGTGTGTGTTTTCTAAACATAGATCTTGCATAGATTCTGTGTAAGTGCATCTCCAAATTATTCCTAACTTTTGATGGAAGTGGAAATGATACTGTGCTTTTTATTCCCTTGTTTGTTTGTTGTTTGCTTCTGGCCTTCTTTGGAGGAGACTCAGGTTGTGTCTTTGCATGTGGGGAGCTACCCAGGTGATACACTGTCCTTCCCAGGGCACCACGTCTGGAAGAACGTCAGTTATCCATCGCGGATGTGAATTTTGCTCAGTCAAGCTCTTGGAAGGGAGGTACTTTATTGTACTTTGTTATTTTTATTTTTTTTAAGTAAAGTCTACACTCAACATGGGGCTTGAACTCAAGACCTCGAGATCAAGGGTTGCATGCCCTATCAACTGAGCCAGCCAGGCAGGCCAGAAGGAAGATACTTTAGGACCACGTAAAGAACCTGTTTCTCTTCAAAATTGTCCCTATGTTTAGCAAGACTTCATAGTTCTTGCCCAGTCCAATCTGTACAATGATGATTGCAAAATGACACACACATGCACATATAAATACATATATGCATGTGTCTGTAGTGTCGTTTTGCAATGCATATACACATTTCTCCAACTACAGAATTTGCTCCATATTTACCAGTCAGGTTTGGGCATTTATTATAAAGAGTAGTCCTTTTTTCATATAGATAGATATACAGCTATTCATATAGATACATGCATACAGTATATATGGATATATACATTCATTATGGACACATGCATTGCCATTTTTTCAAATGTTTATAATCTATTCCTGAACTTAATTTATTTGGTGCTTGAAGTTTCCCAAAATGGGAGCTTCTTTATTACAATTCCAATGCCCTTCTGATAAATTCCTCTAATATATATTTCAAAAGATTTATTTATTTTTGAGAGAGAGAGAGAGCAGGGGAAGGGGCAGAGAGAGAAATAATCCCAAGCAAATTCTCCGCTGAGTTTGGAGCCAGATACAGGGCTCAAACTTATGACCCTGAGATCATGACCTGAGACAAAATCAAGAGTTGCATGCTTAACTGACTGAGCCATCCAGGCACCCCAAATTCTTCTAATATTTTTGAGCAGTTTCTTGCTTTTTTGGTATTTGAAGAGATTCCATACTTATCTTCTATCTACCCAGCTTAACCCTGAAATCAGCTGTATCTCTAAAACTCAGTACCTTTACAGGGGATTGATATTAAAAACTAATATCTGGGTGCAAGGTGTCCTCATTACTACTGGGTGCCTGATTCTTGGCTATTTCAGAGGACGGGACACGAAACATGTGTATGTATGCAAAGATATGCACATTACTGGGCTTAAACACACACACACACACACACTCACACTTGAATGCCACAGCTTTGAACCATGTGAGTCCACAGTGGATTTTCAGATGTGGATTTTTTTTCTCTAAATACAGTAGAGTCCTATAAATGTATTTTCTCTTCCTTATGATTTTCTTAATCACATTTTACTTTATCTTACTTTATTATAAGAACACAGTATATGATACAAGAGACATACAAAGCATATGTTCATTGACTGTTTTGTTATTGGCCAGGCTTCTGGTCAACAGGAAGCTGCTAGTAGTCAAGTTCTGGGGGAGTCCAAAATGACATGCATGTTTTTGTTCGTGTAGAGGCTGGCGCTCCTGATGACCTGTGTTGTTCAAGGGTCAAGCACAGGTATAGGTACACCTTCTTGGCACGTGCCCCTTCTGGGAATCAACAGTTCACAAGGATACCTTTAATGTCAAGCCATTCCCATTGGGCTCTTATCTTCTTCTTTCATATGGGTTTTGTCTTCCAGTAGAACCATAGTTCCCCACACCAACAAGTGTTAGGTTTTCCTCTGGAGTAATTATTTTCATTATGAACCATGCACGACTTATTCCTACAATGTGTGTAGGAGGAAGCACACACATGATGCCATTTTGGCAAAATGACATCTGGAGATTTCAATGTAAATCTTCCTAGACTATACCTCAGAATAGAACGAGTGGGGATTTTCCCACTGCTTTACATACACAGGGATTGATCATACTTATTTGTGGAGTAAGACAGACTTCAGAGAAGATGAGTAGTGAGGAGGTGAGACCATGTCGAACATCTCGTAGGAACAAGGTTTGCAAATTCTTTACGAACCATTATTGTCCGCTGCACGTGGCGTGCTGGAATCCACAACCCATTGGTCTACGAAATACGTGGTAGGAGTAAACACGTGAGCATGTGTATCACAGAAAGGAGATTTGTTTCTAGTGTCCAATAATCTTTTGGCAGGTGGTAATAAATGGTTCCTCTTTGGGGTCATCGTATTTCATGAAAATACAGGACCGTGTCTTCCCTTCCTTCCCATGGCTGCTTCTTTTACTGAAAGTTTTATGATGGTTTTGTTAAGAATACATTTGTAACTTCTTACCACCTTTACCACCCCAAAATCATTCAACACATGACACTGAGACAGAGTGTGAAACAAGAGTGATTGAGAGAGCCCTCCAAGGTCTTTGCCACTCTTGAGAATAGTCAACAGGCCACAGGGGCAAGATTTGTAGTGCACTGTGATTTCCCGGCATGCTTCCTCTCCGCCTTGGAAAGCTCATCGTGAGATGGATGGATAGGCAAGGTCCAGGACCCTGTGAGATAAAATAAGGTGCCTCCACCTCATTACTTTCTACACACATTCTGCTGTCGCACGATGTTCCCCCAGGAGCCGTTCCTTCTTTGAAAGTAGGTGGGCCACGGAGAGGCCAGGTTAAAGTGCAAGCCATCATCACTTCAACCGAGCATGTCTGCAATCTGCCTGAATTCCTCATGTCCCCACATTGGCCAGAAATACCCAAACGGAACAGGAATGGGATTTGGAAGCTCCTCAGTCTGACCTGCGGCCCACAGATGCTGTGATCAGAGTGGCCCCCATCAATGCCATGCCTGAGCTCATGCTCCAGGGAAGGACCTGGAGGATTATTTCACGCCGCAGATCAACGCATCATGAACAAGAGGTGCCATTCTCTGAGAGAGCATGGGAAGAGTCAAAAAGGAGTGAAACACGGTGAGAAAGGCCTGCGGGGCACATCTGTGGGCACAGGCAAGTTCTCTAGAAGAGCTCGCTCCCTGCATCTCCTATGGAGACTCTCTGTGCCACCTGCCCAGAGGGAATGTCAAATGTTCTAGTCAACGTTTCTTGCTTTTCCTCTCATTTTCTGTATTAAAGTCTATGCTATGCTAATCTAATTTGGTCATGTGTCATTGTTGTTGTTGGGTTATAGGAATGAAGCCCCAGGTCAGGTATTATAACTTCTTATTCAGCTAAGCTACCTCGTTTTGCAGGAAATGTTTTCCCATCCCACTTATGTTGGATGCACCACAGTCTCTGGTGGCATCCTCACAGAATGACTTCATCATTCCCATGACCTTGCCCCTACTGTGTGATGGTTTTCATGGAGGTTTTGGAGAACACGTTCATCCATCCCCAGAGTCGTCCAAAATTGGTGTCTTCCTAATGTGCCCAACCAATGCTCCCATCCCTGGAATGGGAGCTCTAGACAGAGAGGTGCTTAGGAGGGCTGCTGAGGACTCCCTAGCAGCATGTCAGGAAAAGAAGAGGTGAAATTATTTCCTCAGAAAGAGCGTAGTTTCATGGTATTTGAGTTGAAGACTTGACAATGGGAGGGGACTCATTTTGTTGCCACGCATTAACATGGTACACACCAAGACACACACAGATGCATGCACGCACACACGCACATGCACACACATACATGCACACACACGGCAGTCTATACAGAACTTCACCTGGGTCCCTACTTACCCTAAGACTGAGAGCAGAAGCAGACTGCGGGCTGAGTCCAGGTGGCACAGCCAGTTGGTGGGAAAGTTCATGCAGACGGTGCACCAGGACAGCCCCTGCCAGCACAGCCCTGAAATGCCTCTGTGCCCTGGCCATGGAGCTCTGCAGCAAGGAGGGAGCTCTGCAGCAAGGAGCCAGCCCGGGGGCAAAGGCTTGCACTCAAAATCAGGAAACCGTGGAAAGTAAGTTATCATGGCATTTTCTCAGAAAAACACCAGGTTAAAAAAGCAGTGAAATAAAGAAACAGAATAGAAAGGAAGGATGGAGGGATGGAGGGAAAGAGGGGTGGAGGGAGAGAGGGAAGGAAGGTGATGTGGTTTCAGAATATAGGTGAGGTTTGGTGGGGTGGAGTCCGGAGCCAACGACCAGGAAAGAATTCTTGAGACATCTTTGGTGCAAAAAGGTGGTTTATTAAAGCGGGGGACAGGACCCACGGGCAGAAAGAGCTGTCACTTTTGGACGACACAAATAAATTAAATATATTATGGCGTCTTTGAAATACAGTCTTATGGACACAATGCCTGGGATCTGAGTAGGAATTGAAATACTGCAGGAGAAGAAGAAAACCCGTAACACACACCCTCCCAAACTTTGATAGCAAAGGGATGCAGTTCTAAAACTGAAATTGGTATGTGGAGCAATGCACAACAGAGCAGAAGACCTGAAAATGGTATAGACAGATAGAGCTGGGGGTTAGATTTCTAAGTCCTAAGCTGCCTGAGATAAAGAACAAAAATTCCAAATCCATTAGAGGCAAAATGCTAGCGGTCTCGGGACAGAAGATGGGGCAAATATATGCATAACCCGTACTCCTCTGATGAAGATTGAGGCACAATTTTATAAGTGGGATGGTGGCCTGGAAGGTAAGGATGCATCTAAGACCCCGGGGCAAGTCATAGACATTCACACATTTCCTATCCTGAAACAATGTCGTTCAAGTGTAAATATAAGGGAAAGCTATTTTCAAACCAAGGAGAGTCCTAAAGGAGCCTTTCTCCAAGAAGAAATAATAATACGTGACTTCAAACCCAGCCAGTCGAGGGAATGCACATCAAATCCATATTGAACGTATCAGTCATGCTAAAAGGTGTGGACGCACGTGGGTGGCAGGCATCTGTCATACAAATGCAAAACAGGGCAATAAAACTGCTAATAGAAAGAAGTGGATGGGGAGCGTCTGCCAGGCACAACGTGAAATAAGTGTGAAATAAGTCTCCACCGTCCTTTTCACAGAGAAAGTAAGTGGCTATCTTAAAGATGATATATTATGGTAGGTGTTTACACATATCAGAGAAAGGGTAGAAATCCGTTGAGAAACTAGAAATAATACAATACTGAGTTCGAAATGATTATGGGAAGGTAGGATGGTAATTATTATTATTATTTTTTTTAACCAAATCTTTCTGAATAGGAATTTCTGCCAGGTGTACACTGGTAAATCAGGACATGATTTTGAATATATTAATATGCACGTTAAAGTGTAATCATGCATTATATAACTTCCGTGTTTTGGAAGGAACATAAAACATGCATGCATGCACGAGAGAGAGAGGGAGAGCAAACTGTGTTTAATGGTCCGACTTAAAAAATCAAACATGAAAAATGAAAGCCAGTTTTCTTTTGGCTGATGACCTCTCCTGCCCCTGCGGGCTGCCTTAAAATTAGCTGTGGTTTTCAAAGTTGGATCTCACAACAAGGGAGCAGAGAAAAATGTTCCTCAATGGGTAAAGGATTTCAGTGCTGTTTGCAAGCAGGAAAAGTGCTCACGGATGAAGGAGGAGAAAGGGGACGTGTGAATTTTGAAGCGCCCTCCCTGGCAGGTTCCATTGTTTGTGTCCAAAAGTGCAGAAATAACAAAGGTAAAGCCAATAAATCCCCGAGTAGCAACTGGCAGGAGTTGACCGGGCACATACCAACAAGACAGCTTGCAACACGGGAGCCTGTAAACCAAACGTGGAAGGAGGCTCAGGGGTATATATTATTATAACAGCTTCTACGGTAAAGAGGGAGTGGCTGTTTATTCTTCACACTGATTGGTTATAATCGAGTGGTTAGAATATTAAAGTTTTCTTAAACGATATGGGAAGTTCGGAGTGGCCGCCTTGTATCACGGTTGCAAAAACAGTTAAGTTTTGCTTAGGACTTCCAGAGGCATAAGGACCCAGGACCAGCCAGTCTTGCAAAATAAATTAAATTAAGTCTTGCATGTATGACTAAACTGGTTTTGTCAGCTCAGGGGGGTTTTCAAGGCTGGTCTCCTATATAGGAAAGATGTTAGGGTTCGAAGCCAACAGACAAAAAAGAAATCTTGAGATGTCTTTGGTGCAAAAAGGTGGTTTTATTAAAGCACGGGGACACAACCTGTGGGCAGAAAGAGCTGCACCAGGGTCATGAGGAGTGGCCCACTATATAGTTGGGAGGGGGTTGGGATAGTGTAAGTCTCTTAAGGGATTTTGGAAGCAAGGTTTCCGGGACCTGGAGGGTGCTAGCTGTTGTTGGGAAAAGGTCATTTATTCTTGTCTGATAAAACCTTAGTCATGAGACCCTTCAGATGTGTATCAGTGGGTCATATGCTTGGGGGATGATTGCCAACACGTACCTTGGGGGGGTTTAGAGGTAAAGGACGTTTCTAAAGGAACTGGTACATGTTAAAGTAGATTTACAGGGTCCTGGGGGTTGGGCTAAGGTTGCCTTTGCCCTTAGCAAAGTATTAACATCAAGGCAGCTGAGTGCCTAGCGGAGGAATTTCACTCTGCCTGTTTCAAGGACTTGCCAGTGGTCTCTAGGTAGTAAGGAAATCTATTTTTCGTCTGCCTTTGTTTCCCACGTCAGTCTCCATTTGTTTTTTTGTTTTGTTTTGTTTTTGTTTTTGTTGGTATTTACAAGCATAAAGGACAAGCGTGGAACTCTACAAAATGGTTAAGACTCGGACTGACAATTTTAAAAAGTCAATCATCATGGAGGTTTCACGTGTTTAAAGCGTGTGTAACAGACTCAATGTCTGTGTGTAACCCACATTCCTATGTGGGAGCCATTCCCCCACTGGGATGGTATTAGAGATGGGGTCTTCGGGAAGGGATCAGGGCTACATGAGGTCCTGAGGGCAGGTCCCATGATGGGGTAGTGTCCTCCTAAGAAGATAAAGAGAGAGCTTGCTTTGTCTGTCTGTTCCCACCATGTGGGGACAGATGGACGAGGTGGCCCTCTGTCTACCAGAAAAGACCTTCACCTTCTTCTTGCACTCCCCAGCCCCCATAACAGTGAGAAACCAATGTGTATGCTGTTGAAGACCCCAGTCTGTGGTGTTTGCACTGAGACAGTCTCCATACGGAATAACTGGCCTATAGTCAGAGTGCATCGGGATTCCAAAGATGAAGAATTAGCACTATTACTAGTAATAGGATTTGTAAACAACTAGAAAATACAAAGTATGTCCTAGAAAAGACCAGTATTCTTCTCTCAGGAAGGAAAGGAAGGCAATCAGAAAAGGAAAAAGAATATTTTGGAAATGCATCAGGTGCATGGAAAGTGTTCTCCGGTGACCTAGATTATGGATGGGGGGGATGCATGTGAACCTACGTTGTTGCCACACATGTGGAAATCTGCAGCACTGGGGGGATGAAACATTCCAGCCTAGCCACACCATTGCCTTTGCTGTTTGCAATTGATACAGGTATACGGATTCTCACCCCGAGTCTGCTCTTAGACGCACACAGATCACCCAACACGGTAATGCATACAGGTCGGAATACAGGGTCAGGGGCTTGAGAACACAGAACTAGGAAGCCTGCTGATGCAACCGGAGATACCAGAAATGCTCCCCAGCAAGCAGGGGAAGGTGTCACAACAGAGAATACAGAAGAAAGCAGCAAGGGGCTAACCTGTATCACATGTCAGGTAATTCACTGTCAGATGCTATATAAAAACACTGGGGGCGCCTGGTGGCTCCATCGGTTAAGTGTCCTACTCCCGGTTTCAGCTCAGGTCATGATCTCAGGGTTGTGGGACTGATGCTCAGTGGGGAGTCGGCTAGAGATTCTGTCTCTTTGCCTCTGCCCCTCCCCCACCAATTCCCTGCACTCTCTTTCTCTCTAAAAAATAAACAAATAGAGAAGCAAACAAATAATTTTAAAAATTAAAAATAAATAAAAAATGAAAAAATGAAACCTAGATGAAATGATTTTCAGAGGAAAGAAAAAACACTCAGATAATGACAGAAGATATGTAGACTATGGTCTTTAATTACTGAGGAAGACGGGAAAGAAGATACATAGATGATGATCGTGTAAATTACTGAGGACGATATCAATGACTTTTTTTTGAAGGCACAAGTGTAAATGTTTCCTTCTACAAATGTTACATAGCATAACAGACTTTTTGGAAGCTACGTAAGCAGCTTCAAAGTGTGGATACAGACGGAAACCACCGAAAGCTTTATTCTATTTATGGGTTTGCATTATGGAATACCAATGTCTAGGAATTAAAACCATTTATGATTAGTGATGCAAGATTTTTACACCGATAGCAACAAGATGGAAGTAGGAATTCAAATGACATTGTTTTCATGACCTGATGGGGCTAATTCCAATAACGCCAGGATGGTCTCCCAATAGAGGTTGATGTGGGAGTATGAATAGGATTATAAATTATGATTTTCCCCCCTACAAAGTAAAATTAAAGAGCAGTTGCAAAAAAGGGATGTTGAATAAGGGAAAAAATGGTGACACAGGTCATGACCATTGAATGTAAGCGGTAGAGGGCATGAGTCAATGCAAATGGGACCCAGCTGACTTCCCAGGGGCTGGTGGTGTGATGTGGTCCAGAGTGGGAGTCAGGGTGGACGGGGGCGGGGTAGGGGTGGGACTGGAGGGTTTCAGGTGTGCACACGGAGGGAAGGTGGGTCCCATGGGCATGGTGCTGAGGCTGTCTCCTCAGAGATGGGGGTCACTGAGCAGAGTGATGGCCACCTGTCCCCTGTCTTAGGAGGCTGCCTTGTGCCATGCATGGGTACACCTGTACACAGGTGTGCTTTCTCAATAAACGTGCTCCAGAAGTCACATTAGCCCTGTGTCCATTACGTCTCAGGTACTTAGAATGCTCACTGATTTTATTTTGGGTATTGTGATACAGGATTCAGCTGCCTGTTACTTGTCCCCTTCTTTTCTTTCCACACGAATCAAGTATTTGTGTCCCATCTCACTAGTGTTTTCTCCCAGCGGCAGCACAGAGAGACAAAACAGAGGAAAACTCTATCCCACTGCTTGGAAAGTTTAAGTGCACACAAACTCTGGGGCAGATTTCAAGAAAATACTCTATTGAATAAACTCGTCTGTATAAATAACTTGCAATAATGTTTTCAGAAAAGGATTCGAGTCCTATTAAGTGTCTTTGGTGGATGAAAACATATAGTTCACAGATATATGGGGATGATGGTCTTCTCCACGGATCATGCTGGCCGAAAGCAGAAATAACGGGGAATTGATTTTCCCAAATCAAAACAAAATGATGTTGTCATACCCTGGCATTTTCAGAAAGCTATTGCTATGGAAATCCCAGGCTTTTCACACCTTGTGAGTGTAGGGAGCAGGGGAGAAAATCAAGTAAATAGGGAAAAAAGAATATGTTTAAGGATCTTTCTTTAAAAAAAAGTTAAGCATATATCTAAATCATACAATTCAGCCATTTAAAATATACACCTCAGGGGTGCCTGGCTGGCTCAGTCACTAGATCATGCAACTCTTGACCTCAGGGTTATAGGTTCGAGCCCCATGTTGGGTGTAGAGATTACTTAAAAATAAAAAATAAAATTAAAAATAAAATAAAAATAAAACATACAGCTCAATGGTATTTAATTTCTTCACAGCGTTGTGTGACCATCAGCACAATCAATTTTAGGACATTTTCATTGGTCCAAAAAGAACCCTTGGGCCCATCAGCAGCCACTCCCTATTCCCCTGCTCCCGACCCCTGCAAACCACACATGTACTTTCTGTGTCCGTAGGTTTTCCCGTTCTGTGTATTTTGTGTCAATGGAATCCTAACACCTACGGCTTTCTTTGACTTCATGTTTTCAAGATGTATCCTCATTGTAGCCTCTCACACCACTTCATCCATTCTCTTCGATAATATAGTCCCTGATGGAATGGACACAGCTCGTTTTGCCTGTGCATTCATCTGCTGATGGGCATTGCCACGGCTTGCGTTTTTAGCGATTACAGTCAGCACTGCTATGCACATCGGTGTGCGGGTTCTTATGGGGAGGTGCATTTCCATATATAACTTGCAGTGGAATTGCTACATCACAGGAAACACGTATCCTCAAAGATCGCCATGCAACTTGATTTCCAAGAAAGTGCAAGGCTGTGTGTGAGGGTCTGAGCGGGAGAACCTCTACACCGTGGCCCAGGTAGGTGAAGTCCACGCCTCACAGGTGACCCTGCATCATCTGATGTGCATTACTCTGACGTGTGTTTGGCATTCAAGCCGTCTGGACTACTGTCCTTCCATTTCTAAACTGGATTTGTGCTTCTAAGTCTCTACGAATTCTTGTATTCTTGTTGGTGGAACACCTTTTGAGAAAAGCGTATGCAAGACGTTTCCTCGGCTCCCACAGGACTCGATCCCAGGACTCTGAGATCATGACCTGAGCCAAAGGCAGATGCTTAATCAACCGAGTCACCCAGGCATCCCATGGACTCCCTGTTTTCCATTCTGAAATGACTCTTCTTTCAATTAATTTTAGAGTTCACCTACAAAAAAGCATGGGAGACTCTGAATGTTATTCATGCTATTTATTTATTCTTCTGGTTCTTGCAATTCATGAACATCTTAAAGTGGAAATAATTTAAAAGGGAATTAATTTTTATAGTCACATGATGCTAATTGGAGTTCAATAGTTGGTGGCAAGAAAAACACAAGTTTGGAATGCAGCCAGAGTGAGATAATCATCTGCTATCTCCGAATCTTCTCAGGTTTTATCTCCCACCCTCTGGAGCGTGCGTTCGCCCATGACTTCCAGCTCTTCCCTGTTGGGATGATGCCCACCAAGGTGCTGGGTTCATGTGATACTCTGTGGGATATCCAGGCTCTTAATGCTGTATTATTATGGAAGGTAAGAAATACATGTCCCTTGGTTAAGCCACCTGGTCTGTGTACTTTGTCAGGGCAGCTCTAGCCAACGAATACAGTGCTTACAGCCCAAAAAAATTCAGTGGCATTAAGAGTCTTGATTATGCGACATAACTCCAGGTTACTTCCCAGAGCCACAAATCTGCATGGAACATTCCGGCATCTGCAAAAGTTACAATGCCAGTGACTTTGGGTAGATAAGAGGCATGATCCACAAGGAAAATACTCTCTAGGCAATGATTATGGGTTCCTTGGGAAAGAACCAAAGTAGGTAATATAGAAAAACCGCCACTGGATTTGTCAAACACCAACTGCAAACTGTTAATGCCCGCCATCAAACCCATGGCACCTAAGAGTCATAATCAATTAATGGCTGTAAGAAGGGCAAGCTTACAGAACCCTTCATTTTTTCATTGAGTCAGGATTCAGGCTACTCGCACTGCCTCATTTTAGCGCACACACTAGTTTCTGAAGACGTGTGCGGTCTGCGAATCCATCCATGCAATCCACAAATACTCCTTTAGTGTCGAGGTTGTGGCAGCCAATACTGCAATGATATTTAGATGAGTGTTGTCCTCACAAAGCCTACCGACAAGGGAAAGAGAGAGGGCATCCATAAGCATTCAGAGGGTGTCAGAAAACACTGATGAATGCCAGTAGGTACACGTTCTCATCCAAGTTAGTCCCATCTAAACTGCTGGATGAATATTGTGTTTCTTTGTTTCTGCCGGTCAACTGACATCATGAGTCTGAGGGCTCATTTCAACAAGCCAGTGAGAAAATTAGACTCAATCTATTTCGCGTTGCCATGGATGTGCCAAACGTCTGGGGTGGGCTTCTTTGTGGCTCATTTCCTCATCCATATGTGTCTTCAGTGTTCAGCAGCTCATGTGCTTCCGTGCTGTGTTTCGAAGAGAGACATTTGCCAAGGGAGAATCACGCAGCTATTTCGGATTTAGGAATGAAAGCACAAGTAGGCTCCTTGCTTGCAAACCCAACACACTATACCTGTGACTTCTCTTCCAGTCTCTGAAATAAACTCCTGCAGGTTTAGTGAATTCCTTCCTGCCTTCCCAGTTTATGCGTCCCTCAGAATTATCACTCCTTCCAAGACACCCAACATAATTTTCCAGAACTGTTTGTTGGTTTTAAAAACACAAAAATCAGACAATCCGGCTTATTGACAATTTCTTGTTTCTTCCTGGCCTCCTATAAAATTTTCCTGAGCCTAGAAAGCTTCGTACCTAAAACATCTTTAAATGAGGGAATGAAAACATAAATACTTAATATCTCAGTGGCCCCAGGGAGATAAAAAGTGGATTGCTTGAGAATGATAAAGGGCTCACAAGAGTGCTGGGAGAAACAGATACGGAAAAGTCGACTGAGTGAGGTGTCATGAGAGCTGAAGGGTGAAGTATGGGTGCTACTCAGAGGCGGAGGAGAAATGGGGATTCTGGCAGGGGCCAAGCAGTACATACAGGCAAGGAGGAATTTAAAAAATGTGTATGTGTAATTCAATACAATGGATGCATTTGAGAGTGTGGACAGGGAATGTCTCAGAAATAAGTGACAAAAATAAACCAAAATGAAGGTGTGTGGGCTGGAGGCTCCCAGTGATCAAGGATGGTGTTATCAACCACGAATTGAGAAGTATAATTGATTCAACGGAAAGCTAAGAGTTGCAAAGTAAAAGAATATTTTATTTGTACTCTATCTATCTACCCATCCATCCGTCTGTCCATCATCTATCTTCTGTCTATATGTCCCTACTTATCTGTTTCTGTATCATTTATCAATCTAATCTTGATCAGTGGATCAATGGATGGATGGATGGATGTGTGGATGGATGGATGGTGGATGGATACATGGATGTACGGATGGATGGATGGATGGATGGATGGATGGATGGATGGATGGTGGATGGATACATGGATGTACGGATGGATGGATGGATGGATGTGTGGATGGATGGATGGATGGGTGGATGGGAAGATAAGTAGATCACAGAGAGATAAGTACACATATACAATATTAATTATGTACACAAAATATAGGAAAAGATAAGCAGAAATCAGAGTTTTCCTGCAGTTTTAACCCTGAGGTATTGGTCAAATTGTCCACCGTACCCAAACCCTTCCTCCTCAAGAAGTGGGGAGTGACGCAGCTTTCCACAAGGGAGAGAATGGGTCTAGGGTCTTGGTGCTGGTGGTGAGTACGGAAGTGATCAATTTGCCCTTAACCCCCTGCTTCAAACCCCTGGGCTGTTTCCTTCCATACTGCCAAGTCCAGAAAACAAAATGTTCTTTCTGCATTTCCTTGAAGATAAAGATTACATATACAGTTTAGACCTTTTTTGTTCTTTCTTCATAAGCTTTTTTGATGACATGAGACTTGCATTCATAAAAAGAGCTGCACAATAAATGAGTGGCTTTCTCTCACCCCGTCAAGAATCGGAGCATTGCCGGGACCTCCAGGTTCTCCCCAGAGCATGCTCCATTTTCCCTGGAGGTGACTTCTACCTGGAATCCCATAAGAATTGCTTCCTAGCTCTTTTCTGAACCTTGATGCCTACGAGTGAGAACTCTGGGTTTCACATGAACGGGCACATGGCATGTGTAGGTAGGGTCACACCTCTGGCCCCTTTCACACGACATCACATAATGAGATGGATGCAGCTACTGCAAGTCCCTGGTGATTCATTTATTATTATTATTTATTATTATTATTAATTTAAATTCAATTAGCCAACATCATTAGTTTTTGATGTAGTGCTCATTTATTCACCAGTTGTGTATAACACCCCATGCTCATTACACCACGTGCCCTCCTTAATGTCGATCATCCACTTACCCCATCCCTACCCAGCTCCCCTCCAGCAACACTCAGTTTGTTTCTTCGAGTCCATAGTCTCTCATGGTTCGTCTCCCTCTCTAATTTCTCTCCCTTCAGATTTCCCTCCCTTCCCCTATGGTCCTCCCTGCTATTCCTTATGTTCCACATATGAGTGAAACCATATAATTGTCTTTCTCTGCTTGACTTATTTCACTTAGCATTTTCTCCTCCAGTCCTGTCCATGTTGCAGCAAATGTTGAGAAATCGTTCTGATGGCTGAGTAATATTCCATTGTGTATATGGACCACATCTTCTTAATCCAGTCATCTGTTGAAGGGCGTCTCGGCTCCTTCCACAATTCAGCTATTGTGGACAATGCTGCTATGACCATTGGGGTGCATAAGGCCCTTCTCTTCACTACCTCTGTATCTTTGGGGTAAGTACCCAGTAGTGCAATGGCTGGATCATAGGGTAGCTCAATTTTTAACTTTTTGAGGAACCTCCATACTGTTTTCCAGAGTGGCTGTACCAGTTTGCATTCCCACCAACAGTGTAGGAGGGTTCCCCTTTCTTTGCATCCTCACCAACATCTGTCATTTCCTGACTTGTTAATTTTAGCCATTTGGACTGCTGTAAGATGAGATCTCATGGTGGTCTTGATTTGTATTTCCCTGTACCGTATTATTCTACGAACACACAATGGTCGGATCCATGCTACGGTTGGCAAATGGGGTGACTGATTCCCCTTCAAGCTCTTCGAAACAATGCAGCTGCTAACATTTCTTTCTTGTGTTACCTGGTTCCCAGAGAATATAATGACGAGTACAGTTTCCAGGACCTTCCATGATTTGTGCTCTGTGAGTTGCATGTGCTTCTCAGAAGGCCTAAGTCTGACGTCTCCTGTTTCTCACTGGAAAACCCAAACACAGAGCATTTGTTTTATGTTTTCTGCGCTTGTGGACATTCCCGAGGAGCTCTGTGAGTATCTCAGTGTGCCCCCAAGCATTTGTTTTTGCTGGTTCGCTTGGAGCTGGGCAGCGAGGCCCAGATATGACGCCATCCGTGGTACTCAAAGAACTGGATTAGGGGATTTAATTGGCCTCAGGTGACTTGAGGTTCCTTCCGCTCCCATACCCAGCTGATCTGCCTGTGCTTTTCATGGGATGAGCGAATCCTGCTTACACATAGCCCAAGCATGACCACATGTAGAGGCAGTGGCTTTGCAAAGTAAATCTGATTATCGGCATGCCCCCCTCCTCAAAAGGGTCTCCCTGCCTCTGGACACATGATTAAAATCAGACCACAGCATGCTCCAGGAAGACAAATGGAAAGACTCATCTGGGAAGAACGTAGGACCAAGGAAATAGGATGACTTTACAGCCACGCAGGATGGGACCTTTCATTTCAAGGGAAGTAAGAGACCGCTCTAGATACGCAGCATATGTAAACACAGGGAGATGGTATCAAGCAGGGTCAACAAAGTAAAAACTACAACGTTCTTCATAGGGACGGGATGGGCCGTGTCAAAGCTTTCACTATTTACCGCAAATGTGATGTTTTCATGCTTTGGGAACTTGGGGGCAAGTTTAAAATTCGTTTACATTTTACTGAAGATAAAATTAGAAACACATGCGTACACATTTAAATCCACGCTATTGCACAAAAAATATAACTTGAGTGAAGCTCGTAGGAAGCAAAATAGTTACGTTAGTGTTTTGTGCAAACAGTGCTCTAGCGTGACCCAAACGGTGGGTTTTAAAATTTTGGAGGCCATGAGGAATGTTAATCCCAGAGGTTGTTTGTCTAGCTTAAAGGACCATGTGTTTTTTTGCTTGTTTGTTTGAAGATTTTACTTATGTATTTGAGAGAGAGAGAAAGCAAGAGAGAGCACAGAGGGAGAGGGAGAAGCTGACTCCCCACTGAGCAGGGAGCCCGACACGGGACTCGATCTTGGGACCCTGGGATCATGACCTGAGCCGAAGACAGACACTTAACTGACTGAGCCCCCCCAGACGTCCCACCTTATATATTTTAGATACTACCCCCTTACGAGATAGATGGCTTGCAAATACTTTCTTCCACTCCGTAGGCTGCCTTTCAGTTTTGTTGATTGTTTCCTCTACTTTCAGAAGCTTTCTAGTTTAGCGTTATCTCACTTATTCTTGCCTGTTGACATGCCAGAGGTCTTTGAGGTTATTTGGTCATCTCTCAGGTATCCGTGATGATGTGAGTTAGTTTGGCCAGTTCCAAATGTGACCAGGACTTTGATGTCCCCTTTGCTAGACAAAGTCCTTAGGAAGATGCCACTTGCCATATCACTAAATTTCAGTCTTTATTTTATTATGGAAATGCACCCGAGTGGAAATATACAATCTGTTGCTTTTCAAGAGGAAAGAAGTGGCTGGGGATCAGCCAGTAGCGTTGACAAGTAGCTCTGTGAGCTTGTTTTCTTAAAGCTGCAATGGGTTGCCCCAAAGCCAGGCAGGTTCCCTTGATGGTTTCCCCATTGGGACGTTTACATGTTTCCAATGGCATGAGGCACCCCACCTCTTTCTTTGATGCGGACACATGGGGAAACAGTAGCATTTAACGAGAACCTTCTACCTGCTGATACTTCCTCTTCCCAATTGACTTTTAAACTTTCCCAGGATCCTGTTAGGTGTGTTTGTGATTTCCCCATTTTGCAAAGATGGGGGACTAAAGCTTAAATAGTTCAACACTTCATGTGAATGCAGCTGGTATGCACTTCGGAAAGTTGAACACCCAGTATTTTGACCTCAAAAGTGATTCTCTGCAGGCGTTGAATCCCACCCCTGGCCTTTGGCCACGTTAAAGGAAATAGCAAAAACACAACCGGAGGTAAACAGTGGTAGTTATAAATTCAAACACGGCCACGGTGGATGGTCCACACCTGTATCCGTAAGAGGTTTATAAACGAGACACGAGCCAACCCAAACAAAGCACGGCTAGGACAACTGTTCGTTTACACTCTATAAATCCTTTTTCCTTTTTTAAAGATTTTATTTATTTGAGAGAAAACGCACAAGCAAGGGGAGCAGCAGAGGGAGAGGCAGAAGCAGGCTCCCCACTGAGCAGGGAGCCCGATGTGGGACTTGATCCCAAGACCCTGGAATCCTGACCTGAGCAGAAGGCAGATGCTTCACTGACTGAGCCCCCCAGGCATCCCTCTATAAACCCTTTTAAATTGAGGGCATTCCTTTTTTCCACCCCGATAAATTCAATGTGGACATCTAAGACCATAAATGTTCTGAGTTAGAAGGCTGATTTTATTTTTTATATGCAGTATTGTTTCGGATACTTCTTTGCCATATGTGACCGCAACTGATTTTCAAATAACATTTCTTCACAATCCAAATTCAAACTGAAACCAGAGGGATCAATTGTTCTCGACTCACTAAAAACAGGTTCCCCTTAGGAACTTTCTTCTTCTGTAACTTAAAGCTGGTACGGATTGCTTTTTGGACAATTTTTGTAATTTTATAATTTGGATAATTCCTATAATTGATCACTAAGTTGTGTTAATTTACAATGTCGTATGATTTTATGTAATTGTAAAGTTTATATAACATTTATGGTTTTAAAATTCCGTTTTTATTGTATTGTGTTGTTTCTTCTTTTTTGCCACGTGTGGAGATGTTGACCATGTGGGGTCTCAAGTCACAGTTTTCCGGTTTCCATTAATGACCCCGATATTTCTGTCCATTCAGTGTTTTTAAATTGCGGCACGCGTGTTTCTAAGAATGGGGCTTAATTTTTTCAAAAGGCAGTAAACCATCTCTGTTCTCGATAGTTTCCTGCTTCCTTTTTAGGGGAAAGGCAAAACAGAATCAAAATGCCCTATTATCCTGATCCACATTTTATGATGCCAATCACAAGTTCTCTGCTAACCGAGAAGAGACCTTTACCGGGACCAACAAATCTGAAACTATTTGAGTATCAACTCTCCAGCTGAAATACAGGGAATTGTCCCTTCTTTTTGTTTGTTTGTTTTTTTAATAATGTTTTTATTATATTATGTTAGTCACCATACAGTACATCCCTAGTTTTTGATGTAAAGTTCCATGATTCATTAGTTGCGTATAACACCCAGTGCACCATGCAATACGTGCCCTCCTTAATACCCATCAGCAGCCTATCCCATTCCCCCACCTCCCTCCCCTCTGAAGCCCTCAGGTTGTTTCTCAGAGTCCATAGTCTGTCATGGTTCATTCCCCCTTATGTCACTTCTGACTATAAAAAAAGGCAGTTTCATGACTCAACCTCTTATCGCATTGTAAGTATAGTCTTTGTACATATGCATAATACAACAGATCAAAGATGATGTATTTCTAATCTTAGTTTGATTAACTCAAACTTAATGCAGGAAATGGGTCCTAATGCAACAAAATAATTGGTTTTGTAACATTTTTCCGGAATGGGCTTTACAGGTGCTCCTAGCTTATCCGATCCAACGGTTCATGATTATGAAGTGTACCTGTAATCCATTTCTTTATAAACTCTTGTCTAAGCACCGTTGCAAGCATTTGGAACCCACACAGAAACGTAAACCTCACTTCCTAGGTTGCCAGTTAAACATTTAAACCCTGAGCAGGTCTAGGGAAGTGCAGGGACATTTGTGTTCCGTAACTGGATATCATGTACAAAAATAATGTTTTCGCTATTTGGGAACTAATAGCCCCGAGCCACCTTGCAAAATGGCAAACCAATTATGTCGACAAAGCGTGGCGTATTAATTTACGGCACGCTCTGTGATTATGGAAGTTTACCCATGGATGCAAATTGTTATGCAAAGCACATTTGGGCGCCATTTATCCCGCCAGGAAGGAAAGCAGGTTGTATCTTTTACCAGGTATCATCACAAATATTTTAAAGCCTTCTGTTTTGGACGCCTAATTAGACTCCGTCGCTAAGAGACAACCCCACGAAAAGCATGGCAGAAACATATTGGGACCCAAACGCAATTCCATTTCGTGCTAAATGGAAAGATGGTGATGCTACTTACAGCCATCGAAGCAAAGAATCGCCTTCTTTCCACGTGACACGGTGTTGAGTAAGTAGGTATGGCGTGGACATCCAAGCAGGACAGGATATATGCCCTCTGCCAATGGAAGTTGGGGATGGTACTCGTAACATCTCAGAATGCTACATGGTGGGGCTCACGATGGTTTTTTTTTTTTTTGCAAAATATTTGATTCTTCGACAGGACTGGTGAGGTTTGTCTTCACAAGAGACTGTGGAGTAGGAAGAAAAATAAGGTTGTCCTTTTGGTTTCCAGAGTTATAAATCAGACAGCGGGACAGGAGACGGATGAGTGTGCTCGAGATTTTTGTTTTCATCAAATGACTTCAGAGTTTTCCTCTTGGTTTATGAAAGCGAGGCCCTGAGAGAGAAGGGCTCATCCATATTTTACTAAGGCTTGGGATTGTCGCATCCCCCACTCTTTGGGGGCGTGCAGTGATGGTGGTGCACCGGTCCTGGGGATTTCGGTGTTTAGGTCTGCCCCCGGGAGCAGTGAGAGACAGTCACTTCTTATAGGTCCTTACTCTTTTTTTTTCTTTTCTCTTTTTAAAATATTTTATTTATTCATTTGACACAGAGAGACAGGGAGAGAGGGAACACAAGCAGGGGGAGGGTCAGAGGGAGAAGCAGGCTCCCAGCAGAGCAGGGAAGCCAATGCAGGGCTCGATCCCAGGACCCTGGCATCATGACCTGAGCCGAAGGCAGATGCTTAACGACTGAGCCACCCAGGCGTCCCTTCGTAGGATAATCTTTAACCCAGGAGCTGCAACAGGTCTTTCGTCTCAGGTGTTACTGCACTTTTCTTTATATCTTAGCAGCAATCCTAATGCCTAATACAAAACCACGTCCTTCTCTGGACGGTCACACCCGGCTCTTGCAAGGTTTTTACACAAGCTAGATGTTTGGGTGGTGTACGTTTTATTCCCCGGCTTTTAACCTTCCCACAGGTTACTGCACTGTCTCTGATGCTGGCTTCTTACTTCGAGACCGCTCATACGGTACCCGATATTTTAAGAGCATGTTACTCTGTAAATAATTTATTTCTAGTCATGTGGCAAAACTGGTACAACTGACATAAGTGGTCTGTGACACTCATTTGCAGAAAATGTACATTCTCATTTGGAGTCAGATCCTGGAACTTTAATACATATGATATATAATATCTATATTTATATACAATAGAATGTGATACGTATTTAATAATATAATAGCTGTATACTATATATAATAGCATATATATAATATGTATTATAGTACATAGAATATTTATACTATAATATACCTATTACACTATATTGTTTAAATATAATTTATATACATAACTATAATTGGATTCAGATCCTGGACCTTTAGTATAATAATGTTAATATTTAATACACACAATACAAGATAATGAAATATGATATATTTAATAAGACTAGGTGTATACTATATATAGTATATACATTATGGTATATATATTTGAATATATATACCACATATTATATATAGATTATATTGTTTAAATATAATTTATGCACATAACTATAATTATACACACACATGTATAATTATATGTACATGTATGAACATGTATATACGTTTCTTATATATATTTTAATAAATATATACTTATAATTTATTCAATATGCTTATTGTAAACATATATATTTATGTTTATTATACATAAACATATTTACACATATATTTATATGTGTATGTTTAATACATAATATATATGTGTGAATGTGTACATTATATGATATAATACATGTATTTATTATGATATATGCTACTTACCAATATATACATAATATACATTTTAATTATATATTTTGTCACATAATTATATATTATACAATCTATAGAACATAGATTGCATATTGTAGAATTTTAATTATATACTATATATAAATATAATGAGCTATAAGAAACTTTCATGAATAATATATATTCATAATTATATAAACATATTTATACGGATGTTTATTAGATATAATATATATATGTCTATATATGTACACATATTTACACATGTGTATGAAATTATGATTATATGCATGAATTACATATAAATAGAAAACAAAACAGTTATACCACTAAAATACAAAATAATTATGTATAAACAATATATTGTATGTATGCCTGTGTGTATATGTGTACGTGTATGTCTCTGTCAATAGATCTGACCCTGGGGACTGATGACAGGGAGATCCTTTTAGATACTGTAGGGATATAACTAATAATTACTAATCCTTGAAAAAATGACTTCACAAATTCATAATTTATACCGGGCTCATTTCTTGACATGAGTGTGGTTAATGTCTGTTTCTGTTTTTGTCAGCATGGTTGATAAGCCATAATGGAAAGTATTTCCTCACCAAGGAAACATGATGCAAGATAATTTAGATTAATGCATGGACCCTGGGGCAGTTTCAAAATCAATGTGCAATTAAAGGCAAAGCTCACAAGGTCTTTATTTGTCCTAAGTTTATGAATCAATACGTATAGGTGTAGAGGGAACGAGTAAGAGAGAAGAATTTGCAGACGGGTGACAGGGTGCCGTAGTCTCCATGTGGGTTTGCCACACCTACAAAGGAGAGCAAGCGTTATACTGACAGCTACGGCAATGGCATCTAACCGGGAAAACTTCTTTGTGTGTTCTTGGGGGGGCTCTTTCTCAAAAATATTTTTCTTCATGTGCATATTTCTAATGCATGAGATTCTATCATGCTTTCGGAAGCTCAACAGATGTTTCCAAAATTTTCTCCTTAAAAATAGAATTAGGGCCGCTGGGTGGCTCAGTGAAGCATCTGCCTTCGGCTCAGAGCATGATCCCAGGGTCCTGGGATGGAGCCCTCCATCGGGCTCCCTGCTCAGCTGTGAGCCTGCTTCTCCCTCTCCGTCTGCCTGCTGCTCGCCCTGCTTGTGGACTCCCTCTCAAATAAATAAATAAAATCTTTAAAAAATAGAATTAAAATGCATTTTTTAAAAAAGAGTAAGTTCTATACCCCATGTGGGGCTTGAAGTCAGAACCCTGAGATCGACAGTTCGTGCTCAGCCAGCCGAGCTAGCCAGGCACGCCTAAAATGCATTTCTTATATCTGACTCAGCCAGGTTTTATGGACTGCCATTCATTCGACTGAATATTTCTGTCACGGCACATCTTCATTCTGTACTCTGACAGTTACATACGTCGTGAGAAATGTTTCCTAAATCCACGTCCCCTAAGGCCACCGATTCTAGGTCTTTACCATAAGCAGTCTTAGCCAGACAGGGACGACCTTCCCACCTCCCTGTACAGATAAGAAAGGTTTCACCAGCAAATGGCATTAGTGCATTGACCACGAGGTCCGTCTGTTCACACGTTTACAAGAAAGGAAAGGAAAGGAAATGGAGTGTGGGTTTGCGGTCAACACTTTCCTACAGGCTCTCTTAAGACATTATCCTCTTCTCCATTTCCCCGGCCAGTTGATATGCTTAAGTCTTTGAAGTAGGAATCTATCAGTCAAATATATCCCAGGTGGGACTCCCCAGAAAGGATGATCCACAAAGGGAAAGGAAATATCGCTCAGAAAGTTAAAAAAAAAAAAAAGCCACAGATTGAGAGAAGATATTTATAGAACACAACATCTGATAAGGGACTTGAATCTTGACTGCCTAAGAGCCCTCAATGTTCAACAAAAAGACAACAAATCACCACATGTGTTACAAGTGGATAAGAGATTGGATCAAGACATCACCAAAGGAGATAGAGTGTGGCAAATAAGCAGTAAAAAGATGCTCAGAATTACTAGTACGTAAGGAATCAAAATACCATCAGACGAGGTACCCCACACACATAGTATAATGTTGCAAAGGATCACAGGCAACAAGAAAGACCCCCCAAAGACAGGCTGCCCCTGCCCAGGGCTGGTGTGGGTGCAGAACAGGTAGGACTCTGCTTTGTGACTGCTGGGGTGCACAATGGTACCGTCTGAACTGTTGTCAGGTAGTTTCTGATAAAGGTTTGCCTATCCTTAGCATCTGAGTCATAATCCCACCCCGAGTTCTTCGCCCTCAAGACGCAGAAAAACCTATGTGCATGAAGAAACTTGTACGTGAATGTTTATTCATAAGCGTACAGACTGGGACAAATGTTCACAGACATGAACAAAGACAGAAATTTTGGTGCATCCATACACTGGAATAGTATTCAACAATTAAAAAAAAAAGCCCTCACAGAGGGATGAGGGCTTTATTCCGAGTGACGGAAGCCACAGTCTCAAGTCTGCATGCAGTCTGATCCCCTTTATATGACATTCTGAAAAATGCAAAACGATAACAACAAAGGTCAGCCCAGGGTCTGCCAGGGGCTCTGGTTTGGGAGAAAAAAAAATTTTTTTAATAGATTTTATTTATTTATTTGAGAGAGAGAGCACAAGCAGGGGGAGCGGAGCGGCAGGCAGAGGGAGAAGCAGACTCCCTGCTGAGCAGGAAGCCCAATGTGGGGCTTGATCCCAGGACCCTGGGATCATGACCTGAGCCAAAGCCAGACGCTTCACTAACTAAGTCACCGCGGTGCCCCTCGGAGAAAGTATGAGTATGAAAAAGCACAGGAAAAATTTTGAGGTGACAGAACTGTTGTGAATCATGATTGTGGAAATGAGTACCAGAAAATATTAAAAAACCCAGAACTAAAAAGAATGTTGGTAATTGCATAGAATGTATATATGTATAAATATACATGAAAACATACATCACAGATATACCTGAAATAGAACTTGCAAGGTTAGCAGAAAATACAGACTTCTACTCATTAATTAATCCTTATTTTTCTCCCAAATGCCTTTTTAATGAAACTGGAATTATTCAAGAAATAGCAATGTTCCCATCTTCCAAATAATCCTTTATGATGTGTTTCAGCAAAACAAAATCTTGTAATAAATGAGGCCTTTCATTAAAAATCTAGATTATGATTACAGATATAAGAACAAATATAAACCTTTTTCTTCATAAAAAAATCTGGCTTAAAGAAATGAAAAATAATCCTAAACGCTTGTTTGAGGTTTTGAGTTTCAGGCCATATAAATACTTCATATTTATATTTATTTTTTATTTTTATTTTATATGTTGATAAAATTAAATCCAAGAGTACTATTCTTTTTAAGCAAACATTAGTACTCCCAACGACAAAACCAGGAATCTAACGTTGTATCAAATTGAGAAAACAATGCTATGTTGGTGACAACACAAACTGATATAATGATGTCATTAAGAACCAAGGATTTCAGTGTAAGAGAAAAGAAAATACATAATAATGTTCGTTTAAAAATATTGTCATGGTAAATTTCAAGGAAAAATGTTGATACAAAGTCCTAATTTGTAAAAAAGACTATATCATAACTCAGTACAATGGAAAGAGTTGGTAGAAATGACTGTAGAGCAGAAATCAACAGTTAGTACCCAAATCTTGGTTTCTCATTATCGGTGCTATTAAAAGGAATCCAGGCCCCAGGAGACAGAAACAAGCCTTGATTTATGGCGTGGAGAAAGGACAAGATGAACCCATGATTCTCTGGTTTGCACCCGAACGATAGGAAAGTCTGGGTGACTAACTAAGGACAAGTGCAAAGGACCCTGCAATGAATTTATTAGTTTATTTCTGCTTCTTTGATTCAAGTGTCAACTAATACAGTAACAGATTTTTTCCTTTCCTTTTCTTTTTAAGTAATCTTCATGCCCAGCGTGGGTGGGGCTCAAACTCACCACCCGGGATCAAGAGTCTCATGTTCTACCGAATGAGCCAGCCAGGCACCCCCAATAGATGGTTTTCACAGACATATTAATAATGTTTGGTGAACACATTTTCCTTTGAGGTAGACATACACAGTGAACAAATGGTGTCAACTTCTGTCCATGTAACTGAATTACAGATAAATCTTCAGGTAACCACTTTGTGCTCTTGGATATATTGTTGGATGACATCTAACGCGCCACAGGAATGCACCTGCTACAAATGCTCGCAACTGACATCGTACCGAAGGAGGGAAGTCTGAACCAAGAGCACACACCTGCGTCTACATGGTTCTCATCTTGGGTAGATTGAAATGATTTCTCTGTAAGACAACCAGTCTGACTTTTCACCTTATGAACTGGCTTCTCAAACCAAATCACCTGGATTCAGTGTTCAGTCTCCATCAAGGGAACAAGAGCGACACGTAAAAGTGAATACGTTACAAAGGAAAATTCACCATATCAAGCAGAGCACACAACTCAAGTGTAAGAGAGCTAACCTGCAGCCTCAGGGATCTTTTGTTTATGCATTGTAATTATATTCTTTTTTTTTAAATAAAGATTTTATTTATTTATTTGAGAGAGAGAGAGCAAGAGAGAGCACAGGAGCAGAGGGAGAGGAAGAAGCTCCCACTGAGCAGGGAGCCAGATGCAGGACTCGATCCCAGGACCCTGAGATTATGACCTGAACCAAAGGCAGATGCTTCACTGACTGAGCCACCCAGGCCTCCCTGTATTTGTATTTTTAAAGAGAATGTTCTGGTTGAAAAATCAGTAAATACGAAAGAAATTAGCTCTTGCTTAAATGAAAAGTGTAGTGGTGTTTTGAAAGTGTTGTACAAAAAAGTTATACCGTTTCAACACGCATTTCTTTTTTTGGGTTCATGATAATTACAGAATTTAGATATAGATTGTCATTCTTTTTCCAATAGCATCTGCTTCCCATTAAATGAGTTTAGTTATGTAACTAAAGTTCAATGATGTGTGAATACTTCTGAAAACATGACAAAGAAAATGAAATTGTGGATTACCCCAAATTCAAATATCCCTTCCCCGTGACTACATAAAATCATTGTATTATAGTATTATTTGTGTTCTCTAATATTCACTTGAATATCTTTTTTTTTTTTTTAAGATTTTATTTATTTATTTGACAGAGATAGAGACAGCCAGTGAGAGAGGGAACACAAGCAGGGGTAGTGGGAGAGGAAGAAGCAGGCTCATAGCGGAAGAGCCTGATGTGGGGCTCGATCCCAGATCGCCGGGATCACGCCCTGAGCCGAAGGCAGACGCTTAACTGCTGTGCCACCCAGGCGCCCCTCACTTGAATATCTTGGTTAAAATTTTACAAAAACAAATCGGTTTTCTAATCAGTTTTTTCTGGGTAGGAAACTCAGTAAGTCTTATTTCTCAAATGCCACATATCATCTAATTTTCTGAATTGTATTAATGTCTGCAGCCAACAGCTTTGCCTGTGGTTAAGAAGAGCTAGACAATGTCTCACTCATTTGAGCAGCTGTGTGGCATGTTTTGAGGCCAGCAAATCTGTTTTCTGTGAATGCCATTCCACAAACTTGGGGAGTATTGTTACAAGATGTCTTCAAGAATGAGAAAGGACTCACAGCTGCGTTGAAGGAATATTTGCTTTCATCCCTCCAAAAATCAGATTGCAAAAGTCTTACATGTTTTGGATACTTAATTTTTTTCTTCAGGGGGTCTATCCCAATTATAAATATTTTCACTGTGGCATTATTTACGTCCACGTGGGAAAATACATTTTTCCTTTGTGTGACTTTCCAGGATAAAATACGGAATATGAAATTAGCAAACAAAGAAAGGGAGAAACGATGACAAAAAAGGAAATCAGATATATTTGTTTTAGCGCTTTTATAACGCATTTACTTGGTACTTGTGCATTTTTTTAAACTTTAGGCAGCAAGATACACATGCATGTGAATTTGCATATTTTGTTTCGTTCAAGATAATATTGGGGTTCTTTTCTCACGTCCTTATTCTTTTACGTATTAGTTTGTATCTGCATAGATTCCACAGTGAGAGTACCTTTAGTGATTCGCCTATTAGGAAGCCATGATATTTCCTGTCTTCCCGTATTTTAACCGTCCCTAGGAGAATCTTTGCATACACACCTTATTCTATAATTTTGATCTATCATTATAACAGAGTCCATTAAGTGTAATTATTGTGACAAACAATATGGCTTTAAGATCATTGGTTCACAAAGCCAAAGGTTTTTTCTTAGAAGATAATCATCACAATAATACTGCCAACATCATTCTGCAGAAATGTTTCATTGACCTGCATTTTAATCATCTGGAGTTGTCTTTAACAACAACAACAAAAAGAGTAATTTTACCATCAAAATTTCTGCCCTGTTACTTAAAGTGCACTTGGTACTAAGTGGTACTAAGGAAGGAATACCATTTTGTCATCTTTTTCTTATTGGCCTTCCATAGAGCTGCCTGGAGTTGTCCATTGGTGAGGTCTTATATTTTTATTTATATTTTATATATTTATATTTTTATGATATATTTTATATAATTTAATTTTTATTTTATTTTTTTAAGGTTAAAATTTTGTATTGATTATTGAGCGTGGTATGTTGAGAACACCGACCCTTCCCCTCTTCTCCCCAGCAGCTTGTTCGTGGCCTGCGGACCCTGTCTTGGCATGGCAAACAGTAGGTTTGTGTGGACAGCAGAGAAAAGAAAAGCCCAGTGCTCTCCACCCCTTGGAGGATGCTAAGGACCAACCCAAGTTTGTTGAAATTCCTTGCCACAGAATTCACTCATCAAAGTTTCCTGTCTCCCATGTGTAAAAGTGATGGAGCTTTGGTTTTCCCATCATGCAGACAGCATAGACAGGCCTGAAGGCTGGATAAATCACTTGACCTTTCTGCTGAGTCAACAAAAATATAGACTGTAGCTGACATGTTGAGTTACTTTAAACTGTTGGTGCAAAGCTCCTGACGTGAACTCTTCTTGCCCCGCAACTTGACGTTATACAATTCCCTTCAAAGAATCAGGACAAGCACTATTTTCTACATTTTAAAATTTAGGTTTTAAAATTTAGATTTTGTTTCAAAAATTGGGTTTGTTGACTTAGCATCTTTAAGTTGATAAATCTATGTTTGTATGTCATTGATCTTCACACATGTTTAAGATATATCCAGGTAGAAAAGAACAGGTACATTCACTCCTCAGGAAATCTAGAATAAATTCCAGATTCCCAGATTAACCAGCTATAGAGATTTTGCTAACAATTAATTGTTACTGAAAAAGAAAAATTGGAAACTAGAAACTCCCTTCCCTTAGAAAGTCTGCATTTTTACCTTCGCTTCAATGCATAATTTTTTTTTTCTTTTTCGGGTGATATTGTAGTTGACAGAGAAAAAGAAATAAGAAAGGAAGGACTGGACAAAAGGAAAACAGAACAAAATTCTTGGGGCAAATGGAAGAGAGAAGAGAGCCCCCTCTTACAAGCACGCTCTCCTTTACAGGGTCGCCCTTGGAGCCCGAACTGGGGTAACAGTGAGTTGTTGGAAGCTTCTTTATTTCTGGTTCAGCCTCAGATTCCATGAAGGAAAGTAACATTTCCTCAGTCGGTGTTCACAATTAGCAAAAGGGGTCAGCTGTCCCCGGGCTGCGTGTACTGGGATCCCGATGCTGTTTCATGCACTGCCCACTCTGATTCCACGGTGGGACCCAGACCGAGGAGGGTCCTGTGTCTAGTCCCATTTTCCAGACCACAACTCAGGCCCCCGGAAGCTCACTGCCCTGCCCGTGGTCACAGAGAGAAGTGGAGAATTTAAACTCCAACAGCCTGGCTGAAGAACCCGGGCTTGAAACCAGGATCTCATACAGCTTGCTCAGTATAAATGTGGTGGAAACAGACACAGACAGACTGACACAAACCTATGATCAGATCCAAAGAGTAATGGTTTGAATACCAAATCTGTATTTACGGGGAGGTGTTATTTTAGGGAAGAATAGTTCTATTTTACTTTAAACACAATTACTGGATTTTTGGTGGAAAATAGAAGCATATCAAAATGTACATATGCATAAAACATATGATATGCATATACATGTGCATTATAAAATATATACGCATAAATATATGTATAAACATATGTATATAAACATATAAAATACACACATGTAAATATACATGTACACACACATACATATATAAGTACACACATAAACATATACACGCATAAACATATACACACATATATGCATATATACACACATAAACATACACATATAAACATATATACACATGCATATAAATAAACACACAAAACATATATACACATATACACATGCATATAAATACACACATAAACATATACACACATATAAGCATATACACACATATAAACATATACATACATATATATATATGTATTCATATAAATACACACATAAACATTTACACATATAAGCATATATATATAAACATATGTACACATGCATATAAGCACACATGGAAACAGGTACACATATAAACACACATATGCATATAAACACACACATGTACATATATAAACATATATACACATATGAACACATATACACACATACACACATAATACACACGTAAAACATATACACATACATAAACATATATCACACATATGTGAATATATGTATATATACATATGCATATGTTTTTATATACATACACAACTTACATTTTGATATGTTTCTCTTTCCACCCCCTCCACCTCTTTATCTTTTATGATTTTTAGGTAAGCTCTGCACCCATAGTGGGGCTTGAACTCAGGACCTGAGATCAAGAGTCGCATGCTCCAGGACTGAGCCAGCCAGGCACACCCCTCACGTGACTCTTTACTACATTGGTTGGTGTTCGCATATTCCAAGCATATGGCCCTTGATGAAAGCTGCCACTCAGCCCTTGGACATAACCTAGATTGTACCAGATGCTTCCGTCAGGAGGCAGGACAGGAGGTCCTCAATGCTGCACAGGGAGGGGGCGCTGGGATGTTTTTCTCTAGTTTGGAAGAAGAGAGTTTCACTGCCTTACAAGGAGGGCTATTGTGGAGTCCTCTCTGGCCAAATTCAGAGAGATGTCTGCAGGTGGTAAAGCCACTGCATTGGTCCCACTGGAGAGGGCGTGGGTAGATGTTGCCTCGCTAAGATGCTCCGGGAGTCCCTGGCAGAGGCAAACCAGAAGGAATGAGCCTTCTGCAAGATAAACCCCCCTCAGCCACCCCTTCTCCTCAGGACGCACCCTCTTAGGGGCACACAGCTGGGGCCATGGCACTTCTAAGATTTTACCAAGCCTCATGCTAAATAATGATCATGCACAAGATGCCTGCTAGGTATTTCTTGCCCATCTCAGAGCTTTCCAGTTTAAACAGGTAGCACTTTTTCATGCAGAAGTCAGAGCAGAGGTCTTGCAACTCTGTCAAGGTGACATGGATATCTGAGTGTGCATCTAATAACAAAAAAGAGACTCAGGCCTCCCATTAATACTGCTGCTGCTGCCCACGGCGCATGAATTTCTGAGCTGGGGTGTGTTCGCTGTGCATGGACAGGCTTCTGCACCGAGGGGAGCAGAATACAACAGGGAGACAGGTCTTCTGTGTTTGCAAGTTGATTTCATAATCCACGCCCACCTTGCCGAAACTCAACCACCAGCTGTCTTAAGCTCACAGGGTCCCTTTTGTGCAACGTGCATCTCTAGAAAAGTGCATACTGCACGGGCCCCTTCTCCAGAGTCTCAACAGGCAACACCTGAAAAGCAGTACCTTTTTTGGCACAATTTCCATTGGGAAAGTATGAGCCTCCAGGGACCCAGCCAAGCCAGTCGGGGATCCACGTTTTCAGGGAAGCCTGTTACTCTGATTTGAGAAGTGAGCACAGACAGGGCCCAGAGCTGTGTTAGTCAGATTCTGCACAGAACGAGAAATAACAGGATACGTAGGTAGAGATCCAGGTACAGATGCAGACAGAGATATGGATACAGATAGGTACGGACTGAGCCTACGGAATGGGCTCTGGTAATTACAGAGGCTGAAAAACCCTCATGTGATTGTATACTGTTGGCAAGCTGGAGGTCCAGGAAAGCAAAGGACCGTCTACACAACAAAGGCCAGCAGACTCGACACCCAACATGGGTCAGTGTTTCAGCTGGCGTCTGAGGGCAGGAAAACACAGATGTCCCAGCACCACAGTCAGGCAGGAAGAACTCCCTGTTACTTTGTCGTGTGTTGCTCTGCCAGGTCGACACCTGATTAGGTGCGGCTCACCCAGAATGGGAGGGCAATGTGCTTGAGTCGTTCTACCAATTCGAATGCTGAGAGACCCTAGAAAGGTTAACCTTGGTAGGACTTTTTCTCCATTAAGAAAACAAAGAAGCTCATTGGAGAATTATTTTTTTTTTAAATCTCTAGTAGAAAGTCCCTCCTTTTCACTCTGCTATCATTAATTACATTCCAGATCCTGAGATGTTATATATGAATTTGTCTTATAGGAAAGTAAGCTTTAATGTTAATGGTTTTTGTATCTAACCTATGCATTTTATTCTAACATTCTTCTTCTTTTAAAATGTTTTTTGTGAAGATTTTTCAGTCTTCATAATTACTGGGGTTCCCTAAATGCTCTTGGACCTGGCTCTACCATTTAAAAGGTTCTTCCCTTAATTTACGAATCCATCAACACATTTACATGTGTTCCTTCTTTATTTGCTTGGCTCAGGTTTTCAGTTTTTTAAATATTGTTTTGCCACAGGAAATGCAAGCAACGAGAAACACAAATTCAACGTTTCTGAGGCTCAGAGATAGAAAGGATAGGGTGTGTAACTGGGCTTTTAATGCAAACAGTGTGATAGCGACTTACTTCTGTGAAGAATGGGGAGGGGCTGTTTGATATTCAGTAACTCGGAAGGGTCAGAATCTAACATTTCAGGAAAATTTAGCAGAAGAGTGGACAGGTGGGAATGGGGCGTTAAGGAAGGAAACCGGCGTGATGATTCTGATTTCATTAGGGGGGGTGGCAGGGAGAAAAGTAAGTGAATTTATAAAATAAGATTCGACACACGTTGAGGATGTTTCGATGTGGTTGGGGTATTAGTTTTTAGGGCTGCCGTAAGGAAGTAGCCTGGACTAGGGGGCTTTACACAATGGAGATTGATTCTGGAGACTAGAAGACCAAAATCAAAGCATCAGCAGGGTTTGTTCTAGGGGACAATCTGTCCCACGTCTCTTGACTAGCTTCTGGTGGCATCTGTCCATCTTTGGTATTGCTTGGCTTGTAGACCTACCTCTAGAATTCCTGCCCACGTTCTTCTCTTGGGGAGTGTCTGTGTCCCAATGTCTTCTTCTCATCATGGACTTGGTTTTGGGCCATTGGATTAGCGCCCTTCCTAATGCAGGATGGTCTCATCTTAACAGGATTACGTCTGTAGGGACACTGTTTCCCAGATAAAGCCACATCCATAGCTTCTAGGTGGGAATGGCTTTTAGGGGACACTCTTCCATCCATTATGGTTGGCAAGTTGTCATCAACTAAGAAGTAAGGCATTTGATCCCTGACCTCTGCAAACGACTCATTCATATATCTGTGCATACGTAGGATCTCGGCAGGACAGGTTTTGTCTCATACTCCTCTAGATCATGGCTGGTGGGGTTATGATGATCGTACAGTAAAATGTGGGGCACAGAAGCAGTGTCCTTGTGTTTCCCTGTGACGTTGCCAACCTTCTACGGAAATGCCTGCTGTATTCAGTTGGGACCATAGGCTACCAGATGTCCCACCTCAACAAAGCAGAGTTTTCAGTGAGTTTCAGACTGTCACAGTGCAGACACGTGGGGCACCGGGTCTCTCCACTCCAGCTCATAGTCTCTCTCAAATAAGTAAAATCATGAAAAAAATTATTAGAAAAAAAGAGGGAATTCCTCGATACAGGAATCCAGTTTGTTCACCTAATTATAGTTACCACGGTTCACCAGCTGGATGCCAAATAGCTATAAATATTCACAGTTAAGTAGGTAGCCTTTTGCTTAATGATGAGGTTAAAGGAATAGAGAAGACAGGAAGATTCTAGAATCTAAGTGTATTTGGTCCTTGAAATGATCAGTCGGCACATTTCTTGGGGATACTAGTAAGTAAAACTAATTATTGAGAAAGTAGACTAGGAAACACTATTACTTGTGGACTATTTCACTTCGACTTTTTTTTTTTAAAGATTTTATTTATTTATTCGACAGAGATAGAGACAGCCAGCGAGAGAGGGAACACAAGCAGGGGGAGTGGGAGAGGAAGAAGCAGGCTCATAGCGGAGGAGCCTGATGTGGGGCTCGATCCCATAACGCCGGGATCACGCCCTGAGCCGAAGGCAGACGCTTAACCGCTGTGCCACCCAGGCGCCCCATTCCCTTCTTTGACTTTTAGTGGGCTAATACAGAAGAGTAGTGAAATCAAGAGTGAAAGGGAAAACCTACACGTCACACTAAAAATACTGTTAATCAGGTAATAACCTTGATTAACTATTAAAGATATAAATGTAAAATGTATAAGATTATGTAAATTATCAAATGCATCCTTAGTAATTCCAAGCGATTTAGGGCCAAATGGGTTTGTCTTTTCTCTTTCCAAATTCTTAGTTCTCCCCAAACCAAAAAAACCCAAAAATAGAAACCTCAAAGAATCTGTTATAAGAAGGCAGAACATTAAGGAGAACAGCGTACAAAAGGGTATTTTTCATTGCCAGAGAAAGCTATAAAGTGACATCAGTGTATGGACCGCATTTTTTAAAAAGATTTTATTTATTTATTTACTTGTCCGAGAGACAGAAAGCAGGGGGAGGGGCACAGGGAGAGGGAAAAGCAGACTCCCTGCTGAGCAGGGAGCCCGATGCAGGGCTCCATCCCAGGACCCTGGGATCATGACCTGAGCTGAAGGTGGATGCTTCACCGACTGAGCCACCCAGGCACCCCTTGACTGCATTTTAAACTAACTTTTGTGGGACAACAGAGATCATTCTCCCGCTCTAACCCAATGCACTATTGAGCTACGCTCCTTTGTTGTCTGATGTCATTTTTCCTATGAGTTTGGACTCTTTGCACCTCCTGGTAACTTACAATTGCTGCTCAGTCTGCAAGGATGGGGGTTCTCCTAACGTAGACGTCACCTGAGCCCTGAGACTACCTTCATCCCATTCCCCATTTCTGGAGGCTATCTCTCCTTCCTTGTCCATGGGTTTTGGTCTTGCTGTCTCTGTCAATGTCTCATCCCCTTGAAGACATGGGTTCTGCCTTTACCTTGAACCCTACAATCTTCGGTTGGCCATGGCTGGGCTGCATGTACCCGTGAACGTGTCGTTATTTGGAATAGGGCCTTTGCCGTGGGTTGGCCACAGTATGGACTAACACACGACACCATGTAAATGGTACTGCAAGGATTCCTCCTGGGGTCGTGGGCTGGGCCGTTGGGGGCCGCCATGTTCCCATGGCAGCCCCACTGGGGTAAGGCAGCAGCAGGTGTCCCTCAGGGGCCCATCATTATGGCTTTGCTGGATAGGTGTTCAACTCAAGTCATAGCCTTCCTAAACCCGGCCTGAGTGGTCCTACTCACCAGTAGTGGAATCCAGCTTGTATTTGTTTTCTAGAATGGTTGCACCAAGTATCCCAAAGCTAGTGACTCAAACTCATCATCCCACAATTCTGGAGGACAGATGCCTGAGGTCAAGGTGAGGGCAGGATTGGCTCATCCAGTCTCATGACCCACCATATGCTGAGAATTCTTCCATCCTCTTGTTTTTTTTACTATAGAACAGCTGACCGACACGTGCTTTTCTTCTTTCTCTTAGAGGTCTCTTTTCCAGAATAAATGTTTAAGGACCTGGGTGTAGTTGCAAAGTTAATACACTCATATCTTGCTACAATTGTCTATTCTTTTCCTTGGTATAAGGTGGTTGAATACAGAGTCTCAGCTTTATCCCACTGAAGCATAAGGTTCCAAGGCTTCTACAAAATGACCTTTCCTTGTGGAGGAAAGCATTTTGTTTCAAATGGCATAGAGTCAAGTCATATCTTTCAGGTGATAGAATAATAAGTATATATAAAATATGTATTATATTCATTTGGTGTTAATATCATATATACCTTATATTATGTATAAGGTTTGAATTATAGTACTAATATACAAAATATTATACATTATATTTGAATTGTAAACTTTGAGTTACAACTTTCAGATTATATTATAAACTAACTTTATATATGTATATATTTATATATAATGTATACATATATTTGACATATATGTGTAACTTTATATATGTATAGATATTATATACATAATGTGTATATGTGTATATATATATACTTTTTTATAGAAAACAACTGAAAAGTAGAAAGGTTTACGGAGTGAATGCCTATGTACCAATTACCCAGCTTCAATAATTTTCAACTCATGGCTAAACTTTGTTCACCATTATCCACCCCACCCCCCTATTTCTTCTCTCTCCATCCAGATTATTTCATTTATTTATTTTCATCCAGATTATTTTATTTTACTTTAATTTTCATCCAGTTTATTTTAAAGCCAATACCAGGTGTAATACGCAATAGCATTCATTACTCGTATGTAAATATTTTGCAATTCTGTTTGGTACACAGGACCCATTTAAAAATAAATCTGCAGTTCCTTTACATCCTTAAAATATTATACATCATACTTAAGACAGAGAATATCTAGTGTTTAATTTCCTAGATTGTGTCCTAAGTTATTATTATGACTATTATAATATATAGTAATAGTTTGTGGGTTTGAAATGGAATTATGACTATTATAATATATAGTAATAGTTTATGGGTTTGAAATAAGACCCAACTATTTCCATGCATTGCCATCAGTTGGTATCTCTCTTTTCTCTTATAAATATAGCCTTCCCTTGTGTCTCTTTCTTTCCCCCTTAAAATTTATTTGTTGAAGAAGCAGAGTCTTTTTCTCCATATAGTTTCCCACAGTCTGACTATATTCATGAGCCCTTCTCATATCCCATGGCCTTCTGTTTCCTTGTGAATCTGTAGTTGATCCAGAGGTTTGATCGGATTAGAGTTTGATTGCTTCAGCAAGAATATTTCCATTGGGAGGTACAATTACATGTATTTCCTTCTTTCTTGATATTAAGTGTCATCGGCAGTCATTAATTAGAAGTTATGAAATAATGAGTTTCTATCTGCCTCATTCTGTGGCATTGATTCGCTGGATGATTTTTGTAAAGACAAAATTCCTTTCATCAACTATGTGGTTAAACTGAGGCAGATTTTTATTTCAGAAGGTTAGATATTTATTTGAGAAGGTCGATTCTTTTGCTTTCTTTATGAGGTTGCAAATTAGGTTGGTTCGTTTGAACGGAATCGTGCCGTGGACAGGTGCGTATGAAACCTCTCGGCTGAATACCCGGGCCCCACATCACTCAAGCTCCTTAACTGACAGATATGTTATACTCACATTTTTTTCACAGGACGCACATCTGGGAATATACATTACTCGGAATCAGACAGGATACTTTTTACATGTCTCAAAAGCTCCCTTGACGGTGGAGCGTAATTAACTGAAAAATCACACGTAGCAGCACTGAGGTAGACATTGCCCAGTGAAGTAGACAGGCCCTTCGTCCTGGTTTTCAGTTCTGCATCTTTTGGCTATTTTCCACCCTCAGTGAGGATCGATACGGAAGAGTTTGCAGGTGGGTCAGGCCGTCTGTGTCCCACTTGGAGACCTCATGTCAGCAGAATGTCGCCACCTCTGAGCAGTGTCCAGCAAACACTTAGCTTGCCTTCACATCTCTACATACTCAGGGGACAAGAGAAACACTCACAAGCCACCCAGAACCAGAGGAGGAACTCTCACCCGTTATCACAGCCAGGCTTTCCCTGTTCATTACAACCCGGGAACCCCTGTCCCCACAGCTGTCCCTCATCAGCGTCTTCCTCTACTCGGATCAGGTCAGAGCCTCTACCCTTGTCGCAAGCCCCCTTCTGGACATTATCAATTTTTACACACTCCTCATCTGTGATCGGAACTGTCGGATAAGTTACCAGCTCTCCATATCTTGCAAATTGAGCTAAGAAGTTTTGGATTTTATCCTGAGGGTTGTGGGATACCACTAATGAGTTTTACTCAGAAAATGACAGGAAGAGGCTTTGGCTTTAGAAAGTTCATTATGGTTGCAGGATAGAGAGGGGAAAAAAAAACTGAAGATGAGCAGAGAGGCAGGGGAGTCAGTTAGGAGCCTATTAATTAAAGATCTAAGGCAAACCGACTATGGAAATGGTATGAGAAACATATGGAAGGACTGTGGAGTGATTTACAGAGATATCAGTAGCAGGCCCTGGGAAAAGATGAGCAGAGAGGGGAATACAAATTCTCTGGTCACAGGCAACTGTTGGCTTGAGGTTGGTTGGTGAGTTTGCTTTTTGATTAAGATGGGGACAACTGGCTGCAAACAAAAGGGCTCATGGACACGTAGATGAAGAACTCAGTTTGAGAGCTAGGAGGCTGAAGGTCTTTCGTGGGGTAGCTAAGTGATGGTTCTTATGGGTCGTTGAATCTATCATCATGGGCAAAGACGACAGATCTGTTGGAGGTATCAACTCAGAAGACACCGTGGTGCCTGATGGCCAGATGGCCACTGACGTCATGGTAGGGGACACACAGCTCATCCAAGAGAAGACCGGTACACAAGACACAATTTGCAGATGCAAGTATAAAAGTGAATTCTCCCATTCCAGCATGGTCTCCTGTGTTAGGTCAACATTGCCACCACTGTTTCTCTGTACATGGGTGTGTGCCATACGTCAGCACTCTACTTCTTTTAACAAAGGGAACTTGATGCAGCTTAGTACAAAGAACAGAGCCTTTGGCACAGAGCCAACTTGAATGCAAATCACTGATGGAAACGCAAGACTCTGCAGGTGGTGAAGCAACCACAAATGGTCTTAACTGGAAGTCTCCTTCTGCGTAAAGGTTGAGCAAGTTCAGGGGAAAGAGGAAGAGGGTTGAGTTGGGGACATGTCGATTCATATCCTAGCTGTACAACTGCTTGGGTGACCTTGGACAGGTCATTCCATTATTTAACAGATTCATGTTGTCCATCCGTAAAATGGAACAAAGAAGGTTTCTCAAGTAGGGCTGGTGAGGAATAAAAGAGAGAAGACACGTGAGCAGACGCAAAAGGACGAATGTCCTCTGATAGGTGAACTGACTCCAGAGTGCACGCTTCTCCAGGAGAGGAGAGCTTTTTCTAAGGAACAGGGTGATTCCCTGCTGAAATGTTTAGGTTTTCACCCCACCTTGGTCTGGCAAACAGCACAAGGGGAATTTAACTGAAGTGCAGAATATCACCTCCCAGTGACGGATGTCGAATAGACAATGTCAATGCCCCTGTTGTACGGAAATGTGATGGAGAGCCATGCCCTTCCCAATATCCACCCAACAGCCTTGGGTCAATACTATTTTTTTGGAAAACAAAGACATGTGAGCTGTTATAAAAGGAACCATTTGGGCAAATGGTGAGATGAAGAGTAGACGCTAAGAATTCTGTGCTGTTTGTAAAACGGGAGCTACACCCAAGAAGAAACCCATAACAAGTATGACCAGAGAATCCCTGAGAACATTCAAGGAATCGATGGCATCTGAGGAAATTTCATCAGTTTAATTTAAAACCTCAAGGGGCATTGGCATCAAAGACTGGATGAAGTGCTGATCTCTGGCTGCTGGAGCATTGGTCAGATTCTTAATAAATACAATTGCCATTGTGATAGTAGTGAAGTTAGTTACTGATGTTATCACAAGTAGTATTGTTAATAATTCTAAGCAAATTGTCTTCACGTATACTGTGTACTGTCAATAGGAAACTCTTCATCATTGCAAACACGCTCTTTTACTTAACGGGTGTATCTTCTCTTTTACATTTGTACTAAGTTCCCAGAACTTCCACCCGAATTCTCAGCCAATATCCAGCTGCAGAATCAGGAGACTTACATGTGTGCTCAATTGCCTGTGACCTAAAAACCCCAACCAGAAACCTAACTTTTGTTACGCAAAAGTAACTGGCGCCATTTGTTTTGAGATGCTGGTATGATTGATAGTCTACAGAATTCAGCATGTAAGGCAATACGGGGTGATGGAAATGAGGTTCTATTTGAGAACCAGAGGGTCTGAGTCTGATGTCAGTTCCACCGGTCATGTCTTATATCACTATGGGAAGTTGCTAAATGTCTGGGGGCTTTGGTTTGCTCGTGGGTGGAATGGAAGAAAACTTTGCCAAGGCGATGAGTTTGCAGTGCACATCAAAGTGCTACCCGCATGCCCAGCACTACATTTCTGTAAATGGGAACCCAAGACACTGTTTGTCCTACTGATGGATGCAAGAATGCCCAAAGCCCTCAGAGGTCATTTGCGTTACAGCATGAGTTAGAGCACCATTTTCCAAGTCTTTCTACTGAATGTGGTCAACAGGGGATTAGGTGACAACTTTTCCCTGATTCGGCAAAGTTCTCGGACTTTGCCATATATTCTTCTTCTTCTTAACTGGGGAGGAAGGATGTCAAGTGTTCACAGGTGAAGCCCCTCCCCAGAAAGACCCAACTCAAACGAATGAACTCAAAATCTCCAAGAGTAGACCAGACATTTCACTGTTTGCAAAATCCCTTCAGGTAAGTCTCATATGCAGGAGCGTTGAGATTCACCAAGGAAAGGTGTGGACGGATGTGAATTCAAACTACATCTAACTCCAGAGTTCTCTGAAATCGGGGCACCTGTAGAAAAAGTGTTTGGATCCCTAGCATGGATGTACGAATCTGATTCCCTGACTCAAGCACTAGAGGGATGATTAAAAAAAAGCAAGAAAAATAAATACCCGTAACATTAGAAAGTAAAATGTATTTGTCAAGTGTTACGTGCAATGGTGAATTTTGTAACTTTAGATTTATGGAACTGTCAAGGGACTCAGGAGGAAAGAAATAGGACATATGTTCAGCCCTATCAGGGAAAAATTCATGACATTTCCCAGGTTGGGGCTATTAAAGAAATTTTTGTGAGGGAAGGTTTCTGGAGTAGAGTCCAGATGGCTCCGTGGTTGGTGGAGTTATTAATGTGACAGAGATATTTTCCTAACATCGTTATGTTCCATAGAGTTGTCAATGTTCATTAAGAGGAAAAAGTGCCCTGAGGTTCGTTTAACACTATTAATGATTAAGTTTTTAGCAGCCATAATTAAATCCCAACATAAATCTTATTGTGAATCTAAAAAAACCCAGAAGATTTAAGGTAGAAAAAAGTCAGCTACAAATACTTTAGGATGACAAAGTGAATTTCCATGTAATATTTAAGGGGTTTAGAGCATGCATATAAAAATCAAATTTCCATTAAATTAGCCAGTGTTGAGTAGCCACTCTTCGTGAAATACCTTCACATTCTTATCATTTAATGTTGACTGAAGCTTACTGAGTTTTATAATTTTGAGTTCACAAAGGAAACAAAGAATTAAATATTAATTTTTCGATCCAGGGTATAATATTAGCTATATCCAAAATGGATACATATGGTTGGAATCAGGGTGGTAAAAACTGTCCTTGAATATCCTTTCATATCACTCTCTCTCTCTCTATATATATATATGACATATGGTTTGGGGACTATACCCCATACACAGAAATCTGCACACAGAAATTTGAGCACCATTGCAGAAAAAGGAAAAAATAATCCAAAGTATTTGCAAATGCTTGGTCAAGAAAATATTCTACTGAACTCGCTCCTTCGTGTCACACACGGATACACAAAGTGAGGGACTCATGACGGGATGGAGGGTGAATTCTGGACTCAGCACGACTCCCCAGCCATTAGCTGTATGTTTGAGCTGTGCAGGATACACAAAAATATGGTGGGCAAAAAGGTGCTGACTCATTGTTTTAGATAAAGGTCTGAGTATTTGGGATGCATATCGATATGGACATTCTGAAACAGTGTGTCCATTTTCTAAAACATAAATTAACTCAATTTTTTTTCAGTGTGCTGGTTGCAAGACGTGTCCCTACAGCACTTGTGGTTGGGTTGGACCCTGTTCAGATTGGCATGGGTGTGGGCATGATGCTGGTGTTACCAGCTAGGGATTTTGCCATGCATCCTGTGTTTGGAGAAGTCTGTTGTACAATCACAGAGGTGTTGGCCCATCGTAAATGTACACCGTGTCTAATTTCATTGCCACGGAGTCTAGCGCAATCAAGTGTGTCTTGAAGGAGCTACAGTGTTTTGATTCCAACACTTGTACCTCAACCAACAAGACCACCCTATCTTTAAAAAGCTACTACCACTGATTGGGAAAAGATCCAAAATCTGCTAGTTTTATTGTTGCTCGTTTTTAACCAATATAGGAATTCATTCCAAATCAAATATTTTTTTTTTGAAAGGACAAAGTCCAAAACTTTTTTTGGTTCCATTGAGTCCTCGTTAGTTTATCTCTTGGCTTGCATTGCATGTCAGTCTTGACAACCTCACCAACATTTAATGAGCTGTGAAGTCCAAGTGTTTACTAACCCAAGCGATGGAAATGCTTTAAATGACTGGAGATTCTGCCTAAGAAAAGGCAGCAGGACTGTGGGAAACAATGTATTTATTCCTGGGAACTACACACTGACTTAGGCAAAGACAAATGTTTGGGTTGTGTAATTGACTGAGTCCAGTTGGCTCTGGAGGAGCCCGTCTCCCCTCCTGGTGTCTGGCCCAGCGTCACGCGCCTGTGGTATGCACCTTCACCGCTGGGCTGCCTGTTGACCAAATTGAAAGATAAATAGGTATTAGGAGAGCAGGAGCAGCTGAGCCTCTGGCGTCGTGGCCGAGCTCTGGGGCCATCGGGGGCCTTGGGTAAGGCTGACACAGCTCGGGCTGACACTCTCCACTATTTCTCGGTTACCCCTCATGACCCAGGGATGGCTGGACAGATTCTGGGACAGCAGACAATGCCCTTGGCAAACATGTCGGAGGAGAACCAAGGAATTATTTAGGGCACTTGGCTTTGGGGGCTCATTTGGCAAGACGAGTACAGAACCGGTTTATGCAGGAAAACACTGAAATTCATTAAGAGGCTGTTAAATATTAACAAGCCCTAAAAATAATTCCAGGTGGGAGAGAAGAGCAACCTTTGAGACCCATTTTCCACTCCAGCGGAGGCCTGGCTAGCCGAATGGAAGGCTGGTTTCGCAACAGAAGAAACCTCATGAAGTTACACGAGGACTTAGCGTGTTGGTGTCTGCAGGTGTGTGCCCAGCGGGGTTTCCGGAACCTGCTGTACCTGCACGTGGCGTTCGAAAAAGCCAGCCAGCATTGTAGGACAAGGGGCACAGATGTCTCCCCTCCCGCTGGTGGCTGAGGGCTTGTCTTCATTGGGTTTTTGAATCATAGCTATAAAGAGCACTTTTGCAAGTCTTTTTTCTTTCTTTCTCGGTCTTTCTTTTTCTTTTTCTTTTTCCCCTCCTAAACATCAGGGGCTTGCATGAAAAGTAAAGGAGACAGATCGGGATGTTTAAATAGATATGGCTCCTGGATATGTTCGAAGGCAAACTCGCGGGATGCTGTGGCTGCCGGCTCTCATGTCCAAGGTGCGGGCATGTGTTGGAGGAAGGCCTTCACTTGAACTTGATCAAAGCCCTTAGGGCTGTTGCATGTGGGGGGACCTCGCCCCTCCCTGTGCCGGCGGACACGCTTGCAGGCGGAGCTGACCCACTCCCGTCACAAATCTGATCATCGCACCAAGTCCTCCCTCTTGCTGCCTATGAAGGGACTATGTCATGCATGTTCATTCCCAGGATTCCTCGTTAGGACTTAAGGGTATCACCAAGCAAGGGGTACCTTTGCACAAAGTTCGAATAATGTGC
Source organism: Ursus americanus (assembly GCF_024610735.1). Classification (NCBI taxonomy): domain Eukaryota; kingdom Metazoa; phylum Chordata; class Mammalia; order Carnivora; family Ursidae; genus Ursus; species Ursus americanus. The sequence goes on along the minus strand of NC_142164.1, from coordinate 120,025,851 downwards.
TCCTTGTCAGTGAGTGAACACCACGTCACTTCAGATGTGACAGAATCTTCAGGCAGAGGTGCAGAACCCAAGGCAGAACACAGGACCCAAGAAATGGAGTTTCCATGGCCTTAAAAAAGGAAAAATTAGCCTGTGGCTGAGGCGGGACGTTGTTGATTCATGAGTGATGATGATGCTTCCAGCTCTCAGTGAGGAACAGGAGGAGGATGGGATGGTTTTCACTTTGCTTTTGAGGATTTACAGGTTCAGATCAGCTTTATGACACGGTCAGTTCCGAGGACCCCCTCGAGACTCAATTCCCAATGAATGCCCCTGTGTTCAAACTCATTTTCAATTCCAGGGCATAAATATTTGATGGGTGCAGGCTTTCCAAGCTCCCTTGGAGTCCAGTACGGATAAAGTGAATGCAGTGCGGGATCACCGGGAGGAAAATCAGGGCTGACCGGCGTAAACACACTGTCCCCTCACATCAGCTCTGATTAGAACTAAATCCTGCACAGAATATATAAAGCAAAGACATGAGGACAGCTCCTAAAAGTGAGGAATGACGTACAGACTGGACAAGCAAGTCAAGACCCAAAGAGAAACCATACACCAGTGCGCTACTGCTGGATATCCCACCCTTGCTCCTGGCTGGCATCCAGCTGGATGGCGAAACGAAGCAACATATATGGACAGAAAAGGCACAAGAACATGTCTCTATTGCATCAAAGGATCAGGAAGAGGGGCCCTGCAGAGCGTAGCTCACGGCTCTCTCCCGGCTTCCCTCCAGCGAGCTCTAATACCAGAACTTTGGCAGCAACTATGGGGGCTGGAGTTGCAGCCGCATCCCCAAGATCTTTTCCCTTGGTGGTCTGTCCACGGAATACCAAATCATGCACAGTATGCAGCACAGCTCAGGGCCAGCCACGGGGCCAGGAAAAGGGGCTCCCAGGAGATGCAGGTGGTAGGTAAAGTCAAGTAGAAGGAGGCAGAGTAAGACAGCCTTGAACCCTGTGTGTGACACTGTGGCTGGACCCGAACTCTGCACACATGGAATTGATGGACATCAACACAGCAAAGGCTGGGGAAAGCATGGGTATAAGCTACCGTGCAGAGAGCAGACTGGCTGTTTGGAGGTAACTGTGTGGGACAGACTAAAATAGCAAACTTAAACTGAACCGTAGCCCAGAAATGCAGGTTAGAATTTGCCCAGGCGCCCCAAAACAAGGTTTTTAAAGCAACTAGTATAACCCCATTCCAAGAAATAAAGGTGAATATTCTGCAAATAACAGGAAAGACGTTAGTCATGGCTAAGAAATAAACCCAACAAAACAGAGCGTACAGCAAATTTCAGAGGGGAGCACTATAGGAAATGCTCAAGTCATGCCGCTCGATAGCACGATGGAAGGAACACAGAGGACAGACAGTGAACGTGGAGATCAATCAATACAAATCAGCCAATCTGAACAGTGGAGAGGAAAAAAGTAAGAGGCAGAAGCAAATGAATGTGCAGGATAATATCAACTCGTCTATGGCTCTTTTCCTTTAAGTTCTGGAAGGAGAGAAGATAGAAATCAGTGGAAGAAGGAGGAAGAGGAGTGGAGGAGGAGAATTAGAAGAAACAGAAGACGGGGAAGAAGAAGGATAAGGGGAAGAAGGGGAAGAAAGAGGAAGGGGAATTAGGGGAAGGAGGAGAAGAGGAAGAAGGAGAAGAGGAAGAAGAAGGAGGAGGAGGGAGAGAAGGAAAGAAATAATACTGGTAAATGTCCCAATTTTAATGGAAGACATATCCAGAAAGTCAGTAAATTCTAAACAGGATAAAATAATAATTTAAAAAAAGCACTTTAATCAAACCTTGTAAATAGCAGAGTAAAGCAAGAAATGTTGAAAGCAGAGAGAAACCATACATGACATTCAGAAACTGACTGGAAGGAAAGCAGACTTACCCTCAAAAATTGTAAAGACTATGTGTGCTTATTTCATGCACCATTATGTCTTTTTTTTTTTAATGATTTTTTATTATATTATGTTAGTCACCATACAGGACATCCCCGGTTTCCGATGTAAAGTTCAATGATTCATTAGTTGCGTATAACACCCAGTGCAGCATGCAATACGTGCCCATGTCTTGAAGGTTTGTGTTCTCACAGAGGCAGGACTCCCTTCTTTGCTAAGGTTGGATATTATCCCATTGTATGGACACATCACACTTTCTTCATCCATAAATCTACTCATGGGCACTTGGGTTGTTCCCACCCTCTTGGCTGTTTTGAACAGTGCTCCTCCCATGAACCTGGAAATACGGACAATCCCTTTGAGATCTTGACTTCAATTCTCTTGGGTAAGAACCCAGGAGAGGGATTGCTGGATCATACAGGAGTCCTATTTTTATTTATTTTTTTATTTTTAAAGATTTTATTTATTTGGGTTCCTTTTTTTTTTTTTTAAGATTTTATTTATTTATTCGACAGAGATAGAGACAGCCAGCGAGAGAGGGAGCACAAGCAGGGGGAGTGGGAGAGGAAGAAGCAGGCTCATAGCAGAGGAGCCTGATGTGGGACTCGATCCCATAATGCCGGGATCACGCCCTGAGCCGAAGGCAGACACTTAACCGCTGTGCCACCCAGGCGCCCCTATTTGGGTTCCTTTTTCTGCACCTTCCCACCAACACATTATCTCTTTTGTTTTAAATAAATAATAGGCATCCTAAGAGAAGTGAGGTCATGCTGCATTGTGATTTTGATTTGCGTTTTCCTGATGATACGTGATGTCCATACACCTCTTGGCCATGCGTGTATGTTCTTTGGAGAACACCACATGATTCCACTTTTGTGAGCCTACTGAAATAGTAAGACTCAGAGAGGCGGAGCATAGGATGGTGGTTGTCTGGGGCTGGGGGTAAGAGGCAAGTGGGGAGTGCTATTCTATGGGAATAACGTTTCAGTTATGCAAGAGGGTAATATTTACAGATGTGCTGTGAAACACTGTGCCCATATGTAACTCAAAAGTTGGTGCAGGGGCGCCTGGGTGGCACAGCGGTTAAGCTTCTGCCTTCAGCTCAGGGCGTGATCCCGGCGCTCTGGGATCGAGTCCCACATCAGGCTCCTCCGTTGTGAGCCTGCTTCTTCCTCTCCCACTCCCCCTGCTTGTGTTCCCTCTCTCGCTGGCTGTCTCTATCTCTGTCAAATAAATAAATAAAAATCTTAAATAAAAAAAAAATTTGGTGCAGACGGTAGATCTCCAACTTAAGTGTTCTTACCATAGTAGAAAACAATCATAAAGACCAGAAAACACTGGAAGAACTTTTTTAAATTTCTGAAGGAAAATCACACAAAGTGGAGTCTATATGTAGGGGGAAAAATGCCCTTCAGGAATGAAGCCAAAGGAAAGACATTTCAGTTTGAGAAAAACTGAGCTAAATTGTCGCCAAGATCTACTTTTTTAAAAGAAATGCTCAGAGAAATTCTACAGAGGAAAGAGACATAATAATAGAGGAAAATCTGGAATGTCAGAAATGAAGAAAAACAGAAATAGTCAATACTTGGGTTCATATAAACAGATCATTTTCCTCCTCTTAAATTCTTTGCAGTAAAGAAGAATGTTAAAAGTTAAAACAATAACATTTTCTGCACATTTCAAAAAATTGACTTTATTTTTTGGGGTGGTTTTCAGTTCACAGCAAAATTGAAAAGAAGGTACAGAGATTTCCCATACGCCCCCCAACCCCACATAAGCAGAACTTCCCCTGTTACCAACGTCCCACCAGAGGGTGGATTTGTTAAGGTCAGTGAACCTACCCTGACACATCTTTATGGCCAAGATCCACAGTTTACATTAGGGTTCAGTCTTGGTGTTGTATATTCTACGGGTTTGCACAAACGTACAACAGCAAGTGTGCATCATGATAGTATCACATAGAGTCATTTCTCTGCCCTAAAAGTCCTCTGAATTCTGCCTCTGCATCCCTCCTCCCACCTCCTGGCAACCACTGATCTTTCGCCGTCTCCAGACATGTCATGGAGTTGGAATCCCACAGGATGTAGCATTTAAAAAAAAACTAATAAATTTTAGTTATTTGAGAGAGAGAGAGAGCGCAAGAGCAGGAGCAGGGGTGGGGGTAGAGGCAGAGGGAGAAGCAGACTCTCCACTGAGCAGGAAGCCCGATGCGGGACTCGATCCCAGGACCATGGGACCATGACCTGAGCTGAAGGTAGACGCTTAACTGACTGAGCCACTCAGGCGCCCCGGGATGTAACATTTTCGTACGGGTTTTTTTTCACTTACTAATATGCATAAGTTTTCTCCATGACTTTTTATAGCTTGGCAGCTCATTTCTTTCTACTGAATAATATTCTATTCTCTGGATGGACCACAGTTCATTTATCCATTTACCTACTAACATCTTGGTTGCATCAAGTTTGGGGAATTACAAATAAAGCTGCTATAAACATCCATGTGCAGGGTTTAAACTCTAATAAAAAGTACGTCCTTGCATTTTAGGGAAAAAAATTTGAACTATGAAAGTCTAGCAAGGCAGATCATACTACTGTTTCTGATGAACTGAGTTCGAAAAACAATTCCACGGCGTCCCTATTTTCTCTTATTCTCCATTAAAAAATCTACTGTTCTGCACAAGTGAAAATTTGAATAAAGATCTCATTGGACTAACTACACCTGGAATTCACTAGATTCAAGGTCTCTTTGCTTTTATACGAAAATAATTCTTTTGTATTTTATTTGTAGGATTATTCTTCGTGATTACAAATCCTTACCCTTGGTTGGTAATCTACATTTTGTTGTCAACATTCTCCAAAACAGATTTGGGTGTGTGGGTGTGGGTATGTGCGTTTCTGCTTCTGTCTGAGTGCTAAGGCAGTGAGAAGTAAATAAGGACCATAAATAATCTTTATCATCTAAATCAATGATGTCCTTTTGAATGATGTGTGATGACAGAAATGTTCTGTAGATCCTCTAACCAATAGGGCAGCCACTATATCAAGTAGTTGACATGTAGCTTTTTAAAGTGAGGAACTGAATATTCAATTAGTTTAACTTAAATTATATTTAAGTATAAACAGCCATATTCAGATAACGGATATTGTATTAGACAGCGCAGCTTGAGAGAATATTCCTGTTGACTTACTGCCACATTTCCCATAGTAGTGTTCCATACCTGCTTGCATGCCAATCACAGAATGAAACATCACGCACAATGTTCTAGCATATGGCTTTAGGTAAGTTTGTTTAAAACGAGAACAGCTCATGGAAAACATTTTAGATTTTGTCGTTGGCATTAAATATGAAGATTTCTTAGTGACCTTGGCCACAGGAGTGCAAGAATGATGAATGCTATCCATTGGCTTTGTATTAGGCTGTGTAACTAACATTTTTATCTATCCCACATGTCATTTTTCTTTAATCTTACTGAAGCATAGTTGCTGCATATCCCACACGTTATTAACTGAAATTTGAATGAAAATGTTTTTTAAAAATTTCAATTCAAAATAAATTTTTTTTTCTTTTTTGTGTCTGTCTTGAAATAAATGCCTCACTGACATGGCTTCCCTGTAACAGTGATATTATGACAAAAGGATTAGTATTATCAATTTTAAATAATATTGTTAATATTATTATAATAGTATTAAAGTTAACAGATTACTATTATAATAATATGATTTATATGCTATATATTATAAATTATATATTAGTGTATAATATGTTAATATAATTATGTTTTAATAATATATATTTATTATATATATTAATTATACTATAGATCAATAATTTTATAATTTTAATTAATAATATACTTGTTTTATCCATTTAGGAGTCCAGTACTGCTGTGCACCTGAGCCCCCGACCCCTGGGACAGGACACGTGAGAAAGGTGTGCTGGTATCCAGCGGAAGAAGCACCACACTCCAGCTTAGCAAGACTCAAACTCATGTTTATACAGACCTATTCAACCCTCTAAGGAAACAACTACCAAGAATTGCAGCTCTTCCAAACACAGGCCAATTTTGTGATTAACACTCATCTCTAGAGCCAGAAAGTCTCCCAGTCCTGCCTTTCGGTAGTGTTTTTTGCTCATGCATTGCCAGAGTTCACCGTTTCATTCCATAGTAACCGTCAAATAAAATCGCAGCTCACTTTCTTAGAAAAAGCACAGTTTGGGGTCTGTGAAATGATATCCATGCAAGATTCCATGCAGCCTCTTCTGTATCTCACAGATCTGTCTAAGGGTTTCACTCAGGGTAGTCTAGTACACAACCTGTACTCACCTAGAACCAAGAGCTTCGGGTGACTATTACAGCAAGACTTCACTGCTGCACATCCTTGAGGGCCTTGCTGCTCAAAGTGTGGTCTGCAGACCAGCAAGCAGCCTCAGCATCTGATGGGAGCTCGTTAAGAGATGCAAAATTATCGAGCCCTTCTTCAGATCTACTGAGTCAGAATTAGCGTTCAGTAAGCGGTAGCTGGATAACCATAATTGCAACAGTTGGTATTATTACTGTAAGACTGAATGGTCTTAGATTCTCTGCAAATTCACATATCAGGGAGGTGTCACTGTACGTGTCTGGGCATTGTGAAATTGCATGAGGCCAAGGGAGCAGCACTAGGAAACAGCCAGGATTCATCCAAGGATGGGGGTGGTAAGATTCAGGGCAGTTCTCCACATTCCGCCCTTTATTCTTTGGAGTTAAAATTCAAGCACCAACAATTCCACTAGAACAATCTATTTCTCCTTACATATAAATCAGGCATGATTATTCTTAAATGGGAACAGTCAGAGTGTATGGATAATCATTTAAATTGAGAGCTGAATAATGCATCTTGATTAGCAATACATTGAACCAAATGTGGGGGTAAAAATCAGAGTGCTTCTTTGTTCATTTTGTGCCTAGAATACTTGAAATGTGGTTAAATGGCACATTTATGTGCCCATTGAGCCCAGTAAATACCCCATTTGACTCAGGATTCTTTTTTACCAAAGCACTCTTTCAGATTGTGGAAATCGGCACTAGTCTATCAGCCGAAAGAAAGAAGATGGGATACTGAATTTTTAATTCATCATACCATTCTGCAGGTATTTTGTACTGTTTTATTGTTGAGTCATTGTTTCAAAGTCTTATTAAAGTCTTCATTTACCAACCCACCTTTTTTAAAATTGATACTCAGTGCAACACAATTACCTAGCAATAGCAAATTACCTGATGTGTCGTTACCACTCTGTGCTTGTTTGTTTCAAGAGAACAATCGGTGTACGTGGTATAATAAAAACACTAATTGTTCAAATAGTAACAGTGTCTAGATCATTTCTGTCATACAAATTTTAAAGATAGGAAAATGCTATTTGTGCATGGATCTAATTTGGGGGGATTTTACAGTGTACTTATTTTGATGCTTGATAATGTGCCAGCAACGTCACCCATGATGCCAAAGAACAGCTACTCCCATCTGTATCCCTCCAGCAGATATGGTGTCTATGTGCATATTGTTAGGAAGTGTCTACCTGTTACCCACAGTCTCTGCTTGTGAAGAGTGTTGCTTCTACCCACTGACAAAACACTTTGCAAGAAAAGGTAAGATGTTATGCAATCAGTATCGAATGCATGTTGAAATGCAGATGTTGGTTTGGAGAGAAAGAAGATGTCGGAGGGTAGGAGAAGAAAGGAAGATTGACTTGAGGGCCGAGTCAAGAACAATGTGGGCTTTGTGGAATCAGGTGAGGTGGTGTTTGCAGGCCAGGCTGGTGATGATGCAGGAGATGGGAGGAAAGTGGGGATGGAGCTTGGTTCCATTCAGGAAGGCTAACTTGAAGTAAATATTTACAGAATATATGAATTAATGGGTTGTGCCCCTACTAGGTATTGTAAAGAAGATTATTTTTAAGGGGAAAGAAGAGTAATGGCAAAGGAAAGCCCTCATCCTCTGGGAGCTGTATATACACATGGCTAGGAGAATGAATTAAAATTCACCAGTTGCCACTGAGTTTCATGCTTAGAATACTCAGGAAGAAAAAAAAAAACTCAGTGAAAACCTTTGACAATCCTACACTACATACATATCATGTCTCCTTACGGATTAAATGTTCCTATTAGCTTTACGAGGACAGTGCAAATCTACACGTGCATGCCTGTGTGTGTATCTGTGAGTGTATTTAATCCATTGTATCCATGGGTCTTACCTGAGTTTTTCTTTTTAAATATGGTTTGTAATAATACCAGTTCCAAGGGACATGTTTTGGGAAAGGTTGTGCCAGCCTTTCAACAGCCTTGCTCAATAACAGCATTTCAAAGTATTTTGAAAGTAATATTTCCATCTGTCCGTACTTAAAAATTGTATACATTTCGGTATTTTTTTTAAGGTAACAGGAACTAAAATGAACACTTACACATTGGATGAGATCAGTGAAATGTGGCCTCTGATCCCAATTAATTCTTAATTTGCTTTAAGCACATCTCCATTATGTTGTTTTTTTCTTTTCTTTTCTTTTTTTTTTTTTTTTTTGGTTTACTTCCAACAGACACGGAGGCAGTTCACAATCTTGCCAGGGACGGGGCAGAATGGGTCAGAAGGAGAGTTACCAGGGTGCTGTGTGCCTAAGAGTTTGACTGTTCATTTTTCTAGCATTTGGGGCAGAATAGACAGAGCTCTGGGGGGGAGGTACATCCAGGTGAGGCTCTGTCCTTGACCTGACCTTGCCTTTCTGTCCTATGTTCTGTTTTGCTGGTCTAGAAAATGCTGTCAGAGTACAACCTGATGGGATGAACATGCTTGAAAACTGTGAATGTCACAGTCGAGGGGGTTATGTTTCCATGGGGGGGTCTAACCTGTGCCTCACGGGGCTCAGAAGTAGGGTTGACACTTCCAGATATTCCGAGTTGAGGCGAGTGGCCAGACCTTTTTAGCCACCGCACTGAGCACTCATTCCCTGCAACCTATAATTGAAAGCATCAAAAGGAACCCCGTTTCTTTGAGCACCAGAGAAACCCTAATCCAATTACTGGAAAAACCCAAACATCAAGAATGATGTTTGCCAATAAAACAACTGCGTTCACATAAAGCAACATCTTATAAACTTCTACAATATAATGATCATTGGGAATCACCAGGAGGACAGGTAAATTCAGCTAGAAATAGACTATGCCATGTTGTATCACTTTAGGGAGCATTTAGATTTTTTTCCCTCCAACAAAAATAGCAGATGGAACCGGGGAGCATTTTGAAAGCCAAGAGAAAGGAGTAGTAATGATCATAATATACAGTCCATAGGAGAACTTGATGCTCTTAAAACTGGGGGCATTGTCATAACACCTCTGCGATATCACTGTCTTCCCCGTGAAAAGACAGAGATCCGTCCTGCCCAGAAGCACCCTCTTGGAATAATTTGGCAGAGGCCCATCTTCCTCCTTTGTCCCTGACTCTGCTTTCTGTGGCCAAGCCCAGAAAGGTCAGTCCGCTCCTGCACGTAAGCACTTTTACTTGTCACCACTCCCCATCCCTGCCCTGCCATGTGTTCTCGTGTGTTTGAACCTTTGGATGGGACTCCTGTTCTCTTAACAAGGAGCTCATTGTCTCCCTCATTCCTCCTGGGTGAATAAGCCCATCTCCCACTTTCTGGAAAAGACAGCTTGTTTAAATGACTCTGGAGCAGAACTGTTTTTCAAGAAAACACCCGGGATGAAATATCACCAAGGGAAAAACAAATCCCATCGCCTGGGGTTCAGAGGAGGGGGACTGAATCCACTGTTAGGTGTTTTCTGCAGCATAACATTGAGGGTAGGGAATCTGGTGCCTCACCATGGGAGGACGTGCAAACATGAGGAAGGCTACTGCTAAAATTTCCAGGCTCAGAGTTCTTGCTGGGACCACCACAGGTGCCTGGTCTATGACCACGAGGTGGGGACTGACCCTCGCACTCTCGCTGTGGCACACAGGACCTCCTTGAGCTGGTATACCAGCACGCACAGACCGAAGACGCTTATGGAGGGTCTTTATCAGGTGTCTCCCTGTGGAGTTTGAAGGAGAGGAAATCACTAGGAACACACAGATTTGCCCCAGAACTCTGGCTGGAAAGAAGGCAGGGAGGGGAGGGCACACAGTCCACACAGCACATGCGTGGACACAGAATGGTCTCACTTTACCTTAAATGGGGAGCCCCTTCATCCACTAGGCTCTGCACCATCATAGGATGGGTGCTCCCTATCTCTTCTCAACACCAGTTTAAAGGATGATAAGTCAAGTCATAAGGTGACAGTTAACCACAGGATATTTAATATAAAATAGACAGGGTGGCATGTGCACACACACACACACACACACACACACACACAATCCCAGAGGAGAGCACATTTGTGTATCAGCTCTAGTCCTGACAGTTGTCCTGGTTTCCTGCCACCCTTCATGGCATGACCCCTGTGCCCACAGCTTGTCCTCAGGGTCTTCCACTGTGGGGGTGCCCTGATGATGTGGCGTCCTGAGGGATCAGAACTCCTGGCGGCCCTGCCTGAGTTGGGCAATCTTCCTCACCCATTTGCTTGTTCACTAGATCTGACAGCATCGGGACTTAACTGCATGAGACACGGTGTGTTCCTGGTCATAGTGGCAGCCTTGTCTCTTTGGGACATGCAGGGTTGATTAGTCCCACTTTTACCAGTCAAGGTTCTCTCCAGAGAAAGAGAACTGGTAGGATGTATCTATGCATTTGTCATCCCTATCTATCTATCTATCTATCTATCTATCTATCTATCCATCCATCCACCATCTATCCATCCATCTATCATATCTACCTATCCATCCATCCATCCATCATTCATCATATCTATCTATCCATGATAGCTCTAGCTATCTATCCCTATATCCATTCTATCTATCTATCTATCTATCTATCTATCTATCTATCTATCTATCTATCTATCATCTATCTATCTATCTATCTATCTATCTATCTATCTATCTATCTATCTATCTATCCCTATATCCTATCTATCTATCTATCTATCTATCTATCTATCTATCTATCTATCATTTTATCTACCATCCCTCATATCTGTTCATCCATTTATCCATCATATCTTTCATATCTATCTCATCTGTCATCTATGTACATCTATCCATATCTACGTATCCATAGGTCTGTCTGTCCGTCATCTATTTATCATTTATCTTCACATGTCTACATATCTATAGATGCCTGTCATCTATTTATAATATCTATTTCTCTACCGACTTATGTATCTATTGATCATCACCATTTATCTATCTATGAATTATCTCTCTATCGAATTTTGAGGAACTGGCTCATGCAATTTGTGGAAGCAAGCAAGCCTGAAATCTATAGGACAGGAATGGAGGATGGAATAGCTGAGGCTATACTCTTTAGGCAGAATTTATTCTTTCTCAGAGAAACATCAGTTTTTGCTTTACACCTTTTCAAGTGATTGTATGAGTCTCGCTCACTTTAGAGTAAGTGGCTTGACTTACACTTAATATATCACAGACATTAAACACAGACAAAATGCCTTCACAATTAACATGTGGGCTAGCCTTTGATGGGTAAGTGGGTAGCATTAGCTTAGCCAAGTGGACACCAAAGACAGACCCTTGCACCACCCAATACAGGGACCAGCATGTTCCCTTTATGCCATTTGCACATGGGAGTGAGAACCTTAAAATCACCAGTACTTCCAGTTCGTTATGGCCTTTTTGGTGCCCATGGTGAAAAAATGTCTTATTATTATTTTTTGCTTCTACATTTTCATTTGCATTTTCAACTATGGTTCTCTTTATTCTGTTTTATGAAACCAACACTATAGATACATTTTTTTGAACTGGAATTTAGCTTGTTAAAACAAGGTAAGGTTACAAGACATTTTCTTTGTTCTTGTTAAGATCACTCAGTATGAAGGGAAATTGCTTCTTAACAAATTCCTCTATCTTGCCAAAGTTTTCACATGTAAATTATTTAAAAAATGGAAAAGCTTCACTCAAAACATTTAAAAAAAAGTTTAGCAGATTGTCCAGCGAGTAGTATTTATTGCTGACATGCAAGCAACAATACCTGTGAAAATATATTTATTTTATTCTTTCATTGCTTAGAGAGAAAGAATGATGATAAAATTCTTGCAGATAAACAAATTCCACAACATTAAAACATATATTGTGTATTTTTCCTTTGTTCCAGAAAATAGTTCATAATTTTCAGTTTGGTTCTTTTTGGAATATAAGCCATCATTCCTTTCAATCAAACCAACTCATTTTGTCATAAGACCCAGCTTGTGAAATTGTAAGAAAAAGATACCTCTTACTGGATTTGGAGGAACATTTTATTGCACTCAAAAAATAATTTATACTGTGCTAAGAAATAGCAGCAGGACCAAAGTGCTGTCCATTATATTTTTCTGTATTATTACAAGTCCACACAAATCGAAAGAATAAATGCTGCCATTGTATTTCATAAAATATGTGCAAATGCATGTCTCTAAGAACTAGAAGACCATTTCAGTGCGGGAGGATGTAAACCAAAACATCACCAAACAAAGCGGCAAAGCTAAAATGAATTCTGAGAAAGTGCAAAATGTCTGCACAATTATGAAATGGATAATGATCAATGACAATTACCTCATAAACCACACAACCTAAAGAAGATATTGATTCACATTTTCCCATCATTTCAACCTCAGTAAATAAAATTGAAAGAATTGCTTGTGTTTAACAAGCTACTTATCCAGATATCGTTATGCATCTAGTGAAAGAAGGTATGAAGTATGTCTTGAACAATTAGGTTTTTTAAATGCACCTTCTGTAGTGTCCCCAATAATTAAATACATGACAGATTATTACAATTCCAAACATATTTTGATTTAAATGTTTTTTTCATTTTTAATAAAAATATAAATGTATTATTTGAAATTAATTATAAAAAGTGTTTGATTCAGTCATTTACACCGTGTTTTTATCTTCAGGTCGTAACATATATTTCCGTGGTGATTACATTGGATTCAGGTTTGGTTAGATAATATTTTGGGATCAATTTCTCCTACCCATGAATATTTTCCAACTCGTGTCTATCATACACGTTTTTATCAATTTTAATTTTTTCCATTTGGTAAAAATGTATTCTACATGACAGAGCAGTGAACACATGGATACGTGCTCAACGATGTTTAAGGAAGATAAAAAGTAATGTAGCAAATTATTACTAATAGACTTTTTCCCTTAGAAGTGTCTCTGCCCCCATGAATTCAAGTTGTGTTTGAAACTGTTCTACCATCCATGCCTTCACCATGCCAGCCCGACCAGCAGCAATCACACCATAAAAGTGAACAAAAAGTTAAATTTCAGTGCCACTAGCAACTCTTCTAGTAGCCAAATTGTTGCTTTATAAACCACTTCATGTTTGAGGATAACACATAACAATGTCAATCCAGTCAAGGACAATAATCTCAAAGGGGATATTGCCAACTCTTAGGTCTTGATAAACTATAAAATTGTATCTATCTGTAATTTTGTGTGTGTGTGTGTGAAGTAATCTCTACACCCAGTGTGGGGCTCAAACTCATGACTGTGAGGTCAAGAGTCACACACTCTTCCAACTGAGCCAGCCAGATGCCCCTTCTGTTTATCATTTTTACGATGTATGGAGAAGGATGAACTTATAATGAGGACTATAATGTGGAATTTCCAAAATGTGTGATTTCACAGTAGGGGCCAAGTGCCTTAGGCAATGGATGCCTTTGAGATCACATGACTCAAGAAGACTGGATCCAACTAGTGCAGTTGGGTTGCTGTGGTTCAAGTACTCCCTTGATAAGTGAGTTAGGACACTTGTCTAAGTGGCATTGAGAGGCATCAAGAATTCAAAGGTGTTATTATCTTGGATATAAGTACACGTGACCCTTGAAAGGCAGGCCACCAACCCTGGAGCAGCTGGAAGTCTACGTTCAAATTTTGATTCCCTCCAAATTTAATTACAATAGCCCACTGTTGGTTGGTGACATAAATAGTCGATTAACACACAGTTTGTATGTTACATGTATTCTATCTGTATTCTCACAGTAAAGTAAGCGACAAAAGAAAATGTTTAAAAAATCATAAAGAAAATGCATTTACAGAAGTTTATTAATTGTATTGTATTAATTGAAAAATTATTGTATTGTATTAATTGTATTGTATTAATTGAAAAAAATCCACATATAAGTGGACCTGCACAGTTCACACCCACGTTGTTCAGGGGTCAACTGCAATTGGGAGGCGAGCCACCTGTGAATACGGACAACATGGAAATGGTACTGAGCTGAAGACCACGTGAGTTTGTACTGGTTGCACTCATACAGATCTCGTATCCATGAGTAGAGTATTTGGTACATAAAATGTAGCATACAACACCAAAGGACCCTTCCTAAATAATCATGATGTACATAAAAAGAATTATTTTCTGAACAAGAGTGTGGAGCAACAAGACCTCTCATTTGTTGCAAGGTACGTTGGTGATTTCTCGTTGGTGGTGTGTCCCAATCTCCAAAACTCACCCTTTCTACCTTTTCATCTGACAGTTTATTTTTTTTAATTTTTGTTTTTTTAAAGATTTTATTTATTTATTTGACAGAGATAGAGACAGCCAGCGAGAGAGGGAACACAAGCAGGGGGAGTGGGAGAGGAAGAAGCAGGCACATAGCGGAGGAGCCTGATGTGGGGCCCGATCCCACAACGCCGGGATCACGCCCTGAGCCGAAGGCAGATGCTTAACCGCTGTGCCACCCAGGCGCCCCATCTGACAGTTTATTTTACTCTTTGTAATATCCTTTATAATACACGAGTGATAAGCAAAGTGTTTTCCTGGGTTCTCTGAGCCACTGTAATGATTATTAAAAACCCAGGAGGGAGTTATGGAAACCCCAATTTGTAGCAGATTGGATAGTGTTGTGGGTACCCTGGGGACCCACTAGTTTCAACTGGTATCTGAAGGGGGGGCAATCTTGTAGGACTGAGCTCTTGACCTGTGGGGTCTGCACTAACTCCAGGTAGATAGTATCAGAAATGAGTGGAACTGTAGGACAGCCAGTTGGTTGGTGTCTGTAGAGAATTTCAGACTTGTTTGGCATGGGTAACCCACAGCTGTCCCACCACCTGTGGCCCATTTACACACTATGCATGCATCCTACACAGCACCATGACACTTTATTCAGTGGTTTTGTTTACAGGTTCTTCTCTACCATGATTCCTAACTTTAAGTAAAAAAGCTAACCAATCAAGCAACTAATTTCGTACATGAGGCTCTGTAAAATAGGAAAGATATTAGCAAATCATTTGTTCCTTATTTTTTTAAAAATATTTATTTATTATTTGAGAGAGAGAACAAGCAAGAGGGGCAGAGGGAGAGGGAATCTCAAGGACACTCCATGCTGAGTGCAGAGCCCATGGGGGCTCAACTCATGACCCTGAGATCATGACTTGAGCCTAAACCAAGAGTTGGATGCTCAACCAAATGTGCCACTCAGGCACCCCTAACAAATCATTTACTAAGCAACGTCTGTGAGTCTGGTGGGCAACGTCATAAGGGATCCAAGATAAGCATGATGGACACATTTTGCTGCCTTTGTGAAGCTCCTAGTTGAGTAGCATGGCAGACACTGGTCAAGAAGCAAAGAAGCATAAAATTACAACCATGACAGATGACCTGGAGGAAAGGTAAGACGTGCTGAGTGAGCGGTTCATGCTCATCTCTAATGTGAGTGAGAGGCCAAGGCTGGAGGTGCTGGTCCTTTCCAGTGAAGATGCAAGAGAAAAGAAGCACCAAGCAGACATCAGAAGCAGCAGCCCTCGGAGCCTGCGTTATGGATGGAAGAGAACCCCTGAAGGACAGGTAGAACAGGAAGGAACTTCAAAACACATGCAGGAGCAGAGACAGAGAGACCAGAGAAAAATCAGGAGACAGGGGTCTTTGCAGACAAGGGAAGTGGATGCCCCCAGTTCCTGGGAGTGGATGGGAGTGTGAAATATTGACTAAGAAGCCAAAAAAGACCGAAAATTTTCTACTGGATTTGCCTATGTAGAGATCAAGGGGCCTTGTACAAAATCTACTCCACTGGAGAGATGAGTAGCCGAAAAAAATGGAATAAAGCGAATGAATCCAGGAGATCCTTAAGAACGGGGTCTATATCCTTATTTCCACAATGGCATGAAGAGAGTCGGTGTGTGAAATTATTTGTTAACTGGATGTATAAGCTAAGAGATGTTTTGTTTTTCCTTGATGCCTGGTCCTTAAGGTGTCTGATAGCTAGATCCCCTCTTCTATTTTAGTCTTTCTCCGTAGGAATAGGGCTGGCCACAGGCAGGATCCCAATCCTATAAGCCAGTTGGAGACATCTGTCTGCCTGGAACTCACCCACCTCCAGCTATTCCTCCAGATCCTAAAGTTCATGCCTCGTGGCCTGTACATGAGGGAGATGAAACGATCCTCTCCCACCCAACAAAAGTGCCTGAAGACTTTTGGATAGGTCCAAACAATTTCAGGTGAGGTCTCAAGATGGCTGAGAAGTTACACCTTTTCTTGCTGACTCTGTCTTGCTCTCAGCGTTATCGTATCTTTACTCATGACCCAAAAAAGTTAAAAAAAAACACACACCAGAAATGGTCTCATATTTAAAAGCAATGGCTCTGAGAGCATATTTTTAATACATGGCATATGGACTCACCATCTGCCAGCTTCGCCCGAGAGTAACGATTGGTGGGTAGTGAAGAAACTGACATTAGAAAATGATTAAGTATTACAAGGTTAGTCCAAATCACACATATGTCCACACGCGTCCCAGATGAACTCCGAATTATGAAGAACACGTGGGCTTTCTATTTTTTCCCCCCAAATCCGTTCTTCATTCAGTAATTTAAGACAAGCAATTGATGATTTCATCCAACTATGGTCAATCCCATGAAAATTTGCTTAGGAGTTAGAGGAATAAGAAAAACAAATTTACACATGGAAAAATAGGATTTTGTAATGGAAATGATTTGTAGAGTACATGGAGATTGAATGATCCTGGAGCTCATTCTTATCTTTGAGCGTGAACGCATTAAATGTCCATGTACTTAAGTACTGTCAGAAGGAAAGTGTTTTTTGGAGGCCGGGTTATTATACTCCCAGAGCAACAGAAGTTGTTGAACGCTTTTCGAGGTTCTGGTAGAAACCACATCACAAAGATGGGATTAGAGAAAAAAGGAGATTGCTCATGACCCTACCATTGCAAAGGGATGAGCCCATGGCACAGCTTTCCAAACACAACTCTGCTTTTATTTACAGAATATGTGAATGTTTTACTTAATTTTTTTTTAAACTTTGCAGGGAAGATGAAGTTAAGGACCTGGGGAGGGGTCGATTATCTTGGATTACCTGGTGGATCCAATGTAAGCACAGAGGTGCTCAGAGAAGGAAAGTGGGAATATACCAGGGTTTGCCGTAGGGCATCTGGGAACAGAAGAGGCTGGAGTGAGGTGAGGAAGAGGCCGTGAGCCGTGGGGTGTGGCAAGGGATGAATTCTGCCCAGAAGCTCCCAGAAGGAACACAGCCCTGTGAAAACCTACATGTTAGACTGGTACCTCCAGGATTGTAAGAACAAATCTGCATCGTTGTACGGCCCTAAAGTTGTGTTAATTCACTACACATCAGTATTGAGAAATTAATTTTCAACCCAGTTAAAAGGAAATTAATATCAATGTAATTAATATTAATATATTAAGATCAATAGCACTTTAGTATATGTTTCAAAGATATATAAATTTACGTATTATATTAATTTAAAATATACAGTTTGCATTTCTGGGTTCATCAGGCATTTCTATTTGCATATACTTATAGATGTTTAAATGTATATATATCTGTGTATATATATGTGTATACACTTATGGACATCTATATATTCATACACATTTATGAATATATGTGAGATATAAATTTAAAGGATAATATTATCTACATACATTTTGAAAACTTTTTCATGGAAGTTCAGATCTATGCGGTAAAGCACACAAGTAAAAACTGTGTGGTTTATGGGATCATCAGAAGTGAACACACCCTGTGCCACCAATTAAGAAATGGAGTTTTTCGTGCACGCTAGAAAGCATGGCCCTTCTCACCAAAGCCCGTCCTTTCTTCTGCAGAATGCATACACTTTACCACCAAAGATCTGTTTTGCTGTATTTGATAGTTATTTATTTTTAAGATTTTATTTATGTATCTGAGAGGGAGTGAGAGAGCCCAAGAGTACAAGAGCAGAGGCAGAGGGAGAAGCAGACTCCCTGCTGAGCAGGGAGCCCGACGTGGGACTCAATCCCAGGACCCTAGGATGATGACCTGAGCCGAAGGCAGACACTCAACCGAGTCAGGCGCCCCTATATCTGATATTTATATAAGTAAATTGGAAGAATGCTTTATGTTGTGTTTGGCTTATTGTGCTCATGGTTATGCTCATTGACTTCTGGGCCCTAGAGAACCCAGTGCATTTGCACATTCAAACACTGATGGACATGTGGATTGGCTATTACGGTGATGCTATAAATACACATACACCAGAGCCGAGCGCACAGGTCCCAGTGTTCTGTGGGGGTATAGACACAGGAGAGCAACGATGAGTCACAGGTTGGTGCAAATTTAGTTTAAAAGGCACTGCCAAGGCAGATTTCTAGACTGCTCATAGAAATTTATATTCTGCACGAAATGTGTAAGAATTACAATGATCCCATGTCCAAATCCACACTAAGAACTCTGTATCTTTTTTAATGTGGTTTGGTTGAGGGTATAATGATATTCCATAGCAGCCTTAATCAATTTTTCAGTTCACTCACTATTTAAGAACAATAATTATATCTACTGTAATAATATATGACATGGTAGTTATTAAGTGTAATTTAGTAATAAAATATGTATGGTATACATACATATATAAGATAATATGTGACTAGTTTGTATTGTTAATATATTACACATGTTTATAAAACAGGTTACTTCTTTATATTTTCTGCATGAGGGTCTTGGGTTATGTGAGTTGCAGATATGTTCTCTTTTGGCCCATTAATTTTAAAAAAATATTTATTTATTGGGGCGCCTGGGTGGCACAGCGGTTAGGCGTCTGCCTTCGGCTCAGGGCGTGATCCCGGCGTTATGGGATCGAGCCCCACATCAGGCTCCTCCACTATAAGCCTGCTACTTCCTCTCCCACTCCCCCTGCTTGTGTTCCCTCTCTCGCTGGCTGTCTCTATCTCTGTCAAATAAATAAATAAAATCTTTAAAAAAAAATTTATTTATTTATTTTAGGGAGAAAGTGGAGGAGGGGGACAGAGGGAGAGAGAGAATCTGAAGCAGACTCCCTACTGAGCAGGGAGCCCGACATGGGGCTCAATCCCAGGACCATGGGATTGTGACCTGAGCTGAAGTCAAGAGTTGGACGTTCAATCAACTGAGCCACCCAGGTGCCCCTTAATTGTGGTAAGATATGCATAAGATAAAATTTGCCATTTTAACCATTTTTTAAGTGTACTGTGTGGTGGAATGTAGCATCTTCACATTGCTCCCACCCATCTGTCTCTCCATCCACCCACCACCCATCATATCTATGTATCTATGTATCTATGTATCTATCTATGTATCTATCTATGTATCTATCTATCTATCTATATCCATCAAATCTATCCATCAGTTCATCCATTCATCCAACCATCCATCCACCCATCTATCCATCCCTATGTCCATCCATCCATCCATCCATCCATCCATCCATCCATCCATCACATCTATCTATCTATCTATCTATCTATCTATCTATCTATCTATCTATCATCTATAAATCCATCAACTCTATCCATCCATCCATCCATCCATCCATCCATCCATCCACCCACCCACCCACCCATCCATCATATTTATCTATCTATCTAGCTCTATACTTCACCCATCAAGATTCGTTATGTATCAGCTTCACTGGGCTAGAAGGTGCCCAGATATCTGGTAAAACATGATTCTCAGTTTCTGGATGCCTTTGGACTCGGAATCACACTGCAACTCATTTTCCATTGGCTGATCTGGTTCTCAGCCTTTGGGCTCTGGATGGGACTATTTTATTGGCTGCTCTGGGTCTCCAGCTGGCTGATCACAGATCCTGGGACTTGTTAGCCTCCTAGCCACATGAGCCAATTCTTCATAATAAGAAAATATATGTATTATATTTATATCTAACACTTCCTTGTTGGTTCTGTTCCCCTAGAGAACCAGTGCAGTACAACTGGATTGCTCATCTTTGAAATAACGTTAAGTGGGCAAGTCTATACAGTCTATAGACACAGACACAGATTTGGATGTGCATACACATAGACAGATCCGTTGTTTCCCCAAAACACCCAGACTAATTCATGCGTTGTTTATTTCTACAACCTAGTGCACAGTGATGGCAGGCATTGGTTCATATCTGGTGCCTTCAAAACCGAATAGAATCATCCCTGGGGCAGGTGCCTGACGAGTAACTAAGAGACCATAAAGTCCCCAGCATAATTTAGATTATCCACATTCTATTCCTACCAGTTTGGAATGTAAGGTTATTCATTTTATAATTAAAAAAAAAACTGTGCTGCTGGTACAGCTGTAAGTAAGAAGAGGGTTTAAAAATTTCCAAAAACCAACGTAGGAGTTCTTGAAATATGAGTTTTCTTAGTTCACTAGATGTTCACAGAACACGTACACACTGTGGAAGGGAGAGTGTGAAATCGAGTTTAAATCAGAGTATATAAGTTGAATGGTACCAATCACGAATTAATATACAACCGTTGAGAGGCAACAAATCATAACTACAAAGGACTCTGATTTATTCACCGCCTTTGTATTGCTTAAAGAAAGGTAAAAGTTTCTTTCAAGGCAAATACATATTTCCTCCCCAGTTTCTGCCACCCCCAACCCAGGTAAACAAGGAGAAATTCAGTGGGTTGCTGATTTCACACATCAACAGAATTTGCCTCTAAATGTGTTCACCGTTTCCTTTTCCAGGTTGACGAGACTATTAACTTTTTCTGGAGCATTTTCTCTTTGAACGTAAAGTACTGTTTCCATTTTACTGAAGATAAAAATGGGAACTCTCAGATAGTACTGTGAAGAGCAGTGTCAAAATACGCAATAAAAACTTGTTTTATCGCTCGGATGTTTAACCAAGTAATTCCAATTCATTCATTCTGTCATGAGGAACTGGTGCAAATTTTGGAAAGATAATCTAAAAACTAGATTTATCCATAATCCTTTCAGTGTGTGTGTGGGGGGGAGTGTCTGACAAAAGACAAGGTAAAACTTTAGAAATGGAATGATAAGGATTTTGCATGTGAATTTGCCACGACTACCTCATGGAAGAGTCTTTAGACATTCAATTGGCACAGGATACCAGAGAAAATAGTTTTGTATTTAATACAAAAGCCGTTAAAATTGGGATATGTACTGACATAGATAAGAATGCTCACATATATAAAACAACGGGACTCATGTATACATAACTATGTCCAAAAGATAGCAGGTGAATTCACACATGTGTAGCAGTGTCTCTGATTGATGCCAGATGGATGATTCTTAGGCAGTATGCCAATTTCTCACTTCTCACCAAACCCACCGTTTCTGCCTAAAGCCTCTGTTCAACCTTCTTCCTGACCTGTGTCTGTCTCATTGGTTTTCCAATTTCTGTTTTCATCCCCCTTACGAAAGCCTATAATGTTTCATTAGTTTCAGGTGTGGAACACAATGATTCGATATTTGTATATGCTACAAAATGATCACCTAGCCTAAGTCTAGTTAACATCCATCACCGCAGATACTTGCAATTTTTTTCTTAGACAATGTTTACGATCTACTCCCTTAGCAACTTCCAAATATGCCATACGCTATTAAAATAGGTTTCTTAATAAATGCACAGCAATGAAGTAGAACATGTAACTTGTTAAATTAGTTATACACCTTTTTGTAACCTACATTAATTAAAACAGGTGAATCATTGCATTGTTTGTGATGTAACACCATGGGGAGAAGAAACGGTGTCTATGTATCTGTTAAGTTTCAGTGCTCAGAACAAGGGTCAGCATGTTTTGTTTTTTTCTTCTAAAGGGCCAGATAGTAACTTTTGATGAGGTTTTTGGGATATACTGTCTCTCCTGAAACTGCAGACTCCACTTGGCTATGCTATCACAAAGTAGGGATAGACATTGATGAATGAAAGGGGATAAGCGTGTGGCCTTGTGATTTTATTTACAAAGACAGTTGGCGGGATGGATTTGGCCCATGGGATGGTGTACATGGCATCCCCGGGCTTAGAATATTTCTCTCATCCTTAGTTTTTTTGGGGGAGGCGGGGGGTGACTTTCATATCCGAAAACAATGTCTGGCTGCAACTATTTCCTTCAAATAAAGTACAATAAGGAAAAAATACTTGCCTCCAGAAATTCAACAAAGATGAATATATATCCATATATATTCCATAAATGATGGCATTAAACCTACTGTATTTCGCCGTGGTTGTTATAATCCAAAACGTCCACACTTCGACTCTTAGATACTTTCAAACCTTTCAAGCGTGGTCTGTACCTTTAGATTTTATATCTGACACGGGTGTATCTCAGCCTCCTCACGGAAAGGACGCACACATCTGCCTTTTGATAAGGCCGTGGAAACGTTCGTTAGAACAGAATCTAGCGTTCCAAAAAGCTGTCATTTGGGATGTGACTCAGACGGATGGCATGGACGGGTCCCGAAAAGTAGATGAGCTTTCTCACTACTCAAGGCAGGCAGAAGCCCAACGCAGAGCCAACGGATGGAGACAATTAAGTTACGTGAGAAGTTGAGACTGTTGTGTGCTTTCATTTCTAGATTGTTAGGGCAGGATAAAATATTGGTGTGAAGTCTGCACACACATTCACAGAAAGATTCAAGAGTTCCCCAGGGTATCAGCTGCTTCAGAGACCAAGCTAAGTTACTGCATTCAAAGTGACATGGTTACTGAGTACGTAAGACCTCGGTTTACGAAGTTTGGTGACCATCAGACATGCTGGTAGAGCTCTGGAAGATGGACATTCCAACTCACTAGGTGTGTGGTGGGCTTTGGGGTTTATGAGCTTCAATTACTCTAGGCTGGGAAACTCTGTTCTAGACATCCCGCTAACACAAGGCTCCTTTGCGCTTATAACTGGACACACTTCCCCTGGTTCTAGGATCAAGGGCACTGGCTTTATTTCCTAGTTGGAATGCTAGTTTCTGTTTCTGTATCAGCAGATAGAAAGAAGGCAAGCACCACTCATGCATTTTGCAACTGTCGGTGTTTGAGGGTTACCGTCTAAGTGATTGGGATACTCATGGAACGGGACACACTTATTTAAAATATCCCTGCAAGGAGGTGTCTGGGTGGCTCAGTCTGTTAAGCGTCTGCGTTGGGGTCAGGTCATGAGCTCAGGGTCCTGGTGATTGAGCCCCATGTCAGGCTCCCTGCTCAGGGAGTCTGCTTCTCCCTCTCCCTCTACCCCTCTCCCTACTCCTGCTCTCTTTCAAATACATAAAATCTTTAAATAACATGAAATATCCCTGCAAGATTTGCATGGCGAGGTAACTAGACCACACATAGACTAATGTCAAGTACACCACATCTAGGCTAATGCAACTAGACCACACATGTTCATTTTGGGGGTTCTGCTGTTTGACAAACTCAAGGTTGTGCTTATCAATCACACCCCACCCTGTATCTTGTAAAATTCATTCCCAGAACAATGGATTCTCAGGGGTTATCTGCACCAATGAATCTGTTGCTCATGTAATGCATAAAGCCACAGAGAACACGATCTTATCCAACACAAGCGTTCAGTGTAAGTGTACGTATAGGCTGTGGGTGTCCAGAATTAGAGGTAATAGTGCCTTGGGGTGACATATGGCTAGACCATTACATGGGGTGATCTACTAGGGAACTTTACACCGATTCAGATGTTCCTCCGAGCAAGGCTGCATTACGCGTACAATCCATTTTGTTTTTTAAAACAACGTTTATGGGTTTTCATCAATGGTTTATCAGATGTTCTACTGGGGCATCAAAACACAGATATGAGGCTCTTCATAAACCACGATTCCTAAAAGCTATTAAGGGAACATGAATACAGCCCTATTATTGCCCCAGTTTTCACAGTAGACACAAATCGAATCAGCCAATTGTCCGCCATCCAGCGCTCAAGGGCTTGATATTGGAAAATGTTCTTTTGTGCACCTCCTCTGCTCTCCACTCTGATTTGACTGCCATAAAAAGGGACAAGCTCTTCAGAAGCTACTGGTAAGAAAGCCACCTGGACCCCTGAGCTCTCTGAGGACCCAAATTGGAAGAGAAACACACTGCGGGTCAAGCTGGGGAGAGATTGCAGCCAACAGAAAGAAATGTTCAACGATGTGTCTGTGAAGGAAATTATGCCACAGTTGTAAGAAATTTAATATTCATAAAAATATCACTGCATTTTAAAAAATGGGATAGACACTATTTTTCTTAGTTTTATAGCCAGCCCCAAATTAGCATGTTTGCACCTCAAAAGTATAGCTCAGTTGAAAGGTTTGTTTACAGGTAGACAATTGATGCCTGACAAAAATTTATTGTAATTATAGGATTCTAATCATGTAATAATTATATGCATAATATTATATGCATAATATATAATATTGCATATTATACACCAGTCATGTCATAGTTTTCTAAATAGAGTGTGTTTATTTTATATAGATGATTAGTGAATCTTCTTGTGGAAAAGCCTTTAATTTTCTTTTTTTAAAAGATTTTATGCTGAAGACCCCAAGATCAAGAGTTGCATGTTCCAGTGACTGAACCAGGCACTCCGAAAATCCCTGGATTAAAACTCAAAATCCGGGACGCCTGGGTGGCACAGTCATTAAGCGTCTGCCTTTGGCTCAGGGCGTGATCCCGGCGTTCTGGGATCGAGCCCCACATCAGGCTCCTCTGCTGGGAGGCTGCTTCTTCCTCTCCCACTCCCCCTGCTTGTGTTCCCTCTCTCACTGGCTGTCTCTCTCTGTCAAATAAATAAATAAAATCTTTAAAAAAAAATAGAATCAATCTGTTTCTTGGGGCGCCTGGGTGGTGCAGTCGTTAAGCGTCTGCCTTTGGCTCAGGGCGTGATCCCGGTGTTCTGGGATCGAGCCCTGCATCAGGCTCCTTTGCTGGGAGCCTGCTTGTTCCTCTCCCACTTCCCCTGCTTGTGTTCCCTCTCTCGCTGGCTGTCTCTATCTCTGTCAAATAAATAAATAAAATCTTTAAAAATAAATAAATAAATAAATAAAACTCAAAATCCGATAGCCAGGGAAGTCTCAATAAATTTGACTAAAACTATTTTTGCAATAGTCTTTATAGCAAAAGATACATAAAGCAAGAGAGGGACACTCTGGGAAAATTTTTGCAAATGACATCACAGAGGGCTAATTTCCAAATATATAAAGATCTGTTAGAAATGTGTATGCACCTATAAAAGCCTGGAGATGTAATCTAAAAGAAGGATAATGAAAATTACCCGGAGTTGATAAAAAAGGGAAATATACATTATTATTAGTTATATGAAATATGCACAACCCATTAATAAAAAGAGACTTTAAGAATTGAAAGCATACTAAGTTCATTTTTTTTACCTATCAGTTTTGGCTGAACTGTGTAATCTGACCCACGCTTCTATTCACAAGTCTGAAATGTCTGCATACTTTTCCACAGGGACCTCAACCTGCTACCACTGAATTCCTACAAAGCAGGATTTGTAAGTATCTGCAACTCTTTACAAACGCATTTACGATTGACCCAGAAGTCCCACTGCTAGGAATGTGTTTTGCATACACATCCACACTTCCATGAAAAATCTGCACAAGGTAATTTACGGCTGCGGTTTTTCTATGGAATCAAACGCTCCGTGAATCATCCCCGTACGTAAGAAGGAAATCTAGGTTGCCACACACACACAAAACCATATTTAGGAACTGGTCTATGTAGCATTACAACAAGATGGTCAGGATATCTTAAGGAAAACGAATGTTAAACACTGAAGAAGATAAGTCAAGGAAAAAATAGGATGCTAAGAGATCCTTTGTGCAGAGAAATAATGAACCCTAAACACTTGTGTGTGTAGTTGCTTACGTTTGCACACTGGAATTTGGGGGTTGGTGAAACGGGAATGGGAATGTTGTTCCCTGCTCTGTGCTGAGTGAGGGTTGAAGGGGAGCCCATGGCGCCCTTGTGTGGGGGTAACTGAGGACAGTTGAGTAAAGGGAACAAAGCCAGTAAAAAGTCGCAGGATCGGTAACAGCAAGATGTGGAAACCAGAAGGGGCAGAGAGGGAAACGACCCTAAGAGCAGGCTGCAGGGAGGAGCCCCTGGGGGCTCAAGAAGCGGTCTGGGAAAACAGTGTGGAGGTCCCCTAAAAAGTTAAAAACTGAGCTACCCTATGATCCAGCCATTGCGCTACTGGGTGTTTACCCCAAAGATACAGACGTAGTGAAGAGAAGGGCCATATGCACCCCAATGGTCATAGCAGCATTGTCCACAACACCTAAATTGTGGAAGGAGCCGAGATGCCCTGCAACAGATGACTGGATTAAGATGTGGTCCATATATACAATGGAATATTACTCATCCATCAGAAAGAACGATTACCCAACATTTGCAGCAACATGGACGGGACTGGAGGAGATTATGCTAAGTGAAATAAGTCAAGCAGAGAAAGACAATTATCATATGGTTTCACTCATTTATGGAACATAAGAAATAGGAAGTTCAGTAGGAGAAGGAAGGGAAGAATGAAGGGGGGGTAAAGAGAAGTTGGAATGAACCCTGAGAGACTGTGGACTCTGGGAAACAAACTGAGGGCTTCAGAGGAGAGGGGGGGTCAGGGAATGGGATAGACTGGTGATGGGTAGTAAGGAGGGCACGTATTGCACGGTGCACTGGGTGTTATACGCAACTAATGAATCATCGAACTTTACACCAGAAACCAGGGATGTACTGTATGGTGACTAACATAACATAATAAAAAATTATTGTTAAAAAAAAAAAAAAAGAAGTAGTCTGGGAGTAGAGACTGCAAGAGCAGAGATTGTGCTCTCCCCAACCCTCCGACCTCCGCTGGCCGAACCGAATCAGAAACCAGAGGGCACAGAAGCCGTCTGAGCTGGTGCATGGGGTCAGGCTCTGGGAGCAAAGAACAGGGTGCAGAAAGACGAAGTGTGCATCTCGGGGGGCCAGGCACAACGGGCTGCAGGTTTGGGTCCAGGGGATGGGGGGCAGTGACGGGGCGTAGTCAGGGACCACAGTTTGTACCGTCCGCTATTTCAATATTCTTCACGTAGGGAAGCATGTCTGTATTCTCTACTTGGAAATCATCCACGACGCCCCAAATCATCACTTCTTGTTACACTGATGACATGATCACCATTCTTTTACCCAGCACTGAAAATGAGTATTCCCAAAGCTCGGTAATATGTTCATGGAAAGAATTGCCCTCCGAAAACAGAAGTACCATGTTAACGGAGTGGCAGCCAGTGCTGTGTTCAAACACATTTGCAGTGTTGCAACACGGAAAGCTGCCCTCAAGTCATCACACTGGAAACCACTTATTCTTTCTGTAATTTGCCGTATTCTTTTCCATAGATTCTCACTCGATATGCAACAGCAAAAGTATTATTCTGTTTACCAGCAGCAAATGCAGGCTAAAGTGACATTCGCGTATATGTATTTTTTTTTGGAAATTACTATTCTTTTGATATTTTAATTAGATATTCAAGAAGCCATCATTAACCCCCTATGACATACCCAACCGTTTTGAGGGCTAGAATCCCAAAATTGAATAATTTTTTTTATTAGTTTCAGAGGTAGAATTTAGGCATGCATCAATTGCATACGACACCCAGCGCTCATTCCATCAAGAGCCCCCCTTCATGACCATCACCCAGTTACCCCATCCCTGTAGCCTCCTCCCCTCTGGCAACCCCCAGTTTGTTTCCCAGAGTTAGGAGTCTCTTATGGTTTGTCTCCCTGTCAATTTTCATCTTATTTCATAAGATTACATTTGTATATTATTATTTACAGCTAATACCATGCCGGCTATGCCTCTCATGCTTTTCCATTAAGATTATAACAGCCAGCCCCCACTATTAAAGATTCCCTGGATCGTGAATCAATCTCTTGAAGAATGCTTGGATTTGGGCAGGACTGTATTTTGCTGTGTCGATCCTAACACTGAAACTCTACTAGCAAATACACACCAGAGAAAATTTTCTTGAAGGTAAAAAATACTACCTCTTGTCGCTTTCATCTTATTCACTCGGCTAAAATGTATATATAAATATACATTAAGCATCTCTTTTTTTTAAAGAAGGGCACTTAAGAAAAGAAGAGGTTTGCAATAAATGATCCATTTCCGAGATTTATCCTTGGTCCATACGTATTTAACTCCATGCCACCGGAGAATATCTGCCCAGTTCGGAGCCGGGAGTATGTATGCTAGGCCTTACTCCCTAGGCAATATTAGCTCAGTGGTGATTTACAAGGAATGGCAACTTGATGAGTAGAAAGGGGAGCAAGATAAATGTCTGTATTCTGTCACAAACACTGCCATGCACCAGTCATAAAAATGTGCAAACGCGTGATCAAACATACCTTTTTTCCTCCGCACCTCGGCCGGGTGCTACCGTAAATCCTTAACTCTACAAAAAGGACCCATGTATGATGTAGACTCCCAAATCAGTTTTTGCCAGTGTTTTATTTCCCTTTGCGAGAATCCCCCAAATTATTCAATTTTGAGACGTGGCTAGGTCTACATGTTCCCACATAATACACAATTGCATCTACAAATTGCCTTTCCCTCTTCTATGGGCATGCCTCGGAAATGAGAAATATTGAATTTCACCTGAGATATTTATACAGAATTGTTCAAAAAGAAAAAGTAAAATGATGCCTCACAAAGACGATGCTATGTTTCCTTAGCCAAATTTACTTGGACACAATGGGCTATATTTCTACAGTTAGGATTCGCTCTTTGCCGTATTAAAAAAAAAAATCAAATAAATGTAATTCAATCACGTATGGGCATTTAAACAGGTATAAAAAGACAAAATAGAGAAGCTTACATATTAATGCATTATGACAGTCTTTGCTGAGTGTATTATATAATAAATCATGTAATGAATTCATCTATTTTTCCAGCCTGAAAGAAAATTTCTCTAAGGTATTCAATCATCAAAGTGGTAGGAAAAGCCCAGTGGCTTAATTCCAGAGTAGTTGTTGTTTTTTCTCCAAGTAATTATGGTGTTTTTGTTTTACAAAATATGTGTATTTTGATATAGTCATATTTACCGATCCATGCTTTTATAGAAGATGTCACAGTATCTGGCTTAAGACATTATTTTCTATGGCGATACCAAGATGTTTTCCAATGTTTTCTTTTTTTTTTTTTTTTTAAGATTGTATTTATTTGAGAGAGCGAGCGAGAGAGCACGAGTGAGGGGGAGGGACAAAGTGAGAGGGAGACGCAGACTCCCCGTGTTTTCGTCTGAAAGTCTGAAGTCTCTGCTTTTCACACTGAAGTTTTACTTTCATTTGGAATTTAATTAATTAATGCATCACGGAGATTCTCCTTCCAGATGCTTCCCCCATATCATCAGCTATAGCAATGCTGCTACTTGACACTCCTGAGTCCGTGCTCTTCTTCCCCACAGATCTTCGAGGTGTTCAGAATGATGGGTGTTCCCAGCTGCATGTCTTTTTCTCTCCCAATGCTTCTGCAGCTAGAGGTAGCTATGGTTTGCAGTTCTAGAAAATTCTATGTGGCCTCAAGTCAGCCGGGTGGGTTTCCAGAATAAAACCACTGTCCTCCTAACAGAAGGATCTTGCATACTCAAGGGTTTGGACTCCTTTTCCTCCTGCCTGTACCGACAACACTGCTCGTTTACACACAACAGCCTTCTTGGAACTCTAAGCTGAAAATCCCAGCTGCTGGATGATGGAGACGAACATTTGGGCAAGATCCTGGGGGCGGAATGACTTTTTGAGCACTGCATTCTCCAAACGCCTGAACTTAGTATTATTTCAAAGAAGTCAAGTGCTGTCTGATTAAGTCACTGATAATGATATCTTTCAAACAAAGCTGAAAGCAAAAGTCAAGCTTACAAGAACAGCGATCCTCTCATTATTAATCTCGTACGTGGCACAGCTTTTACCGGCTTCTTGATGGGCGAACTTGTAAGATGAAAACTGTCATATGTCCGAATCTAAGCGTGACAACTCTTACGTTTCGGGGTCTAAGGGGAGACATCGTAACGATTGACCCCAATCTTCTTCAAAATTCTGTTGGGCTTTTCTTTGCCCATTATATTTCTATATACACATTTAGGAACAATTTGTTAAGTCAAGAAAGGATAGTTAGAATACGTTAGAGTTTTAAATGAACTTGGTGCAGAACTGTCACCTTCTACGTAAATTTGAAGAAGAACTGACATATTTCCCTTACTGAGTCTACCACATACCAAAGACTGATCTATCTCAATTGATTTAGATGCTATTTTATGTTGGTCCTAAACTTTTGTTTTACATAGAGTTCTTGCTTATTTTTTATTCCATGTGTTTCTAAGAATTTATAGATTTATTTCCATTGGGATTGGAATTTTTGAACAAACAACAGTCACATTTGGGACCTGGTGTAAATGAATGCTATTCATATATGTACACTGATCTTTTACTGAGAATACTTTTAAAATTATTTTGTCGTATTTATGAATCTGTGTAAAAAAATACATAATTGGTAACATCTGTCAATATTAGCTGTTCCTCTCACTTCTCTTGTAATTTGTGCACTGGTAACACTTCCAATTCCATGATGAATAGAATTGTCACAAAGGGCATATTGTCTTGTTATTGATTTATAGGGAATAATCATAATATATCAGCATTAAAGTAAAGCTTTCCTGTAATATTGTGTTAGATTCATTTTATCAAGAAGGTCCCTTTCCCTTCCTAGTTTCAAAGGCTCATTTTATCACGCCATTTTGAAGTTTACCAGCTAATTCTTGAATCTCAAGAAAAGCAATTATCAGACCTCCTGATAAACAGAATGATCAGGACAGGCAGTGAGAGCCGTGATTAATGCAAATGTATTTAGCAAGATGTACCAGCAGCTTCTACTAGCTTTGCTTTGGCACATCAACATGGGTCTGTGTGTTTCTAGAAAGCATTGCTTCGTGGAAAAGAGTAAACTATGCAATTACCAGAGTAAGGAAGATGTTTCAGGACATACCAAGGAAGGATAACCTTCCACGCTTCCTCCTGGACACTCAAGTAACATTAATTCCTGTATGTCAAGGTGCAGGGACATTTTCTCACATGAGGAGTCTTGCTTCTAACTGTAGTTATGTTTGAGTTGTATTTACTCACGGGACTTTACTGAGCAACGGTCTCTGAATTTCAGAGTCGATTCTGTACAACACACTTGACCACAATTCAGAACTTTTTAGCAATACAACCTGAATTCAGTTATATCTTCATATGAATAAGTTTACAATTTATATTCTGATTTAAAAAATAATAGGACAGAAGAACAAATTTATATTCCTAATTGGAAAGGTCACTGCACATTTCAGCACAGATGGAATTGTAATTATTTTTGAAATTATTACAACAACTAATTTTCTCTTCAAAAATCTAATTATTTTTTTTAATCCAAAATAGCATATTAGAGTCACTGTCGTACGGCTTATATTTTTCCTTGTTAAGGATGATTTTTACTTGATCCTAAGGATGTTGGAGGCTGGGGTGTTTCTGATACACATTTATCTTATGTTGATACACACTTACATTTAGTTTCCAACTTATGCAACTAACTGTATTTTCATCTTATGTTTCTATCACAGTCTACGGTATCTGTTTAAGTCAGGAGATATAAATATATCTATTATATTATTATAATTATTATATACTATTCTTTTTTATATAATATGTGTATTTTTTTCTTATCTGATTTCTTTTCCTTTTGGCTATGACTAAAATCTGGTGTCTCTTATTATAACCTGTTTGGAAGCAGAAGTCCTTACTCTGCCATTTTAATAATGCACATTCTTTACACATATTTATCATAATAAAAAATGTTATTAGGGGGGCGCCTGGGTGGCACAGTGGTTAAGCGTCTGCCTTCGGCTCAGGGCGTGATCCCGGAGTTACGGGATCGAGCCCCACATCAGGCTCCTCCGCTAGGAGCCTGCTTCTTCCTCTCCCACTCCCCCTGCTTGTGTTCCCTCTCTTGCTGGCTGTCTCTATCTCTGTCAAATAAATAAATAAATAAATAATCTTAAAAAAAAAAGTTATTAGGAGCAATGAGGAAAGGTTTAATCCTCTGGAACTGACCATCAGAAACATTCTATATTCTTGACATTTCGTCTCTATCCAGAGAGAAATCTAGCGCTCAACATCACTGAGAGATTTCAGCTTCACCTACAAATGTGTCTTCTCCCCAAACTTTCCAGGACCCATGTCTGTTAGACTTTTCTTCATATTTCTGTTAGTGCAAATACAAGTTTTTTAAATAGCCCTTGCGGAGCTCAATACATGATGGCCTTATTTCAGGCAAAGGATGCTTGTTCTCCTGTGTAATACCGGAGTCCTACACACTGGCTAGCATGAACACTCTGTATGGATGATAGCAATGAAGGAGCCAGAAGGAATTTTTATTATGATCCAGTGCCATTAGGAAATACCCAAAGACTGTTCAGAGATGGGAATTGGATTTGAAATTTGTCGCGTTATCTTAATGAGTCTGGAGATAAGGCTGAGGATAGTGATAACACTCCACTTGGTGAGGCTGGGGACAAAATTTGCCCTTGGGTTGTCCCTATGATCTTTCTCATTAGAAAGTGCTTCTTTTTTGGCTGCTTGACTAAGGTACATTACAACACTTGCTTTTAGCTACCAAATTCCAAGAGCAGTATGTCCTTTCTTACATATTAAAACAGTTTTTGTTTACATATGGTGTATAGAGAATCAATCCATATGAGCTGAATCAATTAAACATCTAGGAAATATGATATGAGCAATAGTTAATTTAAAACAAATAACTTTCGGGGGCACCTGGCTGGCTCAGCCAGCAGAGCAAGCAACTCCTGATCTCAGGGCTGTGAGTTCAAGCCCCACGATGGGTGTGGAGCCTACTTAAAAATGTTTGCCACTGGGTATTGGATTTTCCTGTTCTTTTTTTTTTTTTAAGATATATTTATTTGATTTGAGAGAGATTTTGGATTTGAGAGAGATATTGGATTTTCCTGTTCTTTTTTTTTTTTTTTAAGATATATTTATTTGATTTGAGAGAGAGAGCATGAGCAAGGGAGCAGCAGAGGGAGAGGGAGAGAGAATCCTTGAGCAGACTCCCTGCTGAACACAGAGCCTAACTCAGGGCTCCATCCCACGACCCTGAGATGAGGACCTGAGCGGAAATCAAGAGTTGGACGCTTAACTGACTGAGCCACGCAGGTGCCCATTTCCTGCCATTTCTGTAAGCCTCTTGGGTGTTCATGAACCCCAGTGTTTTCTCAGGCAGCCATGATACTGCGTAAGTGTTGTTTGTAAGAGACAGGTGGAAAATAACCCCATTCTTTGCCTGCACTGGGCACTCACTGTTGCAGCTTTTTTCTGCCCCTCAACACACTGTCTCTGATAATAAAATACCCTCCAGACATTGAACTCCCAAGAGTCATCTCATTTCAGGAAACAAATATCTAGGCTCATGTCATAGTCAATCAGGAACTCAATTTATCTTTATATCAAGGTGGTCATCAAATACAATTTTTAATACTTTCTTTTCAGGGAGAAAGGGATCCAAGAAAGCTGAAGTCTCAGCCCGCAGACACTGTGATGTGTCCTTGACTCTCCCACCAAGCCCTAAATTTCGACCATCCATACCTCTATTTCACTCTGGCAAACATTTTTCTCTTTGGCTCACACTACTGTGTTTATTCACTGTAATTCTCATACTGGAGAAAATGGTTTGGGAGGAACATGTGCCATCATTCTGCCTTTTATGCTTTCTGCTGCACAGAGAATAGTAGCATATACTAAATGTTCAAAATGATGACGTTGAAATATTGCCCAGAGCATTCCCTAATGAAGACCTCCGTCCATGCACACACACAGAGAATGTTTTGGTACCACGGGAATTTTAAGTGGTAATAGGTTCATATAAATTATGCAATCAGATATCAGTGTATAACATTATCACCCTACTTGTGAAATTGACTGAAGAAAAACAGAGCTAAGTCCTGTGGAAATGGAGAGAATTTTCTCAATTATTTTAGGTGCAAATGCTATCATAACATGAGATCGATGACTAAGAAAAACATGTGTGAATTCCATTTCACATGTCTTCACGATAACTATTATAAATAAAAAAGTTGTGGACGCCAATTCTGGGAAGTCCACTATAATTCATCTTGTCTAGGCATAAGGTCTGTCAGTTTCCCATCAATAATCCCAGATACAATCAATCAAAACTCAAATTATTGGATCAATATACAAAAGTATCTTATATAATCATTTACGTTCGTGATTGCCAAATAGCCTCACTGGTAATTAAGGAGAAGCAATTGACATGATTGATTTATATGGGAAAAAATCAGAATGCTTTATGGTCTTCTGCAAATTTACATTTGAAGCAAATAGACGATTAGCTCCAATTTTATTCATCTTTTGAAAACTATAAAAATAATACTTGAAAATATGAGGCAACAGGATTCCACCTGCTAGCTAACCCTGAAATAGTAGATATATTGGTTAAACGTAGACCAAGCTTTTAGTCATTTCTAATTTTTCCAGCAACAATAAATATCCCTTGTTGGGATTTTTCTTTCTGTGTGATTTGCAGAATTTAGAACTTAAATGGCCATGTGTTCAGTGAGAACAGACTTATAATGTGATTGGTATCAATGCCTCGTTTGCTAATGTTATATGCATCCCCAATGCATGGTAATGGGTTTATGAAGGGCATACCTTCTATCATTTCACTGGGACATGCCTTTAAAAGCAGAGCTGCAAATCAGGGGGTTTGATGGAGAGTTGATCTTACTTTGTATGGAATTCATAAGGAGTACCTGGCTAATGCAACACGTAAATTAGAGAGGAGTGAGCAGATCTGTAAATCACTAGGTCCTTACGAGAGATTACATGTTACAAACTGCAAATTATGTTCACTTCAGCTTTTAGTAAAAAAATGCTGTTAACTCCTGGCAGGGGGTATTTCCTTTTGCAATTATCTTGAAGTAGGTGCCAGCTTTCTCCTGACAATGTCCAATTTTCAGGGAATTTACAGCCGTTCCTTTGACATCCTCTACAGTTCATTAAACAATCTCGTGCTATGTGATTTACCTCATTCGGACGGCTCTGCTATTCAGATTCTATTAGGAAGAAATAGGACACCGTGTTTAAAAAACCCTCAAACACAGTCATCAATATCTGAGCCGCAGTTAATGTTACTTCAAGCCTTTGCTTCAGGAGTGAGTAGTATAATCTTTGGGTAACATCGTATGGAAGCTCCAACATGCTCCTTACTTACTAGGCTTTCAGTTAAAACCACACGCTTGGGCTTTCTATAAATATTTGGATATGTCCAGAGAGTAAAAATATGGATCAGCAAAGTACTCACTTTGTGCAACAGATGTTGACATGTTAAGATGAGCTATTAGACTGGTAAATATATTTATGATAGCTTCCATAAAACATCTCAGAGTGTGGGTATAAGAATTGTGATTTTTAAAATATTCATGCAACTGTAACAAACACCGTGTCTATTGAAGGAAAAATGGTTTATTTTGTGCATGAGCATAAGGATTCTATGGGGTTCTTTTACTGGCTTTGAACAAAAGCCAGTCTTGAAATAAATGAATGGTTACCCTTCAGTACTGATATGTCTTAAACAGATAAAATAATGCATGGGTTATAAAAGGAAGGGACTGTCTAAAACCCAGCATTTTGAAGAGTTTGGGAAGGAAGAAGTTAGGATACGTACCAAAAGGGAAAATGTTCAGCATGAGTGTCTTATTGGCAAGGACAATTATCTGCATTTTTGTTTAGAAGTGTGAAGAAAGAGGCAGTGCCATTTAAGAAAATGGAAAGGCATAATGCCGTTATAAACCATTCAATTCAGGAAAAAATGGTATCATCAAGAAAAAAGAGAGAGGACACAAATAAATAAAATCAGAAATGAAAGAGAAGTAATAACTCACACCATAGAAATACAGAGGACTGTACAAGAATACTACAAAAAATTAAATGCCAAAAATTGGGCAACCTAGAATAAAAATGAGTGAATTTCTGGAAACAATCTTCCAAAACTGAATCAGAGAAACATAGAAAATCTGAACAGACTGTTAGTAGTAACAAAATTGAATCAAAAACTCCCAACAAGGGGCACCAGGGTGGCTCAGTTGGTTGAGCGTCTGACTCTTAGTTTAGGCTCAGGACATGATTTCAGGGTCGTGAGAGCCCCGTATCAGGCTCCATGCTTAGTGGGGAGTCTGCTTGGGATTCTCTCTCCCTCTCACTCTGCCCCTTTCCTCCTAAAAAAAACCCCAAAGCCAAAAAAATCCCAGCAAACAAAAGTCCAAGGTGAGACGGCTTAAGAGATGAATTCTACCAAACATTTAAAGAAGAGTTAATATGTATTCTCCTCAAGTTATTCAAAAAAAACAGAAGAGGAAGGAAAGCTTCCAAATTTATTCTACAAAACCAGCACTACCCCGATATCAAAACCAGAGAAAGACACCACACAGACAGAAAAGTATAGGCCAATATTCCTGATGAACATGGACGCAGAAATCCTCAACAAAATACTAGTAAACCAAATCTAACACTACATTAAAAAAAATATTCACCACAACCAAGTAGGATTTATTCCTGGGATGCAAGGGTGATTCAATATCTGCAAATCGATCAATGTGGTACAGCACATCAACAAAAGAAAGGATAAAAATCATACAATCATTTCAACAGATGCAGAAAAAGTATTTGATAAAATTCAAATCTGTTCATGATAAAAACTCTCAACAAAGTGGGTTGAGAAGGAACGTATTTCAACATAAAAAAAGTCATATTTGAAAAAACTGACAACAAACATTATCCTCCATGTGGAAAAGCACAGCATTTCCCCTAAGATCAGGAACAAGACAAGGATGTCCACTCTCATCACTTTTACGCAATGTAGTACCGGGAATCCTAGCCTCAGCCATCAGACAAGAAAAAAAAAAGGCATCCAAAAGGAAAAATGGATAAATACAGAATAGATGAGGTCAGAAAATATAAAGGCTCATGGAATTATAAAAGCATCAGAAATATAAAAGCATTAATAACATAAATGAGTTAAAAACCAGAATTTCTAATAAACATACTTAAAACCAAGTGATGAAACTAAAAATATAATAATAATAGGCAGGAAATAAAGTGTATGAATGATTAATAAAGAACTGATAAATATCTATATATGAAAGGACTCATCAGTTACATATGTTGAGCAAAAGAGTATTTTAATTATGGAATTAAATTTTAGTGTTTGGATTTCTAATCTTAACAAATCTAAGCAAAAGGAAAAGGTAAACAGCATTATGAGCAATAAAACCAGCATGCACGTGGATAAAGAAAGAAGGAAAATCTACATAAATCCTTATTTCACATCCCTAGAATATTTGCAGAAAAAGTATAAGTCTGTGATCACAAAAATATTCACAAATGCAAATGTGATGCACTTGCTTATATTTAATAATTTTTAATAATGCAACTAGAAAATCATCATAAAGGACTGCCAAAATAGTAACTGTTTACCACGTAAGAAACATTTCCCTAAATAATCTTTTGATCAAATTTCTTGCATTAAATTCAGCGGAAAGTTGAAAACAAAGATGTGGACCTCATATTAAATGCCAAAATACATGGTCGAATATGTCTAAGTACAGGTTATACAGCTGTAAATTTTATTAAAGGAAAATATTGAACATTGGATACAATGTATTCCCTTTAAAAATTACAATGGATCACATAATAAACAAACTGTGGGCAAGCAGTATTGTTTAAAGTAAAATTGGAATTTTCAAATAGAAAATAATAAATAGTAGCAAAAAGGTACAAGCATAAAAGCCAGTTCTTTGAAAAAAAACAGAGAAATAAGTTATATTTGTAACAGACTTAGGGATAAAGAGGGAAAGGGGACAGTGTGAAGTGTTAGGAATAAGAAAGGATTAGCATAGGTAAAGGAGAGTTCTGACCCACATACAGGCAAAAAATTATAACTTCCCATTACCCGAAAAGAGATTTGAAGTGTTATTATACTGACTTCCCTTATAAAGACTTGCAGAATCAGAAAATATCAAAGACGAATTCTTTTATTTTTTTTTAAGATTTTATTTATTTATTTGACAGAGAGAGAGCACAAGAGGCAGAGGAAGGGCAGAGGGAGACAGAGAGAGAGAGGCAGACTCCTGCCTGAGTATGGAGGCTGATATGGGACTCGATCCCAAGACCCTGAGATCATGACCTGAGCTAAAGGCAGAGGCTTAACCAACTGAGCCACCCAGGTGCCCTAAAGACAAATTCTGTATGATCCTTTAAATATACAAAAATAATCAAACAAAACAGATGATTTTAATTCTACTTAGAGAATTCCCTGATTCACTGAGTTAAATTATTACCAAATCTGATAATAATAAAAGAAGTAATTACAGATCAATAATTAATCTATATGTCTGAATACATTTTAATAAGTCCCACTCAACAATATGCTGACAAAACAATACATCTTGTCTAAGGAAAAGATATTATTAGAAATCAATGGTAGTTCATTTAAATACACTATGATATTAACAAAACTCTGGAGGAAAAACCCCATACCATTATAACAATAGAAACTGATAAAGAAATTGATCAAATTAAGGTAAAAT
Organism: Ursus americanus; assembly: GCF_024610735.1. Classification (NCBI taxonomy): domain Eukaryota; kingdom Metazoa; phylum Chordata; class Mammalia; order Carnivora; family Ursidae; genus Ursus; species Ursus americanus. The sequence continues at coordinate 119,986,878 of NC_142164.1, read as the reverse complement.
GTTAAAACTTTCTGGGGTGCCTGGGTGGCACAGTGGTTAAGCATCTGCCTTCGGCTCAGGGCGTGATCCCGGCGTTATGGGATCGAGCCCCACATCAGGCTCCTCCGCTATGAGCCTGCTTCTTTCTCTCCCACTCCTCCTGCTTGTGTTCCCTCTCGCTGGCTGTCTCTGTCTCTGTCGAATAAATAAAGCTTTAAAAAAAATGTTAAAACTTTCTATACAATTAAAATGAGAAGCTACACACTGGGAAAGGCTATAGGGCTATTTATAATGTAGAGATGTCCCTTATCATCATTATTGTTCAGTGTTGTTTCAGTGGCTCTGTGTGGTACTCTACAATAGGGAAAATGTCATAAATGTTAGAAAAATCAAAGGTAACACTATTTTTACTTATATATGGACGTATCAGTGTGTACGCATATTCCTGTGTCTAAATTAATCTATTAATGACTGAGAATAAATCAAATGCAAACGTTACAAGAAGTTGAATGGGAAAAGGCATTTATTTACACTGTTCATGGGATTATGGAGTGCTTTTCTTCCTTTTTATTTTTCTTTTTGAAATTGCTGTGATTACAGATAAGTGTCCTCCACACGTGAATACACATATACTTTAAATGCTTACTCATCTTTAAAAAAGGTAGCGGCAAAGGTGTTAATTCACTCATGATTTTGATTCTTCTGGAATAGGTCCATGAAAGCATTCCAGAGGAAACGTTCCTTAAAGTTCAAATGCAAAGGTAGTAGGATGTGAGGTGGGATTTTTTTCCTGTCGTTTGAAAACTGATGCAGAATTCTCAAATCCCCCCCTTTGCCAAGCTGACCAATGGAGAGATTGCTGGAAGGACCCCAGCATGTGTTTCATGAGAAAGCCAGCTTTCAGATACATTCACAATGCAAAGAAATGCAACCCCATTGTCCCATTGTCCCTTCTTCATCTTGGAGAATGGAAGAGGGGGGGAGTAGCAGGAGAGCAGAGCACAGGATGTGCACCTCTCGGGTGGAGATCTCACTGGCCCTGGAGCACGAGGACAAACGTTATACTCAGTAGGACAAGTGTTCATTCGCTAGGGTTGCCGTTACAAAGCACCAGGAAGTGGGGGAGACCTGAAAACAACAGAGGTATTATCTCTTGCATTTCTGGAGACCTGAAGTCTGAAATTGAGATGCTGGTAGGGTTGGTTCTTCCAAGAGAAGGTGCCTCATGTCCCTCTCTCTGCTCCTGGTGGTCATTGGCAATATCTGTTCTTCATTGGCTTATAGATGTATCACCACCATGTCTGTCCCAGCTTCACATGGTTGTCTTCCCTCTGTGTGTGTCTGTATGGCCATCTCTCTTCTTTTTTTTTTAAGATTTTATTTATTTATTTGACAGAGATAGAGACAGCCAGCGAGAGAGGGAACACAAGCAGGGGGAGTGGGAGAGGAAGAAGCAGGCTCATAGTGGAGGAGCCCGATGTGGGGCTCGATCCCGTAACGCCGGGATCACGCCCTGAGCCGAAGGCAGACGCTTAACCGCTGTGCCACCCAGGTGCCCCCATCTCTCTTCTTATAAGGACCCCAGCACTCAATGAGGGCTCATCCGATCCAGTATGAGCTCACGTTCGCTTGACGGCATCCGCCTGACCCTATTTCAAAATGAGGCCATATTCACAGGTTTGGAGGGTTGAGAGTCCTACACACCTTTTTAAGGAACAACTCAACCCACAGAACGTAACAGGAGAGTAAGCTGGGTTCAGACTCAACTTGATAATCGTTAAATTGGCCAGGAAGCAATGGGATTGATCTGACAAGCCTTCACGGGATGGCATGGATTATTATTCAAAGTGATCTAGGTGGGATGGAATTGGAGGGGAAAAAAATATGATTCATCTTTGTGCCTGCAACGTTGGGACTTTTCAACAAACTGGTCAATCTACTGATTTCTGGGCGTTATGTTCATTTACAAATTCTTTCCTTTCTAGGTTCAAATAGGAAGAGTTCCTGAAACTCGATGATTTTGACTAGTGAGTACTATCAGATATTATGGAAAGAGAGAGCTTCTTTCCCATTCTTCCATGATGGAAACCAGTGTAGTTTGGGTCATTTCCCCTACAGTCCAGGCTTCTGGGCTGAGAGGGGATAAGGGATAAGAATAGATAATCTTCTCAGGTGTCCACATATTTTATTTACCCTACCCTACTATACTCCCTCTAGTCTTGCATAGCGTAAGATGTGGTTGCTGCAGAATTTGGTGTTCTGGAATGATATTTGGATTTGCCTAATTAGCACAAACATTTCACTTTTCTGCACATGCATGAGAACCTAAGATTGAATGTTATTTCGATTTGACTAATTAGCACAAACATTTCACGTTTCTGCACATGCACGAGAACCTAACTAAAATTTAATGTTAGGAAATCAAAATGCATAAATGCACTCCTCAGTCAGACCTGATGTGTTAATTTTGAAATCTTTACACGTGAAAAATATATACACATACTAGCAATCCAAATTTATTTTTTAGAGTTGCCATGCAAGCAGCTGTTTATACAAACACATTTATTCTTTCTTCTTCCCCTTGGGTTTTCAACTGTACCATGTGGAATAATAATTTATTCACCTTTTAAACATGAGTGTGTGTGGATGGGCACACTTTTATCTGCAATGACCTTTGGGTAGCTTCGTGGAAAGTACACATATTGGAAGGAAATACTGTCATATGATGGATCTAGCAAAACTAGAGATGCCAACCTTCAAGCCAATGACTACCCACTTCCAAAGGGGACAAAAATTGGACAAGGGTAACTGATAGGCTACTCCAAAGTGTGCATCTTTGATGGAAGGATTACTTTGAGCTGAAGACAACTGAGAGCAAGGCACAAGAGAAAAGCTCCCTGAACTTCTGCTATTTGTCTAAAAGTAGGAGATAGATTTGCAAAGGTGCCCCCACTCCCATCTCTATGTGCAAGGACAAAGGTGAAACCCTGGAGAGGGCTTTAGACCCCATTGGCCAGAAGTGGCACCAGAGGAAAGCACATGAACATTATTAACTAGACCTTGTCTACCATCTGTCTCTCTTCCCACAGCCTGCCGCCCTTGGGAGCCCCCACATGCTTCCTGTGCTCTGCTATGTCTACACAGGTTTATGGTTCTTTGTCAAAGATTCTATATAAACTGGCCAGGTTCCCATCCAATTGGGTGCATTCATTACGACGCTGGACTGAGTTAAAGATTTTTAAATAAGTATACCCCTCAGGTAATTCTACAGAGAATATCTGCAAATGGTTGTACACAGAAATTTTTAAAAACACTCATTTTTAGAAAGGATTTTACTTATTTGACAGAGGAGAGAGCACAAGCAGTGGGAGCTGCAGAGAGAGGGAGAAGCAGGCTCCCAGGGAGCCTGACATGGGACTCGATCCCAGGACTCCGGGATCATGACCTGAGCTGAAGGCAGACACATAACTGACTGAGCCACCCAGGCGCCCCCTTTAAAAATGTTAACTTTTAAGTAACTTTAGTACCTCGATATAATGGAAATAAGTGAAAACCCTGTCACTTAACTTATAAAATGAATGGATATTTATTTTATCTTGAGTCATGTGATTATCAAATGAATGCTTTTAAGAACATTTTAATTGGTAAGCATCAGAGATCTGACAAGGAAACTCAAAATTCAGTTGCTGGTCTCTCATGGTTCTAATCGGGAAGTGTTCAAAGCAACTCAAACTAATAAAAATGCACATTACTTACTCGGGGCTTTCCTCAACCAGCCATTTCCTGATAGCCTTTATTATTCTTTTTAATACCATTACTTGGCTGTGACATTAACGTACCATAAGAGTCATGGTAAAAGGCTCTATCTACTCGCTTTGAGAGGATACAACGTAAGAGGGTAAATTTATGTTTCTTCCCTTAGAATCATGAAGTTCCTTTCTTTGTATTCAAACTAAAGACAAGGACAGCTGTGACTTAGGGCACGAATCAGTGAAAAAATATTCACTGGAACTACATGGAACTGTTTGTCGTTGATCATGTCTGTGGATGGGTGGATGGAAAACCCTTTGGCCAACTTACATTACTCAGGTTCTCAAGAGAAAATTCTGGTTTATGACAACCAATTAACAAAGCAATCGCAGTTGCAGACTGTGTTGGTGCAGACCAGCCTAATTTGATAGCTTTTCATCAGTGACACAAGCCGACCCCGTTTCCAGGATGCATTTACACTGGACAGAGGAACATGAAAGGAGCCCTCCAGGAAATGGTCTGTTTCACCAACAAAAGCGAAAATATTCCACAAAAACCAGCAGGAGGCACTCCTGAATTTTGTGCAGGTGTCACACAAAATAAGGATCGGTCCATCAATCTGTAAGATGATGTTTCCGCTCTTTGCTCTGACCGCTGTTTTCCACAGTTAGACATCTTTAAATAAATGATATAAAGTCTACCTACTGTGTGTCCAAAGAAATTAATGTCACCATCTTAAGTGACCTGAACTCTTATATGTTGATTGTCTCAGTCTGAGTGAGGGAAGGAAAGCAAGAAAATAAATAAAACACCCGTGAACAATAAGGCAGTCACTACTGTCCCATGAACAGCAAATATCTTAAATGGGAAACATTAAAACTAATTTTAATTAAAAGAACAGAAGAGAAGAAGATGCCTACTGTCAGCACTATGATTTGACACGCCTTTTGAGATTTTAGCAGATAGAGTAAAACAAGGAGAAACCTGTGGTGTGAACCCTGCCAAGGAGGAGATAGTTATTTTTTATTTCCTGGTCACACGATCATCTACACGGAAAATTCAGAGTAACTCCATCAATAAAATAAATACTAGAATTGATATCAGAAGTAGGAAAACTAGCTGGGTACAAGTAATCATCTTCTAAAAATCATGCATTTCTAGCCCTGCAATTAAAGTGAAAATTGAAAAATAGTAATGACTTACTGCAAGAAAATAGCAAGCCTTATTAAGAGTTATGAATAGAATATGTGAAAAGATAATTTTTGATGGAAAAAGTAAAGCTGAATATTGTGTGTGAATGACTCCATCCAATTCCAATCCATGCACATTCCTGCTATATGGGATAACTGAACGTAAAATGCATTGGAACAATAAATCTATACAAATAGCCAAAATGTGGAAAGAGAGTAATTGACAGTACTGTGTGGGACACAAGGTATGCCAGTTATGAAAACATACATCATGGTCACCATACAGAGATCAATACAGGATGAAGAGAGGTGTTTTCCTAGACTACAGGATGGAAATAAGACCTCAGCGTGGAGCTCTTCATCTTTCAGATCTTCGTGGAAATGTATCTGCTTCTCCTTGTTAGGTCTGCTCCCTCGTATACCGTGAGTACGTCGTACACACAGAGACCCCACTGGGCACGACAGGGAGCGCAGTGGTCAATAGGTCACAGTTCATCTTGCTCTGGGCAAGATGCCCACACCTAGTTCAGGGCTCCGAAGGCACAGCCTGACTGTAGTCTTCCTTTGCCCTTGGGCTGAGCGCTCTGAAGCAGCTAAAAACCCATGCGACTCTAGCTGTGGACCCTTGTTGTACTTAGCCTTCAAGACATGAGTCATTATTCTGTCTTTCAAATGATTCCTCTTACTGGAAGAACAGGTTCCATAAGAAAGATGAATACGTCTGTTCTATTCACTTTGGATTCCCAGTGGCTGGGACAAACATGGTGTGGCTTTTGTTTTCTGAGTTTAAAAGATAAAAAGATGCACTCATCACAAAATAATGCCCATAATGGTTCAAGTTTCAGATATGACTATGGACCTCTGACCTCTTTGGCCTCCCAACCTAAACCTTCTGCCCGCTTTATGGACTTCCCCAAGTCTGTGATGATTTCAGATAGAATCCAGCCAACACCCCAGACTCTCTTGGACATGAGCTGTAGACAAGGTGATGTGGCTGATGATCGAGTGGACGTCCCCGTGGTTTGAGAAGTGAGTGACTTGGTGGCAGGGAAACTGGACTCTGGCTCTTCTTGGGAAGGCGTTCAGTTGTCCCACTGTGGCTTGGTACCCCTGTGGTGTTCAGTGAGAAGGCTGGTTGATGCTGTAGAAGCTCCCACTGGCTGATTAGATTTTGTTCCAACCACCTAAGCCTTCAAAATCAGGCTCCCTTGAGAGTCTCTGAACTTCCTACCAAGAAAATCCTTCTCAGCCTAAGCCAGTTGGTGTGAATTCCACTCGTGACACCAAAAGAGGGCAGCATGCACTTGCATAGCTGCCATAAGAAAGTGTGGTGGATGGAGTGACTTAAACCACAATTTACTTTCTTACACCTAGGAGGACAGAAGTCAGAGAGGAGGGTGTGCTCGCAGGGCCATGCTCTTTCTAAAGGCTCTGATAGATGCTCTATGCGGGTCTCTCTCCTAGCTTCTGGTCATTCCTTAGTTTTCAGTGGCATATTTCCAATTGCCATGTGTTCCTTCTTTGTGCACGCTTCTGGGTCCAAATTTCCCCTTTTAAGAGGGACACTGGTCATGCGGGATTAAGGTTCCACCCTACTGCAGGATGACCTCGTCTTCACTTACCTTCCTATATCTGCAATGACTCTATTCATCCTGAGCGACTAAGGGTTGCTGCTTCAATATATGCATTTGGGAGGGACAAAATTCAACACGTACAAAGAATGATGGATGCAAATATCATGAAGGCATGTGATGACTGGTGTGGAGAAGACAGTTTCTAGGAGTTCTGGCTCCTCCGGCCATAGCTCTTATCTTAGATAATGAGGTGTGCCTTCTTTTGCAGGACTGTCCACTGGCTTTCAATTCCACTATGGTCTAAGTGTCCACTCAACCCACAAGCAATGCATACTCTCCTACGCGGTAGTTAGAGACACAAACTTCACATCACAGGACCTACACAGTGTTCTTCTAGCATAAGATCCTTCTAAAGAAACTTGCTATCACAGGGCCATTGTGAAGACATCCAAATGCCCGTAAATCAATGAACTCCTGAAGTGGATTTTCAAGAGTAATCTCCAAAGACGATTTCTCTAGGCGGAATTATGACACTCAGGGTCTATTGTTCTTGCCTTTTTGCGGTTTGTAGAGTGGCGTCATGCAAATTGGGATAGTCACAGAGTGGCTGAGTAAATGCATTTTGCAGTGTCCTAGATTCCGGCTGCAATGCCCTCCTTTGGATCAAATCTCCAGTTATCGACCCTCGTTGTGACTTCCAAATATAATGCATTATTAAATGAGCTACCTAGCTGTCCTTCTAATGAACAAACAGGGCAGCAAAATGAAGCTCATTTAAAATATATTACCTATGGCTCCAATGACCAATACAAACACTTGGGCTTTCCAAACGGCCATGTGCATTTCAATCTGTAACACAAATTAGCCCCGTGCTGCCACCGTGCATGTCACCAGTCCTGTCTCCAACGAGATCAGTGTTTTCAGAGTAACTAATACGCTTCATTAGTTTCTGTGCAACGAGGGGGCGTAAAGTTGGAACATGAGATTTGTTAAAGGTCCCTAAATGAAGCCCAAGAAGAGATAGAAAACCGGGAAAATGAAGTGATTATGTGGGGAATCTTTTAATTTCTATCGCCAGGAGCTAAAGGTGGCTATGAACACATTAAGGAGCTAAGACCCAAATGAGTGTTTCAGGATTTCTCCAGCGTGGGCTAATAGAAAGTTTATAGCAGCCTTACAGTACCATATATATTTATATACATATATTTTTGGCTTCCCTTACTTTGCTCCATTTGCTATTGTTACACTGTTGGCCTCTTCCTGCTCCTTTAAAAATGCTTCATTATTATGAACACAGAAATGCCACAGGCCAGGGCATCGGAAGAGCATGTATTTAAAACTGGATTGCACGATGTTTCGGCATTTCCATGCTGGTTGAAGTAATGAACATGCTGGCAACAGCCTTCAAGACCATGTGGATACGTAGGCATACTGGCTGTGGTCTAGGCTGGTTATCACTGAGCAAAGGCTGCGGGACATAAGGGAGACATGGTGCCATTCTTGTAGAAGACTGCGATTTTTTTTTCCTGTTTTTTATTGGAATGGTCTAATCCCAAGTTTCTAAAGCACCTGCTTTATCTTCATGGAAACGATGTGATCTTTTTCAGTCATCTGTCTAATTATATGATGGAGTTTTGCCCCTATTTATGAACATTTTGGCCACATTATAAACACTATGCTCATACACTTTTCGAGTTCTGTAACTCTGGTCAATGCACAAATGATTTTTTTTCTTTTTGTTTTTTAATGCACAGATGATTTTTAATACTTTCTGGTAATTCTCTGAAATCACTGACATTCTTTGACCATCATATATGCAATATATCACTAAACATTTATATGTACTGTTGAGAAGAAATGTATTAACTCCCCATCTGTGCTCTTCTCACAGTTAGGACATAGAGATGGTTGTATTCAATAACTAATTATTCGTGCTTGGGATTGTGACCGTATCGAGAAATACACGTTTTTTAATGCCTTCATATTTATAAAAATAGCACATTATATAAGTTATTTATAAAAATCAATATACTCTTTGCTATTAGGTCAAAGTAACCCATAAAAAAACACCATGAAACATGTTTCATATTCAAAATAAACACACATAAAAATGTGTGGGTCGGACAAATGTAGCTACACTTGTGGTGAGCACAGCATAGGACAGAGATCTTGAATCACTATGTTCTACACCTGAAACCAATGTAACAGTTTGTCAGCTGTACTCAAACAAAAAAAATTAATCTGCTGATATAGTATATTTAGGATGGCTTTCGGGTTGATACAGTTGTTTTTAAAATTTTAAGATGGTGACAGATGGTACCTACACTTATTGTGGTGGGCATTTTGTAATGTATATAATATATACAATAATATAGTATAATAATATACTATAATATAATTATATGATATATATTATTTAATATATATTATATATTAATTATATAATATATATATATTATATATAATTATATATTATAAATTGTATGTATATATAATTATATATTATATATATAAATTGTATGTATATATAATTATATGTAAAATATAATTATATGTTATATATATAAATTGTATGTATATATAATTATATTATATATATAAATTGTATGTATATATAATTATATATATTATATATATAAATTGTATGTATATATAATTATATATATTATATATATAAATTGTATGTATATATAATTATATATATTATATATATATAAATTGTATGTATATATAATATATATATAAGTAACTGGGAAGTAACTATGTGTGATGGAGAAACTCAAGGCTGGCCCACATCACCCCACCTCTTGGTGGATCTACCCGTATGGAATGCTCTCCCCTTGAGCATGAATCAGACCTCTGACTTGCTCTAACCAGTAGAATATGACAAATATAGTCCAAGCCTGTCCTTGATTAGGTTGTCTTCTATGGCAACTGTGATGGGATATGACTTTTATGATGGTTTTCCTCACTTAAGACTTGATATTATTGTCACGATTATGATGGAATCCTCTGTTTTCCCCTTTCTGAGTTTGAAGAGGCAAGCTCCTGTATTGTGAGAAGGACTCTGGGAAGATCATGTGGCCACAAGGTGCTGTGCATGGCCTCTAGGACCTTGGAGTGGCCTTGATCCTACAGTCAGCAAGGAGCTGGGGCTCTTAGTCCAACACCCACAAGCAAATGAATTCTGACAACAACCTGAGTGGGCCTGGACCTAGATCTGCCCCACACAAGCTTTCACATGAGAATGCAGCCCTGGCTCAGGCCGTGATCGTGACCTTATAGAGAGCTCAGCCACCCAGTGTCTACACTCCTGACCTGGAGAGGCTGTGACCTGATAAATGGTTGTTGGTTTGAGCTGCCGAATGTGGGATGAACTCTAATGCAAATTAAAAAAACACACTTTGGGGGGCTCAGTCGGTGAAGCGTCTGCCTTTGGCTCAGGTCATGATCCCAGGGTCCTGGGATCGAGCCCTGCATCTGGCTCCCTGATCGGGGGACAGTCTGCTTCTCCCTTTCCTTCTGGCTCGTGCTCTCTCTTTCACTATCTCTGTCTCTCTCAAAATAAATAAATAAAATATTTTTCAAAAAATGATGCCAGTGGCGTGTGAGGGAATCAATGCAAGCTGACCTTGCATTTTATGAATTTGATGCCATTACATTATTTGATCTTTCTATACTCTGTTTTGAATGTGCTTTCCTGGTTTTGGGTGGGAGAGGGTTAACACTATGGTAAGACATGTTTTTGAAGATGACGTCAACAGTTCTCCAGAATCATGCTAATGTTATACTTAGTTACTGACAACACCACACTATTCAAATTGCTAAATATTTTTTTCTGCATGGAAGTTGCTTTTTTATCTATTTATTCTTCAAGTTCACATTTTTGACGGTATTACCGCCTCTTGATATCTTTTCTCATAAATCTTAGAACAGTGTTTCAATTTCCACAAAAATATGTATATTTTCTTAGTGATGATACCGAATTTGGTTTAAGAAGATCTATCATTTTTAATAGTATTGAGTTTCCATATCTACATATACTCATACTTTTCCATTTTTAACAAATTTTAAACTATTTATTTTGAGCTTTCTCCCCAAAGATCTTGTACATTTGGCGTCTCATATTAGTGGATTAAGAAAATACTTCAAACACATATTTTTTTAATTTACACTTAGCTATGTATGTTAAGGGAAACTTGCTTGATTTCAAATCGGGACATAAAATATTTCATCCTCTCTGTATACTTGCACGTGTTTTTGCTATTTAACTTTTTCCTCAGACATATGCTTCATGCATTCACTCTTATTGGCAGACATAGACCTAAGGCTGCTCTGTTAATGTGGTTTTTATTCAATTATATGAATAAACTATAATTTACTTACCCATTGCTCTATACATTCAGGTGTTTATTCAGCCTGCTTACAGTGCTTCACTGTTTAAAGCCAGAAGGAAATGAGCAACTTTGCTGTTGGAGAGTGGATGTGAACCTGGAAATTGGATTTCTGGGTGGAGACTATATAGTAGGTTGGTTAAAGGCATGCGTGTGCTGCTGGCTGGAATGGCTGTAGGTCCCGGAAGAGCACAGCAGGTGCACTAGGAGGGCCAGCTTTCCACGTGTGCACGCACATACACATAAATGGTAATGTGACTACGACTTCCTTCTTGGTGAATTAACTATGAATACAGTGAGTGTCCTCCTGATTTCTAGACTAGATGCATAAGGAGAAAGGGTCAACTATTTCAATTTCAGGGATATTTTCAGTTACTTGATTTCATTAGTATCCACCACCTGTCACATGTTTTATTTAATCAAACTAGCCTCTAAGCTCTTTTAGGCTATATATTTCCCTTCCTTTTTGTCACAATGAATAGCACGGTACTTTCCATCTGAAATGCCCCATACCCATGCTGTGTATTATAACATTTTTCTTCATCATGCTTTTCTCATTATAATAGTGAAAGAGGGGATTAACTCTATTTTTTCCTATTATTACCATGCAGTGCACAGTTTTTATCATCTTATGAGTTACAAATTTTCTTTCTACATTTTCACCTGTTTTATAGAGAAAGGGAAAATCAAATATTTCTCCAATAGCAATGGAAATTCGGAAGGTTTTATTTTTAATATGTCTTCCATTCTTTCTCAAGCATCAGTCCAGACTTCAACAAAATGAATCATTTCGGCATTTCAGAGAAAATTTTCAAAGAAACCAACTGCGATGCTGCCAAATGGATCAACGGCTCTTATTTTCAGGCGTGGACTTTGGGGGAAAAAAAATCTTTGTAATAAATAGATAGCTCAACAGCCTTTTAAATCATTAATCTCCCTGTCCGCTTTCAAGAAATACAAGACGTATGAGCAGTCGCCAATGTGTCATGGGATACGCTCTCCACTTTGCACGTGCGTTTGTCGCTTCTCGTCTTGGCTGACAGCGCACACCTCACCATTGTTCAGTGTCAGAATCTGCGCACAGCAGCCACCACACCTGCAGCAGCTGGAGAGCACATGAGAAAACTTCTTACTGTTAACTACCATGGCACCTTTCCCATGAATCCAGTCCTAGGACCTTGAGCATGAAAAGCAACCTTGTTTTCCTGCTTCCATGGGGTGCTTAGCTGTGTCCCATGCCACTCCACAGGTGGGATGTTTTGGTCTCTGTTACTCAAGAGCACTAGAACTTGAAGCTGACTTTGTGGAAAAAGGACTCCCCAGGGGCCCCTAGGTGGCTCCGTTTATTAAGCACCGGAGTCTTGGTTTTGGCTTAGGTCATGATCTGGCCATGATAGGATTGAGAGCCACGTGGGGCGCCATGCTCGTGCAGAGTCTGCTTGAGATTCTCTCCCTCTCCTCCTCCTGCTCTAAAATAAATTTTATCTATATATTTATATATAAATAAATATATTTATTAAAAATTGTTATTTATTTATTTGAGAGAGAAAGACAGAACAAGTGGGGGGCAGGGGCAAAGGGAGAGGGAGAAGCAGATTCCCCGCTGAGCAGAGAGCCTGATCTGGGGCTCGATCCCAGGACCCTGAGATCACGACCTGAGCCGGAGGCATACGCTTAACTGAGTGAGCCACCCAGGTGCCCTAAAATAAATAAAATCTTAAAAAAAAAAAAAAGGAAGAAAGAAAAGAAAAAGACTTCCCAGAGCCCTTCATACTGCAGCTGAGTGCGACACCCTTCTGCATCTAGTCCCGGGGACATTTACTTTGGGATTTATTTAAGTTACACCTTTAATTTTTTTTTTTTTTTACATGTCTTATCTGTCAGCACTCCAAAATGGAAATGTGATTATCATTTAATGAAGTACCAGAGGAAATGAATCCGTTTCAATTAAACTGTTTTCTTCATGAGATATAAACATTATATATCCCTACATCATTCCATTTTGCATTAGCTGCATCAAAAACTAAAAAAAAGAAAACACAAACCAAAACTGTATTTCATAATAGAAATTATTGCGGTGAAACAATATTCTTTTCTTATTTTATTTTTTTTAAGATTTTATTTATTTATTTATTTGACAGAGAGAGACAGCCAGTGAGAGAGGGAACACAAGCAGGGGGAGTGGGAGAGGAAGAAGCAGGCTCACAGCGGAGGAGCCTGATGTGGGGCTCGATCCCAGAACGCCGGGATCACGCCCTGAGCCGAAGGCAGATGCTTAACGACTGCGCCACCCAGGCGCCCCTCTTTTCTTTTTTAAAGTAGGCTCCATACCCAGTGTGGAGCCCAATGTGGGGATTGAACTCATGACCCTGAGATCTAGACCTGAGCTGAGATCAAGAGTGAGACACTTAACTGACAGCCACCTAAGTACCCTGAAAGAATATTCTTTATTCTAGACTTGTTTTATTCTGATGTTGTTATTTGTGCTTTTTTAGAGCGCGGCCAATTGTATAAACCAGATCCCTCTGGATCTCTCTATAGAAAATAAATATGCTTACTCTACATGTATTATATAGTATATATTCTCTGTCTAGAGAGAAAAAGGTTTCCATGTATTTATAGTATAGATGCACCTACAAATGTAAATATAAATGCACATGTGTGTACATAAATATATATGCATATAATGGATATAATATATGCATATACCTTATGCATATAATGCACATAATAGATATAATATATAATATATATAATATATATAATATATAATATATACCTTATGCATATTGTCTATATATAAGGTCGATGTAAATGTATATAAGTATACATACACCTGTGTATGTTTTCATATGTGTGTTTAGGAAAAATGGATGTGTGTATATGACTTGCTAGAGCTTTCGTTAAATTCAGTATTAGATGACATTCCTTTTCCAATAATGGTTTTTGATGGTTCAAATAGCTGATCAATCATCAGGGTCTCTTACTAATAACGACCCATTCCCAGGTGATTTTTTTCACTCTTGTTTTGCTGATTCCCTTCATACTTATCGACCCAAACCCTCTGCAACGGCTGCGAATTCCCAGGACAGAGTGATCACATCCCCAACACGCGAATAACGACTAGCATTGCCCCACATGTGGCTTCTTCATAGTGGGTTAGCAGGTATACTTAGTACTAAGCATGGTGATTCTGCCTCGTGACACGTTTCGGCTGAAACAAAGAAAGCAGAAGATGGAGACGCGATGGGATTTACCACTGAAGCACACAGACAGCACTCACATGAGTTGGACATACTAATATGTTTTCTTCCCCCCCCCCCCCCACTGAATTAGTCAGCTGAACGTATTTGCTCAATGACTGTTCATAGGCCACTTTTCCGTATCTCTTAAAGACTTAGAAAGTAACAGTCATATTTTTTCTGCAAATGAAATGGAAATTGGCTCCTTTTAAAAAATTAGAGAAAAATCTCTTTTAAATATTTGATTGCATTGCTACAACTGTAATACTCTCTCCCGCTCAATTTACAACAGAACAAGTCAATATAATTCTAGGATCGCTATAAACGCTTCGAAGCATGTCCCTCATGCAATAAAGACGCAGCATTTTCATGGCGATGCTTTTATAATTGGGAGAGATGAAAGCAACGCAAATGCATTGAATATTTTGTTGTTGGTGGTGTTTTGTGATAAAATTTTAGGGTTATCCATCTTGACGGAATAGTAAGTTATTTCTTTCAAATCAAAGCCACTCTATATAATCCTCTTTCATATCCAAGGATATTACTGAAGGTTTTGCTCTTTGATGCCAATGACTGATAAATACCATGAGGCTGTTGCTGTTACCCACAGTCCTCTGCAGAATCAACTTTGAAGGCTAACCCTTTTCTGATCATTACCCCAACCCTGCAGGGGAGCAGAATCCCTAATACTGTTTCCCTTGCTTATGTTTGGAGGGGTCCTTTTTACAATGTACGGTTTTGACAGATTCTACAAGCAACTCTGCACGATAGGTCTAAAGATTCTGTCTCAGAAACTTCAAATCTCAGTTGCAATGTCCTCGTGGTTTTAAGACAGCCGTTCTTATGCCAGATTCCACAGTTTGCAGGAAAGGCCCCTGGTCCTTGGGTTCAAATCCATGTTGACAACAGCATTTGCAAGTCTGGGTGCCAGGTAGGGGACACACACCAACTCCCTGCAGGAGGCACTCCCAAAACCCTGAATTGTTTTATGTGCTGTATTCCCACACCTGTACATTTGCTCAGCACTCCATTCCCCTGATGAAGTTGGACAGAGTCTTTGTCCCTATCCTACTTGGTTTGAATCCTGAAAACCTCAATCCTCACCAGCAAGACAAGCCCCTCAAGAGTCAGAGTCTTGCTCTTCTACCAACTGCCTCATTTGGAGACTGATTTCCCTTCTCTTTCTTTCTCCATGACCACCAAGATTTCTGTCTCCCCCCTACTGAGGAATGCATTCTAGGCACCTGGGGAGCTTGTTCAATGTGCAGGTATAGGCCCACCATTCTCTGACATTCTGGTCTAACTCTGATCCTAAACGCAAGTCATCAATAAACCACACTTTGAGAATGGGTGGGACACAATGCCACTCCCTCCAAAACTCTGAAAACCAACAATGACCAACATCCCTTTGAACTTCACCATATTCCATAATCCTGAGGAAGTTTAGGATGGCATGCTTCATGAGGTCTCTTTTAGAAGGACACGTGGTACATGAGCGTGAAATGAAATATGTCCCTGGTTACTTCCACAATCCTACACATTTTCCCCAACGTGGGTCAAATGCTAGTGAGTGAGGAGAAGGAGAGAACTTCTACTCCTTTACGCACAATGTACAGATGAAAAAGGTAAGATTCGATGGCAGTGCCAGATGCCCCATCCACGGTGGGATGAGAGGGCTGATTCTGAGATCACTGGGCATCTGGTCCACAAGGAGGACATCATACCCAACATCCAGGCATGATGCACTGAGCTGAGACTCAAGGTCTGCAGGAGAAATGGAAGTTTTCATCTTCTCTCTGGTTGATGAGTTTGGGCTGCCATAGACATTGTGTCCATGTTCTTTTTTTTTTTTTTTTTAAGATTTTACTTATTTATTTGAGAGAGAGTAAGAGAGAGCACAAGATGGGGGAGGGTCAGAGGGAGAAGCAGACTCCCCGCTGAGCAGGGAGACCGACTTGGGGCTTGATCCTGGGACTCTGGGATCATGACCTGAGCCGAAGGCAGACACTTAATGCACTAAGCCACCAGGCACCCCCGTGTCCATGTTCTTGAGGAAATTCTGCAGCAGGACATATGCTTCATATTTACCAGCCTGGAGCAGAGCACAGCGACCAACCCTTGACTCCCCAGAAGTCCACCACCGTAGCCGCATGGAGAGAAATCTGGCTGCATCCAGCACAGAGATGATGCAATGCTTGGTATACAAAGATTTGTGGCTTTTACTCAAACACACCTGTAGAAATATTTATTCTAGTTCCAGAAAATCAAACATTGAGAAAGTTAAAAAACTTTAAAAAACTACAAGACTACACACACTTTCTGATAGTCATATCTAAAAGGCTTCATATCTGAAGCCCAAATCATCACTTTTTCCTCCATCATGATTCTTTACATTAACTGTGGGGTTTTTGCAAGTTCAGCAGAATGCTAGCAATTAATTTTCTGAGACAGCAGTAGTACGTAGACATTTTGCTATTTGTATTTTAAAATTCTCTCTCGTTGCAAAAAAAAAAACAAAACTCAAAACCAAATAGAAGGTTGCTATAGACGACGAATTTGTTCCAGGTAGCCTAATTGAGGTTGATGGAACGCTGAGACACACATTAAAAAAAAGGCCTTAATAATGTGAGCAGTTAGCCACTGGTATTAATAAATTCCTCATCACTCCTCTGAAGAATAATTAGCGATGAAACATTGTAACATAAACAGGATATCTGTATTGACCAAGACTGAGACCGTTCTAATGCCATGCTATTTTCTATTTCTCCTGACATTCACCCCGGATAAGGCCAAATAGAGGATTTTAGTAAAATCACATTCCCCCACTACCCAGATTCCAGAAGGACAGTTTCTTTGAATGGTGTCCAAATTTCTAAAACCCTAAAAGTGTATTTTTCAGGTGCCTTGTTTAAAACAGCTTGATCATTTAAGAAGCCTAATCATGATTCTGCTAATAATGAGCTCACTGCATTAGTTACCTTGACGGCAAACCCCTTGGGAATCGGAGTAAAAGAAACCTCCTCAACTGCTTTTATGTTTCGAGGTAGAGTTTTGTATAATTTATTTCCCTAATCGCATTTACATGCACATATCATATATATTTACTGCATATATATACATATACCTGCATCTATAATGTAACAGCAATAAAACTATGCTATTTTTTTGAACTTTTAATTTTTTATTTAAATTAAATTTCACGAACATATAGCATGTTATTAGTTTCAGAGGCAGAGGTCAGTGATTCATCAGTTGCATATAACACCCAGTGCTCATAACATCACGTGCCCTCCTTAATGCTCAACACCCAGTTACTCTATTTCCCCACCCACCTCCCCTTCAGCAACCCTGTTTGTTTCCTAGAGTTGAGAGTCTCTTATGGTTTGTCTCCCTCTCTGTTTCATCCTATTTTATTTTTCCTTCCCTCCACCTTTGTTCACCTGTTTTGTTTCTTAAATTCCACATGAGTGAAACCATATGATCACTGTCTTTCTCTGACCGATTATTTTGATTAGCATAATACCCTCTAGTGAACCATCCATGTCGTTGCAAATGGCAAGATTTCATCCTTTCCGATGGCGGAGTAATATTCCATTGTGTATATGGATGACATCTTTATCCAGTCATCTGTTGAAGGACATCTGGGCTCTTTCTACAGTTTGGCTATTGTGGACATTGCTGCTATGAACATTGGGGTGCACATGCCCCTTCAGATCACTACGTCTGTATCTTTGGGGTAAATACTCAGCAGTGCAATTGCTGGGTCATAGGGTAGCTCTATTTTTAACTTTTGGAGGAGCTTCAATACTGTTTTCCAGAGTGGCTGCACCAGTTTGCATTTCCTCCAACAGTGTAGGAGGGATCCCCTTTCTCCACATCCTCTCCAACATTTGTCGTTTCCTGACTTGTTAATTTTAACCATTTGGACTGGGGTGAGGTCGTATGTGTTAACTATTTCATGAAGACACTGAATTTTATGTAAGCACTCTCATGTTTTCCTACAAAATGACACACTAAGCATGTTTCTGCTTGTGATTCATATTAGCGTTTAACCACCTCTTTTCCTAAATTCACAATGATATTTCAAGAAAAGTTTCTTTTGGAAATGTTAATCCAAACGTTTCTTTTAGACTTTCAGATACAACTTTCTTGTCGATATTAGACACACAATCTCACATTCCTCCACTCTGTATTTCTGGAATTCCATACTAGCAAATAGTTATTACTTTGATGAGTTTAGTCTATTTCTCAGAACACCACAGACTGTTGCTTATCAACAACAGACATTGATTTCTCATGGTTTTTCAGGCTGGACGTCCAAGATCAAGTCCCTGGCAGATCTGAGGTCTCATGAGATCTTCCTGGTTCATCCATGGCTGTCTTCTCACTGTGTCCTCACTCAGTGGAAGGAGCAAGGGAACTTTCTGGGAGCTCTCCTACAAGGGCACACATCCCATTCATGAGGGCTTCCTCCTCATGACCTAATCAGCTCCTAGAGGCCTCACCTCTCGATACCAACTGAGCCATTAGGATTTTAAAACATGAATGTGCATGGGATGCAAACATGGACGCCATAACACAGCTGGTTTTAAATATTCACTTGATTATGCTTCATTTAATAGAAAAGTGTTAACATACTAAAACAAAACAAAACAAAAAACCCCCGAAAACCCAACGAGAAACATAGCTGTGTAATTTTGTAGAATGATTTGCAAGACTTCTCTCAGATGAGTTCTCACCTCCTAGTTGTATTTCTGCCACTCAAAAATAACAATAAAACAGCTCTCATGAAGGCACCGTGTCAGAATTACAAATAATAGAAATACAGTGAGTGGGTTAGAATAGGTGACAATAGGTAATGATATTAACTATTTTATAAATTAGAAGGCTCAAGCAAATTCAGAAAAAAAACACAGAAAGATCTATGAGCTCTTAAAGATGTGTATGTAAAGACAAATACTTGTAAAGTCAAAGGATAATGGTGTCAAATACGTTATTTCTCTGCAATATTCCAAATTAGGTCATAAGAACAGACTGATCTCTGTAATATCAATGCCCACCTGCACTGAGAACCATAGTCTGGTGTGAATCAATGAGAACTTTCATAAAGACATTGATTATGAGCTGAGTTATAATTATGGATTGATTTATAAAGACGAACCACTTTCTACTGCAAATCACACTGAGAAGTCACCAAAGATTTTTGGTTGGCTCCCTTTTCCCCTACCTTTTTCCCAAGGGGTTCAGTTCTTCACACACGGGATCAGCTGGACTGAGGAATCAGACAAGACTTACGAAGGATGGACCGGTGATTGACAGAGATGGCCATCAACCTCCGAATGAGCTGGTAGGGCCTTTGGGAGCGAGTTTTTCATGGAGCCACCAAGCTCTCTGCTGTTGCCGGGGCAACTGAGTGTGATGTAATGCATTATGATGGCTTCAACTTCACTTGGGCAGAACCAGTGGAAATCTACGTTTGCCTCACTCCTCTGGCATTGAAAAGGCAAAGGATTTCACTGTTGTTTACAGTTTGGTTTGGTCTTCGTTTGCACAAAATCATGCTGACCTTTTCAATGACACCTAAATTTGCTTCCTTTCATTCCTTTCAAACCTGAACACCTGTCTACCTTTCAATACATTGGATTTCCCACTTGGGATTATTAAACCTTGATAACTTCCTGCCTTCCCATACATTGGATTTCCCATTTAGAGCAACAGTGTGCTTCCCACCTGTCTTCCCAGTCCTTTCTTGAAAACTCTCTGTGAAGCCTGCCTTGTTGTTATATTCCTGTTTGCATATGTGCTGTTGTAGCATTTCTTTCTTCCTTTTTTTTTTTTTTTAAGATTTTATTTATTTATTTGACAGAGACAGACAGCCAGCGAGAGAGGGAACACAAGCAGGGGGAGTGGGAGAGGAGGAAGAAGGCTCCCTGTAGAGGAGCCCGATGTGGGGCTCAATGTGGGGCTTGATCCCAGGACTCAGGGATCACGCCCTGAGCCAAAGGGAGACGCTTAACGACTGAGCCACCCAGGCGCCCCATACTGTAGCATTTCTGCTAAAGCAGTGTTAACTCTCAACATCATAAATTTGGAAGGAAAATATGCAATCTTACTATTTAACCAAAAAAAAAAAATGAGAACATCATCCCTATGGCTAAAATACAGCAGCGTAAGATAATCCTATCAGAATATCCTCTTTGAGTTAGTCTTACTGTTCATTTTTTATCAAACTTACTTAAGGCAAATATTCTTTTAAGGTGTTAATTAACTATCAACTTGAAAGGTATCTACACTTGTCATCAGGGAAGATTCAATTCAGAAATTTAGAGGGGCGCCTGGGTGGCACAGCGGTTAAGCGTCTGCCTTTGGCTCAGGGAGTGATCCCGGCGTTATGGGATCGAGCCCCACATCAGGCTCCTCCGCTGAGAGCCTGCTTCTTCCTCTCCCACTCCCCCTGCTTGTGTTCCTTCTCTCGCTGGCTGTCTCTATCTCTGTCGAAAAAATAAATAAAATCTTTAAAAAAAAAAAAAAAGAAATTTAGAAAGTGATCATGAAACAAAGAGTAAAGGGCCAGCCTTGGCTTCCTCTGTGGGATCTGCGTTAAAATGGCCACCCACTTCATAGATCTATATTCTAATTTTTGTATCCAAAATGAGGTCTTGGATTACACTGCTGGAGATTTCACAGAGAAATGATGGTATGATTCTAGGTATTATTGTCTTTGTGACATGAAGCAAATGATTTAAGTATTATTTTTCCCATCTGCTTCCTATGAAATTGGCCAGTTTTCTGATTAATAGACTGGCCTGACCATAGATTGATTTCAAGCAGATTATAGAAATGCAGATGACACAGATGGCAACGAGAGTGTAAAATCTAGACGCATAAGGCTTGCAAGGAGTCAGAAAAGTTCCATCGGTCATAATTTTGCAGCAACCCCACACAGTGATATTTTATGGTACCACCTTTAAATAATCCATCCTTGAACTCAGACAACAAAAGAGATGTCAAAGAGGACTTACAAGGTCTAGCCAATGGACAGGATGTCATGGCTGCTTGCATTAAGGCATGAAGAGTTCCCAGGATGCTTATGTGACAAGTGAGAGAGTAGGACCCCTCCACAGAAAGCACGGAGTGTGGGGTGGTGAGTTTAAGGATCATAAAGGCTCATATGAGGCTGTAACAGCATACATACATACATACTCTATATATTCATTTGTACACATACAGTCAACCCTTGAACAACACGGGTTTGAAACACACAGGTCCACTTACACGCAGACTTTTCTTGAGAACTACAGTACAGGACTATACACGTATTTTCGCTTATGACTTTCTCAATACGGTTTTCTTTTCTGTAGCTTAGAGACATACACGTACGTGTGATTCCACTGTTTATGTTATTGGAAACGCTTCTGGTTAACAGTGGGCTATTAGTAGATACATTTGGGGGTAGTCAAAAGTTATACACAGATTTTCAGCTGTGTGGGGGCTGGTGCCCATAAGCCCTGTGTTGTTCAAGGGTCAACTGTACATAGTATTATGAAAGACCAGTGTGCGCTGGAGAAATGTGGGCTAGGGAGCATCTCCATCAAGTGTGAGTGTCTCCTGACATAAACATCTGCTTTAGGTCATGAACTGTGGACCATGTTTAGAACAGAAGAGGCAAACATTTGCTGCAGAGAAGAAGAGGGGGAGGAAACCAGATGGTGGTGAATGAGCACATGTGTACCCGTGTGTGTGTGAGACAGGAGAGAAAGAGAGAGATTGAGAGAATGTTGGACAATTTGGAAACCAAAGCAGTATACCAAAACAGTATAACAGCCACTGAATACTTTATACCCAAAGCAAGTATTCAAACTAGAACTCTAAGGATTCAGGACCTCTATAAGGAGGAAGAAAAAGTCAGGTCTGCTCTCCCTGGGAGACCTGGAAGGGTCTTGCCCTCCCGATTACCAGCAAAATTTCAGTAGATTTTTTTCATTCCCAGTTTGAATCTAATTAACAACAGTCCGTTTACGTGTAGAACTGCAGTAATTTACCAAGAGATTTTTCACACGTGTTACATGGCGAAGTGGGTTTGGGTGTGTCCCCCCCCCCACAATAGAATGATTTAAATAGTGGCCCCAGGTCAAAAAACCCTGTAAAGTCCACAGAGTTTGAAGCACGTGTGAGTAAATTAAGGATCAACTTTCAGAGTTGCAACCCAATCCAGATCATTCGTTTGGATCTGTGATACCTGTGTCCCCCTCATCTTGAGAAATAATTCTTCCACTAATGAATAAAGGCTAATGGGAATATACAATTCGGATTATTTTAGAAATATGGTTTTATTTTATTTTATTTTTTTAAGATTTTATTTATCTGAGAGAAAGGGAGAGAGCACAAGCATGGGGAGCAGCAGGCAGAGGGAGAACCAGGGTCCCCACTGAGCAGGGAGCCCAACTCAGGGCTCGATCCCAGGGCCCGGAGATCATGACCTGAGCCGAAGGCAGATGCTTCGCCGACTGAGCCACCCAGGCATCCCAGAAATATGGTTTTATGGTCAAAGCTGCAAAGGTGCACTTGAATCTTACAATTAATTACTGATGCATACACTCACTGGATAATGTATGCATGTTTGCGTTGTTCTCCAGAGAAAGAACAAAAATGATGTTGGTAAAAGCAAACAACTTTCTGAAAAATTTACATTGGTATGCTTGTTTTTAAATTTTAACAATACCGATAAATTTTACACTACACATTTGCTGTCAAGTTTCCACTTGTGTCTGAAAGCCTAGCAAAGTATATGCTTTGTTGTTTATCATATCCGCTTGGGTTGAATAATGTATTCCTGATTTAAGGGGCTGCTGCCAGATCTTGCTTGGCCTTGGGTCGGAATTCCTGAACAACCTAAGACATGGTTATTGTGGGATCCAGAGAACTGGGCACATTCTCTGTGCCAGCTCAACGCAAGTCCTTTACTGCAGCCAACGTACAATGGTACCTTATTCACATGCAACTTTAACATCACTCGGATCTCTCCCGGGAAAGCATTAGTCACTTGTATTTAGCGGTAAAGATAATAAAGGAAGCTGAAAAACAAACCAAAACCCACAAGAAAACACAGCCTTTTTATATAAGGCCTTCAGAGGAAATCCCTCTGAAGCAAGACCTGGTCTTTACTCCAGCCAACGAACACACACAAACGGGATGTTTGTAGAGTGCAGGCCATCAACACAATGATGGATGTTCCTTGGTTCTGATGGAGATGTCTTGGGGTGTGGCCACTCATTTTCCAGTACAAACCATGCATCAATGTCTCGCTTCAGGTCTGTGTAAGGCCCACTTTTGGCTGAAGGGCTTAGTCGGAACATCAGTTGTGGACACAGGAAGAAATGTGTGCATGCAGGGACCAGACCCAGGCATGCCAGTCGTGTACCAGTATACTCTGGGTCTTTTCCTCTAGGGTCTTTCCAAACAGCTCAGGGAGCCTATTAGGAAGTGGGGCAGAGAGCAGGCCAACATGTTCTGGCATTGGAGAAAGAACCCAGACCCCAAGATCTGGAACGTCTCAGCTAGTGGAAATGCCACATAATGGGGGTCCCGATCATTACAGCATTGTGCCATGACAAACCCCAAGACTCAACCCGTGCAGTATCTACACTCCCAACTCCCACAGAATCTGAACACAGACCTCCGTCCCTGATAGAGACTCCATCCTGACCCACACTGGTTCACACAACGTCCTCCACATAACTCTCCAGTCTTGCCACATGTCCAAAACCTCTCATGCAGTTTCCCAACCTCAGCACTGTTGACTTTGTAAGTCAGAGAATGAAAAATCTATCTGCTGCAAGATGTTTACGATCTACCCACACCATGCCCCCAGCATTCCTTCCCAGTTGGGACAACCAAAAACATCTCCTGACATTGCCAAATGTATCCTGGGGGTGAGGGCAGGTGACAATTGCATGGCCCTGGCCCCTGACCCCATTCCTATGCTCAATAAATCAAGACTCTTGGAGAATCAAAGTCCAGAAGCTTGGACTCCCTAATATGCTTGGAAATAAATGCAGGACCCCGCTAAGGCCCTCTGCCAATGGGAACTGGCTTGCCACTGCCTCTTGTCATCACTGAAATGTAGAGGATTTCAGTGGAGGGAGAATAAGAAATCAAGAACGAAAGAGACGTGGATAGAAGACCCCCAACCTATCACCTACTCAACCAAGAGCAAAGACCCCAGGCCACACAAAGTGAGCTCGTGTAGGCACTGCGAAACGGAGCCCCATGCCAATGTGAGTGGACATGTAAGGTCAGGTGACACGGGGCCAGAACAATCCACAGGCACAGGAATAAGGGGACGGAAAGTTTAGGTGAGTCTCATCCCCTCCCTGGATTGTTGAAGTCCTTGCTGCTGCAGGCCATGTTGTGGGGAATGTGGCTTATTCCCAGATGTTCCAGTGGAATCCTTCAGTATTTAAATCATGTGATACGAAGTCATTTGCATTGGTCTAAACACCACAGTCTGATATTTTAGCCACAAAAGACCCTGATCCGGTCCAGCGGAAAACTTGAAGTGTTTCTTAAAACACTGGGGAATAAAGGATTCTCTCTTAACCTCTCCACATGTTTGTTAGAGATATTTTGCTGAAGAGTCTTGAGAAAGCACGCTCTGTTCTCTGAAGCACTCCTGAATTCTTGGCAGGAAATAAATTCCCTCATTCTCATTCTGGGGGAGTCAACCTCCCTTGATTTGAAACCCTGCAGCGTCCCGGGAGCCACTGGGGAAATCAAGAACCACATCAGCTGCTCTGAAGCCAGCATGCCTGATAAAAATTAGAGACAGGATGGAGCTTGGCTCATGCAAATGCATCTTTAATAATCTTAAAGGATATTTGCAGGGTTTCTAAAATGTGGATAGTAAAATTACTTTCCTCTGATTTATGTTTGCTGTGCTTCCTCAGGAATTCTGAAAAAAAATCTTTTAATTTATTAGGAAATATTGCTACTTACAAATGTAGTAAAAATGTTTATCTTTGTCTTAAATATAATGAAGGAGATGCAGCAATTGTGTCTATATGTGTGTGTATATGTGCACATACATACAAAGAATAAAATCATATGCAAAGAATAAAATTATATACAAAGAAAATAATAAAATACATGCATACTATATGTATATACTATAACAAATAGTATACTATAATTTTAACACACAGCATTATATATTAATACCTATCACATATAACATATACTAATGTATGATACACATTGCTTTAATATAATATAGTAACTATTATATTGTATACTTCATATGTATAATATAGTAACTATTATATTGTATACTTCATATGTATAATATAGTAACTATTATATTGTGTACTTCATCTATATAATATAGTATAGTATTATATTGTATACTTCATATGTATAATATAGTAACTATTATATTGTATACTTCATATATATAATATAGTAACTATTATATTGTATACTTCATATATATAATATAGTAACATTATATTGTATACTTCATCTATATAATATAGTATAGTATTATATTGTATACTTCATCTATATATAATATAGTAACAATTATATTGTATACTTCATATGTATAATATAGTAACTATTATATTGTGTACTTCATCTATATAATATAGTATAGTATTATATTGTATACTTCATATAGTATAGTAACAATTATATTGTATACTTCATATATATAATATAGTAACAATTATATTGTATACTTCATATGTATAATATAGTAACTATTATATTGTATACTTCATCTATATAATATAGTATAGTATATTGTATACTTCATATGTATAATATAGTAACAATTATATTGTATACTTCATCTACATAATACAGTATAGTATATTGCATACTTCATATGTATAATATGGTAACTATTACACTGTATACTTCACACAAAGTGAAATATACATAATATACGTGTGTTATATGTATATACATAGGATACATGTGTTATATAGATATACATGTACACATACTAGGCATGAATGTCAGTAGTATGGTAGTAATTAAATACCTATATTTTCATTTATTTAACACGAGCACTTCATTTTTTTGGTCATGGTTCCCTGACAGGTGTAGCCTAAGGGAGAGAGGCATTTGTCTTTCTGTTACGTGCAAGGATGTTTGCCTTTCAAGTTTTTCATCAATTTCATACTGAAGTGCTCTTCAGCACCGTAAGGGAAGTCCTTAGCAACTGTGAAAGGCCAAGCGGTACCGCTAAGGACTCAGGGGCAGATACTCCATCGTTACGTGGTCACAAAGAAATCAAAGTTACTGGTACACAAAGCACGAGCTGGTGATGCATGAAACAGCCCCACCGCTTTCTGGAATGTGCAGAGGACTCAGGACGTGTTTGTGGAAGGAAAGAATAAACTATACGAATGAACGAAAGCATGTCTGATGTTATAGGAAACTTGTGTAGAAATTCCTGTAGGGGGAAAATAGGTCTGAATACGAAAGGGAAGTCTAATCACTGATGGTTTTCAAGGCCACCTGAATGAGTGTGGCAATGAGAGAGTTTAATACAAAGACGGGAACTCGAGAAGCCGTGTGTTTTGAAAGGCTTGCTTTGCTTTGATGCAGCAGTGTCTGCAAAAGACGAGGAACGGGTGATGAGTGAGAGAAGGAACCGATCTGAAAGGTCTGAAGGGGGACCCAAGGACAAGGGGGAACAGTTGTTTAAGAGGCTTCAAGGAGCAGAGCAGTTCGAGGATGGATAGAAAATCTTGTCTGAGGAGAAAGGAGTTGCTGGTGTGAATCAGGCTGATCGAGCTTCATAGGGACAGTTCTCAAGCATCATGGACATGGCTTTGCCCAGTTGTGATTCTTCCTGGAGTTCAAGATGGTACGTGGGATGGAAATCCAACTGGCAGTCCCAGCTGGACACCCCTGGATTGTGTGTTTGTGTGTGTGTGCGTCTTTGAGTGTGCGTCTCTATGCGTGCACATTCATGTAAACTATGGCACCTGACTCGGAGCACTGCATCCAAGGTCAAATACACACGGTTTGTAGATCAGACTGTCAGGGATATGATTGGCAAAACCGTCAGGATGACAAGAGTACTTGCCAACTGAACTAACGTTCCTCTGAACACGTACCCTTTTGACATGCATGCATTAATGTGAAGTGATAGGGTTCAGGACGCAGTATGCCAATCAGGGCACCGCGGCACGCTCCCTATTTTCAGCTCGTGGAATGTGGGAAATGGCAGGTGCAGGAAGGGCTCTCTGACTCCTCCCTGAAGCAGGTCGTGATACCCCCAGGCGAGAGGTGCCCTCGCTAAACCCAGAAGAGAGGAGCGTCCTTACATCCGACACAGAGGGACGGCAAGAGGAATCCAAACAAATCTTGCCAACTCCCCCTGGTCTGCTACCCTGAGCTCCTACCCTGCTGTCCTCCTGCATCTGGCTAAGACTGTGCACTCTTCAACAAGCTCAGTATAAAAATGTTTCTCAGGGTTTTCACTTGCTTACAAAGGCTCCCATGTCACATGGAACTGATACTGCACACACCTGTATGCTTTTCTCTTGTGAATCCCTCTGCTGTTACCAAGACACAGCTGAGAACCTGGCCGTGTAGCTGGAGAAGACGTTTTTCTTTCCCTACAGAAGCGGCAGGTGCGTGGTTAGTCCGCACACGCTTTCTGCCACGAGAAAAGCCTGCACACCTACAAGGAGCCGTCTAACGCATGGAACACTACGGGGGTGGGAAAGAGAAAAAGAAAAAATCATCCTGTGAAAGGGATCGGAAAAGACGTTCTTTTGGATAAACAATTACTTGGGGAATAAAAGTCAAAGTGCACATCTGAATTTTGAGTGAAAAGGATGAATGAAAAAATATATATATGCACACTTGTGAACACTTATTTAAGTATACATTTGTGTTTATTCTACTTGCATGCATACTTATATTTGATAAGTACATAAAAAATACTGGGACAATATACAAAAACGTGCAAAATATCTAATGGGGTTGGTAGGACTGTCTGTATGGGGCACCTATAGAGGGAAGGTTTCCCAGTGTTTATCTGTGGATACACTAGTTTTTAAATTTTGAAACATGAAAATATTGCCCACGGAAATAAATTTTAAAGGCATATTTTATGCAGCGACCCATTACCCATTACCCAAACTTAGAAATTTTTCAGATGTTTGTAATTTTAGATTTAGGGATTCTACAATTAAAAAAAAAACAAAACATGAAGAATTGCCAAATGGCAATGTTTAGAATTTAGAGTGATTAAGTCCCATGGCCACAGATAGAACCTTCTGCGTTGAACATTTTGTAACTACAAGACTGTAAGAAATTAGCAGAGATTGGCTGTAGATTATACTTAGATTGGCACGCATGTAACTAGGTGACTGTAAGCTGGTAAATTATTTGTTGAAAAGTTAATCAGCGCAAGCAACAGTTTACCAAGCAATTACTCCTGTTACGAGGCTTTTTGGTGGATGAAATGACCGCGTGTGAGGCTCTTTAAAATTCGCTCCCAAGTGTGTAATTGAGCGAACATTTCCTTCTGCAATTTGAAACAAGATTTACAAAGACATTGTGAAGGGCTTCACGGAAGGAGAGCTTCATGGCATTTTACAGAAAGACAAATCCTACAACATGGGTCCCAAATTATTCCTGTGTGATGACTGTGTTTGGGAAGCATGGCCATTTATTTCAAAGCGACATGCTTTGTATGAGCAGCCAAAATACATGTTATTCTAAAATAATAGACTGTTTTGCTCCACTTTGCCCTCCAGAATTGCTAGGTGTGGTGTTTCAGCCTTGGCTAGTACTCTTTGTGCCCAATTTCATTCAAAAAGTGCAATCATTGCTCAAGACCGAGTGGTCAGCATTCTGCTAACATGACTCAACTAACATTTGTGCCCACTACAAAAGACGGCATCTGCTTTAATGCTGAGAACGTTTGCTTTGAAATGAGTCAACTTTCTACTAGATGACTAGGGGGAAAATACGTGGGGTTTTTTTTCTCGTTTGATTAAAGAATAATTTTACCGAAAGAAACCATTCTGGTTAAAAACATTGAAAATTAAGAAGCGTAACATGCTATGGACTTTTTACAAACATAAGGACGTATGATTAATGTCCAAATAAAGACAGAGACTATTCTTAGGAATTCAGAAACCATCTCAGACCTGTCCCCACTACGACACTTCCCACACGATAAACACTGTCTAGACACAGAACAAGGGACGGGTTTGCATTTGTTTTGCCCGATTTTGAATGGAATGTTTGAGAACTAGCAAAGCAACATCTCCTGGGAGGTGTTAGAAAGGTGCACCTGGGGTCGCCTGGGTGGCTCAGTCAGGAAACGGTCTGCCTTCAGCTCAGGTCATGATCTCAGGGTCCTGGGAGCGAGTCCCGTCTTCAGGCTCTCTGCTCAGGGGGGAGTCTGCTTCTCCCTCTGCCTCTGCCTGTCGCTCCCCCTGCTTGTGTGCTCTCTCTCTCTGTCACATAAATACATAAAGTCTTGAAGAAAAAAAGAAAGAAAGAAAGAAAGAAAGAAAGAAAGAAAGAAAGAAAGAAAGAAAGAGAGAGAGAAAGAGAGAGAGAGAGGGAGGGAGGGAGGGAGGAAGGAAGGAAGGAAGGTGTGCCTGAGGTCACACCGCATATGGGGAGAATTAGAATCTGCATTTTAACAAGTCGTCCGCGGGAGAGGGAGGCAGATTGCAGCTTTGAGATTTGATTTGGGCTGATTTAGAAGAAACCATTGACCGCCTTCCCTTCCTACCTCTTATCCCGGGACCTGGCGGTCCCCTCCTTCCGATGGGCCATCTCGGAGAGACGGGATGCCCTCAGATGCTCACACAGCCCACTCTCTTCCAGAAAGTCACAAATGAGTCTCTTACAAATTACGTCCTGAAAGAGCCCTGATGTGCGCATAAGGACAATGGTGAACTCACGAGGAGCTGGGTCGGTAACAAATACCTAGATGGACACACGTGTGTGTATCACAGGGGCAATGTCAGCCGGGTTGGGGTGTGGATGCTAATACACGTCTCACATGGCCAGGAGGATGAATTTAATGAGCATTTGCGTGTTTTTTCTTGATTTTCTGCTTCTATGAAGCACGCTAGTGCGTAGTTCTCACGAGATGGTTCGTCACACGGTATCTGTGTTGATCTGTCAACCACAGAGTGTTTTCGGCTTGGAAGTCTAAAAACGATCTCAAGGTCAGACCATCAAGCCACCTTGGTCAAGGTCAAGGACCCTGGTCCAAAGTCAGTGCCTCTACTTCTGTATTTTTCCTTGTTAGTATGCATGCCACAGAAGACCGCGAAAGTGGTCAAGCCTCAGGAAAGGCGCATCTTTCATCGAATAGGAATTCTGTGAACACCTG
This sequence comes from Ursus americanus, assembly GCF_024610735.1. NCBI lineage: Eukaryota > Metazoa > Chordata > Mammalia > Carnivora > Ursidae > Ursus > Ursus americanus. The sequence continues at coordinate 119,956,368 of NC_142164.1, read as the reverse complement.
TCCAGAGGGGAGAAAGCTATTGTGGGTTTTGGATTTTATACAGGCTCAACTATGTTAGCCTGGAAGGGGAATTTTTCTCTGATAGGTTCCTGGAAGAATTCTTTGCATTGTTCAAAAGTTCCTTCCTCAGTGATGGGCGTTTTCGCTCTGGATGTTGTAATCCCACACACTTGCCGATCGCTATGGTAACCTGTGACCACAATTTTATGGTCCTTCTTTATAAAGCCACTGCATGAAGAAAAGTCACAGACAATAAGCAGAAATTCAAAAGTATAAAGAATAAAGTTTTTCTCACATTTTTAAATCTAATTTTGTCATTTCCTCCCAAAAGTTGCAAAAAGTCACACAAAGTGTTTTCCCGGATAAATCCCCACATACACTGTACATTATTGTTATTGTAAATGGTTTGTATTTTAAAAAAGCATTGTATGACTTTCTGCTGTCAAGTAGGAAAATATAATTTTTTATGATTGTATTGATCTTGTATCAATTACTGAGTTACTGATTGATAACTGTTTCTGTCCATTTTTATGACTGATGCACATTTATCTGTGAAAATGTTCGTGCTTTTCTTCTTAAAATTTGTATACTTTTTCCCCTGTGCTGACAAGCATCTTACCCAAAGTCCTGAACGTATATCAAGATAATACATATGCTTCCTTTGTTCCTAACTTTGAAGGGAGAGGTCCTCATGTTTCATTCTCAGTATGATCATGAGGCTGGATTTTTCTAAATTTATGTATCGAATTAGGGTGTTTCCTTCTCTTCCTGATACTTTGGTTGATTTTCTTACTTTAACATTCAGGAAGAGTATCGAATTTTAATCAGTAATTATGCATCTACTGTGATGGGTATTCTGATTTTGTTTACTGTGTTAATATTAGGAAACATTCTATCTAATACGTAGGGTGGAAGTTTATTTGTCACAAAATATCTGCTCAGTAATATGAAGATGAGAATAAAATATGATACATTTGGCTTTTTCCCTTGTTAATTTGTTTAAGATCCACATTATGTTATGGAAGGAGAGTACAACTGTAGCAACTAGGATCACAATGAAATCCTGGAATGCATGCATATCCTTAACCAGGAAAATAATGTAAAATAAGCAGTCATGGGGCGCCTGGGTGGCACAGTGGTTAAGCGTCTGCCTTCGGCTCAGGGCGTGATCCTGGCGTTCTGGGATCGAGTCCCACATCAGGCTCTTCTGCTATGAGCCTGCTTCTTCCTCTCCCACTCCCCCTGCTTGTGTTCCCTCTCTCGCTGGCTGTCTCTATCTCTGCCGAATAAATAAATAAAATCTTAAAAAAAAAAAAAAATAAGCAGTCATGCACTTAGGCCTTTGAGTAAAATTGGATTAGTAACTTACACGGCATACAAAGCTATTTCTTTTACAGTAAATATATATGAAGAGCAAGAACTCATAAAATATTTCTCCCCGCAAAATAAGCCTGAAAAGATAAAACTGCAGAGAGGTCAGATCTCAAAATTCTCCTTGTTTGAAACTTAATAAAGTGATTAAAGAAGAAAAAAAAAACAGTAAAAATATACTGGCCAAGATAAAGATAATATTTGCAACCCACAGATCTGACAAAAAAAAAGATAATATTTGCAACCCACAGATCTTCAAACTCGGCGTGCTCAGTCGGTTAAGTACCTGACTCTTGATTTCGGCTCGAGTCATGATCTTGGGGTCGTGGGATCAAGTCCTACATCGGGGGGGTCTGTGCTCAGCAGGGAGTCTGCTTGAGATTCTCTCTCTCCTCTCCCTTTGCTTCTTCCCCTGCCTGCATTCTCTCTCTCTCAAATACATAAAAAAGACGTTTAAAAAAATTCTCCAAACTCAACAATGAAGGAAATCATGCAGGCTCATCAGAAAATGGGACAAAGACAGCCACAGAGGCTTATGGATGGCAAAGGGATGAAAAGAGATTTGCTGTCATTGGGCATCGGGGAAATTGTAAATTAAAGCCACCACAAGATACCACCACCCCTCTGTGAAATGACCAAAATAAAAAACAGAATTGCGGACATGAAATGCTGGCGAAACTGTGCAGACACTGAGTCATGTGTACGATTCTATGCTAACGTCCATGGAACTGTCTCTCTGGAAGGCTGTTTGGTAATTTCCCTAAAAAAGTAAACAAGCAGCGACTATACAACCCACAACTTTTGGGCATTTATGCCAGAGAAATGGAAAGTTGTGCTACATAAGCTCTTGTATGCAGATCGTCCTAGCAGTGTTAGGCACATGGCGCCAGAATGGACACGCCCCCTGAGTTTTTAGCAAGTGAATGACGTGCAACTGTGATACATGCATATGCATGTCCCCTCCCACCCCCACCCCATCCGCGGTTTCTGAAGCCAATGCTCTTCCTGATGGTCGCCAGAAGGTTGACAGTAGCCTCACGCTACATCACAATGCCTACGTCACCTGCCTCTCTTCATCTCACCATACAGGCATCTCATCATCTCAAGCCATCACCAGAGGGACAAGGGTGAGGACACGACAATATTTTGAGAGAGAGGGATAGCACATTCACGTTAACTTTTTTTACAGTATATTGTTAAAACTAGTTTATTTTACTACTAAGTTATTTGTTCATCTCTTACTTACAAATAACTTACTTAATTTACAAAGCGAAGTTTATCATAGGTATGTGTGTATAGGAAAAAAACAGAGCATATGTTGCACAGGTTCCTTTTTTTTTAGATTTTATTTATTTATTTGAGAGAGAAAGAGTGAGCGAGAGAGAGTACGAGTGAGAAAAGGGGTAGAGGGAGAGAGAGAAGGAGATTCCCCACTGAGCGGGGAGCCTGACGGGGACTCGATCCCAGAACCCCAGGATCATGACCTCAGCTGAAGGCAGATGCTTAACCGACAGAGCCACCCAGACATCCCCATAGGTTCCTTACTTATCCATGATTTCAGGCATCCACTGGGGGCTGGAAACATAGCCCCCATGGATAAGGAGGGATTTCCATATGGTGTGAGTACTCAGCAATAGAAAGGAATGAATGATAGATACCTGAATCAAGTTGCATAGATCACAAGAGAATGATTGACTGGACACAGTCAATCCCCAAGGATTCCATACTGTCCAGTTCTGGTTATGTTACACTCTTTAAGTGAAAAATATTATGGAAATGAGGAACAGATGAGTGGTTTTTAGGTTGACGAAGGATTAGTAAGGTGAGGAAGGTACGTGCAGGTCTGAAAGGGCAACGTGAGGGTCCTCTGATGGAAAAGATCTGTATCTTGGCTGTATTAATAACTATATCCTCATCGTGATACATTATTGAAATTTAACAAGATGGGGAAAACAGGGTAAAGCATCCATGAAATCGCTCTATATTAGTTCTTATGAGTGCGTGTGAATCTGCGATTATTTACAATAAAGAAGTTCAAAGATTAGACACAAACCAAAAAAACAAACAAACATGGAAAGAAGGCACTTCCTCAGAGGAAGGAATGCAAGTTGGCTGAGAGGCAGACATCCAGGGCAGATGGAGGAGTATTTCATAAACGGGCAGACAGACTCCACTCCACAGTCTGTGCTGTGAAAAACGAACAGAGGAACGCAGACCTTCAAAAGATCTCAGGAATGCCTTCCAATCTGGCAAAAGACAGTCAGTATGGAAAAAAGAAGAGAGACGGGTTCTCCATTAGAGGAGACATTTCCACGGTGGAAATAACTAGTGGTTCTATTTGTGCCCCTGAAGCAATTTCTAGGTTAGATTATGCCCCTTCCTTGGTGTCTGGATGCCATATTTGCCCTGTGTCCTCACATGGTCATCCCTCCACGTGTGTCTGTGTCCTCATCCCCTCTTCTTATAAGGACCCCAGTCCTATGGCATCAGGGCCACCCTAGTGACCTCATTTTACCATAATCCCTTCTTTAGAGACCCCACCTCCAAATATAGCCCCATTCTGAGGTCCTGGGGCTTAGGGCTTCAACATGTGCATTTTGGGGGGAGACAATTCAGTGTGAAAGAGCCCCCAGGAGACTTTGTGAATGATATTTTAACATTTCATTTACATTTGGGGCAAAGGATGGGTTCGAGTTTGAAGAAACCATTCCCATACTCTTTTCCAAAGGAAACCAAGAAAAAGACACAGTTGACCCTTGAACAACACAAATGTGAACTGTGACCATCCACTTACACATGGATTTGTTTCAATAAACACAGGACAGTCCTGTAAGTGTACTTTCCCTTCCTCATGTTTTTCTTAATAACATTTTCTTGTCTCAAGCTTACTTGATTGTGAGAACACACTATATAATGCATGTACTATAAAAAATATGTGTTAATCGATCATTTATATTATCAGTAAGGCTTCTGGTCAACAGTAGGCTGATAGTAAAGTTTTGGGGGAGTCAGAAGTTATATGCAAATTTCAACTGCATGGGGGTTCAGTGCCCCTAACCCCCGTGTTGTTCAAGGGTTAACTGTATGTAATTTTTTTGGGTGGGTTATGGTGGATGGAAGAATCCTTAACATTAGTGTTTTGTCTCTTTCTCCAGAAAAATCAAATGTAGATATGACATTCTGGTCAGGTGGAGATTTTTTGTTTGTTTTTTAACATTTCTATTATTGCCTTTTGGACTCTGTTGCTTCTCACCCAAATTGCTCTTTACGGTTAAAGAATGACAGAATATTAATGAGTGAACTTCATCTTTAAAGAGTAAAATATTTAGTTTGACCTGAAAAATGCAGGGAAAAAAAATTCCAACCGGAAAAGATGCTTCAACCATTAGCTCATGGTAGAGTTATTAATTCATTATCCTTAGAAATATCACAATATAATCATCTCTGAATTTGTACATAAGTATAAACCATAAAGTTGAATGTGAGCATTGTATTTTAACTTTCACCTTACCAGGCTCCCAATATTAAAATAAATATTTTAGTCATATTTAGAATAGTCAATCCTAAATTCCAAAATAATTTTTAAAAGGGATTATACATGCCATGGAAAACAAGGAGAATGCCTTACTTTTCTTGGATTAGCTACCCAAAATCAAGTCTTTACCAATTCTCTATTTTTTTTCACATTAACGCTTACTCCTCATGTCTTTCAAACATTGCTGTGTATTGCAAGCCTTATTTTAAACTCAGGGTGTCTCCTGATGCCAGTGGTTTATCTGGAGTAGTGTTAGTAGGAGTGGCAATCCTTTTCCTTTAAGATATAGGTTTGAGGTAAATCAAGATTCAAACAAGAGCCACTGTGCTAACCCCAAAGCCAGTGAGTCACCGCAGTCAGTTAGTTTTTCATTGAACTCTTAAGGGCTTGGTTCTGGCCAGGATCAAGGAGCTCCATTTGTCTTTTAGTAAGATGCAAAGTTGAGCTATAGTCTTAGTATTCCAGGTGCACCTAAAATCACAGATAACAGAGCTTTGTCAAGTGGAACGCATGCACTTAGAACAAATGTTCGTCACGCTGTTTGCTGCATGTAGACGGGAGGAAATAGTCTCCCCTCCAAAGATGTGCCTGTGGAACGCTGTTGTGTTCTTCTCTGTGCCCCCTGGTTGTGTGTGGAGGGGAGAAGGATGGGGAGAAAGGGGATGTGCCGTGAAGAGTGCAGAGTCGAAGGCTCAGGTGTGGGGTGTGTTGAACCAGAGCAATCCTTCAGGCTCACCATGGCTCCGTGAGTGACCAGCAGCACGATGTGGGCTGCTCAGATGGCCTCTCCAGAATTGTCAACAGAACGAAGCTACCTGCATAGGACCTGCCTTTGGTTGACGACGGCATGTTCCATGTGCAGATATGGAGGAATTTTCCCTAAGTCCTTGGTGAAGGAGGAAAATGTAGCCGGAATAGTCAATTTGTATTTTCATTCTTAATGAAATTACTAGACTTTTTTCTTTAGAGCAGCATTAGATTGACAGATAAATTGTGCAGAAAATATAGAGTTCCCACACATCATTCTCCCCTGCACAGTTATTAACTGACACCTGTGGTTTACTCTTGGTGGTGTACATTCTGCGGGTTTTGACGATGTATAATGACAGGCATCCGTCATTACTGTTTCCTATAGAATAGTTTCACTGCCCTAAAAATCCTCTGTGCTCCATCTTTTTGTGATAGTTTTTTCTTTTATTCTTGGGTCTTGACTGTTCTTTATTATTGTAGATACTAGTCCTGTACTGGATATGAAGTTTGTGAATATCTTCTCCCAGTATGTAATTTATCTTTCCATTGTCTTCACACAGGCTTTCAAATAGCAAAAGTTTTTCATCTTTATGAGATTGTTTTCTGGTTTTTTCTTTAAAAATAACATGTTAACGTTTGAATCCATGATCAACTTTGAGTTAACTTTTGTTGAAGATTTATGGTTGAGGGTTTTGTTTCTTTGTTTTGTTAGTTGGGTGCCTATAGATAAAACTGCAATTGCTCCAACTTTATTTGCTGAAAACCTATGTTTCTCCTCCATTAAATTACTTTTGCAACTTTGACAAAAATCAGTTGAAGTGTGGGTTGTGTGGGTCTGTTTCTGGTTTCATGACTGTGTTCCACCGAGCACAGTGTATCCCTCCAGCAATGCCATACTGTCTTGATTACTACGGGACCAAGGCAAAACTTCATATATGGTAGCATGACCACCTTACTTTGTTCTTCTTTTTCAAATGGTTTCTGCTGTTTTAGAGCTGTGGTCTTGTCTTCTACATTGTAGAATAAGTGTGTCTATATCTACAAAAAACGCTTGCTGGGATTTCCATAGGAGTTGCATTAAAATCAACACATCAATTTGGTGGGAATTTGACTCTTGGTGTCTTTGGGTGAGAAGCATCTCGGTGCTGGCAGGGAAGGAGGGTGCCTCCCCCAGCCACATACTGTTGGCAGGACTCCACAGCAATCCCCTTTGTGGGTGGTGCTAGGCTTACCTAGTGTTGTTAGAGGGATTCAGGAAGGGAGGGATGGTTTACCTGAGCCATCCTCTGTAGCTAACATGGAGGTCAGAAACACCAGGTCTGAATATTCTTTTTCTATTGGGTATGGCATCATAAGACACCTGCTCTTATGTTGTTCCTGCAATTCTGAGATCCCAAAGCAGTTTGCCTTCTGCTTTTCACCCTTCAGGATTCTTTGGTTGTTCCTTGCATTATTTCTAGGGCTTGTCGTTGCTCTCAGTGGGGAGGAGCAGGGAGATAGGAATTAAAACCATCTTGTCTGTATAGGAAGTAGATACTCTTTTCAGTCCCCCAAATTGCACTATTGGATCAAATTAAACATTTTGATTCTATGTGCTGCACCAGGGCTAGCAAGAGATTCTTATCCATGCAGACAGAAGAAAACTGGTTATATACCAACAATTATGAAATGATTGACTTGGCTTTTTAACATCCAGGTAATAAATCAAATATTTGAGTTACGTGCAGCAGTGTGCTGGTAAATATTCAGCAAGAGCCTCTAAAGACAGGGGGAAAAAAAAAGATCTGATTTATAGCCATTCCCAAGTTCTTTGCTGTAAATATCCTCTTCATTTAAAGTACCTAAGTGGTATCAAGCAGCTCACAAAATTCCTGGAAATGTAATAATGAGCTAGTGTGAGCTGGCCCCAGCACCTGACCAACTCTAGGCCAAAAATTACAGGTCGTGTCTTTCAAAATTACTGAAGTGGGTCTAAATGCTGTGACACAGTAAGGAGCACTCAGGGTTTTCACATTCAGCCAGGTCGTTGGCACAGTTTCAACACAGACTCCTTTGAAGACGTGCAACGAACATCTTTCAAATACACCAAATGAGCGATTCTCCCCTTGACAGGAAACATGAAGGCTCACTTCTCTCTTCCTTTATGAAGATGTGTTTCTATGGAAGCCTCACTAGAAAATGAAATGCAACCATCATCTAAATAGAAGGACCCACCTGGCTTTTTTTTTGTCTGTTAGTCACAGAAATTTGATTCTTCTTGGTGTCACTGACTGACATGTAGAAAAAAGACACCTCCTGACACAGGGAAAATTTGACATAGAAATCTCAATCTCTGCATGGTTACTGTCTATAAATGGTACCGCTCAATACTACCATGCGCTGGTACTTTATACAAGATACCCTCTGGTTTGAGGACAGATAAGCTAACTTACCTTTCTCAATTTTTTTTTAATTTTACAGTATAATTAATGTACAGTGTTATATTTGTTTCAGGTGTACAATGCAGTGATTCAACACTTCCACATATCACTCAGCACTCATCCAGATAAGTGTACTCTCACTCCCCTTCACCTGTTTCACCCATCCCCCACCCACTATCCCTGCAGTCACCACCAGTTTGTTCTCTAGAGTCGAGAGTCTGTTTTTTGGTTTATCTCTTCCTTTGTTCATTTGTTTTGTTTTTAGATTCCACACATGAGTGAAATGATACGATATTTGTCTTTCTCTGAATGATTTATTTCACTTAGCATTATACTCTCTCTAGATTCACCCATGTTGTTGCAAATGGCAAGATTTCATTCTTTTTGGGGGCTAAGTAATATTCCATTGTGTGTGTACATACGTGTGTGTGTGTGTGTGTGTGTGTGTATGCACATAACACATTGTCTTTATCCATTCATTTGTCGATGGGCACTTGGGCTGCTTCCATAATTTGGGTATTATAAATGATGCTGTTATAAACACAGGGGTGCATGTATCCCTTTGAATTTGTGTTCTTGAATTTTTGGGGTAAATACCTAGTAGTGCAATTGCTGGGTTGCAGGGTAGCTCTATTTTTAACTTTCTGAGGAAGCTCCATACTGTTTTCCAGGGTGGCTGCCCCAGTTTGCTTTCCCACCAACAGTGCACAAGAGTTCCCCTTTCTCCACATCCTCGCCAACACTTGTTGTTTCTTGTGTTTTCAATTTTAGCCATTCGGATTGGTGTGATGTGATCTCTCGTTGTAGTTGGATATGTATTTCCCTGATGATGAGTGACGTTGAGCATCTTTTCATGTGTCTGTTGACCAGCTGGATGTCTTCTTTCACGAACTGTCTCATCATGTCTTCTGCTCATTTTTAATTGCACTATTTTTTGTGCGCAAATATCTTCTCCCATTCACAGATTGTCTTTTAGTTTTATTGATTGTTTCCTTCACTGGGCAGAAGCTTTTTATTTTGATGTAGTCCCAATACTTTATTTTTGCTTTTGCGTCCCTTGCCTAGGAGATGTACCTACAAAAATGTTGTTATGGTTGATGTCAGAGGAAATACTGCTTGTGCTCTCTTTTAGGATTTTGTTGTTGTTGTTGTTTCGGGTCCCACATTTAGGTATTTAATCAATTTTGAATTTATTGTGTGTGGAGTAGGAAAGTGGTCTAGTTTCATTCTTCTGCATGTTACGGTCCAGTTTTCCCAACGCCATTTGTTGAAGAGACTCTCTTATTCCCATTAGATATGCTTCCTTGCTTTGTCAAAGAGTAATCGACCATATAATTGTGAGTTCATTTCTCAGTTTTCTATTCAGTTCTGTTGATATATGTGTCAATTTTTGTGCCAGTACCATACTGTATTGATCACTACAGCTTTGTAATATAACTTGAAGTCTGGTATTGGGATGCCTCCAGCTTTACTTTTCTTTTTCAAGACTGCCCGGGTTATTTGGGTTTTTTTGTGGTTCCATACAAATTTCAGAATTGTTTGTTTTAGTTCTGTGAAAAGTGCTGTTGTTATTTTGACAGGAATTGCATTAAATCTGTAGGTTGCTTTCGATAGTATGGACATTCTAGCAATATTTGTTCTTCCAATCTATGAGCATGAAATATCTTTCCATTTGTTTGTGTCATCTTCAATTTCTTTCATCAGGGTTTTATAGTTCAGAGTACAGGTCTTTCACCTCTTTGACTAAGTTTATTCCTAAGTATTTTATTCTTTTTGGTTCAACTGCAAATGAGACTGTCTTCATGATTTCTCTTTCTGATGCTTCATTATCGGTGTATAAAAATGCAATGGGTTTCGGTATATTGATTTTGTATCCTGCAACCTTACTGAATTTGTTTTTTAGTTCTAGTAATTTTTTGGTGGATTCTTTAGGATTTTCTATATATAGTATCATGTCATCTACAAAAAGTGAACGTTTTACAGCTTCTTTACCAGTTTGGATGCCTTTAACTTCCTTTGTTGTATGATTGCTGTGGCTAGGAATTCCAGGACTATGTTGAATAAAAGTGGTAAGAGTGGACATCCCTGTCTTGTCCCTGACCTTAAAGGAAAAGCTCTCAGTTTTTCCCCATTGATGATGATGTTAGCTGTGGGTTTTTCACAGATGGTCTTCATTACATTGAGGTATATTCCCTCTAACCTTACTTTGTGCAAGTTTTTTTTTTTATCATGAATTAATGTTCTACTTTGTCAATGCCTTTTCTGTATCTATTGAAATGTTCATATGATTTTTATCCTCTTATTGATGTGGTGTATCACGTTGATTGATTTGCAATATCGAACCACCTTTGCATCCTGGGAATAAATCTCACTTAATCATGGTGAATGATTTTCTTAATGTCTTCTTAGGTCAAATTAATTTTTAAATGTATTTTCAGACTGACCTAATATATCCTTGCCTGTAAATATATAGTCTGGATATTTTTTACGTGACTTCAATCATTATGTTCATTTTATCAACCTAAGGTTTTTGATTAAAAGTTATCTTTTTCTCCAGAAATAACTACTGTGATCCAAGGTTGGCTCATTTTTAGTTTGTGAACAGTTTCATAGATTCAGGGTGAAGTGCCTTCAGCATTGCTATGGATTGAACTATGTCCCTGCAAAATTCGTATGTTGAAGCTGTGATGGTATTTGGAGAAGGGCCTTTGGGAGCTCATTAGGGTTAGATGAGGTCATGAAGGTGGAGCCCCCATGATTGGATTAGTGTCCTTATAGGAAGAGACATCAGACAGCAGGCTGGGTATGTGCTAGTTACAATGAGAGCCCTCTCCAGCCCAGGATCATGCTGGCTTCCTTGATCCATGATCTAAGAGTTCCAGCCTCCAGAACCATGAGACTATAAAGGTCTGTCTTTTAAGCCACCCCCTCTGTGGTATTTTTCTTTTGATGGCCCGTGCTGACCGTTAAAAGCATTGTGACCTGGATTTCTACATAACTTTGGGGAAGATCATTCGGGTAGCAAAAACTTAGCAGCACATATCATGAATTTGGAAGATGCAGAGGGAAGAATTAATATAGTACTGGCTATTAATGCATTTACCCATATCTGCTTTGCCCCTACCTTGAATCCTTCCACTTGATTTGAACAAAAATACATAATAATACAAAAAAGTTTCAGTGCAAATATCATCTCTTTTAACATCCCTACTCCTCCTGAAGGTCTTATCCACCATGGACCCTATATTCATTACACACTACACACAGTCCTCTTGGAGCTTGTATGGAATATAGGTGGCATGCATCACTTACGTGCTTATCCAACTAGAATCTGAAATATCTGAGGACAGAGATCACATGTTTCAATGAGTATTTTCCCAGTATCTAGCACCATCCTTATTCCATAGTCTATCCTATTCCATAACCATCATAGACTGTTAATAGTTCTGTTAATAGTTGATAATTGGATGATTAACTGAACGGAATATAAGAATATAATAAAGAGTGTCACTTCACGATGATGAAGAAAATTAAACATGTCATGGTTGAAAATATTTTTAAGTGTTATTTATTTATTTATTTATTATTTATTTTTGCAAGAAGAAGGAAGCACAAGGAATACAAGGCACAGTGTGGGATAATTCAAATGGGAATGTCTGTAATATACATGTAGTACTATCTGTATTTGTTTCTTGCAAATACACATGGGCGTGCTCTGTCCTGCAGTCCCATTAATCCCTTCCCATATTAAAGACGGTGGGAGGGAGCTTACCCATTCCCCCTTGAAACACTGGTCTTTCTTTACTTTCCTTCAGAGAGAGGACAAAGATCCTCATAGAAAGACAAGTGCGTGAAACAATTATATTAGATTCCTTGTATTGATGTAATTCATGTTCAAGCATTATCTCCACCTTTTAATTTCTAATTGGATTAATTTTCCTTCCCCACAGACATTATATAAGTAAGTTGTTTTCCTTTGGATTTGGCTTCGGGATGAATTCTGACCAGATACATTTGTCATTTCATGGGAAAAGACTCGTGGCAGAATGGCCATTGACAGGTGGAATCAATATGTAATTACCAGCAGAGTATCGGAGACTTTCAGCAGAGGAGAAACTCTGAGCACTGCTTTCTAAGGAAATTCCAAGCGTAGACTCAACATCATCTTGAGCATTAATTTTGTCAGTCATTTGCATGCTGCTATTTATAAAGATTTCTCCCCTGTAGATCTATTACTAGTTTTCCTACAAGTCAGCAATCTGAAAATGACCACTTAACATGTTTTGTAATACAGTTCAAGACCAACAGCAGTCCCTGGGAGCATACTAATGGATGGAAAGAACGAGAGGGGGTTTAGTGACATTTGACTCTAAAATAACCGAAGAATGATTCATAGGAGGAAGAATGCTGATAGCACGGGGTATCAGGCCCCAAACACATGTACAAAATGATATACTTACTGTTCAATAATGACCAAAGTTCTGTTTGTAGGCTCCACTTCACTGAAGGGCTGGAAATTTATATTTGTGATTTTTGGTTCCTTGCACTAAAGCACCTTTCCTATGGTTTTCCCTGCTTATTGGAGGAAACATGCAGGGTAGAAGCTGAAGGAACATCTGGCTTTTGGAGTTCCCATCTACCAAGAAAGCATCGTTTGAGATATGCTAATTCCCATCAGGTCTTCAGGGTGGGGCTGTGCTGGACAGTGCCATGTAGCTCTTTGGCCCCATCGGGTTAAACTCATCCTCCGCCATGTTCCACGTGTTCCCTTTGAGTGGGACCATGATGACCATCTTGCGTCATGCTGGATCACAGCCCATCCTAAGATGCCATGAATCCCAAGCCATCTGCCTTGACATGTCATCACTATTATTCTATAATGGATGGGGCAACTGAAACTCTAGGAATTTGGAATTTCCCATCAACTGTATCTGGATACAGGAGTACAAAGAACTGATCTAGTTCAGAGGGCCTGGCGCAAGACTCCTGATCAGAAAGAGCAGTATCTCAGCTTTACTGATGAGGCCTCAATTCACCTCTCTTCCTGCAGTGTTGGAATCTCTAAGCAGCCTGTGAAGAGTGGAGGAACATTCATTTTCAACCCGTGCTCGTCCAACTCACTGGACTGTTCCAGATGTCTGACACTCCACAGCCATGAATTCACTTCATTCCATCTTGCATTCTGTGAATTATCTTTTCTTCAGTTCAGGGAATGTGCATGATTTGTAGGACTGACCGAAGAAGGATAACTTACACTGGGAAACATGCCTGGAAGGGTAGAAGAGGAAACCACCGCTGGTGTCACTCCTAAATAGTATTCTGTTGCATCAGACTCTCTCTGAATGTCACCTTGGTGAATCCCAACTTTGTTTCCAGAACAGCAAAACTCTTCTTTCTCACCCTTCTTTGGGAATCCATTTTGAGTCAGATCTTCTCCAAAGAGTCTATCTGGAGAATTCCATACACTTCATGTTTAATGGTCTACACTCTTGGTATATGCCACCTGTGGGGCACACCCACTAACATGTCATCCAACCTGCCTTGTGTGGACCCCTGCTTCCCACACCCATGTGGCTATTTTAGTAGCTGCTGTATCCCTACTGTCCCTACAGCCCTGCTGGCCAGTTTGCTGACCCCAGGATGGGCACCAGATTTGAGTTGCATTATTCTGCCCCTTCGAACTGGGCCATGGGACAATTTGTTTCTCTTACATCATAAGTTAGAAGCAGCCTGGCCTTCATTTCTTTTGTGTTTCCTGGAATGTCAGCAAAGTGAGAGAGAACAATGGAAAGTCTTTACTTGCATGCTTCCTCCAGGGAAAGCCAAGAAAATTTCGGGGGGCCCCCAAATAGAGAAAGTTTTCTTCCAAATACCTACATCCTCCCCAGCCTTCTGGTCAACCTTTTTAAGCAACATCTCTTAGAAATTAATAAATTTTTGAATCACAACAATAAGAGCTATGAATCTTCATCTATATACCTAGTCATTAGTGGCATTTAAAAAAGAACATATACTGACCTTCTAATTACAAGTCTTTGACAATTCTAAAATACAAAATTAGAAGTCCTCAAAATTTCAGTTTGCAATAATTACCTGGTTTGGACATTTCTTGAGCATGTAAATGTGAGCTGAATGGATCTGTCATCACTGACAGAAATGGGATGGTTTTTCTCAAATTGGCAAAATTGCTATCTAAAGTCTAATGTGTGTTCTCTGCAACATATCCACCTTGAAATGCATGTATATGTAATTTGAAAGATGTATATTCACACGAGTTATCAGGAATGTGGTGAATATTCATGAATAGGTCATTTTTACCTTACCCTTCATCACTTATGCATTTAATTCTGACAATAAAATAATTTAATTTGTAAGAATCATCCTAGAATTATCAATACCCTAGTCTATATATGTGCTAAGTGTCTGGGAAAAAAAAACACAATAAATCATTAACATTTTAAATATACCCTCATTATCTCTGATGTTGCAGATGAAACAGTCTTACAGAAATAGAAAGTTTACATTTTTATATTTCTCCTTAGTACAATGTCTTTGTTATATATCGATGGCACAGTTCGATTTTAAAAATCTGGTCAATGGCATCAAGTTTCCAAATTTCTAATGTAATGTAAGCCAATTATAAATATTTCATAGAATTAGTTTGTGGTTACATAGTATTTGGGATCTGAAAAAGAAACAAGTGTCATCTGTGAATGAGGAATTCCACCAGAGCACAGGGGAGATTATCTTGGTTTTGGAAAAGAATGCGTAGTCATATTTTGATGTGGAAACTGCTGTTTGGAAAAAGAAAAATTGATCTCGGGGTGCCCAGAAAGACTGTTATGAAGATGATTTTTCTCCCTTATTATCAGTATGGTTTACCCTGAGCATCACATATAATCATGTCCAATCTGGCACAGCATGATTATCTTCTGTTCAGAGTGCACAAGACTGAAATTCAGGTGTTGATCTGTGCTCCTGTTGAGCTCAGAGTCCTTCTCCAAGCTTGAGTGGTTGTGGCAAGATCCACTTCCTTGTGGTGGTAGAACTCAAATCCATTTCCTTGCTGGCTTTCATCATGGGGCTGTGGTCAGCTCCTAGCAGCCTTCTGCATTACTTTGCATGTGGTCCTGTCCATCTTCAAAGCCAGCGGTGGCGAACCCCCCCTCTTGTAGAATTACTTCCAGGCTTTGAAGAATGTCCTTTTGAAGGTCTAGCCTGATTAGGTCAGGCCCAAGGAGGATAATCGCTCTCTCTCAAAGTCAACCATGCCTTGCAAAATAATCTCATGATGAGAGTGAGAGTTAAGCAATTCCTCAAGTCGTTCCCACACTCAAGAGGAGGGAGTTCTACAAAGATGTAGGTCCCTGGGGATCGGATTACAATCCTGCCTGCCATTGGACTCTGATTTTCTTGATCATAGAAAAGAATAAAAAATTAATGACCTCTAAATCCAGAGTTGAAATATCACAGTCTTGGTGAAGATACAGCAGTTAGAATAAGTCCATACTTTTAAATGGAGGAGGTGGGGAAGTTATAAGAGATATGAAGAAGAGGACACCAGCTGCATATTCTGGTTCCTTCAGATGAGGCACAGAGCATGGGCTCGCTCCCTATCACAGTGCCCCCTTCGAGCAACAGTCTGAGGATGAAGGCAGCCAATGGTAAGGCATAGCTGCCTGTGTGTTGCCATCAAGAATTCATCCACGGTAGTTTGTTCCCGTGCAGAGAGCCCCTAGCCCGGAGGCTAGCCTATTCAAATATTCTGGGCAGGACTGGAGATTAACAGAAACTTGATACTTGTGCTTCACTCCACTTCCTTCTTTGCTCTTTCTTTTCAGAAAGCAAACCCCATTTTTTTAGTAGAACGATGGTACTTGGAGTTTAAATCTGGTTGCTCACTGTGGCAGATTAAGAAAATTACATTCAGAGACCATCTAAAAAAAAAAAATCAATGACAAGGTGTTGATGGGAATTAGTTATTTAAAATCCTTTACCAAACTGGGGCTTCAGGGCACGGCCAGGGCAAAGGACAGTCCCTGCATTCGATATTACGCTTCAGCCAGCAGCACGCAGCAAAATGAACTAGTAGCATAAGAAGCCATTTCACCAAGGGCACATGTGTTGTAGTCCTTACTAGTACTAGAACATTCCCTTTGGATATCTAACACATGTGTTAGAAGGAAACATGCCCATGCCCATAAAATGTACCCTGATGTTTTTGTTGTTTCTGTTGTTTTTCAGTAAGCTGCAAAGACAGGAGATAATCATAGTTCACTGGCATCACTGATCTATGTTTTTGTTTTATACATCCATTCACCTGTCCATTCATCCAACGGTCTATCTATCCATCCACCTACCTATTCATCCATCCATCCATCCATCCATCCATCCATCCATCCATCCATCCACCCATCCATCCATTTTAAACACTATAATGATGACCTATGGGCTCGCAAGCCAAGAGAAGAATGAGAATATAACCGATAACTCAGATCAATCTACCTGCTATTTCCGTTACCTATCTGCCCACCTCAGTACAAGTATCCAATATCTTGAATTTTTGAAATTTATTTTATTTATTAAATTTAATTTTATGAAGTTATATAATGCCATATAAATCACTTTTTAAACATTATTAATAAATTGGGCATGTAACATTGTGTAAGCTTAAGGTGTATGGCCTGTTACTTTGATACACTTATATATTGTACTATGATGGCTGACATAGTGATGTTTTTCACACTATATACTTACAGCACAATACTATTATCTGTATTCAGTATACTGTGCATTAGATCTCTGTGGCTTATTTACCATTCACTGTGTTTGTACCCTCAGTCTTATCCCCTACCCCCTCTTGATAATTACCATTCCACTTTTTTTTTGGATTCCATGTATAAGTGATACCATACACTAATTATCTTTCTCTGACTTATCTCACATAGCATAATGTACTCAAAGTCCATGCATGTTTTCACAAATGGAATGATATCCTCCTCTCTTGGGTCTGAATAATATTTCATTGTGTATATGTACCATGTCTTTTTCATCCATTCATCTGTTGATGGGCATTTGGGTTGTGTCCATATCTTGGCTATTATGAATAATGTTGCAACAAACATGGATTGCAGATATCTTGTCAAATCCTGTTTTCCTTTCCTTTGGGTACATACCCAGAAATGGAATTGCTGGATGATATGGTAGATTTATTTTTAATGTTTTGTGGAACCTCCATATTGTTTTCCCTAGTGGTTGCACCAATTTACATTCCCACCAACAGCATAGTTCTCTTTGCAACACATCCTCCCCAGTGCCTGTTGTCTCTTGCCTAGTCTCTTGCCTAATTGGTGGTAGCCATTCTACTAGGTATGAGGTGATAGTCCACTATAGTTTTGCATTTCCCTGATGATGAGTGATGCTGAGCATCTTTTCATATCTGTTGGCCATCTGGACGTCTTCTTTGGAAAAATGTCTATTTAGTTCTGCTCATTTTTTAATCACATTATTTATTTGTTGTTTGAGTTCATGGGGTTCTTTATTGTATTTTGGATCTATATCGTATCTGATATGACTTGCACATTTTTCTTCCATTGCATAGGTTGTCTTTTCATTTTGTTAGTTGCGTCTTCGCTGTGCAGAAGCGTTTGAGTTTGATGTAGTCCTACTTGTTGATTTCTATTTTTGTTATTTGTGCTTTTGTGGTCATGTTCAAAACATCACTTTCAAGACTTGTATCAATAAACTTCTTCCCAATGTTTTCTTCTAGGAATCTCATGGTATCAGGTGTTGTGTTTACGGCTATTTCAAGTTTGTTTTTTGTGAATGGTGTGAGGTCGGTGTCCAATTTCCTTGTTCCCTGTGTCTCCAGGTTGTCCAACACCTCTGCACTGAGACTATTCTCTGCACTGGGTGTTCTTGGCTTCCATATCTAATAGTAGTTGACTGTATATACTGGGATTTGTATAAACCGTTATTGACGTCACGTGGTTTTCTTTGTGTTCAACATTTAAAACAATGATATCGTGGGTCAGAGAGACTTCTGAAGCTTTCTTTTAGGCTAGATATTAAGTGTATGTAGTTACAGCACACCCACTTTCCTGCTGTATCTTATTTTTGTGATCATTTCCGTATCACTAATGAGGAATTCAGCAGGGATTTATTTCTATTTTATTGTATGCCAAAGTACAAAGAAACCTGGCTAACTCTGTGTGGAGTACCGTTTTTACTAAATATTTAAATCTTTGCATGCTGCCTCAGCGATCAGCTACTCCTTCCCCGAGTAATGAAGATTACATCTGTCTGATAGTATTAAGCCGGTTGCTATTGAGTTGTGATGATTCACAGAAGAATGAACCCAGAGGAGACAATAAACCAGTAAAATAAAACCAGTCTAATGTGTTTTAAAATCCCCGAAGTTTTAAAATACCCTGGTAATTCCAGGCAACGTTACATGAACACGGATCAAACAAGTTCTTAAAAGGATTATGCACGATTGATGATTCTTCACTTCACATTTGGTTAGTGGGGAGAGAATATATGTACAGTACAAGATGAGATTGTTTCTTCTAACGTCTCAGTAATTCCCCAAACATATTTCCCTCATGCTTAACAAAATTATTGATATTTTGGACTTTCATTGTGCCTTTTACATAAGATAAATCACCACAGCATTAGCTATTGAATTTCTCTAAAAAATGTTTTAAAGCCTAGAACACCAATTCCCAAATATATTACATATTCTTCTAAAGGAGAAGAACACACTCTAATTGACATGCTTTAGTTAATCTGGGGATACCAATAGTCTGCAATGTATCAATTCCTCTGGAGAGGGCTGACAGAGACAAACCTCCTTCCCACAAACAGTCAAAGCGGCTTAATGACAGAAGAGCAAAGTAGAAAGAGGGTCAAGATGAAGCACTGGGATAAGTCCATACTCCTCTGAGTGGAGGGAACACAGAGCCCATTCTGCAAGCTTAGGGGTGTCAGCAGCAGACATGACAAAGCAGCAAGGCTACACAGCATCCCAGCCACCACCTGTAATTTGAGGTCTCCTCCCGACCCGGCCACACTGCAGTATAGTGGGTTTACCTGCCATGTGACTTCGCAGAGAGGGCATTTCGCAAAATCTAGGAAAGTTTATTGACTCACCAAAGGGTGACTAACCTCAAAGGGACAGGGTTCACCTGAAGGCACCAGGACACTTAGGTTACCAATGTAAATATCACAGATGTGTTGGGTTTTCTGACAACCAGTGGGAGATGGGCTACTGGAAAAACGTATTAATTTGGCAAGAAAGGGGAGACACATTTTGCTAAACTTTGGCAATATCTGCTCTAGTAAAGTAGTTAGAGCTACCCGTACTGATACACACGTGTGTGTGTATTTTTATACATAAACACACACTCCATATGTTATGCTTTCATATGAAGCATATAATCCATGATCTTTGACAAATAGGTCCAAAACCAGTGGGATGTGGATCTGATTATCTTTAAAAAACAAAACAAAACTCTAGGGGCGCTTGGGTGGCTCAGTCGTTAAGTGCCTGGGATCGAGCCCCACCTCGGGCTCCTTCACTGGGAGCCTGCTTCTTCCTCTCCCACTCCCCCTGCTTGTGTTCCCTCTCTTGCTGGCTGTCTCTCTCTCTCTGTCACATAAATAAATAAAATCTTAAAAAAAAAAAATGAAACAAAACAAAACTCTAATACCTTGTATTGCTACTTAAAAAGTACATGTTAAAATAAAATGTATGCGTGATATCGTCACGCAGTCACAATGATATAAAGCAGGTTACAGGAAAGTGGGAATAATGGAAACGTGTCCCGTTAACTTAAAATGTGTCCAGGAATGATACTGGTTTTGGGAAGAAAACCAGTGCATTTTGTCTCTATCTGCCACAGTTAATAGCAGAACGTCCCCAAAACGTGGGCAAAATAGGCACTTTACTTGCAGAACATTTCCTTGATTTCATTTGTGGCTTAACATTGTATAATATTATGATTTCAAAGAAAAATCCATTTTCAGAATAATAAAAAGGACGCTTGGAAAATATTACGAGAGCGCCAACACACAAAGAGCGTAAAATTATCGTCCAATTCAACTGCGTCAAGAAGGCCTATTCGGAGCTGTGAGCGGGCTGTCATGACCTGCGTCTGGAGATCGGTGCTTTGCTGGATTATATAGATTTTTACAAGCACAGCGTTATTACTGAATTTCTTCCTTTGGTAATAAGTTTCATCCCCCGTGCTCTTCATTCCGTGTTTCTGCTAATCAAATCAATGGTTTACACAGGAAGCTTTTTACAGATCACCACAATTTACAGGGCATTGAACACACGATTTTTCTAAGGGCTGTGAGCTGTTCTCACCGATTTTCCCCGGGCACGTTCTCCACTAGGAATGTGGACCCAGCCGCATAATCTACGGGCTTTCGAGATACTTGATTAAGTGTCCGGGGTGCACTCAGCTAACGCCTTGGCAGACATGCCTTGGTTTTCAGTATTCTTCTTATCTTTCTGACAACTACGCAGAAGGAAAGTCAGATTTCAGTTCCTGTGAGGAAAAGCCCAACTGGATGCACCAGGAAAAAATGGGCATGTTCTAGGGTGATCAATAAATATTTGCTCTAGGTGAGGGTATAATGAATTAATACAGTTTAATTCATGGAAATAAAATCATCCCATAGAAGGAAAGACATGGTAGGAAAAATAAGTGGAGAGTCCGAGAGAGGACATGCCTGGGTGTGTGCATACATACGTGTGTATGTATGTGGATCTACTGTGTCTATCTATGTTTAATGTACCTGACATGACACCATAAGACATAGGATGTCAAGCACCGCGACTACAAATGGAATTTATTTCCTATGACCTACAGCATGACGATATTATTCCTGGATACCTGCTACCCTAACCTTCCTTTGGGAGGTTGAGGAAGTACCCCTGTTGTCTGGGAGCCATTTGGGATGTGTCTTGTGGGCAGAATGAGGATACACGTCCATCCTCAGGAAAGACTAACTAAACCACACAGTTTCCAAAGAATGTGGCAATCAGGTGGTAGTTGTTAGCAGGGATTTCACGCGGATTTCCAGTAGTAGGTATGGGGCTGTTTATTAGTCGGCTAGGGTGGCCATGACAGCTACCACATTCTGGCTGGCTTAAATAGCACATATTTATTCCTCCTGGTCCTGGAGGCTGGGAGTCAGACACCTAGGTGGGGCTGAGGCTAGGACTCAGAGATCCAGGTGCGGCCTGGACTAGTTTCTCCTGAGGCCTCTCTCTTTGGTGTATAGACTCCGTCTCCTCCCTGTGTCCTCACATGGTCATCCCTCTGTGCGCGTCTGCATCCTCATCCTCTTTTCTTATAAGGACCCCAGTCTTATGGGATCAGGACCCACCCTAATGACCTCATTTTACACATATCCCCTCTTTAAAGGCCCTATCTTTAAATATGGCCCCATTCTGAGGTCCTGGGGGTGAGGACTTCAACATAGGAATTTTGAGGGACACAATTCTGCCCATTACAGTTGTCGAACATTCTGACTACAAATGAAATTTCCTTTGTTTGACCTGAAGTTTGATATTATTCCTGGATAACTGCTACTCGAAACCTAGGTCCTAAGACTAAACCAGTCATATCTTGCAGTTGCACAAAGAGCCAAATCTGGAGAAACAATTCAGTCTGTAACTGTCATTCTAGTATAGTTAACACGCAGTGTTACATTAGTTTCAGACCAAATGCTTGATCATTTTCTGTGTCTGGTTCCCACAGGTCCATCTCAGAAGCACGGGGAAGACCAATGTCTATCACAGAGACTTTGGTAGCTTTCCGTGGGCAGGGTCAGTGCAAAATCAGATGACCTACAAATCTCAGAGAGTTGACACATATCAACCTTTATTTATCCCATATGGAGGTCAGAGAGGATGGGGGCTCAGTTTCACCAGGGTACTCAGGACGTGCGCTGCCTGTGGTACACAGCTTCCCCATCCCCTCTGGTGTCAATGCTCTTGGCTGGGTCCAAAACCAAGAAAAGTATGACTCACCCATCAAAGAAGAACCTATGGAAATAGTAGGGTTTTCACCACCATGATTGAGTGATGTCATACGACAAAGGGCACCTTCAGTTATGCAGATTATTCCATGGGTTTGATTAAAGCTCATGAACGCACCTCTCGTTCATATGTTAAAAGACCACAGAAGAAATGGATATTATGTCATGTACATTTTCAAATAGAGAAAGTAGAGAAACAAAATAATGGATGGCTATGATGAGGCCACCATGTCACCAGAAGGAATTAAGACAAAGAACCCTCGGTAATCATGTCCGAGCACAGACAAACCAGGAACATTGTCCAGATCACAGCATCTAAAACAGCCCCCTCCTCTTGCTGATCTGGTTGCTACTTCTTTACCAAGAGGCAGCCTCTTCTGTCCTCTCTACAGATGAGTATTACCGAGATGCTCAGCCATAGAAATATCCCCACTTTCTGACAGTGTCCAACCTAGATGACAGTCCCTCCATCCTTAGAACCTCCCCACATCACACACCCACATGCAAATCCTACCGCGGGTCTGTTCTAACACCCTCCAACGAAGAAGGCTGGCGGCGCCCATGGTTTGCATTCTCTCTTGCCACAACAAGTAATTAGACCAACCTGCCCAACCAGAGCTGTGTTCCTGGTGGACTTATCATTTACCCAAAGATCCCATTCTTTTTTAAAAAAGTGGAAATACTTTAGAAATTTGCCTTTAACAAATGACTTCAGATCTGCATTCTACAGACCATGTTCTCTCAGCTCGAGGCAATTAAGTCAGAAAGACACAGATGCCATTACAAAGTAAACATGTATATCTATTGTCAATTAGAAAATACATGTGCATATAAATAACCTATTCTTTGAGTAAAAATCATTGTGGGGAGAATCCTTGGGTGCATTTAATTTGAATAAACTTAAAAAGATATGAAAGTATCACCTGCTAAGTTTCTGGAAAGCAGATAAATGGTAGGTCAGTAACATTTACATCCTTAAGGTTTATAAGGTGAACATGATAAAATATGATTCTAAAATAAAATCCTATTAAACATCAATTGCCCCCAACCATTAGGATTCTGATAATCATAAAATTTGCATTAACTGATTTTTTTAGAAAGTGAATGCCACTTTTCCTTGCCATTTGGGTTGTTGCAAAGACACCGTTTCTTTGGGCACACACCTTGGTTGTCTGCAATGTCCAACTAATGAGGGAAAGACAGTCATGGCGGACCCAACGGCATGAAACCAACAAACACCTTGGTTTTCTGCAAATACGAAGCAAGGAAAGGGAACTAATGGGAGAAAGACAGTGTTGGCAGACCCAACCGCGTGAAACCAACAAACACCTTGGTTGTCTGCATATACGAGGCAAAGAAAGAGAACTAATGGGAGGAAGACAGTGATGGCAGACCCAATGGCGTGAAACCAACAAAGCATTCATTGTCAGTATTTTGTTGAATACCAGCCTTGGGATAGGCTCTTTTGTAGGAGATACGGATGAGTCTTGACTAGGACCAAATTGTACACCGTGCTAGGTAGGCTTCTCCAAGCTTTTATAATCAGATGATGACACCTCCAACTTGAAGACCCCCTGCCCTCTTAGGTATTACGGACATATCATCGGTTCTATGGCTAATAATTTTCTTCTGCAGATGTATAGAGAAATAAAACACCATTAGATTTTACTTTCTCTTATTGGTAACTTTGTGTTTTCGTTTTCTTTTTGATAGAAATGTGGTCACAGAGTCTTTTCCCCACTGCTGAAGTGTATTTCATATACGATAAACTCACCCATGCAGCCTGTGAGCTGAGCTTCGGTGACAGATGGCTCTGAGCCTGCTCTCCTCGTCCTGTATGGTGCAGTGATCTGTCTGATGTCAGCGGTATGGAGAGACCCCTGGGGGAAAGAAAACAGGCTTGTAACAGCAGAGCGTGCCAGGCGAAAGCAACTACAGATGCAGCTTTGTGAAATGATGCTTGATTATCCCAAAGGAAAAAAAAATTATTACATCAAGTGTTCCTTTTTGACATTTATCTTTTATGTAATGTCAGTGTTGGGTGCAGACTTTTTTCAGTAAAGGCATGTTGGATAAAAGTGCATGGCGGATGCATTTTGTTTTCCAATTGGAAATAGTTCTTTTCAGTGCCAATGCCAACTAACCAGTTGACTGAGCCCTTATGTATTAAAAATAATTTTCGTTTTGCAGAAATGTGCTTCTGGCAATTACTAACACCACGTGGTTCAGAAACAAAGGCAAATGTACAAAAGACACAGGGAATTTTTTGGAGGTGAGACTCCTAACTGAGACCTGGAGATTGGATGAGGACATTGGAGTCACACCATATTGCTGAATGTGGCATACTCAAGGAGAATCTTTTTGCGTTTTCTTTTATACGGGAGCGCCATATAAGAAGGTCTTGAAAATCGTGGTTAACATACCCTCAAATGGAAAAACATCAAATCTTCCACTGAGTCCTACCCACTGAGAGAGTATAATTGTGCTGTGTGTAACATAGACTCTTGGATAAAATATGTACAGCTGTGGTCTATACAGTTTGGGGATTTTCCAAGTTCTAATTCCATTCCCCAATGGAACGGCTGATGTTCCCTGTTAGAGAGCTTTCAGTCATTCATGAGATAGTTTACCATTTCAGGATATTTTTTTTTATCATTTCTGGAATATTTCTACAGTCCAATCCAAATATGACCTAATGGATGTTTGCACTGGTTTTCTGATGCTGTGTAACAAACCATTCCACACGCAGGAGCTTAAGACAACAGATGTTCATGATCTCATGGCTTGTGTGGGACAGCAGATTAAATCCAACTATTGGCTGGGCTGCATGGTCATCTGGAAGTTCTTGTGGTTGTAGAAGGGAGGTCCTGTCCGTCTGTCAGCTGGTGCAAGGGAATCTCAGTGCCTAGAAGTCACCCCTTCTCAGTTCCCAACACGACCATTTGCTTTCTTCCTGGTGTTTTGCAGGGGTGGACTTGCTTCTCTCTCTTTTAAGGCCACACATGATGAAATAGTTTAGGGCCACTGGGAGCCTTTCCTCTTTTGATGAACTCAGAGTCAACTGCTTAGTGTCCTAAATCATGGGAAATACGTCCCATTATATCCGAATTCCCACCTATACTCGAGGGGATTAAATTATATAGGGTACGTACCACCAGGGGGCAGGAATCTAGCTGGCCATGTGACAACCCCAGTTACCACAGTGTCCTTGTATATTATAACAAACCACTACTTTTTTAATTGCAGATTTTACTGAGAAATCTAGCCTGCATGCAAACAGAGTAAAACGTCCTTCTTTTCACATTCACTTGCAATCCTGTTCAGTCATACAAACAAGTCTCAATATACTCGTGGATACTATGGTATCTTTGACCCAGCGTGCAACAATACAATGGTGTCCTAATGACTACAGCTTTACAATGATTTTTGAAACACATTCATTGAGCAAGTCTCCCCACCTATGAATTCAGAAAGAGATACTCTGCAGCTCCTGCACCCAATTCCAGTGTGTGTGTGTGTGTAGGCTTCTCTGCACCAACCAGCAACTCTTTGACCCATGTTGGGTATCCCTACAATTCAACTCAATCTCAACACATCTGTTTGGAGAAAGTATCAGATCCCACAGATTAAAGGGCTCCGTTCTACAAGTCTGCTTGCTACTCCCTTTCAGATGCCAATCATAAGTCTTTTGACCAACTGGTTATAAACTGCAGGTTCTATGACCCCCTCCTTGGGTTTGATTAATTTCCTAGAGTGGCTCACAGAGCTCAGAAACCCATTTTTTCACTAGATTACCAGTTTATCACAAAAGATGTTAAAGGATATGAATCAATGGCCAGATGAAGAGATGCATAGAGCAAAGTCCCGAACAAAGTAGCTTTTTGTCCCATTGAGTTCAGGGTCCAGAACAGAGGCAGGTGAAAGAATTCTGCTTCCCCAAGCAGGATCCAGAACAGAGGCAGGTGAAAGAATTCTGCTTCCCCAGGCAGGCTGTCCTCTGAACCCTGTCCTTTTGGGAATTTAAGGAAGCTTCATCAAATGGGCTCGATTGATGAACTCATTGGTGATGGGTGATTGATTCGATCTCCAGCCCCTGTCCTCCTGGGAGGTCCGGAGTGGGACTGAAAGTTCCAAGCCTCTAATCACCAGGCTGGTCTCCCTGGCAACCAGCCCCCATCCTTAGGCTCCTAAATCACCTCAATGACACAACAAAAGATAGTTTAATCACTCTCCTCTCAGGAAATTCCAAGGGGTTTTAGGAGCTCCGGGCCAGCAATGTGGCAAAGACCAAACGTACACTTCTTATAAATAAGTTATCACAGATACTCATCATTTGGGGAGCTCATCCCTTCTTTACTACACTGGTAGTTATTTTGGTACTTGCTGGGAAATTTCCACTTCGCGCTTAAGCTATGGGTGTAACTCTTCCTGCGCCAACTTTGGGAGGGTTCTAGAAGGATGCCCACTTTGGTCTGTGCCTGGCGTCTGTCTTTGCAGCATTAATGCAGTGACACGGTGGAATACCAGTGCTTCTGTTCACAGCTCGACAACTTCTCTCACGGCTCAAGCCAGCACCAATCCCTTTCCTGACACTGCCAGTCTTTTTCTGAGCAGTCCCTGATGTAGTTTTTGAATATTGGTGA
Organism: Ursus americanus; assembly: GCF_024610735.1. Classification (NCBI taxonomy): domain Eukaryota; kingdom Metazoa; phylum Chordata; class Mammalia; order Carnivora; family Ursidae; genus Ursus; species Ursus americanus. Next base: position 119,929,597 of record NC_142164.1, on the reverse strand, counting down.
TGATGGGGTGAGGTCTGGAGCTGACGGCTAAGAAAGCGTTCTCTTGAGACTTCTTTGGTGCAAAAAGGTGTTTTTATTAAAGCACGGGGACAGGACCCATGGACAGAAAGAGGGGAGGCACTGAGGCTGTGAGGAAAGGCTGTTTCTATACTTGGGAGTTGGGGGAGGTAAGGAACAGGGAGGTTTTTTGAAATGAACTTTCATATGCTAAAGAGGTCCTACAAGATACCGGAGACCTTGCCATTGTCAAGTGAAGGTTGTTTTTCCCTCCAAGAAGGCATTAACTTTAGGACATCCGGGAGTGGCCTTCTGGAAGCTAGGTTATTGATAAGAATACTTTTCTCTTGTAAATCACTATGACAATTGTAAACTGAGGGAGACTCAAGTCTTGCGGGACTCTAATCTCTATAAGTTAACCATTAGTTTTCTTTCGTTCCTTAGCTTTAGGGCAGCCAGGAGGGCCTGAGGGATGGATCACAGATGCCGGCTGGGAGTGGGGGTGGGGATTGTGGGTGTCAGCTTGTGCTTTGTCCTCAGCTTGCCTCCTGCCCCTTACCATCCCCCACATTGGTATTAGGGAGGCGGTACATCTAAGATTTTGATGTGCATTCTTTCTATTATTTCTGTTCACATTGGCCCAGACGCCTGGTCAACTCTCTCACACAAAGTGGATGAGGAGGAAACAGAAGGCAAGCTGACGACAAAGCAAAAGCTGACCGCCACCCCCCCCCCCATGTCCTGGCTGAAGGAAAAAACAAAGTTAAGTTATGGAGCTCACAATCCTACGGGACAGGAGTCTCCCTCAGTTTTACGAATGTCTTAGCAGATTACAGGAACAAAGCTATCAATAACTTAGCTTCCAGAAGGGAATGTACGTAGACACAATGAAAAAACAGGCAGAGTGACATTCCTCTAAGGACTCAACTGCCTCTATGCTAATACTTTGCTGAGGGCGAAAGACAGTCGTAGCCTGAGGCCCCCCCTCCCCCAGGATCCTGTAAGTCTACTTTACTGTATAAAAATTCCTTTGGAAACTTCCTTTAGCTCTAAACCGCCCAAGCATATGACCCACTGGTATACATCTGAAGGGTCTCATGACTAAGGTTTTATTAGACGGTAATAAATGACCCTTTCCCAACAGTAGCTAGCCCCTCGAGGTCCTGGACACCTTGTTTCCAGATTACTTAAGGACTTAGGCTATCCCTGACTCCCTCCCAACTTGAGGGTATATATGGGCCACTCCTCATGACCCCGGTGCAGTTCTTTCTGCCCATGGGTCCTGTCCCCACGCTTTAATAAAACCACCTTTTTGCACCAAAGATGTCTCAAGAATTCCTTCTTGGTCGTCAGCTCCGGACCTCACCTCACCAATATCCCACAACCTCATCAGTGGACATCTCCAAAGTCTTCTGTACTGTAATGTCCAGATACTAGTATCTCGATTTCCAGCAATAATGGCCTTCCTACTCTGTGTTTATGGAATGAAATTCTTTAGGGAAATAACCCCCCCCCCCACAAGACATGCAATAGAGATTAAACTCAAATAGAATGGGTCAAACACAGAAACCAGAATGAAAACATGGCAATAACTGAGTTATATATGCCAGTGTGAAGACTGAGTTCTGTTGTTCCAACAGACATGCTGAGGTTGTAACCCTCAGTCCCTCAGAATCTGACTCTATTTGGAAATAGGGTCATTGAAAATGCTATCAGTGAGGATAAGGTTGTACTGTAGTGGGGTGGGACCTGAATCCAACATGACTGGGGTCCTTCTAAGACAGAAAGCCACGTGAAGACACAGACATGGAGAAGCCGCATGAAGATGGAGGCAGAGACGGAAGGGACGTGGCCACCAGCTCAGGGACGCCTGGAGCCCCAGAAGCTGGAAGAGGAGGAAGGACCCTCGCTTCGAGCCTCAGGAGGGAGCTCAGCCCTAAAACACCTTGATTTTGGACTTGTAGCATCTGTAACTGTGAGACAGTAAGTTTTTGTTCTTTAAAGGCACTTGGTTTCTGATCTATTCTTCGAGCAGCCCTAGGGAACTAATAAAGCCAGAGATACCTAAACATTTTTATCTTGGGATGCAGTGATTGCAAAGACAGCCGAGGCAAGGCCTCCCACCCCAAATGCTGAGTGGCCATGAGATTCTGGCACCTCCCCTGTTTCCCTTACCTTGAGTCACGGCTGCCATTTTGGGTGCCTTTGGTCAATGGATTGTGGCTTTGGGGTGTTGTGTGTGCTCTGGACTTAGGCTGTAAGTCCACTTTGTCCGTCCTGGAATAGGATCATAACCTTGCCAGAAACCTCACTCTGTGGGACATAAGGATAAAGCATCCCATGGGGAGCAGCTCTGGACATCCCTGTTCCAACGCGGAGCCCAGGCCTGGCTGAACCTCTCACTGAATGCGGCCACCTGAGTGTGACCACGCTAGGCCAGTAGGGAAACCAGCAGGCCAACATGCACATTCGGGAGAAACAGCAAAACATAGTTTAAGGCTCTGTACGTTGAAGACAGTCGAGGACAATGGGATAAGACTCATCATTTTCAACACCGTTGTACAGCTGTTTCATAGAAACCTGCCCATTGCTGGATTTTTATTTGGGGCGGGGGGTTCCTTTTGTGGTCCTTCTTTGTCTTTGTAAGATTGTTTCTCATTTTCTTCTGCTCTCCTTTTCTTTCTACACCTTTCTGTTCCATTCTTTCTTCACCTTTGTGTTCCATTCTTTCCCTATTAATTTACTTCCCTATTTAACTGAGCCCCAGACAGCCCCCAAGTCCTGAGAGCTGACGTCTGAGAGCCAGGAAGTGGGCAGGAATGACTATGAGCCCCTGCATGCAGGACTCTGGGTCAACGAGAGAGAGAATGAACAATGATGAGCTAGAAAGTGCTAGAACTCAGGAGGCCTGCCATCCTTCTGCACTCACCACACAGAACTGTGCAATCAGAATATTCTACCAGGGCTTTGTGCTGCAAATTGCTTCCTCAGATTTTTTTTCCCCCATAACACATATACTTGGTTTTGCAAGTGTCTGTTTTGCATGTGTCTGTTTTTTTTTTTTTTTAATTTCCAAAATATTTTGGTAGCATCTGCATAATCATCACTGGTTGAATCCATTTGTGTTCCAAATTTGTTTAAAATACGCTTTTGACTTCACAACGGGCTGAGTCATCGTACGGTGCTGATGCATAATCAAGCTTCTCGATCCACTTTGATTTGAATAGTACAGTATCTTGATTTTTTTTTACCTTATACTTCACTTCATTTTTATATCATTTCCATAAGGAGAACGTTTAAAGTAGCTCTATTTTTTTCCTTGAAAGAAATTTCCATCCTATGAGTGCCTCAGTTTTCATGGAAGGCTTAACCCGCATGTACATATATTTGTTTTATTTTATGTATCTACATATCTATCTATCCCTATATCTATCATCCATCCATATATCTATTTATTTATCCATCGATCCATTGATCCATCCATCCATCCATCATCTCTCTCTCTCTCTCTTTCTGCAAATCCTAAAATTTATTTTTCTCCCTGCCCTCATCACTGACACGTAACATCGTGTGGAAAAGCTACCACTGGTAAATTCCACACATCTGAAAGGCAAACACACAGAAAGCAGAAAGGTGACTCCTGTTTTTTGTTTTTGTTTTTTTGATTTCTTACAGTAAACATGTCTGTAAATCTTCTACTGAACAGGACAGAGAGAAACACAGGAGTCGCGCACACAAACACCATGTAAATTTGTTACATGTTAATAAGCTCTCATCATACTTCAGACTGTGTATATATATTACACAGTTGTCTGTATATAGAGATGTCATTATCATAAATAAAAATATATGACATCTCGATATATCAGATCAATATATATCCTCAGCTACTACCCCCTTCCTATCATTCTCCAGAAGTAATCACCATTATGAATTTTATGCGCACCTATCTTGCTTCATTTTATCCAAAATAAGCTGGATTGATTTATGTTAAAATAAAGTCTGCAGAGTTCTAAAAAACTAGAGGCTACCTACAGTATATATATCCAGGGGCCTTTAAAAATCCTACTTTAGTACTGCATTTGAATATTGGCTTTAGGTTACTATCCAAAATGTCTGCCTGATTTTCATTAATTTCTTTTTAAAGACTGCAAGTAACAAGGGTAAAATGTGCTTATACTTTTCATAAATCAAGGTTACCCTATGTGAAAAAGAATCTGGAAAACTTAGATATGCAATTAAAGTTTCAGGCACATTTGCCCCTTTTTATAAATTTTGAAAAATAGAGAAACTGGGATTGTTTCCTCTGTCTTAGAAATATCTGCTCCCCCATAATTAGCAACAATGCATTGCATTTAATGTCTGAGAGCTTGACTATGTTTATTTGAAGTTTTAATGAAAATTTATGAGGAACCAAATTAACTATAGTTTCATAGTGGTTAAATTGTAATGCTGTCTGTGGAGGGAGGCCCAGATTAAATAAAACAATCAATTCTAGGCTGATGACGGTATGATTTCAAATTCTAAGTAAATTTAAAGGTTTTATATACATATATATCTCCATCAGGAACAGAGTCAAAATCAATTGTGAAAAGATGGTCAGTAAAATATAATGAGGCAGAAAATTGAAATGAAAAATGCTGAAGGGACTCTAAAATATTAATGGAAATGGTGTTAGATGGAGTTGCTTCACTATAAATGGAAAAAGCTAAGGAGAATCTGATTAGCTGTTTCTTAATTAAATATTTACTTTGCTCGGCAATCTCATCCCATTTTTTCACAGTTGCAGAGCATGTTTGCCAGAACAGAGCTGATTAGCTGTGAAGATGCTTTCTGGTGACAGACAACGAGACTATGGACTCCAACAAGACAGGCGCTGGGGTATTATCTGGACATGCAAGCTCGGGTTATCACAGAAGGCTCGTTTTTCATTAACACATTAAACACTGGCAGGGCTCGCCAAGAGGGATCGGCACCGGATTCAAATGTGAGCGTGCCAAATGAATCAGAGGTACCTGCCCTCCTGCAAACGCGGGTCTAGGAGGAAAGGCGTACGTGTAAATTAATGTATTCAGAGTATGGTATAAAATACTGCGACCTGAAATGAATGTAACATTGTGTGTCAATATGCTTCAACTAACAAGAAAATTACTATGACCCAGACACAGAAAGGTTTACTGCTCATATAAATAAGGAAGTTTTTATATGGATAGTCAAACAAGGTTTACTCAAGAATAATTTAGATACCAAGACATGGTGAGTGAAAACTTGGCAGGGAAGTTAATGAAGCAAGACTGAATTATCGTGCTTTGTGCAGAATATCTTCCTGTCCGCACTTAACTATAAGTAGCTATTGTGTAGTCAAATATGTTCCGTGAAAACTTCTGCTTTTGTCTTTTTAAGAGTCCCAGTGGAAAGGCACTTGAATAAATTTTAAGACCTAAACTAATCTAAATAGGTATCAATTTAATAGCATAGTATATGCATAGTGTATGTTTTTTCAATATTTTTTTCACTATTTCAATATTTCAAGAAAAGGTCTGCAGGGTTTGGCAAGAATTGAGCCGTTTCCCCTGTTCTTGACATTTGATATACAATTTAAGAGGTTCTTCTTACCTTACCTTTTTTTTTATATAGTCAGTAAAATAACTTTAATGTTTCCTTCTTTTCTTGTAACAGCTTTATTGAGGTATACCTGGTGTACGACAATGCCTGTGCATGTTTGCTACATACACTTTGACGAGTACAGACAGACATATGGTTACATCAGGATACCATCACCCCGATCACAGTAAACACATCCATCTCCTCCCAAAGCTTCCTACCGTCCCGTGTTGTGTTAGTGAGAACACCTCATATGAGATCTGCCAGGAATGGCCAGCAAACTCTGTACCGACGGACGAAAGATTATTCCAAACTTTGCCGTGAAGGAGAGAAGAAGCCCAGGGGGTCAACACTCAGAGGTGAAGACTCTTTGCTCTTCTTTGCTCCTGCTTTCATTGGTCCTTCAGGATAATCACAAATCCTTATCAGTGTTCTTCCAGCACATGATGTGTGACAAGGGGTCTTACTGAAACTGGAGGATCTGTTTACTGGAAAGACAGAATATGCTAATTTGGGTGTCTTCTACGAGGTCTGCTAAACATAGCCTAAGGGACAATGCCTACATCTCTTAGAATCACAAGGCAGCTGTTTGGGCCAGGAAAGTTTCAGGAAGGCAACTTCCCGTGGTATTCCAACGGGAGAGTGGTCACCCAGGCCTCGACATTCAAAAGGCCTATGCCCTTCTCCGAAAACTTCCCTGCCCTCAGTGGCCCCCATGTTACACTGTAGCAAGCAGGTATTATGGCTGATTTCATGCTCTACATTAACCCCAACAGAGATCTATCCCCTTCACAAAATTTTAGGTGCGGTGTGTTAGCAATAGGGAAGACGCTGTACAGCAATCTCTAGAATTCATACATTTGGTGTATCTCTAGAACTTACCGTTGAAAGTTTATACCCACTGAGCAACAAACCCCAGGAATCGTCACCTGGCACGTGCCTTGGAGAATTCTGCCATCAGGTGTTGAGGCTGGTGACAGAACTGTGCATGCCCTGGCATGACACAGGTAACCTGGGGCAGCTTGTACAGTGGGCTCTGCTTTACAAGAACATGGACCCTCTACGTCCACCCCATTGCAGTGAGCTTTGGTGGTTGCATTTGCTGCAAACAGGAACCCTGGTAGACAGCGTGCTACTGGGAACCATTCATGAGGGGAGTGTGTAACTGATATGGGTGGGGGTTACCATTAAGAAGGCACATAAAGAGGTCATGCTTGGTTTAAGACCAGAAGGATAAAAAGAAGGATCCAGACAAAGACTGTGGTGTGCCATTTTGGAGGCGGAGAAAGTAGCACCGTGAAGAACCCAAGGTGGTAAGAACTTGGAAGATTGATCAGAAGATCTCAGAGGCTGGAGAATGGGAGAGCAAGGGGCTACATGAACACTGGATTTAGTCCTGAGTTCACTGCAAAGAAATTCACGGCTCTAGACAGTACGTTCAAATAATCATATGGTCATTTTTAAAAGAAATATGTTACTCAAATTTTCTGTAAAACATGTTAGACCATATGAAGAATGAAAGCAGGAGACCCCTGGAGAGGACATAGAACAGAAGTGTGGATTTTTTTTTTTTTTCATAAAAAGGCCAAAGAAAGAGTAATATTTTAGGTTTTGCAGGCCATCTGATGTCTAGCAAAAATAACGAACTCTGGGGCAATAGTGTGTCAGCAACCAGGGGCCCATAGATAATATATAAATGGATGGTCGTGGCTGGCATGCCAACAGGACATTTACAAAAAACATACAGCCGTCTGGACTTGGTTCACAGGTGCTGATTCATTACCTGGGTGACGATGGTGGTGGTTGTGGAGCTGACAGGAAAGGAGTAAATTCTAGGCAGAATTTGGAGGTAGAATCAGCAGGAAGTGATTATATCTTCCCTCCACATCTTTGGCAGAGTCTAGACAAATGGACCTCAACTGGGGGTGATTTTGCCAGTAGGGGGCATCTATCAGGGGAAAGTGGCCGTCAGGTCACAACAACGAGATCAGGAGTGCAACCACAGATGTTGTTCAATACCTTATACTGTGCAGAGTGTTCTGGGACAGAGTGTTCTGGTCTAAAAAGGTCATAGGTTGAGGCTGAGAAATGGTGCTTGAGAGCAACACGTGTGTGACCAAGTGAACTAATTTGGTGAGAAATGTCTGAGAACAGAAGAAACACTAATAAAGCTTAAAGAAAACTGACAGAGGAGAAATTGTAAGCGGACTGAAGAATGAAATTCTAAAAAGAGTACACTACAAAACACTTGATTTCACTGTCTGTATTTTTCTGCATTTCTTAACATCTTACGAAATCGTAGGTCTAATGAAGAGAACCTGGATGCCCCAAAGGTAAATAGTCTGCCTTTCCTTTTTGGAAGGGAGTCAAGTAAACAAAATCCCTGCTGTGGGATTGACTTGATCATGTACAGAAAGGGCCTGATTACATAAGCCACTGTTTTCCTTGTAAGTAGGAGGAGACTCACACATGATGGACACACTTCTACGGAGTCTTTACTCATTCTGCTAAAGGGGATACAACGTATAATGGCAAGCAATCCATCACTTCAAATGGATCTGTCCAACCCCATATCGATAAACTTGCTAACATGTCTTTTAATTATGCCCAGACAATGACTTAGTTGTTTCCTGCAAGCAAATGCCTCTCGGAAACGCAACGGGTTTGTTAACTATGTCAAATGAACGCACTCTCCAAGGCATTAGACGCATGTCCATTCTTCGTTTCAAATGTTTACCACACAAACAAACGCTATTAAGTTGACTTTGTGACACATTCTACTTTGTTTTAATAAAAAATGGGATTTTATAATCTGAGAATGGATTATGTTTCGGGGAACATTTGGCCAATGGTGTGTATACATCATACTTCTCATATTTGTTGCTGGTGATGGTGGAGATCATAATGGTGTATGTGGGGGGGGTGATGGTGAACACATCAACAAGTAAAACTTTTAAGAAAAAAATAATAGTGATTGGTACTATTTTTGTACCCCTCAATTTCATTGTTAGGACTGTCTGTGGGATCGAAGAGTTACTGCTGAAATATCTGGAAATTTTTATGTAAATTCTACAACGCTGGGGGGCGTCTGGGTGGCACAGCGGTTAAGCGTCTGCCTTCGGCTCAGGGCGTGATCCCGGCGTTCTGGGATCGAGCCCCACATCAGGCTCCTCTGCTATGAGCCTGCTTCTTCCTCTCCCACTCCCCCTGCTTGTGTTCCCTCTCTCGCTGGCTGTCTATCTCTGTCAAATAAATAAATAAAATCTTTAAAAAAAAATTCTACAAAGCTGGGAGTGTTTTAGAATCAGTATTACGTAAGGAGGGAAAGTTACTTATGCTCTGTAACTGGAAAAAACCATTAGCTGAGTTGACACTTTAAAGAAAACAATCAACAAAACTAAAAGGCAGCCTATGGAATGGGAGAAAGTATTTCCAAATGACATATCTGATAAAAGGTTAGTATCCAAGATCTGTAAAGAACTTATCAAGCTCAACATCCAAAAAAGCTAATAATCCAGTTAAGAAATGGGCAGAAGTCATGAACACACATTTTTTTTTTCCAAAGAAGACATCCGGATGGCCAACAGACACATGAAAAGATGTTCAACATCACTCACCACCAGGGAAATACAAATCGAAACCACAGCGTCATATCACCTTACACCAGTCAGAATGGCTCGAATCAAAAAGACAAGAAAGAACAAGTAACGTGCTCCACATTACTCGGCATCAGGGAAATACAAATCAAAACCACAATGAGATACCACCTCACACCAGTCAGAATGGCTGAAATTAACAACACTGGAAACCACAGATGTTGGCGAGGATGTCGCGAAAGGGGAGCACTCTTGCACTGTTGGTGGGGATGCACGGTGGTGTATCCACTGTGGAAAACAGTATGGAGGTTCCTCAAAAAGTTAAAAATAAAAATATCTTATGAACCAGAAATTGCACTACTGGTATTTATCCAAAGGACACAAAAATTCTGATTTGAAGGGGTACATGCATCCTGAGGCTTATAGCAGCATTATCTACAATAGCCAAATTATGGAATTGACACTTTGAAATGTTCTGTCTCATTCACCCTTCCTTCTTTCTAGGGCCAAGAATCATTTTACTTTGTGGAAATAACTAACCTTTTTCTCTCAATATTTTGTTATAAAGCTTGTTTGGCACCCTGTGTTTTTAGCATCAGAGTCTTTTTCTGCATTAAAAAAATTTTTTTTAAAGATTTTATTTATTTGACACAGAGAGAGACTATAAGCAGGGGGAGCAGGAGAGAGAGAAGGAGGCTCCCCACTGAGCAGGGAGCCCGATGTGAGGCTTGATCCCAGGACCCTGAGATCATGACCTGAGCCAAAGGCAGACGCTTCACTGACTGAGCCACCCAGGCGCCCTGCACAAGCGAACTTTAACAGGGAAACAAAGGTTCATACTGGAGAGGTCTCCATAGGGCTTGATTTTCTTTCCCTGCCTACTCTGCAAATCAGATGATGTACCCGTCTTCAGATGAGCACACAAGGAAGACAACTCTTTCAAAACTGATACTGTGGAAAAGATAGCAACCTTCTTCACAGACCAGTTTTCACAGAGATCTTCAATAAAATCCAGTATCATACTACTCATATGAGTAAATATTTATATTTGAAATTAAACATTTATTACTTCCAAATTAGATAAACTCATTTTAGAAACTAGGAAAACACAGAAAACTCAGAGAAAAGAAACCTTACCTCACTGCCTAGAGAAAAGAATTGTTACTATTATTTTATACTATTCTGTTCTTTCCATAGACAGATGATAGACAGATAAATGACTGATAGGTGATAGACAGATGATAGATAGATAGATAGACAGATATAATGGATGGATGGATAAATAGATGGATGATAGTAGATAGATAGATAGATAGACAGATAGATATGATGGATGGATGGATGGACGGTTGGATGGATAGATGGATGGATGGATGGATAGATAAATAATGATGGATGGATGGATTGTTGGATGGGTGGATAGATATGATGGATGGATGGATTAGATAAATAGATGATACATAATTGATAGAAGATAGATATGATGGGTGAATGAATGGATGGATGAATAGATAGATATACAGACATGTATGTGAGCATAAATATATACGTATTAAATGTATAATGTAGTAAAAGTTCTAAAGACATTTAACAAAATTATATATGTATATAAACATCTGTGTATATAGAGTATCATACACGACATTCTCTATTTGGCCCGACTTTCCCACTCTTACATTTTTTATTTTAAACTGGATGATTTTTTTTTTCTGTTAAAGCTTAGCAGAGAAAACGGTTAAGAGAAAATGTCTTTACTGATGGACAAAGAGAAATGGTTTTGAGTAAAATAAAAGCAGTTTCACGCAGTGCAACTGCATTAACCCTTCTTTTTGGCCAAATCACTATTTCTCAGTTATTTGCTTTCTATAAGTAATTCTTGCAAAATGCTGTTTCCTTAACTTTCAAACTGAAAAAAGGGACAAATGGCGTGATTTGAGAAGCTGAAATAGTATTTTCAATTCTGTGATGGACCAGGTGATGAAGGTGCCTGGAACATACTTGATACATACAAAGGAACCATTCATACATAACAAAAATTCAGTAATTTCCAGTCAATAAAGGTGTTCAAAATCCCCAAATAACCCAATCCAGAGGCAGAATTTTGCAATACTTAAAAACAAAAATCTGTTAATATGCATAACACATAAAGGAATCAAGTACATTTTTTAAAAAAGATAAGAAATCAATAGGAAACAAATCTGAAGGCATTAATAGACATTTGATAGAAAAGGAAAAATCTTTCTAAACAAGATACAAAAGGCTTGTCATCTTCAATAGGAATTGAAGAATTGGAAACACAGTTAAGATACATGTTAGCACCAGAAGACAGGATCAATTAAACTGTCCAAGGAAACAGGTGTTTGTGAGCTATGGGACAGTGGAAACACAGCACTTTGGGGATAGAAATACAGATAGATAGATAGATAGATAGATAGATAGATAGATAGATAGATAGACAGATAGACAGATAGATATAGGGATAGATGCACTGATGGATAGATGGATAAAGATGATGGATGGATAGATAGATACATAGATACACAGATAGATATATGGATACATAGACATGATGGATGGATGGATAGATAGATACATACATCGATACATAGATATGATGGATAGATAGATGGATGGAAGGATATATGGATGGATGGAGAGACAGATGGAAAGATATATGGATGGATGATAGATAAATAGATAGATAGATAGATAGATAGATGATAGAGATAGATACATAGATAGATAGATACATGGATACATAGACATGATGGATGGATAGATAGATAGATGATAGATATGATGGATGGATGGATGGATAGATAGATATGATGGATGGATGGATAGATAGATAGAGATAGATAGATAGATATGATGGCTAGAAAGATGGATGGAAGGATATATGGATGGATGGATAGATAGATGACAGATAGGTAGACAGATAGATAGATCAGATAAGATTTAGAAGGGTGTACCCTGGGACCTAGCACCTGCTCTCTTTAGTATCATACTTAGGACCAGATTACCTCTCGATGAAACAGAGTGGGAGGTCTGGACAAGAATCCTCCAACCAGCACTGATTTAAAAAAAAATAAAATTAGGAATATAAAACTGAAAACAATGCAGATGTTCCAATACAAGACAACAGATAAAGCTGGTCTTTTCATACAGTGGAAATGTTATATGTTGGCAAATATCATTTAATTGCTATTACATGAAGTTGCATTTAGAAGCATAATGTTGAATAAGAAATGCCATTAGCATAGGTTTCTATAGAACAAGGTAAGTTTATACAACACACAAACCCACAGCAGACATCAGGATATCGTGTTCAAGGATATCTATGTACACAGAAAAATTATAAGCAGGAGCTAAGGAACAACGGATAAGAATCCATTGTCTTAATTGGCAGGCAAAGGGATATGCTTTCTGGAGTAGCCCCACGTGCACTGGTTGCTCAATGTTTATTTTAGAGACAACAGGTTAATTTTGCTACTTTTGATGCATATTAGATATGCCATATGTAATTTTACACATATAAATACTTCAAAAATATTTAGCTGTAATTACATGGATTTTTGTCAGGTACGATCAATAGCTATCAGCTTTCCTCAGTCAGCATCTCAATTTGCGGCCAAAATGACGTGACTTTCCTTCCATTTCCACTGTTTCTGAGCTCTAGCTAGAGCTGATACTATTTCCGAGACCCTGGGGCTGAACATATGTCAAGGGCGGTCCAACAGAAGCCCCAGAATTTTGCAGAGAAACTGGAGAAAGAAAATACACCGGCACGGGATTCACTTCCCCTTCAGCGGCTTTTGAATCACGTCCTGAGGCTCCCAAGGGAAGAACCCAAGTCGTGATGAAGACAGAATCAGAAGCAGAGAAGCAATCTGAAGGGCTCCCGTATATTTTACTGGATTGGATAACCAGCCTCATCCTTGGAATTTCTAACCGAGAAGTCAATGCTCTACCCTGTTTTTTTGTTTGCCCTTCACTGGGTTGAGCTTAGTATTTTATCCCTGCATGAGACATCGCCTTCACTTGTCCTGAATATTACGTTAAACTCACCGGCTCCATAGCAACCCAATGCTTCAGATCTTGACATGCGATCAATATCACTCAACTGAAGCAATAAGATACTTTAGACATTTTACCTACTCAATATGGCTTATTCCATAATTGATGAAATATTTCAAAACCGGCAGAAAGAATTTTAAATGTACCCTGCTGTTGGCATATTTAATAATGCATGTGAGGACTAAAGAAAAAAAAAAGAAAGATTTTTCCCCCTGGGATGCCACACACACTCAGAAGGTTCCTTTCCGTGACGACAGGACATAATCCACGAGCGTATTAATTTGAGGATCACTGAATTCAAGCCGGATGGGTGTGTAGATGTTGACACATGTAGCAACAGCAGGGTGAGACCTTTGCGGAGGTCAAGCTTGTTAACTGATAAAATAGTCACAGAATTCAGGCGTCGTGTGGGTCCTTTCCCTCAAGAACAACAGCGTATCACTCAAAAACCATAAATGTGGGATCACATTGGGAAAGGTCATGTGAATAAAAGGGAATTTAATACAAAGACTGGGAGGACCACAGAGCTGAACACACACATTACATGTTCACACTTTCGGCAATTGCTTCCAGATTAAAACTTTTAAAAGGGGGATACGGTGAAGAGCGTACGGGAGCGACCATGTTTCTAAGTAACTGACACAATGCTTCGCGTGGTAATTACGGTCACTTCCCTCGCTGAGAATCAAGTGGCTCTGCCTGCCCGCCTGGATTCGTGACAGCTCTCCTGAGAAACTGAACCAATAATATGGGTATAGAGACAGAAGGAGATTTATTTTAAAGGACTGGCTCATGTGATCATGGAGGCGGGAAAATCTGAAATGGGCAGGGTGGTGCGGCAGGCTCCAGACACAGAAGGACGCACAGTGCAGAGGAAGTTCAAAGACCATTTGCTGAATAATTCCCTCTTAGTTGGGGAGGCCAGTCTGTTTGTTGTACTCATGCCTTCCACTGATTAGACGAGGCCCACCCATGTTGTGAAGGGTGCTATCCTTAACGTCCACCCACACAAATGTGAATCTCATCTAAACCCAGCCTACAAATTGACACATACAATTAACCACCACATCACATCAAACAAAACCTACCAGCGAGGTGTATTCCGCTCATGCCACTAATGTTGGACATGGCCTCGTCATTTTTCTTGGCCAACTGGGGTGTGTAGAAGGACACTATGACAGTTTTCTGCTTATTAACCGATAGATTCGATGCAATTCTGATCACAGCCTGACAGGCTACAGGTAGAAGTTGGCCAGCTGATTTTAAGATTTATATCTGAAGTCAAAGGACCTAGAACATCTTTTTTTTTTTTTTTTAAGATTTTATTTATTTATTTGACAGAGAGAGAGACAGCCAGTGAGAGAGGGAACACAAGCAGGGGGAGTGGGAGAGGAAGAAGCAGGCTCCTAGCAGAGCATGGTGCCCAATGTGGGGCTCGATCCCAGGACCTTGGGATCACGCCCTGAGCCGAAGGCAGACGCTTAACGACTGAGCCACCCAGGCGCCCCAGACCTAGAACATCCTTAAGAGACTTGAGAGAAAAAAAAAATGCAGGACTTACACTAACTGACTTTCAGAATTACTACAGAGCCAGAAGTTGTGAAGCAATATAGTACCAGCATAAGGATCAATCAGTAAATTGATCAACAGAACAGATACACAACTCAGAAACAGACCTGCACTTTTTAAAATTTAAATTCAAGTTAGTTAACATATAGTGAATTATTAGTTTCAAAGGTAGAGTTTAGTGATTCATCAGTTGCATATAACACCCAGTGTTCATCTCATCATGTGCCTTCCTTAATGCCCATCTCCCAATTACCCCATCCCCCCACCCACTCCCTTCCAGGAACCCTCAGTTGGTTTCCTAGGGCTAAGAGTCTCCTACGGTTTGCCTCCCTCTCTGCTTTTATCTTGTTTTATTTTTCCTTTCGGATTTTGTCTACGCTGGCAAAGCAATCACCTGAGCAGAGAGTGATTGTCTTTATGGAAACAATAGACCTTAGCCTCTGCCTCACACCGCAAACAGAAATTTTAAAAGGAATTACTTTGAGGTGGATTGTAGATCTGAATATAAAAGATAAAGATTATTGCCATGAATTAGGGAAAGGCAAAGGTCATAGGTCCCTGGAAACAGTAACCATATGGGAAAACATTTAAAGAGTTAGACTTTATTAAACTTAGAAAACAATCTGGTCGTGAAAAGTCATCATAAAGAAAATGAGTAGGCAGGCCCAGATAGTCTGGGATGAATACATGTCTATATGCTGTATTGTATATGTGGCTATCTCTAGGGTACATATTCTATATTAAATATATTAGATGGATGTAGATAGATATGAGACAGATATATTGGCAGAGGAGAGATAAATTCACAGACAGATGATAGATTACACAGATACACAGACAGCTGACTGATGATAGAAAGCACAGTAAAGATGTGAATGGCTGAAACCAGGTGGGGTGTATAGGTATTTACTGTAGAAATGTTGCAGCTTACTGGATGTCTAAAATTTTTCATAATAAAACATCAGGGTAAAATAATCCACTTTAGCCTATACTGCTAAGAAACAGCAAAAGAGCAGATTTCCTCATACGTTATCATTATCCAGCTTAATTTGGATACCAAAGCCACTGAAGGAAAGTATTAAAAAAAAAATTAGGGGCCACAATTTTCCATTATCATAATCGGCAAAATTTTATGCAAAAACATTTTCTAGGAAATGTATCTTAATACGGAATTCTAATTTAGTATTTTTATTCATAATACTAATACATACATCATAATAATAATTCACCATTTTAACAGAATAGGGGAAAAATCACAATTTAAAATTTTTTACCAACTCATGATAAACAAACTAGAAACAAACAAACTGGAGAATTTTCAAAAATGATTTCATTTCAAAAGGATCATTTTAAAAAATGATCAATAATACATATTTTTAAAACATCTGTAATAAGCCTCATAGTTCAGAGTAAAATATAAAAAAACTCTTTTTGAATAAGGAGCAAGTTAAGTATTCAAGAAAACATGTTCTATCCAACATTATATTAGTGGTCACTTCCTGGTTGATTAGACAAGGAAATGTTATAGGACATAAACTACAATGTTCGTACTACAAATATAATCCAAAAGCAGGTGGGGATATAGTAATATAATTAATAAGTGAGTTTAGTAACGGTGTTACCTAACAAAATCAACAGAGGAAATCAAAGCAATAAAGGAGAAAACAAAATGTAAAAATAATGCCCTTTCCATTAGCATCACAATAATAATCACCTATAACGAATATAAGCAAAACGCTGTGAAAGAAGACATTACAAAATACAAAGACAGTACAAAATAAAATAATCATTAACAAGAGAAATGAACAAAAAGCTAAATGAATGGAGGTTTCCAATCCTACTTATGGATTCGAACTGTCAATACTGTATAGGTTTGAATTTTCCACCAACCGATCTGTAGATTCAAAGCCATCCCAAATGACCAATAATCCATCAAATTACTAGGCAATGTAACCAGTTAAATCTAACATTTCTATTTAACTGCAAATAACAAAAACTATCAACAAACTGTCTTGATGGAGAGAAATGTGGGCGTGTAGTGGTGTTTTCCACACCAACAACCAATTGTGCACGGTGACAACGGACTCTCGGGGTTAACACAGACCCCAAAGGGCAAGGGCTGAGTCCCCCAAGGTTGCCCCCTGCTTCAGAAGCCAGTCCCAAGTCTGAGGGACATCCTCCGCAGGCATGACACCGTCTCAGCAACGCCATGGGTTCACTAATGGGAAGCTCTGTGAACTCTATTATTTACGGGGTTTTATGGAGGTTTCATTTCATAGGTCTATTTGGTGATGTCATTGGCCATCAGCCACTGACTTTAATCTCAGCTACCTGTCTTCTTCCCAGGAAGCTGGAGTGCTGGTGAGGGGGGGTGAAGCGAAATGTTGCAACCCCCTAATGAGCTGGGTGGGTGGCCTTTATGGCAACCAAGCCCTCATCCTGAAGCTATCCTGCCCCCCCTCATCCTCAAGGGTCACCTCATTAGCCTAAACTTAGGTATGCCAGAAGGGACTTATCATGAATTTAAAAAGACAGCCTTATCACTTGAGAAATTCCAAGACATTTAAGGAGCTTCGTGCAAGAGTGTCATTGCTTTACTGGATATAAAGATACATTAAAATAAGAGTCGTTACAACTGTACACTGGGATCTAAATCTAGACGAATGGAGCAGCACGGAGAGGGCAGACATAGACCCACTCTATGTGGATACATGATTAGTCAGCAATGTCCAGGAGGTGAATGGGAAATGTGGAACCGTAAGGCATCTATAACGGCCCAATGGAGTAAGACACCACAAGCCACGACACCAATCCAAAGATAAATGAATTAAAGTAACCTAGAACGTAAATTCAGTATCTTAGTCATACATGCCATGTCGAATTGCTCATAGCCATCAGTAGCTAGAGACTCTCCATTGGACAACAAAAATAAGAACATTTCCATCATCCCAGAAAGTGGTACTGGACAGTGCTGATCTATAAAATAATATTACAGGATATTTTTATGAGCCCAAGGTAAAGTGAGATTTTAAGCAAGACTCAAACAAGAGCCGAATATTAGAAAAACACTGATAAATTAGGGGCATTACTTTTTACAACGGGTCTTCACCAAATGTAACCATGAAGCGTGGGAAACACAGCCATGCAATGGGGCAAGGCATCTGTCACACATGGAACCACAAAGGGCTTATAGAGACCACCTTGAGATTGAGAAGGAAAAAGACACATGAATAGCAAGAATGACATGGTTCTCCCTCAAGAACTTCACAAAAGAGAGCATTTGCATAACCAATAAATGTACAAAATGGTGGTCAACTTCATCTTGCACGGGAAAATAGCAATTATGGCATACGTGAGGTCTATCAACATATCTTCTGGAGCCAAAGAGAAACCATTTGACAATACCAAATGCTGTTGGGGACTTGGAGGAAAAGAAAACTTCTACAGTGTTGACAGTGGAAAGTCAACTGGTACCCAACTTTTGAAAAAGAATTTGGCATTACCTCATAGAACAGATGAACCAGGATTTCCATGCCTTAGGTATATAACAAATGGGAACGAGCCCACGATATATATACCAAGAACTGTATACAATATATCCAGTTGCAGGTGTATTTTTCAATCCTCCATATGGATGAGACCCAAAGGTCCACCACAGTGGGAGGTAAGAGCCATAACACTTAGGATAGTGTTATTTTTGCAAGGGAGTACTACAAGCATGGATGTTTGAGAGGGGTCAAGACACATGGTGGCAGCACACTTCATGTCTTATTTCATGCTTTTAGCGGAAGTTAAAATGGTCTTCACTTGGCATAATAAGTCATCAAGGTCTATGTTTGTGTTTTGTGCACTTTTCATGCATGTTACATTTCACGATAAAAATTCACTTAGAAAAGAACTATGGATTCCATAGCACTACGTGTAAATGTTTCCATGTGAAGTTCATCTCCACATTCTCACTGAAACACAAAGATTACCTACAAGCACTGGTGTTCACAGTAAACAGTCCCTCTAGACCGTAAAGCACAGATTTGCAAATATAATTTCTCACTCATTTTTGTCCCCCACCCCGCCATACCCACTACGACTGCCCCAACAAAGAAGATTCATGGCAACCCTCAACCTTTTTTCTATGTCACCAAATATTAATGGTGGAAAATGTAAGCTCTGAATGGAAACTCAAGTGTTTTGAGTTCTCACTGGCAATGAGAAGCTACAGGCCATACAATCTTGGTCACACTTGCAGACATCCATAGGGATCAAGTTTACTCATCATTAAAGCATAATTGAGTAAAATAATGTGTAAGACATCTTTACAGCTTTCAAGTGTTAGGCTTTCGATTAAATATATGGCCACAATTGTGTCCAAAGACAAAAAACCAAGAAGGCAATACTCCACGGACATTTATTTATAAATGCATTTCTACTTTCAAGGAATTGCCACAAACGGAAGACGTTATGTTTGAGTATAATATTTAAAAATCCCGGCGAATTACTAGCAATGGCTTGTACTGCTCACATTGATTACATGAGCATTGAGAAAAAGAGTAAAATTATGCCTGTGGACATAGAGGGGATGTGTTTGCTATAAGAAAACTAGATTTCAAGTGGAAGCAGCTGTCATATCCTGAGACACGTGGTGTTTCTGCATTTTCAACGGACCACTTCTCCTCACGAAGTAAGTGAAACACAAGTACCATGACCCTGATTGAAGAGTTTCAGAAGCTAATTAAAAAGGAGCCCCGAGATATTTCCCAAACATGCCAAGTACGCCCTTCTGGCACCGGAATGTCCCTAGGAGGGTTATTCACGGACTGTCTCCCTAAGTTAGGAAAATGCCTTGTCGATTCTCCATGGAGGGCTTGCTAATTAAATGCGGATTCCATGAGAGATGGAGGCTGTGTCTTTTCTGCTTAAAGGAATCGCTGGTGAGCTGGCGACACTTGGCAGTGCTATGTTACTCAATAAGGGAAAATCCTCTAAGAAGCTGGGATGAACCCCACGGAAGAGTTCCATTCACTGAGACTTAATCTTCTTTGTGTTTTAATGAATCGGACACAGGATCACAACACAGAGATGACACGGAACGTGGCTATGAATAACAAGGGGGATGGGTGGGCTGGACTCTCGTGGGAAGATTTGACAAGATGGTGTTGGTGTCCACTTCAGTTCTGGGATCTCCCGGGACAGATGTCCCGTTTCGAAATCTTGGATACCACAAGTGGTCAATCTGTATGTTTGTATCAAAGTCCTATTGCCCCTTAAAGAAAGAAGGTTCTGACACATCCTAGGACACAGACAAACCTCAGAAACATTACACTAGGTGCACAAAAGTCCACATAGTGTATGATTCCATGTGTGGGAAATGTCCAGAAGAGGTAAATTCTTAGAGTCAGGAAGCTGATTAGTGGCTCCAGGGGCAGGATGACGAGGGATGGGGATTCAGTGCTACTAGGTACAGAGTTTCTTTTTGGGATAATGAAGAAGTTTGGGAACTAGACAGAGATGATGTTTGCACAACACTGTAATGTACTAAATGCCTCCTTTAAATGGGTAAGATGGGAAATTTGACGTTATATGTGCAGGATGCCATGATTTAAAAAAATATGTATATATACTGCTATGCAAGGGAAAAGAAGCAGAAGGTGTCCAGGTGATCGGCAAGAATAAAAACTGGAAGACGTTTACGTTAAAGAATGCCAAAGGTGTTGTCCATGAGATTTTGACATAAAAGAGCTCCATGTTTTTTCATATTATCACTATTACGATTGTCCCACATTGAACTCCTGTCTTGAATGCAAGGTTTGCACAGACAAAGATCAATTAGGCTTTTCACACTTGATGGTAAATGTGGTCTCTTTACAAACGCCTGACTTTTCCTCTGATACCTACTATCCCAGCTGGGAGCAAACACAAGCTCCATGATGCTTTCATCAGGCACTGAATTGGCCGGAATTAAAACACCATCCAGCACTGAGTTGGTATTCAGTAAGTAACTGCTATAACATGGTCGGGTTTTATACGAAATCATCTGTATTTTATAGATATCACTTTTCCCTTAATCACTAAATAATCACTAAATAAGGAAAAAAACAGCAGTATCTAGACTTGGAAATACTGAATGTTTTATTGATTATTACCAGTCTGGAAACTGTTTATCCAAGACACAGAGGATCTAAACGTATCCAACCTGTTATTAAAATTCATGTTGAAGACTATAATTTTGAGATTTCCAAGTACTGCAAATGTAGTTCCCTCTTATCTTGCCATTGCTCTTATCAGAATTCTTTAAATGGAAATACTATAGGCAGGATGTTAGTAGATCAAATCATGCCATAGGGCAGAAAATATTTTCTCTGTGCACAACCACAGCGCTTGGACTCCTTAACCTGGGTGTCGGATGCTTTCCCCCTGTCCCTACAGAGTGGTTCATGCTCCAGTGTTCTTCCGACATCCCTTTATGCAGAAGTGCTAGGTGTTGGTTTCTCTAACGCCTGTTGTTACCCTCGGAGACTTCCTGAAGTGCACAGGAAAAGGGGTCATCCCAATACTTGGGCGTCTAGGGCAAGTTTTGTCATATCCTATTAGATAGGAGAGTTCTCGAAGGCCTTTTGGAGGAGGGTGTTTGCTCAGCTTTTGGAAATGAAACCAACACAGAAAGCCACTCCACCCACTCCAGAGCCTAGAACCGAAGCTGTTTGTGCACGCGTGGAAACGATCTCTGTGCGTGGTATGGCGTTCACAGGACGATGAGCCGTGGGAATGCAGACGGTATGACGCCGTTCTGCCTGGAGCCTCCACTGACTGTTCTCTTCCCTCTTCATGTTCCCGGGCAAGGCTGTGCTTGGCCATGTCTCTGGGTTCTGCTTCTCACCTGTTCACCTTTCACGGGAAGGCTCCACAATTCTTTAAGGCAATTCCGCTTTCAATGCCACTGCCAGCAATTTACTCAAGATGGGTACATATGGCGATGAAGGATCTGGAACTATCTTGATCCTTGCTGTGTCTGCTCAGAACAAGGGTTTCAAAGGACATTCCTTTTTTTTTTTTTTAAAGATCCATTTTCAGCAATTCATAAATCACAGGTTGCTTTAAGGCTACCTTTTCAGATAATAGCCTTCCTGAAATTGCATGAAAGAATACAGTATATTCATCTCTTGGGTCAAGTTCCTGCCACATGTTCAAAACTCATCTGATTCTGCTTCTTACCTGACCTGCAGTGAAGTGTTAAGGAAGGAATAAACTATGGAGGTTCCAGTATTCTAAATTACATTATTCTCATTTTTTTTTTTTTTGTAGGATGGGACACCGTATCATCACCAACAGCTACAGAGTGTGTATGCAATTTAAATTTCCAAAATAGAGGAACTTAATGCAAATAATGGAGAGTGGAAACATTTGGTGTTTGAAGGTAGCAGAGCACACAGAAAATAAATAAAACCAAAATGAAGAAAATAATCTCATTATCATCAAGCATCTTTCTTTACCCGAATTCTGCTTTTGAGTGAATCGCATGTTTTCCCGTGCTAAGGGAAAATGAAATGAGAGTCACAACCAAATGTTCACCTTTACCTACCAAGCAGGATGGTACTTCAAGTGCAGAAAGTGTTTTCACGGGGCACCTGGGTGGCTCTGTTGGTTAAATGTCTGCCTTTAGCTCAAGTCATGATCTCAGGATCCTGGGATCAAGTCCTGCATTGGGGTCCCTACTCAGCCTCTCCCTCTGCCTCTGCCTCTCCTGCTTGTGCTCGCCCCCCAACTCTCTCTGTCAAATAAATAAATAAAATCTTAAAAAAAAAGTGTTTTCACTAGGCGCCAGGATTCAAGTTAGTTCTGAATAGTTAACAAGAAACTCAGTATTCGTTGCCTTAGTGTTTTACTGATATGGAAGCATTGTTATTTCAAATAGAATATACTTGCAACCTCCCTAGAATTTGCTATTATTTGGTCTTGAAAGAAATGTTTCCCTAGTAAAGAACTTTAAACAAAGTACCATTTCCCCCAAATGTATACAGTGAAACGTCTACCTTGATAATTCAGTGTGTATTAGAACCATGCAAAATACAGTATTCATATGGGGAATGGATTTAGTTCCCACAGTGAATTGTTATCGATAGGTCTTCTCATTTACAATGTGTGCCTGGAAGGATATCTGAAGTTAGTGAGGGGCAAGGGGGCAATCCCTCATACAGAACTGTCCTGTGTCATATCAAAATGCCTAGCACATCTGGGCCCTGCCCACTAAACATCAGAAGAGATCCCACAACCCTTGTGTCAACCACAATGGACCTGTGGACTTTCAAAATATGAACGATTATATGTGACTCACAATTTCATTTTTCAGTTTAAGAAACCTTGATTCTAGGGTTTTCCCTGTATTAGTCATGTTGGTCAGAATTCTCTGAAGAAAGAGAACCAATGGAGACCAGATAGATAGGTAGGTCAATAGAAAGACAGAAAGATAGATAGATGGATAGACAGACAGACGTAGAGATATAAATAGGTAAATATAGAGATATCTATCACCTATTATCTATCTATCCATCTATCATCTATCCACTTATTCCTATATCTATATCTATGTATCTATGTATGTATCTACCTATCCATCCATCCATCATGTCTATCCATCCATCCATCATGTCTATCATCTAACTGTCTATCTATCCCTCCATCATATCTATCTATTATCTATCTATCTATCTATCTATCTATCTATCTATCTATCTATCTATCTATCTATCATCATCTATCTATCCATCCATCTATCCATCGACTGTATGTATCTATCACTATCATAAGGAATTGACTCATGTGATTATGGAGGCTGAGAAGTGTCAAGATCTGTGGTTGGAAAGCTGGAGAACCAGGAGATCTGATGGCGTATTTGCAGTCCCAGTTCAAATCCAAAGGCAAGAGAAGACTAATGACCAGCTCGAGGAAGTCAGGTAGAGAGAGAATGAATTCTCCCTCTACTTTTTTGTTCCATTCAGAACCTCAATGGATTGGATCAGGCTTACCTGCATTGAGAAGGGCCATCTGTTTTATTCAAACCTGATTCAATGTTCATCCCATCTGGACACACCCTCACAGATGCACCCACAATGATGCTTAACCTTAAAAGGTGCCCCCTGGCCCAGTCAAGGTGACACATGAAATTAGCCATCATAACCCCAAATGGGAAACACATGTTGTGTATTCCCACCACACCCGATGGCAATCTGAATATCTCCCAAGAAGGTTGTTGGTGGGAGTTGAAACTACCCTGGGGAGGAATGGCGGACATATTCCATCACCTCAATACAGTGACCAGAGGCAGGAGGTGACTGCTTCTTAGCAACCATGATGTGGGAAGAGGAAAGCAGACATCCCTGAAGGAGCTATGCCTTTTTGACTGATTGATGTGCACAAGACAGAAGCAAGTATTTTACACGGTTTTACCTAAGAACATAAATTTTAGTGTTCACTATACAAGAATTTTGTCCCCTCCTAGATAAAAACATTAAAGAACACTGATTCCATTCCAACAATAATACTGACTTTTTTGAACTATAAAAATGCTAAGACCCTCAATTCAAGGAAAATTCAGAAATAACTTGTCCATATGACTACTATTTCTGAGAACTGGCTTCATTTTCAGAGTCTCAATTTTTAGGGGCGCCTGGGTGGTGCAGTTGTTAAACGTCAGCTTTTGGCTCATGGCGTGATCCCGGCATTATGGGATCGAGCCCCACATCAGGCTCCTCCGCTGGAAGCCTGCTCCTTCCTCTCCCACTCCCCCTGCTTGTGTTCCCTCTCTTGCTGGCTGTCTCTATCTCTGTCAAATGAATAAATAAAATCTTAAAAAAAAAAAAAGAGTCTCAATTTTTAGGGGCCATCCCATGCACTTTGTAAAAGGTCTTTGTTCATGCTGCAAGAATGACTAAAGAAATGGGCTTTTCACTCTGATTCTGAAGACTCAGTAGAAGTACCTTATAATAGTAAGTACATGTGCTTACATCCTAACAAGTGGTAGTCAGTCTGTTAGCATCTCAAACCACTGAGTACAAACTCTCATGCATGTTGTGAATGACATAAATTGAAGAATAATAACCAACTTACAAAGCACAGGAGGTTGGGAAAAGATGAAAAATGCATAGCACCATTTTGCTATGCTCTCCACTCCTCCTGTGAATTTACAGGACCTTTCTGGGGACTGATTATAGTTAATCCTACTTGCTCCTCAATATATAAATAAAAGCCTGTTTCCAAGAACATAATTTTACCTCTCCAGTTGCTGTCACACATGGGAAACAACACTGGTTGCAATGAACACTTTAAAAATGTTCACATTTTGAAATAGTGTTTTGTTTTGTCCAGATGAATACCTACAAGCAGAATGGCTAGAATGCAGGGCAGTTTGATTTTTAATTTGGGGGGAACCTCCATACTATTCCCCAGAGTGGGTGCACCAGTTTGCATTCCCACCAACAGTGCAAGACAGCTCCCTTTTCTGCACATGCTTGTTCTCTCTTGTGCTTTTGGATAAAGAAGATGTCACACACACACACACACACACACACACACACACACACACACACACATGCTGGAATATTACTCAGCTATAAAAAAGAATGAAATCTTGGCCATTTGCAGTAAGTTAAGTCAGATAAAGTAAGATAAGTCAGATAAGTAAGATAAGTCAGATAAAGAAAGAAAAAGAAAGAAAAATATTGTATGGCTTCACTTATATGTGGAATCTAAAAAAAATAAAACAACAACAAAGAAAACAGAAACAGACTCAAACATACAGAAAACAAATGGAGGGCTGCTGGAAGGGAACGATGAGGGGATGGGTGAAATTGGTAAATGGGATTAAGAGGTACACTCATCCAATTTTAAAATAAAATTTTAAGGGGCTCTAGGGTGGCTCAGTCCGTGAAGCATCTGCCTTTGGCTCAGGTCATGATCTTGGGGTTCTGGGATCGAGTCCCGCATCGGGCTCCCTGCTCAGTGGGGAGCCTGCTTCTCCCTCTCCCCTGAGCTCCTGCTCTCTCTATCAAATAAATAAATAAAATCTAAAAAAAATAAAATAAATTTGAAGACACAGGGATGTAATGTACAGCATAAGGAATATAGTCAATAAGATTGTAACAACTTTGGTGATAAATGGTAACTATGCTTTCAGTGTGACCATTTTGTACTGTATGTAAATATATTTTTAAAGATTTTATTTATTTATTTGAGAAAGAGAGAGCACAGAGCAAGAGGGACAGGGAGACACGGACTCCCCGCTGAGCAGAGTGCCTGGCACGGGGCTGGATCCCAGGATCCCGAGATCATGTCCCCAGTTGAAGGCAGATGGCCAAACAACTGAGCCTCCCAGGCACCCCCTGTATATAAATACTGAGTCCCCATGTTGTACACCTGAAACTAATACAATATTGTATGTCCATTATTCTTCAATAAAAATTGAAATACCTATATTAATACATTTGGCTGAAATGATAAAATAGCCCGTTTGCCTAAATTTTTTAAAAATAAAATTGCCACTATAAGTATTTGATTCAGGAACTCTCTCAATGGAATTAATTGTAAACCAACAAACGAAAAAAGGAATGTCGTTAAAATAACAGTATCCATTGCACATTACTTTAATGTGTTACTGTGACCCCCGAAGACTTCCTCCAATAGCTTTTATGGACCATTTTTATATGATAACCCCCAAACCCCATGTGGTATGATGATGTAACTTGTGTCTGGGAAGAATGTCAGCTCAGTGTTTCACATCTGGCCTTGGAGGTAGAAGCTATAGTCACTTCTGTGCGGCCCAGTATTTTGATTATGACCTTATTGAAAGGGATTTTTTTAATGTTCCTCCATGAACAAATTACATACACTACACTACATAAAATGTATAATTATAAATTAGATCAACTATAGAATCAAATATACAATGTATAATTATGTTAGTTACATTAAGGCATGTATATGCAAGTAATATATATTATACACATATAATATAGTATCTTTATAATTCCTCGAAATACTAACAAATGTGTCAAAATGGTCCATCTTTGCTGGTGGGTACGTTTTGCTGACGTTTTGTATTTTTTGCCTGAATCTCTGATGGTGACCTCCCTTCTTATCTTATACTTATCACCCATTATGAAAATACTTCTCCTTGCCATGGTTCAGCTCAGTGGCCTGAAAATCTCCGATTTCCATTCAAATGACTGCTGCTTATTTTGAATTTGGAGGTAAATACTGTCTGTAGTTTCCATAAAATCCCTGCCTTAGTTTGTAGGCGAATGTATACAATTCTTGATTGTATACAATAAGACATCACTGGATCCCAGTGGCCCTTCCTACTGTAACTTGAAATACAAGTGTGTTCATCTATATATATATATTTTAAAGATTTTATTTATTTATTTGACAGAGAGAGAGACAGCCAGCGAGAGAGGGAACACAAGCAGGGGGAGTGGGAGAGGAAGAAGCAGGCTCCCAGCGGAGGAGCCTGATGTGGGGCTCGATCCCAGAATGCTGGGATCACGCCCTGAGCCGAAGGCAGACGCTTAACGACTGCACCACCCAGGCGCCCCATCATCAATCTATATTTTTAACACGGTACAAAGGTTTGACCATTTGTACCCCATGTGCCATGTTTGTTTTCCACCTATGATGTCCCTTTTTCTTTTCTTTTCTTTTTTCTATTCTTTTCTTTTCTTTTATAGTACCTGCATTCTAGAATTATTCTTAAGATTATGGACATAATTTTCTACTGATTAAAAGGACCCCTGTCCATCTGCTACTCTGTGAATATAATTATGAAGGTTATTTATAGTACAATCACACTGAAACACAGCCCATGGAATACGAACTATAATACTGGTTTGTCACACAGATTTTAAGGTTTTCTCTAATTGTCTAAATTTAAAAAGTAATTCCAGAGGTTCGATAGATTAAATTTCAGAATTTCTATAGTTCTATATAGCAAACACTAAATTCACGTAGATAACATTTTAAAATTTAAATACCCAGTTCATGGAAAATCAGTATACTTGGGCCAATCCTTTCAGCTTCATGCCTGGCTCTGACATTTACTAGCTGTTGTACCCTTAACGAGCAATTTGTTTTTTTTCTGGATTTTAATTCCATAGCTATAAAATTGAGGAATGATAAAAAATTTATTTCCTATACTTAAGGTTATGAAATGAACACATCTATATTTGTGGTTTTCTTATAAAAGAATGCGTATGACCTATTTTTCTAATTTAAGTTGGCCGTCTGCTATAAAAACTACCTTATTCCATTTTTTTTTAAAGATTTTATTTATTTACTCGACAGAGAGAGAGACAGCCAGCGAGAGAGGGAACACAAGCAGGGGGAGTGGGAGAGGAAGAAGCAGGCTCCCAGCGGAGGAGCCTGATGTGGGGCTCGATCCCAGAATGCTGGGATCACGCCCTGAGCCGAAGGCAGACGCTTAACCGCTGTGCCACCCAGGCGCCCCACCTTATTCCATGTTTTGATATCTTCATTTTAGAAAAGGCAGAGTATACAATATGCAGCATAACTGAAAAGCTGATAAAGTATGTTGACTAGCTTGAAATTGTATTTTATGCTTGGCTATTTTGCAATGAACCTCAGAAGAGGGAAGGGAGGCATATAATTTATGAAGCAGAGATTATGTGGTAGGTAAATTGCATGAACTTGTCTGCAAAGCAAATTTAATTGTATAATTTTGTGGTGATACTGACAATGTCATTTAGACATCAGTTCCCTGAAAGTCATTTTGCTCAAAGAAGTTTCCTAAACAGGAAAAAAAAAAAAAAATCCAGAAGACTGTCATAAGAAAACATAATCTTTGTTTATGTTCAGTTACTGGATGTTTTGGGGGAGAGCTGACATCTCATCTTTCCCACCAGGCAGTTAATCTCCAGTGGTTTCATTTCAATCTCTGAACTCATTTGTGATAATCATCTATTTCTTCAGTCTTTTGGACCTGTGGCTTCTCCAGGTCAAAACCGTCAAGAGCAAAGCATGTGTAAAGGGAAAACTTGGCACAGACACCTACTCGTGTCTCCCCAAAGAGAAGGTAGCAGGTTGTAGAACCGTGTATATCCCCGTGCATCCACACACGTATCCACACGCAATGTACATGTATGCATGGCTGTCTATGCACACACATGCATGCACATACACCCATGTGTGTGTGTCTTTCTCTAATTAGTCTTATCATCGTACGTCTTGCAAGGTGGGACAAAATCCCTGCATATTGGCTGTGTGCCGTCTGCCAGAAGGTAGACAGACAAGGAGGAGCAATGAAAAGTCTTATGTGGAAAGAAATTACCGGAGGGCAATGCATAAATGGACAATTCTCAGCAGGAGGAACGTAGATTGTTCTGGTCAAGAGTTTATGATGTTCGAGATGCAAATGGTCCTACGGGAAGGCATCATGCACCCTGAGTTCTGTCTTTGTCTCCCTCTCAATATCAAAGCGAGGCTGACCCCATTTGAAGTTAACTCTTGTAGGCAGAACACATGGACACTTGCCAGGGTGCCCTGATGTATGACCTCTTTGCACTGTTACAAGTTCAGTTTGTTTAAAGACCTAATTGTGGGTTTACAGCAAAATTGGGAGGAAGGTGCAGGGATTTCCCATCCACCCCCTGCCTGCACTCAGGTACTGCTTTTCCCCCATTATCTGTATCCCAACGGGACGGTGCATTTGATAAATTTGCACGGACACATCGCCATCACCAACTGATGAATTTGCATGGACACATCACCATCACCAACTATCCATACTTCACATTAAGATGTCTGCTCAGTGTTGTACACACTGTGGTGGGATGAATGCAGGATGAAATGTATCAAAGTATCTAAGCAGTGGGTCTGCATGATTGCAGAATGACACTATCATAAAGTATCAGGAGTAGCGGGTTTGCATGATTGCACAATGGCACGTCTCATTAAGTGTAGTATGATAAGTATCAATACAGTGTCATGGCATAACATAGTATCATAATATCACACTATCGTAACAAAGATTACAGTATCATTATATATAGTATTAGAGTATCATAAAGAATAGTTTCCCTGTCCTAAAAATGCTTATGTTCTGCCTCTTCATGCCTCCCTCTGCCCCTAAGTATCCACTGGTCATTTTACTGTCTCTTTCAGAATGTCCTAGAGTTTGATTCATACAGTAGGTAGCCTTTTCAGGTTGGCTTTTCCCCATTTGGATTAGCTTTTACATGAAAAAAAGGAGGGCACATCTGGGTGGCTCCGTCAGTCAAGCGTCTGACTCTTGATTTCAGCTTAGGTCACGGTCTCAGGGTCGTGGGATGAAGCCCCACGTCAGGCTCCAAGCTCAGTGCGTGTGGGATCTGCTTGCGATTCTGTCTCCCTCTTTTTCTGCCCCCTCCCATGTTTGCACACACACTCTCTCATTCTGTAAGATAAATAATCTTTAAAAAACAGTGAGGAATGTTACCTACCGAAAGTAGTTTGATCATTTATAGATCCGCACCTGATTCAAACTGACTGAATGTGTGGTCCCCTGGATATGTGGAATTTGAGTTTGCAGGGAATGTACATACTAGAGCTAAAATCAATATTCATGCTTCATTATCAGGCACTATCAGTTAATAAAATTAAGGCCGAGTTTGAGAGAGAGACGAGGCCGTGAATTTCAACAAAGGGATTAAATTCTTGCAAGGAAAATAATTACAGAGGGAAAGAAGAATTCTAAAAATAATGTTTGCATTACGGTAGGTAGGAGTTTTTGAAGTTCATCTAGTCTTCTTGACCACACGCTTGAAACCCAGTTCTGCCTGATTTTACAGAAAGATGGATTTGTCAGTAAGCCCCTTTAAATTATATGGAAAATGCCTGTATGTTCAAAGGTATTTTTTCGTAGAGAGAGAATCTGGAGATTTATGTCCAAAGGGATCCTTTGACTCTCCACGCAATATGTGAATAGTTAGTTGCCTATGACTTCTTACACATTTTACTTGATATAAAGGGGATTCAGTGGCACAGAATATTGAATGGGCTTAATTTTAAAACTTTTACCAGCGAAACATCCTCGAAACATAATGGGACTTCAAAGGTTTAGTACAAGGCAAGGCTTTGCTACATTTCAAGAACTCTATAATCTTCGACTCATTAAGTCAAAATCAGTCATTTTGATCAATCTTCTGCAAGAGAATGGAGGCATTCAAATCTCCCACTGTGACACACGGCTATAGTTTGCTCTATTGCTATGGTTACCCTTTGCAAAAGTCACAGGGAGATATATTAACCCCGATATACAGTTCCATTGGCCTCCCTTTGTGGCCTGGAATATTTTCTGTCCCTTCAGTCTGTTCTCAAATTTTGTATCTGTATTCTAGTGCGGTGTTGGAAGTCTGCACAGAGCATATGCCAACCCAGCCTAGAATCATTCTGTGTGACATGCGACGGTTACCTGTCCAAGCATGTGTGCCATTATTAAAGCCAAATTAGTTTGACGTAAATAGACTCAGAAGAGCTCTGGCAATCTACCGTCCATGTTAATACACAGGGCCGGCCTCCCTAGACCCTCCAGAGACTGGAGACAGAGACACATGGGGTCTGTGACTTTGCTTTGTAAATAATTCCATTTTACAGAGAAGTCTATTTTCTTTAAAAAAAAGGGGGGGGGAGGTGGTAGTTCTACTTTCTCATAAAAATATGTTATCGTCTTATTCTTACTAGAGTGAACTCTGAGAGTTTTCCAAAATCCAACCTCTTAAATCCTTGGTTGATTCAGTCGCAAAACCTTTGCATCTAGTATCTCCCATCCTGTTCTGGGTCACTGGCAGACACGGTAGATCTACAAATGGGTCCCCTTAACTTTTTTTTTCTTCGTTAGGGAAACAAAACAAAAGGAAACGAAGCAGAATAAGACAATAATCGTTCTGGGTCCTAAGCTGGAACTGGTACCGTTGAAAGGACTCCCCTGTTCAGGTTTTCTTGCAGCTAGGTGTGGGCTGAGTCTGCAGGGGGAAAGTATGAGCAAAAAGGGAAGCAAGAAGGTCCCAGGATGCCCCTGACTGGATGTGTGTGCAAATGCACGGTGCACAGGCCAATTCTTTCCAGGGGAAGAAAGGCCATGAAGCGAGCATCTCAGAATAGGCAAGCAGGTAAAGTCAAGGTGTGGGGAAGGCGGAACAGCAAAACACAAGAAACCTGGGTTCCCACACCACGGATCTCTTCTATCAGTGTGGAAGCTTTGCAAAACAAATAAAAGTTCTCTGATCTTAGCGGTGTTATTGTGTTCCTGGTGGTTATTCTAGCAGAAAAAAGCTTGTTCCTAAATCAGTGCTTCCCAAACTGTCCCCTTCCCCCATCTCGGCACAGATAATCAAAGATGATATTTCTCCATTAAACTGCTATAAACTGATGAGCTTGTTGACGTCCACAAGCTTATGGGCTGGAGGCAGTAGCCACCCCAGACCCTGACTGACTTGTCATTACAAGGACTAAACCAATAGGTGTCAATAACAAAGAGGATAAATGACCCCCCACCGTGCCACCAACAGTGCTTAGAAAGCTGCGCCCAACTAATAAGATAGCTCTTATTAGAAATTCTACACCCGAGTTGTATAACTTTCAGTAATTAGCAAAATGTGAGTTTGGAAAAATAGTGCAGATTCACATAAGAATAAATTTTGTTTTGGAATAATAGAAAAATACTGAATGATTCTGACCAAGGGGCTATGACAAGATAAAACTTGTATTTTAGGAATACAAAAGTAACAACAGCAAGTGGAAATACTTGAGACAAGAAGGAATGAAGTCTATTGTTGGATATGTAATAAGTTCTGAGTGTCAAAGTTGCGTACATATAAAAATAAAATAGCTTATGAGACACAATAAAGAACATTTTGATTACTAGACTGTAGATAGATAGAGAGATGGGTAGGTGGGTGGATGGATAGATAGATATGATAGAGAGATCGATGGTAGGTGGGTGGGTGGCTCGATGGCTAGATGGATGGATAGATAGACAGATATGATAGATGGATGGGTGGATACATCATAAATAGATAAAAGATAGATGATAGATAAGATAGATGGATGATCAGAGATAAATGATAGATACATAGATAGATACATAGATAGGTAGGTGGGTGGATGGATGGATAGACAGAAACGATAGAGAGACAGATGGGTAGGTGGGTGGGTGGATGGAGGGATGGACAGATAGATATGACAGACGGGTGTATAGATATAAATAGATAAAAGATAGATGATAGATAGATATGATAGAGAGACAAATGTATAGGTGGGTGGGTGGATGGATAGATAGATGATAGATGGATAGATAGATGATAGATTAGATATGATGGACAGATGGATAGGCGAGTGGATGCATGGATGGATGGATGGATGGACAGATAGGTAGATTAGATATGGTAGACAGGTGGATAGGTGGGTAGGTGGATGGATGGATGGACAGATAGACAGATATGACAGATGGTGTATAGATATAAATAGATAAAAGATAGATCAGATATGATAGACAGATGGATAGGTGGGTGGGTGGATGGATAGACAGATGATAGATGGATAGATAGATGATAGATTAGATATGATGGACAGATGGATAGGTGGGTGGATGGATGGATGAATGGACAGATAGATAGGTAGATTAGATATGGCAGACAGGTGGATAGGTGGATGCGTGGATCAATGGACAGGTAGACAGATATGACAGATGGTGTATAGATATAAATAGATAAAAGATAGATCAGATATGATAGATGGATAGGTGGGTGGATGGATGGATGGACAGATAGATAGGTAGATTAGATATGATAGACAGATGGATAGGTGGGTGGGTGGATGGATGGATGGATGGATCATACATAGATACATGATAGACGATAGGTGGTAGGTGGATATACATAAATACAGCTATAGATGACAGATGACAGACAGATACAGATAGTAGATACATAAACCATAAATGAGACGGATGAACGACAGGTAGATGGACAGACGGATGACAGAGATCAACACGGGGCGAGCAAACATAACGCAGACCCCTTTTCTACAGTATTAGGTATAACTGCATTAGACCATGTACACGTTCACAGAAAAGTATAGACGAA
Organism: Ursus americanus; assembly: GCF_024610735.1. Taxonomy (NCBI): domain Eukaryota; kingdom Metazoa; phylum Chordata; class Mammalia; order Carnivora; family Ursidae; genus Ursus; species Ursus americanus. Next base: position 119,895,630 of record NC_142164.1, on the reverse strand, counting down.
AATTCAGTGTGCCATGAGCAGGTGACAGACTCCATAGCATGTGTCAGGGGTGACCTGTTTGCTTACAGGTTCCGCTCCTACATTTCTCAAGTCTTCTCTACCACACACGTTTATTACTTGAGGCTGACACATCAATAAAGTACTTTTTAAAGGAACCTGTCTTTTGCACATCTTTCATTTCCTCTTTGTGACCATGAAATTCAATCATGTACAATATTAAGTTCTAAGATGATTCTCGTTAGAACACATGGATTATTATTATTTTTTTTTTAAGGGAAGACTTGTCTTATGCTGGCCGCACTGAGTTCCAATATGGGAAAACATCCAAGGAATATTTCTAGTGAAATATTTCCAAATGTCATTAACAAATAAACTGTCCTTCAAGGTTCATCATATTAAGTAAGCATCACATTTCTTTGGTGCCAAGTGAACATTACTTCTTTAAGGCACAATCTCTCAATGGGTCTTTTTAAAGAATTATGCCTTTTAGTGTATTGTTCGTGATCTCACCTGTTTTTAAAAGATTTTTTCTAAATGTGTAATTTTCTTTTAATGTTTCCACACAACCAAAAGTATACATGAAATGACGCATGTTTCTGAGATACTCATCACATTGCTGATAGCCTTTACTGAGGCATAAAGCTACAAGAATTAAGAACTCTCTTACTGGGGCAGGCTGGATTGGTAGGAATGCATATGTTGATCTTGCTATTTATAGGAAGAAGAACTTTCCCTTTGGACAACCGGACAAGCATAAATATTTCCTTGTGTACATTGTCTGACCTCTCGTTAAAAGTTGGGATTGAGGGGCGCCTGGCTGGCTCTGTCAAAAGAGCATGTGACTCTTGATCTCGGGATTTTAAGTTCAAGCCCCTCGTTGGGTGTAGAGGTTACTTAAAACTAAAATTAAAAGAAAACAAAATTGGATGGTGACTAACATAATATAATAAAAAATCATTAATTAAAAATAAATTAATTAAAAAAGATCAGAAAAAAAAAAAAGAAAATTGGGATATAATACTTTGAGCCCAGAAAGGCTATAAGACTAAGTGAAGAAATATGTATAACATCAAATCAAGAAGTTCTACCTTTCTCTTTTCACACATTTTCTAATATACATTATTTTATATATTTATGTATGTATACTTTTGTACTTCTACCATGTGTGCAAGTATACATACAAATGTACTTAAATGTACAGGAGCCTCTGAAATTGCATAAATATATATTTCAGTGTATATACTATAGAAATATATATAATTGCATAAATATATAACTGCATTAATATAGTTTATATACCATAGAAATATATAATTGCATAGATGATATATTATATAATTGCATAAATATATATTATAGTGTATATACTATAGAAATATATATAATTGCATAAATATATAACTGCATTAATATACTTTATATACCATAGAAATATATAATTGCATAGATGATATATTATATAATTGCATAAATATATATTATAGTGTATATACTATAGAAATATATATAATTGCATAAATATATTATAATTGCATAATTACATATTCTAGTTTATACTATAGAAATTTATTATATGCAATATATAATTACATATTTATATATAATTTGAATATATATTTTATATATTATAAACATATAAATTTAATTGATAGATTTATATATTATTTATGGCAATCAATAAATTGCAGTATAAATACCATGACATAAATTGTAATGTGTCAATTACACAATAAACACATTAATAAATTATAACTTTAATATATGTGTTTTTAGGTAAAGTGAGAATAAATGACACAACAGGAGGGAAGCAGACCACATGGAAATGCATTCCTGGTAGGATAGAATGTAGAAGGTTTACTGGCTGAAGTTAAAATGTGAAGCTATGAAAGCCAACCCAGCTTATTTTGTGTCTAAAATGATTAATAAAGTGCGGGGCACCTGGGTGGCTCAGTCGGTGAAGCGTCTGCCTTTGGCTCAGGTCATGATCTCAGGGTCCTGGGATCAAGCCCTGCGTCAGGCTCCTGGCTCAGCGGGGAGACTGCTTCTCTCTCTCTCTCTCTCTGCCCCTCTTCCCCCATTTATAATGTGCGTAAATCAAGAAGTCATTTCAGCTTATACCATGAAATTCTCTCTCTTTTTTTTTTAAAGATTTTATTTATTTATTTGACACAGAGACAGCCAGTGAGAGAGGGAACACAAGCAGGGGGAGTGGGAGAGGAAGATGCAGGCTCCTAGCAGAGCATGGAGCTCGATGTGGGGCTTGATCCCAGGACCTGAGCCGAAGGCAGACGCTTAACAACTGAGCCACTCAGGCGCCCCCCTTCCTTCCCTTCCTTCACTCCTTCCTTCCTACCTTCCTTCCTCCTCCCTCCCTCCGTCCCCAGCTTTGTCGAGGTATAAGTGACACATAAAAACTGTCTGTGGTGTTTATGAGATGTTCATATCTTCTAGCTTCTGAAGAAGGAACCAAAAGGAAAGCTGCAAATATCTTCAAGATTTGTAAGCGGTGATACTTGTTTCCACTCTTACCTCCCCCCCCCCAGCAGGTTACTTCCCTTGCCCTGGCTGCATGAAATTACTTTCACAATATTTATAAAATATTATTTTTTCGCTGTACTTTGCAAATGATCTGAAACCTAGCTCACACATATAAATTAATAGCACCGTACGTCTTTGGGGAAAACAAATTACTGTATGATTCTATAAGACCATTTTTCCCCAAAAGCTTTTCTGATTCTCAGAAGCCCCTATTCATTTCCCAATTTTGGGGGGAGCAAACAGAATTCCAATCAATGGGGAGAAACCTAAAACATACCACTATTTCCTTGCTAAAGGCATCCAGGGAAGAATATAATACGTGAAAAGAAAACTGTGTAATTACTGTAATTGGTTATGTCCAGGTGGGAACTGGACATTTAGAAACGACATGAGCTGGTTTTCCATAAGCAAAGAAGAGTAATTCAGTTCAAAGGGTAAAATATACCCATTCATCACTATGCACATACATACCCTTTAAGTTTGTTTGTTTTTTTTCTGGGTGTTTTTCATGCATTTTACTGATTTTCCTGCTGAACCCCACATCCACAGGTGGGACTATGTGTAGACATACAGTGTCCACCAGTAATGTGAATGTCAGCGATTGTGTGTGTGTCCTTGGATGTCTTTATTAATGCCTGTCTCCGACATGAAATGACATTCAAAAATATTCTTAGTGATGTTCTCAGGGAGAAAAAAGAGTTTCAGGTACTGAAGGAAGAGTCTGTTGGTTTAAAGAACAATAACCAGGGAAAATTAATTGTTAATACAGATAAGAGAACCTCTCCAACGGATGCTTTGTGAATCACTGGGTAATGATGACCAGGTTAAATGAAATAGAAGGTTACCTCAGGTTTAGAGAGGTAGCCACCAATAAAACTTAAGATACTCAATACAAAAAATAAAACAAAAAATCCCACACATTTTAAGCATAAGACAAATGTATTAGTAATATAATTTCTTAATTTTAAAATTCTAAATAAAGCAGACAGCCAGTCTGATGAAAATGAGTTTCACAGAATCCTTTCGATATTCTTGAAATTGCTCTGGGGGTGATTACAGAAGCAGGAGTGCAAGTCCATTTTCATCCATAAAACATGCATTAGGAATATGGTCACAGTCTAACGTACAGGCACAATTTAGAAGGGGCGAGATGTGCACAGGGTGGCAAAAGGTATGTGTTCTCCTGCCTCAGACGTGAAGGGGTAAGAAAAAAACAGCTAAGTTCACAAATGGCTCAATTTGGAAGCCAATTTTCCACTTGATGGAATAGTCCACTTGGAGGAGCACATGTCTGAGTCTGAGACGATGAGAATACTTAGCAGAGAAAAAAAAAAGGGGAGCTTTCTGGGGGCCTAAACAGGAAGAAAGGGTGTTCTGCAGCTGTTGTCCACATAGGAAAGACATGTATTCATTTTGGGACCTCATCTTTATAAACAGGTGTTTGCCACTTATGCAAACAGAGAAACCAGAGGTCGCTGTCCTACGGTGATCGGTAAGCCTGCATCGATGCAAACACAGAACCGAACACAAACCTGATATTCATCAGCTACGTAGGACAAATGATCACCTGCAGGTGATCTGTAGGCAGAATGATCACCTGTAGAATAGGACCTTACCTACCTCTCACTAGCATGACTGACCATTCCCCGGACTACCTGCTGTAAGCTCCAATCCCGTCTCGTTCTGAGACACGATAAAATGTACAAATCTACCCATTCAACATGTCTCAGAAGAAGAAAGGGCAAGCATGTCCCTACAGTAAACCACCATTTATCCAACTCAGTACTCTACAGGCGGCAGGTAAGTGTTTAGCGGCGTGAGGTCACGGGAAAAGCCTACGCGTAGATCACTTTGTCCCACGGAAAGTGGATTTCGCGTCAGCAACCTCCCAGTATCTACTGTGGTTCTTCTCCGTGGAAATCTCTACCAACGTGGATTAAATGTGTCTGCACCCAAGGACAGAATGACCTTTTCCTTTTCAATTCAGTCTTGGGTTTGTGGTTAATTTTTTTTTTCATTTTTAATCATGCATCAGCTGTCTTCCTATTAACGTGTGTGAGTGAGCTATGGGTTTCAATGATTTTTTTTTCATAAATGTGGAAGCGAATTTCAAGGACCATAGCTGTGAGGGATTTGTCCTTTTTACACTGAAATGCATGGTGAAATACAGAAAAGTTGTGAAAAGTAGAGAAACACAGAAACAAAGAAGGAAATACATCCTTTTATGTCTCCTGCTCAGAAGCAATTATTTTCATATTTTCTTGTATTTTCTTCCAATACGTCATACGCAATTTTATGAATAATTGCAATCTTCCTGTATGTCCCATGGTATATAACATTGGTACAGCATAAAACTGTTTTCTAAGAAATTTTTACCAGCAGGACAAATATTCTTTCCACATGGTGTGATTAGCATAGCCTGGTTTTAATTAACGGCTTCATAATATGCCATCGATATATCTGTGGCTGTTTAATTAGGTTTGCTGATGGAGCAGACATTTCTAGATTTGTTTAGAATAATGCAGTGTGTGTGAGCTAGGACGGATCTTGTCCACGTCCTCGTCTCTCCCTTGCTTCTCATCGTCTGTCTGCTCTGATCAGACCAGACCCAGCGATGTTCTGTGGGGTTGTGTTTCCAGGTTCTCAGGGGGATCTGATCCAAATCCCCCTCCTCCAAGGCCTTTCTTCCCCGTTATGAGGTCAACGATCACAGAGTCCCAGGCATGGCTACAGACCCCTCCTTTGAGAAATGACGTTCAGAGTCCACTGGAGGTTCAAAGACCATCTCCATCTGGAGAACTCCACACTCCCACAGTTCTCATTCTCACACCTGCTGCTTCTTGCACAGATAAAGCCAATGGCCAAGGCTACGTGGTCAACTGGATCTCTTCATTTCCCCGACACCAACAGCAAGTATTCAATGCTCACTGACTCTTAACTCTGAATTTCCATACTGTAAACTCACTTGTTAAAAAAAAAATTTAGGGGCGCCTGGGTGGCTCAGTGGGTTAAGCACCTGTCTTCGGCTCAGGTCATGATCCCAGGGTCCTGGGATGGAGTCCCGTGTTGGGCTCCCTGCTCCGCGGGGGGCCTGCTTCTCCCTCTCCCTCTGCCTGCAGTTCCCCTGCTTGTGCTCTCTGTCAAATAAATTAATAAAATGTTTTACAAAAATCTAGAATGCACGCCTGATTCCTTTTCTGTCCATACATGAAAAACAAAAACAAAGAACAGCCACAACTCTATCCATTCTAGCTGAAAGCGACGTGCAGAATCCCCGGACGTTGAACACCTGCTGTGTCTGTGTCCTGCAGTCAGCTCTTTCTGGGCTGTTGGTGCAGCTAACATTGGACCCCCGTCTTCCTGTGTTCCCCACTGGGTAAAGCATATAGGAGAGGACTACATTCTACACCATCCTCCATCTCTCAGGATTGAAACCCTGCAAGCGTCTAACACACTGTTCAGAATAGACCACAAGGTTCTGCCATCATGTGGCCCGTGGGCACAACACTGCATGACCCCATCAGAACAGAAAGCCCACCAACCAGGCTTCTGGTCCTCCTCCTTCTGCTCTGGGAAAACACCCATCGCCGTCTCTCCTCCTCTCTTCTGGGGAAGCTCTTTCTTCAAACCTCGGTAAGGTTGGATCTTTCTCGTTGAATTCAAGGTTTTCAGTCAAATACAGCCTTGCCAGACTGCCTACGACGATGAGATGTTCACACGCACTAGTGTGTTATACTCTACGGGCTGGAATGAATGCATAAAAATTATGCAGTGCTCCCTGACTATGTTTTTCCCTTATGTTCCTTGAATCATAGCCTCTTCTGGTTTCGGGGCATCTAGACATGCCTCATGATTTAGGTCCCATGCATCCTGACTTTAAAGTCAAAATGATATGTTTTTTTTTTCTACACATAATATCATTCGTGAATTTGTACTCCCTGCAGTAATATTTATTGAATATTTGTGATGTGCTCGAGATACTTAAGTCATTTATCTCTATTATGTGATGTGTTTCTCATAGCAATCTTTTCAGTGCGGCAATTACTTTCCCTGTATCCCGATGGAGGTAAAGAGGCAACTGAGTAATCATCCCTCCGCATCCCAGTACATGAAATCATCAGCATTGGGAGTGCAAGTTTCACAAAGGCCACTGATCACGACATCAGAGGCAGGCAGAGTCGCTGGAGGTGATCTTCCGGATTCCGGATGGCCACTTAGCTATGGGAAATGCCTGGTGACGATACCCTGGATATGGTTTCAAAGTGATGGAGCCCCAAACTTATTCTAGTGGAAAGAGACCCTGATGACTTTGGCATTTCAAGTGTGACAATCTGTGTCCTTTCACAATAGGACCTTCTTTCCAGCCACTCAAGTGGGAAACCCTCAATTCAAGTATTTTACTTGAATATATATATATATTTGTATACACATAATATACAATTATATATAATATACAATATATAAATATATAATTATATTTGGACATATACAATTATACATATAATATACAATACATAAATATACAATTATATTTGTATATATACAATTATATATATAATATATAAATACACAATTATACATATAATATACAATACATAAATATACAATTATATTTGTATATATACAATTATACATATAATATACAATACATATACAATTATATTTGTGTATATACAATTATACATATAATATACAATATATAAATATACAATTATGCTTGTGTATATACAATTATACATATAATATACTATATATATATACAATTATACACACACACATATAATTGTAGAAGAAATTCTACACGACTCTATCCTGGCATATTTTATTGTTTTTTTAAAGTATTTTATATATTCATTTTAGAGAGAGAGAGCATAAGCAGGAGGGAGGAGCAGAGGGAAAGGGACAAGCAGACTCCACACTCAGGGCAGAGCTGATCCCACGACCCTGAGGTCACGACCTGAGCCGAAATCAAGAGTTGCAGGATTAATGTACTGTACCACGTAGGCACCCCAGGCTCAGGCACCCCTATCGAGGCATATTTTGAACAAGTAAAGAGGAAGACTCTTGGTTTAAAGTCTAAAACCTCTTGTTTTCCAATGTGCACACCTCTGGGTTTGATGATTGAATTTATGATCACTGAATCTCGTTCATCTCTGTTATACGCGTCAATGTGATCATAACGATATGTTTGCATTTCCTGATTGATTAGGATGAAGCACGCCTCTAGCCGTGTGCTATCCCTATTATATCATTTTATCTTCACAAATATCTTAGGATGTACGTTCTAATATGTCCATTTTATAAGTAAACCACGGTTTGGCCAAAGGCTGTTACTGACACTTCACAGACAGAGCCTGGATTGACACAAGTGAGACAGAATATTTCCTCTGAGTGAAATTCTACATAATTTATACCACCGCTTCTCAAATACGTAGCAAGAGGTTGACGGATGTTCAAACACAGAGCCCAATGCAACGCATGGGTAAGAGAACATTGTAACTCATAAAAACACAGAGTTAGAGTTCTGCGAGGAAAGTAATAACGTTACTAGGTTCAATGAAGAACGTAATAAGGATACAGAGATACATTACAATAATAAGTCCCTCTATACACTCGTCATTAGCAAGTAAGGACAGTCCTGGTCATCTAAATAGAAGTCGTGGTCCAGTGCTCAGTGTATGATTGTATAAAATGCTGATGATTAACCCGTAAGCAAGCCCGAGAAATTATTGCACCGAGCTAAATGCACGTGTATTTCTAAAAAGTGCCCACGGAAGAATGGTTTTCTTCGGTCCTCTCAGTCGCTCCTAGGAATTGCATTCTGATCTGTTATCGATGCATTTACTGTGTATCTCTGTTACCTTTGAAATAAAAATATGTACTCCATAAATTCTCTAAAATATCTAAAATGTTAGACATCTCTGTACTCACAACACTCCAAATTAAGGCTAAATCATCCTCTTTCTCTCTAGGAAAGCTACGGGCATCTAACTCCCTATAAATATCTTCTTGGAATAAGTTGTCTCTTCAGGAATTCTTCACGGAATTCCTAAAATCTGCTCCTTCTTTAGTTTGCCTCTCAAATATAAAAGGATACCTTTTCTTCATAAAGATGACTGGCTCCCTTCTCAAAGCAACAGATGAACGCAGACAATAAACTTTGAGCTAGCCATGCTAAATCAGAGACTTTTTTTTTTTTAAAGGTAAAGTGGAAAAAAATCGTTTCAACAGATAAGAAAAGACTATCCCCCGCTCAGCCTCTGGCTAGAGTTTTAATGACAGAACACTTTGATATCATTAATGCAGAGGAGAAAGTAAAAGAGAATAATCAAATATCAAAGGGCTTGTGGTGAGAGTAACGAGTTTGGGTAGTTCCAGCCGTCATCAGCACACATCTGGACTCGTGCATGGGCTCTGCAACTATTATGTGTTGTCAACAGCATATAGCTTTCCAGCAATTAGACCTCATCCCCCTTCCCAAACGGTGTTTAATAATAAAGTTAGATATTACACAAATACACAACATAATTATCTGAGTGTCCTTGGGTCTTACTTGAAAATGCACGTAAAAACTCTGTCCTTCTGTGCTAAGGTACTGAGAGCTTGGCAGGTGGCTGTTGTATTTTTTTTCTTTTTCTATTTAATGATTGCTGTTGAGATACTGAATGTGTCATTGGAAATATGGGCAGCCAACAGGGTAAAATAATGTCGGGCTTCCCATGGAGATAAAGCAAGGTGCTTTTAGGCACATGGGACCTGGGGCATGTTCGTTTAAAGGTTCTGAGTAAAGTGAAAGAGGTGCGATTTTGACTGGGGTACGTTAGGAACCACAGAAAGTGCAAGATCATACATTTTAACAATCAGGCCATCTTGACATTATGTGCATGTTTGCTGGTTTTCTGACTTTCTCTGCTAACATACAATCCCCACCACGCAGAGAAGCTGTTTGTCTTGTGCACGTGACCCCATGTTTTGGAGACAGTGGCTGACACAGTCCAGGCTCCATAAACCCATACCCGATTCTGACTGCTTTGCTGTGTCTGAGATGAACAGAAGTAAGAGGAAAGAGTCAACAAAAGTTCCAGCCTTGGAGGGCAAGCCAAGCCCACAGTCCCTGGCACTCAACCCTACCGGCGAAGTTTTCTGACAGTGAAATCCTGTGACTCTTGGCTTGGTGGTTTTGTTTTCTCGTTGTTGTTTTCCCCCCCTGGGGGAAGGAGGCACGGCTGGCCCCAGGATGGGCAAGACAAAAGCACCCCAGCCAAAGCTCCACACACGGCCCTGCGTCACCGACACGCAGGGAGTGCCCAGGATGACACCCCACCTCCCCGCCCCTGGGCTGTGGTCATTCGGGGAACCCCCTACACTAGATCCGACAGGTGGGCGGGGACAAGGGCTCTACGTTTACCCAAAGTGGTGAAGGACACGGAGACCGACCCATTATTGGCTACGCTGTTCCCCCAAATGGTGCTTCCCCAGGGAATTTCTCAAAGTACATGTGCGACAGATACTGTGACACTAGACCGTTTTCTGGGAGGCCCGAACGAAGACCTTTCCACATAATCCCGCTCGCAAAAGCCCAGCACCTCCCGTTAACTGAAGCACGCTTTGTAGGAGTAGTAATGACATGCGGGAACCGTGTGCCGTATCCGACGCGTTCCTAGAAGCAGCCACGATACCGTCTTACGCTATAGTCGCTAATATGGGAAATCCTGGTTTCTACCATTGAGGACGCACACTCAGTTTAATAACCATACTTTTAAAGCAGAAATGCATGTGCAAGGACATTTTTGCAGTCTTTATAAAAATTATTTTTTAAAAAGCTTTAAGTTAATGTCTACCCGCAACGCGAGGCTTGAACTCACAACCTGGAGACCAAGAGCTGTACTTCCAACAGACTGAGCCAGGCAGGTGCACCTGAATACTTTGCAATGTCAGCACACCAATATCAAGCACAAAAGAATGGCAGTTTTCTCTAGGGCACGAGCAGTATCTACAGAACTTTCCTTAAAATATTATCACTTTCATATGGAGGGGACAGAATGCCCCCTAATGAAGTAATATCTGTGATTGGTTGCTTGCATTTGTCAAATGCTGGTATATATGTTTTACATGGATAAATGCATGCACACAGAGGATATTCTCATTAAATAATCAAAATGCGATAGTCTTGTAACAAATATTTGAGAAATGTCATTTATAGATGGCAGCGAAGCCCCTTGAAAATGACCAAGGTTTCCCCAGAATAGACAGCGGAAGTAGGCAGCTGGCATTATAAAGAACACAGACCAGAGTCCAACAACGTTCGATGTAAAGCAGTTTTGGGGGTTTGGGGGGGTTCTTTGTTTTTGGGGGAATGGGGTTATCACATAAAATTCAGGATGCCCAGTTAAATTTGCATTGTGGACTACAATGAATAGTATTTTAACACAACTATGTCCCAACAGAAAGACATATTTCTACTAAAAATGATCTCAGGTTTATCTATGTAAAATTCAAATTTAATTGGGTGTCCTGTATCTTTCTGAAAGTAAAGCAAAGTTTGAATAGCCAACGGAACATGACTTCTGTGAACTGGAAAGGTCTCTTATGCATACATTCTGAATTTCAGGAAACGACTGCCACTTCTCTGACTTTAAAAATAGGATGCGATGCTTAGCTTCATTTTGGAAATCGGACATGACAGTGAGATTAACTACGGGAGGAAGTTTATCTGGAAAAGCAAGCTTCCCTACAACACTTAGCGTATCATGGGGCTAAACCACTCAGGACTACATCTTGGGTGAGCACCCTTACAGTCATGGAGAAATTCTGTTTTTTTTTTGTGGAGTTTGGCTCTGCACCTCGATTCCCAGTTTAATGATTTGGTCCCACAGGCGAAGCCATTTACTTACTTAGCTAATATGCTCTCATTGCCGGCGTTTCGATTTGGTTTTCAAAACCTTCTCTTTTTATCATGAGTGCTAAATAATGCTTTTGGTCATAATCTGTTTTGCATAAGGAACTTACTGCTGCCTGATTCTAGGAACCAGAAGTCATCAATGACTTCTGCTGCAATTCCCTTGAAATGAGACCCAACACAATCTGATATTTCGATTACATTTCAGAGGGCTTACTCAAGTGATATATTTAATGCATTTGATGTGCTCCGTGATTATGTTTCTTGAGACACAACGATATCAATGGGAGGGAATACCGTGTTCATATAGCACTTTTTAAGGAATTACCTGGCTAAGGTAAGAAGTTCTACCTCATTATCTTTGGGATCAATTAACATATGTGTTGGATCAAATGTCATTTTGATTACTTTAAAAATTATTCCAACTTTAGATTTCTTCACTTATTAAACTAGAGGCTCTCAGGCAAAGGTCCCGGGACTGGCAATGTCAGTATCACACGGAAGGCCATTAGAAATGTATCCTACAACCCAGCAATTGCACTACTGGGTATTTACCCCAAAGATACAGATGTAGTGAAAAGAAGGGGCACCTGCACCCCAATGTTCATAGCAGCATTGTCCACAATAGCTAAATTGTGGAAGGAGCCGAGACATCCTTCAACAGATGACTGGATAAAGAAGATGTGGTCCATATATACAATGGAATATTACTCAGCCATTAGAAAGGATGATTACCCACCATTTGCACTGACATGGATGGAACTGGAGGGGATTATGCTAAGTGAAATAAGTCAATCAGAGAAAGACAATTATCATATGGTGTCACTCGTATGTGGAACATAAGGAATAGCGCAGAGGACCATAGGGGAAAAGAGGGAAAACTGAATGGGAAGAAATCAGAGAGGGAGACAAACCATGAGGGACTCTTGATTCCAGGAGACAAATTGAGGGTTATGGGAAGGGAGGTGGGTGGGGGATGGGGTAACTGGGTGATGGGTATTAAGGAGGGCATGTGATGTGATGAGCACTGGGTGTTATACACAACTAACGAATCACTGAACACTACATCAAAACTAATATGTACTATATGTCGGCTAATTGAACTTAATGGAAAAAAAAAAAAGCTAGAGCCTTTCACTTAATTGTCTAAGCCATGGGAAAGGTCCACCTTTTTCGAGGAAATTCAAAAGAATTCAGAATATGTTAGATAATGGATTTGATCTCGAATCCTATCATCTGAATTTGCTCCTGAATGTAGTAAGCTGGTGTGATCTGAACTCTGATTTTCTCTACTAGACCCTTAAATATATAGGTGGTGATAATCAGGCCCCTAATAATTGAAGCAGATCACCTTGGGGCTATTTCCATGAGCCACCAGCTAGGGACTCACCTTGTAGACAGATTTATAGATCAGCTCTCCCAGGTGGTGCTGTTCACAAGAATCAGGAAACTCTTGGGACTCAGGTGAATAGGAATATGGGACAAAGTATGGGAATGGAAGTAACCAGTTCAGGACTGTGATGGTTTTCAATGTGGAGAAGCAGCAGCGTCTTTGCTGTTTTAGTTCAAGAGTCAACCATCATCTCTGTTTGCGTCTGGAACCTAGAGTCACTCTAGTTCTTATGCATTCATTATTATGCAGTCCTTTTGATACTGTGTAATCCATCAAGAGCTATCTAAAAATAGGATTATGTCATGCTTGTCTTCTATCAAACGAACACACCCAAAACGAAAAGGTAGCAATCGGCAAAAGTAGAATATTGGCAGGAAAAGAGTTTTTGTTGGTGTTGTCCTATCACGTTCAGTGTTTCCGTTAACGTAGTCCTAAAGTCATGCATCGCTTTACCTGGAAGTGATTATAGCAGCATATGATTTTACAGCAAGCAGAGACCGTTGGCATGCATTCCGCCCAACGACAGCTAAGTGCACAGAGGTCCAAGAGATGACCTGCCTTGCTCATCGCCATGGACGCCCAAGGACCCCGCACTCTCCACGTAAGTAGTATTAAGCTGTTCCTACTCCTCACCGTGGCATAAATGTCTTAATGAGCATTGTCCAAATAATTATGTGCCCCCCAAATTGCTTAGTCCTTTCCCAGTTTATTCTTAGAACGAGCACTACTTCTGCACCCATATTCTTTTCATACGTCTACACCTGAGCTTTCCCTATCCTCAAATAATAACACCTTCACATACAAGAGTATAATCTCCTTTTGGTTAATAAAGCACAATAAATCATGCAAGCAAATTAAACTACTGGAGTGAAGTATTACGATTTCCATTATTTCTAGTAATTGAGTCCATATTGATTGCATACGTGAGTATAATAATGACATGTGGCCAAATACAGGACAGCTGTTCTCTGCCTAAATTGTCCAATTCTGTTTATCATTTTAAGACCTAATGTGAATAGCTGCCTTAGAGTCTAATTTATTCAGAGGAATATTTTAAATGGGATTAAATATAAATTAGGAACCCTGCCAGAATGTTCAAACATTTTAGACTTATAAAGTACAATGTTAATAAAATGGTATTTTCAACCCTTTCGCCTCTGAATGCCAACTTATATTAAACTGATATTGCATGTAACCATTATACGATTCGATGCTGTATTTTGAAATGAGTTCTGTTATTGCGGTGAATTTGTGCTACTTCTAATTGAAAATTAGAAGTCCAAAGGTTCTTATTGATTAGACAGTTGAAAATAATTAACAGTGGATATTCGGAGCGTTATAGAGCTTATTTGCATTATGGAAAGCAAATTCTCCTTCTATGCTCATATTTCACTTTATTAAATTATTAAATTTGATACTATTATGATGTTTCAAGTAATGGTTGTGAAGCAAAGACAAGAATATATGGGAAGCAACTAAAGCGGGGGGCGGGGGTTATATTCCCAAGAAGAATGAATGCTGGTGGTCACCTGGGGAGTTCCTTCCTTATGAATATGCCAGATGTCCTATTGCTGGACAATGATTGCCATAATTAATGTCTGCGATGGGACAGAGAGTGTCGTATCCACCAGGCGGACTAGCAGGACACGAATACGAAGCCAAGATGGTATGGTGAGATGACTTTTTCATGATTGCAGACAGAGTGAAATCGCACCTTGAAAGACCTGGGTCTTAGTCATGACTCTCGGGAGACTGGTACTCAACATAGGAGTGTGTATGGTGATTTATGCATTTACAGGGTTCAAAATATTTTCACATACACCATGTTGTTTGAATCCCACACACGTGGTGTGCGTGCACACACAAGCATACACGTGGTACAGATCAGCAATGGGACCAAGTTTTTAAAAATAGAGTAACTCATCAGAAATATAACTACGCATGTATGATTATTACATTGACATAAACTCTATTTTCCCAAGTAACACTTAATTTTTGCTTCGTATGTGTACTTATCAGGTAAAACCTTTCATATAAATGTCTTTGACGAACTAGTCTCTGAATGAATTAAACTATTCACATAGGACATTAATAGGAAAGTCTCTTAAAATTTTATTGTATATGGTAAACTTTCTTCTCCACCTAATTTCGTCCTTTTGTTTTCAGATTTCAAGTTTAATTGCAATTTTCTCCATACTGCTTAAGCTAGCCTGAGTCAGTTTTTTGTTTGTGTGTGTGTGCCTTCTGTTTTACAAAAATCATGTCCGTCTTAGAGGTATAATCATTATTCATTGCACGTGGCTTTTAAAATATTCATTTTAGTTAAACAGCCGGACTTGAACCTTGGAAAGAAATCTATGAGGAAATTAAGCTTTACTGATGTGGGGAACAAAGGCTAAAGAAAAATTACTATATTTCCTTGCTACCTGTACCCCACTGACAAGGAAACAGGCAGGGTGACCTTCCTCTAGGAGTTCAGATGCCTTGATGTTGACACTTGCTGAGGGCAAAAGGCAATCTTAGCCTGACCCCTAGGATTCGTAAGTCTACTTTAACATATCAAGCTTCCTTTGGAAATTTCCTTTACCTCTAAATCCCCCAAGATCCATGTTGGCAATCATCCCCAAGCGTATGGCCCACTGATACACATCCGAAGGGTCTCATGACTAAGGTTTTATTAAACGGTAATAAATGACCTTTTCCCAACAGCTAGCCTTCCCAAGGTCCTGGAAACCTTGCTTCCAAAATTTCTTAGAGACTTACGCTATCCCTAACCCCTCCCAACTTGAGGGTATATAATGGGCCACTCCTCCTGACCCCAGTGCAGCTCTTTCTGCCCCCAGGTCCTGTCCCTGTGCTTTAATAAATCCACCTTTTTGCACCAAAGACATCTCAGGAAGTCTTTCTTGGCTGTTGGCTTTGAACCCTAATGTGTTTCCTACATCATAAGGATTGTGTAATAGTCCACCGTATGTCTTTACCCCTTCATTTACTGATGGACTTGTGAGCTGCTTCCACTTTTTGGGATACTGCAAATATTAGTGCAGAGAACACGGGGGTGCACATACATCTCCAACCTGCTTGAATTCTAGGGGATACAGACCCAGAAGTGGGATTGCTGGTCATTTGATCATTCAATTTTTCATTATCTGAGGAAGCTCCACACCTCCTTTTTCCATAAAGAGCACACCATTTTTACAATCTTCATCAACAATGCGTGCGGGTTCCAAGTCTGCGTGCTCAGGAACATACTTTCTTTTTGTCTACAGTCGCCATCCTGTCTGGTGTCAGGTGCGGTCTCACTGTGGTTCTGATTCACATTTCTCTGGGGATTAGCGATTTTAAGCGTCTTTTCTTATGCTTATGGGAGACTGCAGGTCTTCTTGAGGACAAAGGGCTCTGTTCAAGCCTTCTGCCCATTTTTTTTTTTCCCCAGATTGGGCTATTCTGTTGCTTTGAGTTGTGGGAATTCTTCATACATTCACGATTTGCAATTAAGCTCCCTCTTCGCTCTGTTGACTGCCTGTTTTGATATGCAAAAGTTTTCAAAGGTTGGTGTGGTCTCACTTGTCCAATTTTGCTTGTTGTCACCCCTGGTTTTGGTGTCACATCCAAGAAATTTGACAGCCTTGAAAAAGGCAAGCGTGTCACATGCTAAACCATGAGTGAACTTTGAGGACATGACACTAAGCAAAATAACCCCATCACCAAAGGACACATGCTGTGGAATTGCACTCTTATGAAGTATCTGGTCAAAATCATAGAAACAGAAAGCAGAAAGGTGTTTCCTACAGCTAGGATGGGGTCCGGCGGTGGGGGGTGTGTGTGGTGGGAATCAATGTCTACCAGCCTGGAGTTACAGGTTTGCAAGATGAAAATGTTCCAGAGATCTGTTGCCCAACTCTTTCAATACACTTCATGCTGCTGAACTGAACACGTGGACGAACTTAGGATGGTCCATTTAACATTTTCCTTAAAACCACAATAAAAAATTAAGCTTTAGGGGAAAAGAAACTTGAAAGAAAACACACAAACAAAAATTTGTAAGGAGAGCGTGCTTCCTTTTCTCATTTGCACTGGATGCAGATTTCTTGAAAAGCTCACAGGGGTGTCATCATCATACACATAAAACACAAAGGATATCCATTATCCTAATGGGACTATTTTCAAGGACATTCCTACGAAACATGATATCCAGACACATTGAAGGCACTTGTACTGCTCGATTATGGTTTATTAAGATTGCCACAGCAATGGTTAGAACACCAGAGATTAAAGTGCTCAGTGAATCACTTTCTGCTCTAACAGCCTAGCTCAGTATATTAGAGAAGAACACGCAGAACCAGGTGCCTTACACAACAGTTAAAAGTTGCATTGTTTTATTAAAGAGCAATCATTTGATATTAAATTGCCTATTAAGAGATATTAATTTCTTCTCTTAGATTATTGGTGACTGAGATAATTCATTCTTCATTAAAATAATAGTCCCACAGAGAACATTAGTTTATATACAGATTTATCGTCTCAGTTGTCTTATAATCTTTTAAATGCCCTCCATCCTTAAGGCATCTATTCTGTGACAAATTTAGTTTATCATAGAGATAGACATAATAACCAAAACACACCTACGCATAAATGTGTGTTGTGTGAGGGTGTCTATGGTAGGTGTGAGATAGAGAATCAGACAGCTTTTAGCAGAAATCTATTGCATTGTGTGTTCTTTGATCACCAGGACATGCATTGTAAGAATTTGCAAAATACAAAGACCTATTTATGGATATCAAACACCTGTGATATGCAAAACCCCTACTCTGTGCTATGTATGCAATGCCAACATTCCTAAGTACTGGATATACAATCAGCGGGAACCACGTCAGCAAGCACAGTGAAAAACAGAACAACACAAAATTTGTTTGCAGCTGTTTGGTGTTAGTGAAGACGTGTCTCTGAAGGGGTCACAGGATCCAGTGACCCCAAAGGGAACGCTACGTTCTTGAGGACGCATCTCAGTAGTGACTAAGTTTCATAACTGTAGGCAATCACTGGATGAGACATTACTCTCTCAACATTTTTTAAACTACAGATTTTTGTAAAGTAGAATTCGACAGCAGGTTGTATCCGTTTAACCAAAAGGGAGCTTGGTGCAGATAAATTAAATGACTTTGATTATTAAAATCACCCATGAGTGGCACAGCTAGATTTTCAGTCATGCTATTTAAATTAAAGCAAAACCCAGAAGTCAAGTAAGTTCGTTAGAGCGCATGAAGGATCCTTCCATTGTGGAGGACAATCCCGTCAAAATGCCCTTCGCTAAGGAAAGAGTCAAATTAGTCAGTGATGGTTGACATTTTGAAAGTAAACAATATAGAGACTGAGCAGTTCTTGAAATGTCCAGACTTTCAAAAAAATGTTAGCATAGATAAACAATAAATGGAATGAAACGAACCCTATCTTATTTGTTTTCTTTTTTTTTTTAAATACTACTTACTGTGAACGGAATCCATCTACAGACCTTGAAGTGTCAACATAAAAGAAATTTGGTAGGAAATATGATGTAACAGTTTTCTTTCACATCTTCAAATTTTTGATGAATGATCATTCTTAAGGCTGCCTGAAAACATCTTCAAACTCCCACTTGCAGTTCTTATATGAATACATTGCTAAACAGACTTTCATAATGTGATTTCTAAGAAGCATTCCCAGAAAATTCCTGAGGTTCCAACCACAAAGAGCATTCTAGAAGCGTGTACCTGGCTTAAAGGGTCCTCAGTCGAGGATGAGCGTTGTGGGTCTTCAGCAGCATGGAGTTGGGTAGGTTCCCTTTCTCAGGATACATGGTCTCACTCTGTGATTAATTCCTGCAGAGACATGCAGGACAATGAGAGCCATATTAAGGATTCAAGGACATACCCATTTATTACTCAAATTCTCTTCTGCTCTCTCCGAGAGTATAAAGTAATTCTGATATTCCAGTTAATTTGTTACATTCCTGAATATAAATTGAATGTCTCCATTCCTTGTGGAGTCCCCATTTACGGAATGTATGGTGTATGTCAGGCTCTCAAATGAACATTTTATACAATTAATCTGAATTGATTTCCACAACCATTGTTGAAGCAAATGCTAACAATCTCCGGGTATGATGTTGGAAAAGACTAAAAGTCTGAGAGATCCCAGAACGTATCCTATTCCACAGGCCTAGAAGGTTTTTAAGGCTGGTTTTCAATACAGGTTTTAAAGAATTCTATGGTAGAATGTTCTGTCTCAATATGATGCCTTCGAACCAAATTTTTGCCCTAACTTTTGAATAGCATCAATTTCTTTAGTATTTCCAATTCCCCACCTACTCTCGTTTGTTTTTATTCTTGTTTCTACTACTACTGTTGTTGTTGTTGCTGGTGGTGGTGGTGGTGGTGGTGGTGGTGTGTGTTTGTATTCCTCTGTCTGGATGAGAATCTTCTGTGGAGGTATGATGACTTCACATTTCAGACTATGTCCCTATTAATGTAATTTTCACTAGCACACCAAACACTGCATGGTATTCTTGCCATCTATTGCAAAAGGACTTCTTTTGTGTTCTGTAAGTGGTCTTTACTGGTTGTGTATCTGTACATATATACACACGCACAGGTAGAAATAGAGGAGTTTCCTCATTTTGCTTTCAAAGACACTTAAGAGTTTATTAAAAATATCCAAGTGCTCTGTAGAAACTCGGGCTGTAAGATTGGAAGAGTATAATACTCTTGGGAATAATCCAATTGCCAAAAGTTTTGGCATGTTCAATGCTGCAGGATGATTTGGTGCTCTTTAAAAAGAAAAAGAAAAGAAAGAAAAAAATCCTTCTTCAGTCAACCCTCCCAGATGAAGACGTCTGTATTTAGAACCTGAGAGAGGAAAGCAAAATAGTTCAGGTGTTTGTGTCCATGATCGGATCTCTCATTCTGGAATTATGCATTACCTCTGATTGATTACCTGCAGCTTCTGTGCTGTTGAAAGTTTTGTTTGTTTAAGCTTTTATTCGTTTATGTATTCATTTAATTTCTCAACCAGTAATCATGCAGATCCTGTGGCAGATACATGGTCAGTAATGAATTCGGTATTCGGCATTTGCAGGACTCAAGTTAGTCTTCATCTATATTTTGCACACAAGGGAGCTCTAACTAGGTCAACTTAGCATCTACCTACAGGGTGGGCTTAGGTCAGATATGACAGTCCTTCAACACCAAGAACAATCACGATGAGGCTGCTGATTGCATCGATGAAAAGTGCCATCTGAATTCAGATTAATATCCCTGGTGAGAGGCTGTGGCTTCCATGTTAGACACAGGGATAGCGACATACCATTCATTATAAAAAATTTGGTTTCTTTACATGTTTTTTTAAGTGGGAAGAACATGTTCCTCTTCCATTTTGCATGTTTCGAGATATCATTATAAAGTTCTCTGCACGAATTTAGGAAGTAAAATTATGGACATCAAATACTGGACTCTATCCTTAGGGGCCCTGTTTGAGTTTACCCACTCAATTGGTTCCCCAAAGAATAGGTGAGTTACACTGAAACTGACGGTTGGGATGTTTCCTGCCCATTTTGTTCATGGCCCAACCCATGGTGGATCAACGTTAAATGGACTTTAAATATAAAACATGAATTTACAGAAAATAGAGATACAATGAAGACTCCTCCCTATCTTTCTCCGAATTCACTCTTGAGGTTGCTCATAGATTCTGAGGGGAAACCTGCCCCAACCTCAGATACCAAGAGTTTGGACAAAGAACGTGCTGAATGGAGTCCAAACTCACTGGCTTAAGGGCACAGAGGGAGATAAAGCTAGGTGGTGGGAGCTCTAGCCTGAAGAATGAAGACCAACTCAACAGTCACCGCTTCCCGCTGAGAACAGAATAAATAAAACGTGCAGATGGGAGCTTTAAAGATATAACTTAAAATGTTTAGGAGTTGTGTTTAGTGAATGTCCTTTTCAAATTACCATGTTCTAAATAAAAAGTGCCAGTAGAGGTTCGTGCATATGAAAATGGACATCGTACCAGAAATAAACTATTCTCGAGGACGGAATGCAAGGATTATGATAGAACCCAAGGAAAAATATGTACAGTTAACGACAGGATGTAAGGCGGTTCAGCCGTGAAGATCTTTTCTCAGCAATTAAAAATATCTTAACTAAAAAATATCACTGAATTCGTCGAAACGGATTTCATTCTTAACATTCAATGTAATGACCTGGACGATCAAACATGAATGTGTCTCAATCAGAGAGACAACATAATAAAGAATGATAAATAGAAGCATATAAATCTAAGCAATCTAATGAATGGGTTAAGCAACTGCTACAAGAGAATTCTTTTTTGTTTTTAAAGATTTTATTTATTTTTTTATTTTTAGAGAGAGAACGTGTGACCGGGTAGGAGGGGCAGAGGGAGAGGCAGAGAGAATCTCAAGTAGGCTCCGCACTGGCATGGAGCCCAATGTGGGGCTCGATCCCACGACCCTGAGATCATGACCTGAACAAAAATCGAGGGTTGGATGCTTAACCCATGGAGCTACCCAGGTGCCCCTAAAAGAGAATTTTTGAGAGCAAGAACTGTACCGTAAGGGAATTATAATCACAGACAGACTTGAATGCCCAAAATTGATGGAGGGAAAATTTAGGAACTGGTGGGGGAAAAGTTAACGATTATAAAACTGATTTTTATTGACGGAAAAGAGAGTACAGGTAGATAGTTTTAGTGAAAATCCAACTGTAAGTCATAAGTTATGGGGATTTCATTCGTAAATAGTATTTTTTTAAATGGACTTGCAGAGGGGAAGGGGGATTATCATCAACTGATAGTAAAAAAAATGTAAGAATTTACAAATTAGCAAGAGAGAATATGGAGTGAATTGTACATAAATCAAACCAGCAAAGTAGAAACAGGAAGAAGAGAATTTCAGGTTAACTATGGCCCATTACAAACATGACTTCTTCACCAAAACCCCCAAGGACCTAAAGTGAAGGAATCTAAAGGCATTAAACTGGGTAGGGAAAGTGTCATCTATAGCATTAGGATGAAATATGGCCAAACACCTGCAAGTAGGAGATGTCCTGAAACCTCATGCCTTCCCCAGAAATGAAAGATCAGCCCTCCAGAAAACAAGAAAAAGTTTTAAATTTCCATCATTTTGGGGGCAACTGGGTGGCTCAGTCAGTGAAGCATCTGCCTTCAGCTCAGGTCATGATCCCAGAGTCCTGGGATCGAGCCCCACATTGGGCTCCCTGCTCAGCGGGGAGTCTGCTTCTCCCTCTCCCTCTGGCTCATGCTCTGTCTTTGACTATCTCGATCCCTCTCCTTCTCCCTCTGTGGTCTCTCTGGCTCTCACTCTCTCTCAAATAAATAAAATCTTTAAAAAAACTTAAAAAAATAAACAGATTTCCAGCATATGGTATGAAATAGACCCAACCAATCTACCTTGATGAATCTTCTGAGATAACGGCAAGATCACTTCTTGGGAAAATACTGGCTAAATTACTAATTATTATATTAACAAAAAATGTGATTTAAATTTTTCTAAAAATTGGATGCTATGCATTTATTGCTAGTTTATCTTCTACAAAATACAGTTTGAATGAATTTAATTGTGGAAATTGTTTCAATAATAATGGTGTCTCTAGTATACCATTTTTTTTTAAAGATTTTATTTATTTATTTAGAGAGAGAGCATGAGGGGGAGGATGGGTAGAGGGAGAGAATCCCAAGCAGACTCCACGCTGAGCATGGAGCCCAACACAAAGTGGGGTGGGGGGGGCTCGATCTCACAACCCTGAGATAATGACCTGAGCTGAAATTCAAAGTCAGCACGTAACTGACTGAGGCACCCACGTGTCTCTCTCTCTAGTACAAGTTCTAAAGGAAATCCGAAAGATAAGTGACTGGAAATGGGCATGCATGGTAACAATATTTTTACATGTAGGTACAAAATAGGTGGAAAAATGAGTTATGGCTTGGTTCATAGTAGGGCTGCAGTTTATAAATTCATGCATGTATATATCTGGGTAGAACAAAGAAACCAAATCTCCCTTGCCCCATAAGACTCCATTAAATGCAGATGAAATTTCTGTTTGTGGTTATCGGGAAGCAAAAAATAACTCCTCCAGTAAAATAAATGTGAAGTGGCAAAAAGCCACAGAAAGCATACTCATCACCATGCATTCTTCGGAGATTCCTTAAAAGCAGCATTTACCATCTCAAAGTTCATTCAGGAAACTGGTTTTTGTATTTGTAGGTGGTTCATGCAAGCTCTCTAACACTGCCTCGCATGCACTGAAGAATGATGCTTTACCTTTTCTAAGATATAACTGGTATTAAATTATTTTTTTCCACTATGGAATATTAAAATTCTCAAACATAGGAGAAGGTTGAAAGAGAAGTCCACCAAACCCATATAACATCTGCAGAGATGCACATTTTATTTTCGTTGGTTTATCATATAGCTACCCATCTGTTTATTCCTTTTTTCATTCAAGATGTCTTTTCATGTATATATTTAAAAATAAATAGGGGCGCCTGGGTGGCTCAGACTGTTAAGCGTCTTCCTTCAGCTCAGGTCATGATCCCAGGGTCCTGGGATTGAGCCCCACGTTGGGCTCCCTGCTCATCGGGGAGTCTGCTTCTCTCTCTGTCTCTGCCTGCCGCTTCCCCCTGCGTGTGCTCTTTCTCTGACAAATAAAATCTTTAAAAAATATAAGTGACATAGCAAGTTTACAATAAACACATTCTATTGCTAAACACTTTAGTGTGCATATTATCATTTGTTATTGGGAGTATTTTTTGTTGTTGTTGTTTTAATTTTAGGTAAAATGTGCATCCCTAAGGGAAATGCACAATCCTGACTGTGCCTGTCTATGCCTCTTTTTTTTTTTAAGGTGTTTTATTTATTTTATTTTTATTCATGTATTTATTTTATTTTTAGAGACAGAGACAGACTGTGAGCAGGGGGAGGGGCAGAGAGAGAGAATCTCAAACAGACTCCATGCTGAGCAGGGAGTGGGACATGGGGATCCATCTCACCACCCTGAGACCATCACCTGAGCCAAAATCAGGAGCCGGACTCTTAACCAACTGAGACACCCAGATATCCCAATGCCTGTCTACACATCTTGACAAAGGCATACACCTCTGTCCATAAACGTGTCAAGATGCAGAATTCACTCGCGCTGAGCTCCTTCGAGAAATTCCAAATCACTTCACACCTCTACCCAGAAAAGCAAGAGCATTCTCATTTTTTTCACTTTAGATTTACGGTGCCTTTTCTCAAATTTCATAAAATGGGAATATACAGTTTGTATTTTTGTGTCTGACTTCTTTCTGCCCCGTTTTTAGAAAGATCCATCAATATTATTGTGTGTATCAGTAACCCACTTCTTTTCATTACTAAGTAGTAGTCCATTGTACAAATATATCACCTTTTTTTCCATTCATTCCCCGATTGATGAAACCCTGGACTGTTTCTCAATTGGGCTATTATGAATAAGCCCGATATGAGCTTTCTTGCACAAGTATCTGGTGGACATATTTTCATGTCTCTTGGCTAAATATTTAGGAGTAGGGCTGCTCTGATTTAACACATGTGCATTTACTGAGTTAACGGAAACTGCCAATTTTTCTCATTAAAATGTGAAGGTTATCTTGTAGCTATGCGTTTATGTAACTGTCTTTTATTGTGCATTCAGAGTTCTTTCACGTTAAACACTCCACAATCTTTTATTACCTTTTTCATATCCACAATCCTCTTTGTCTTTTACTAGGAAATTCATTGTGACAGCTTGCTGGTCACTTCACAACCTGGATATGTTACAATTAACTCTGTTTTGTTTACATCTTCTCAGCTAGCTTCATTTCCTGAGACACAATTTTATATACAAGCCAGTTAATGCTTTATCCGTCAGGGGACATATCAAGTTTATTTTGTTATTGAAGAAGGATATTAAGCTTTTCTAATTTAGTACAGATAGGCTCACTTGCATTTTGTTCTGTGATATCATTTATGGAATTATCTAAGTTTTGACAACATTATAATATAGCCTTGTTTGAAAGGAGTCATCCTAGTGAGTTATTCAACTGATACTCCCATGTTGGAGGGAAAGCCTCTGCAAGACATGAGTTTGAAATATTTTCAGCCAGAAAAGTAGCACGATTATGAAATGTGTGTGAGTGAATGTGCATGAGTCTGTAAGACAGAGAGACACACCGAGAGAGAAGATCCCATTTGAGTGAGTGGTGATAGCTTTCTGAAATGAGGAAGTTTCTCTGACTCATCATTATACTTCCAGTGCTCTGCACAGTTCCTGAATGATTTGGTAAATACTGCTTAAAACCCTATGGTAGTGTGCATGTCATAAATACACCTTCAAACCAGAGTCATCTTGAAAGATTAAATGAAGACAACATCATCATCAGTGCCTATCACTAAGGAAGCATGGAAAAGCTATACTCATGGAGAGGCTCACCCATGGAAGTGCTCACCCACTGGAGAAACTCATCCATGGAGATGGTCACTCATGGAGATGCTCGCCCTTGGAGAAGCTCACCCATGGAGGAGCTCACCTATGGAGAAGCTCACCCATGGAGGAGCTCACCTATGGAGAAGCTCATCCATGGAGGTGCTCACTCATGGAGATGCTCCCTAGGGGAGGTGCTCACTCATAGAGACACTCAATCATGCAGATGCTTACTCACAAAGAGTCTCACTCATGGAAAAGCTATACTCATGGAGGTGCTCACCTATGGAGATGGTCACCCATGGAGATAGTCACCCATTTAGTTACTCTCTCATGGAGATGCTCATTCGTGGAGAATCTCACTCGTGGATGTACTCCCTAGTGGAAGTGCTCACCATGGAGAGGCTTCCTCATAAAGAGGCTCCCTGATGGAGACGCTCACTCTTGGAGTTGCTCCCTAGCGGAGATGCTTGCTCATAGAGATGCTTACTCATAAAGAGGCTCACTCATGGGAAGCTATACTCATGGATGTGCTCACCCACAGAGAAGCTCACCCATGGAGATGTTCACTCATGGAGTTACTCATGAAGAGGCTCACTCATGGAGGTGTTCCCTCGTGGAGGTGTTTCCTAGTAGAGGTGCTCACTCATGGAGAGGCTCACTCTTGGAGAGGCTCACTCATGGAGGTGTTCCCTAGTGGAGGTGATCCCTAGTGAAGGTGCTCACTCATGGAGAGGCTCACTCATGGAGGTGTTCCCTCGTGGAGGTGATCCCTAGTGAAGGTGCTCACTCATGGAGAGGCTCCCTCATGAAGCTCACCCATGGTGAAGCCCACTCCTGGAAATGAACACTTATGCAGAAGCTTACGCTCTGCCTCCTCCACTACCAGCTCCTTCCTCTCCTCTTTTCCCCTTTTTCTGTTGAACACAATATGTAGCAAGTGCTTCTTCAGCTTTTCTTCTAATTTCACAGAGGCCTGAAGATTTGATCCTTGCTCAATTTTCCTTGCATTGTTAACTCCAGGACTTGTTGGGTTTTTACAGTGTTATGGGTGAAACTGTATCCACCCAAATTCACACGTGTAAGCCCTAACCCCTAGGAACTTGGAATGGGACTCTATTTGGAGATGGAGCCTTTCAAGAAGAGATTAAGGTACAACAAGGTCACTAGGGTGTGTCTACGCTGGAATTAAAATTAGAAAAGAAAAAGAAGAAGAGTAGATTAGGACACAGACATACACAGAGGGACAACCAGGTGAGGACACAGGGGGAAGACAGTGTCTACATGCCAAGGAGAGAGGCCTCAGGAGAAACTAGACCCGGCCCCGCCTGGATCTCAGACTTCTAGCTTCCAAGATGGTGAGAAAATAGATTTCTGTTGTTTTGCCCCTTGGTCTGTGGCCCGTTGTTATGGCAGTTCCAAAAAACCGAATATAGCCAGGTTCTAACTCCCATTATCATTTAATAGCTGATGTTTGACAGGCATTGATCTGCCACTGACAGCTGCCTGAGAAATCAGTTTAATTGAATACATTAGAAGTACACACAGAAAGCAGAGTATCCCCATAAACTCCAGCCACTTACACAAAACCTGAGAGGGATGCATCCACCTCTACCCCAGGCCCCCTTCACTGTCTGCTCAGTGAATTTAATTCAAGCCTTCAGTTGACGAAACGTTGTTTTGATTTAAAATAAATTTAGCACAAGCAGTTATCAGTAGATGAGTCAAAAGATGCGACGTGCATGCTGTCTTTGCTTTGTGTGTGCAGGGATCACATTAACAACTTTTACAACTTCAAGGCAAATCCAGGAGATTTCTGAGGCTAGAGGTCAATTTTGTCCTATAGCTGCACATGGAAGAAATGCCAAACCACAATAACTGGGTCACTGCTGCTTCTGTTGTGTACTTATTTAATATGCACAACTCGGACAACAGGAATGTTCGATTATTTTTCAAGATATAAATCCCTGAACAGTAGATTTCAGTAAGTGTTTCTCCAAACATTTGTAGTGGAGAAAGGTAATAGTAATGAAAAAAATATCAGAAAGTCTAGGTAATAAAAAGTAAGATATGGAAATACATACTATACTTTTATAGCCTTTGAAACCTTCCAAATGGGTGAATATCCTAACTTTTTTTTTGTTGAATGGCATGCCCCAAGTCAATATATATGTCATGTCAAAATTCTTAGCTTCAGAAAAAGGTTAAGAAAATGATTTTTGAAAAAGAATGCCCAAGGATATGCAGAAATGACTTTCTTTGCCCTACAGAATCACAAGTGGAATACCGAAGTCATAAAGTTTCCATCTTGTTCTTTTTTTTAATAACTTGAAAGTCTTATTTAGAAAAAATGTGATAGAATCAAGACACAGAGTATTTTTTTTAGCGTATTTTCTTTTTTTTGTATTTGGCCTCCCTTTCTACATATTATGACAAAATAACATATCCCCAAATTTATTGTAAATGCTTCCATTCTATCATAAGCCAAACATATGGAAATAACAAGGTGAGAGAGAACAACAAATGGGCCAACTATCGCTAACTTTTATTCTGTGTCTATACAGTTAACAAGCTGCCCCTCTTCCTGTGGCTGAAGAAGCTAGTAATTCTTACATTTGGCACGGTAATAATCTCTAGGAATGCAAATTTTAGTAGGATGCGTGCAACCCACCCTCTTTCTGTCATAGTGCCATGTTAATTCAAGTGGGGGTCTTCAGTTTGGCACATTAATAAACCTAGGGATGTATTAGAAATTAAAATGTATGGACCCTACCCCAGACCTTCTGATTCAGGTGCTTTTGCTGGAATCTGTGTTTTAACAAGCTTTCCATAATATTCTTACCTAAAGTCTGAGAACCACTCTTCTAGTGGGGAACAAAGAGAGGGGGAACAAAGTGAAAAGTAATATACTGCAAACAAGAGAAGAAAAATATTAAACAGACTCAGCAAGGCTCTTCCCAGAAAGATGCATCAAATTTGAGACCAAATGTGTTGGGTCGACATTAACTAGGTGAAGGAGGGACAGCATCGTAAGAAATGCACTGGATGAAGACCGGGCATTTGGAATTATGGGTGGCTTGTTTAGCCATATCTTTCCTACAGAACATCAAGTATTTTTATTTAAAGTGCATTTGCCAAGTAAATTCGAACTGCTCACCCCTCACTTTAAAAAATATAGGCAGTGCCCAATGTACAGGATGTAACTCTGGCTATAAGACACTTGGGTGAACAACATTCCTTATATGCTCACATGCATAGTCTTCACATGAAAATGAATAAATTAAGGGGCACCTGGGTGGTCCAGTTGGTTAAACATCTGCCTTCAGCTCAGGTCACCATCTCAGGGTCCCGGGACGGAGCCCCATATCACACAGGGCTCCCTGCTCAGTGGGGAGTCTGCTTCTCCCTCTCCCTCTGCCCCCTCCCTGCCTTGCTCGTGCTCTCTCTCTCAGATAAAGAAAATCTTTAAAAAAATGAATATAGCTAAGAAAACTTGGGAGAGGTACCTGTGCCTGTCCACCTGCGTTACTCCAGGATAAAGGTAACTAAACGGTGCTTTGACTGCTTGATAGAAATCATGCAATTGACACAATTGAAGATTAAACATAGAATTGTTTACAAATTCAGAACACGCACTCAAGGAAAACGTGGGCACACACAAGCATACACCTAATCCCCATGCATGAATGAAGCATTAATTTGTGCAGGAAGGTGGTAGTACGTGTTGGAGTTAGAGAGCTA
This sequence comes from Ursus americanus, assembly GCF_024610735.1. Taxonomy (NCBI): domain Eukaryota; kingdom Metazoa; phylum Chordata; class Mammalia; order Carnivora; family Ursidae; genus Ursus; species Ursus americanus. The sequence goes on along the minus strand of NC_142164.1, from coordinate 119,866,568 downwards.
GTATTTATGGATGACTAGGAAGTCTGGAACATAGAGGAGTAACTATGTTTTTGGAAAAACGTGAAGCTGGTAATGAACATCCCTACTGAACAACAGCAATGTGCAGATGTCGAATGATATTTAAGTTCACACGTAAACAGACTTGGACGTAGAAGAACCTTATCTCAAACTTCTCGTGTAGAAAATATGTATATAAACTTATTTCAAATGTTAAGAGGGATCATCTAGCTAACTATATGTATCATTTTGCATATTTAATTCTTTTCAGTAAGTTATCCATCCTAAGGACTGAGCCGTGTCCTTGAACCATGCATCACCTCCGTGGTGTAGCATACAGGGCGCCACAGCTGTATGGCTGCATCATTAAAAGCCATGGGACAGGTCTTCCAGAATGGATGAGGTAATCATCAGCAACTGTGTTATTAGGTAAGCACCCACTTAATTAGAGAGACCATCACACCCTGACATGTGGACCCATTAGTTTTGTAAGAAATCCAGGCATACATTCTACACAGAGAGTTCCATATTTGAGATGAGAACCTAAGATTTATTTTTATTTAAAAAAAGATCCATGGATGATTTGACTGTTGGGCAAGTTATAGAAATGAAGAGTCCTGACATCTACTCCATTGTAACATTCCTTATTATGTAGGTGCTCAACCAACGGATGGTACTTACCAACATATTCTCAGTCCATATAAACTGAGTTGGCAAAAGTGAAAATACAAAATAATAACCACCTGTGTTGAAAGAAGGACCTGTTAAACAAAGTAGGTTAACTATTTCTCAAATGACTATTTTAATGTAATAATTAAACTGCAGAATCAGCAGCCCTGCACAAGTATTGTTTCATTAACTTCCAGATTTCTGTAACTGACAGGTCCCCGAAGCAACCTGGTGTGTGCAGATAATAAAACGTTAACGCAGGAACATTCTGTTCATGCTCAGCTGGTTTTAGTTCCTGAAATAAATACTATTTCGCTGGGTCCATTTGGTTTATTCCCCTTCCGCATGAAGCGTGGCTTCATCGTACTGGAAGCAACCACTGAGATCATCTTATTTTCTAGGAAAATGAGGCAGTTAAAAGAAAAAGGACTTGCCCAAGGTCATCGATTTAGCACTGCGGTAGTACAAGTGTTCTGTACACTCTTTAAAAATTCTTTAAATAAGACACTTTCCTATTGTTCTCCCTCTTTCAAGTATGATTGTAGAGTCAGGGAAAACTTACTTATCATTCCGATAATTAGTTGGAAACCAATAAAAAACTACTGTTAAGATTTCATTCTTACTGACATATTTAGAGAAAATCAATTTCTTGTATTTGTTTGCTGTAAACATTTTTTAAAAATGATGCAGGTGTTGAAAAACTGGGGGACTGTTATATTTTATATGGCATACTGCCAAAATCCATGCAATGAAAATGATGGTAGGATCCTAATGACCAATAAAGATTGTTTACATGTACAACTTTCTTTATGTGAATATTTTTTAATGAAATCTTCCTGGTAGAGATGATGTTAGAATGGGATAGTTCAAACACATTTTCATAAAAGAGAACAATTATATAAAAAAAAAATCTGTCTCAATTCACTCAATGCCCCGCACACTATGTATTATTTGCAATGTACTGGACACTGTCTTAGCTGGGGAATATGTGTGTAACCTTATGAATTCTACAACCCAATGAACTGAAAAGGATCGTGCACAGGTGGAAATGGTAGAAACTGCTTTGGGATTCTCAGATTTCCTGCCATGACTATTGTATTACCTTACTAACAACAGAGTTGGTGCTCACTAAATGCTGAATACATGAATGAATCAATGAATGCATGAAGTCCTCGTGGGTGTTTCCAGTTGCCAATGTGTCTCTCATGCTTCCCAGAAATACAGGTTCAAGTAGATAGTAGGATATTTTTGCTGAGGCAGCCATCTTAAATGTTAGAAGAATTAAATATCTTGAAAACATCTGTTAGCATAGCATGAAGTGCTTACGTGTCTTTCAAAACCAGAAACTAGAGAGAAGTGTGAGAGAAGACTGCACACTTCCAAAGAAAGGCACGCTAAGGCGCTACGTATAAAGGTGAGAGGAGGTGACTGTCGTTACAATGGTAATCATAGCACCGTATGTAAAGATATGCAATCGGTATGTTGCACAACTTAAATTTACATGTTCTACGCCAAATATATTTCAATAATAACAGTAATAATAAGTCAGTATGCTACAACTAAAAAATAAAAAAGGAGTAGAGGTTCAATTCAAATTTTGGCTTTCATTTTGAGTTTCTGTATTGTCTTACATTCAAATTGTTAGTATTTTCACGTACATTTCCAAAGATCATATGTTCTTTCTCTTTTTAGTGCCGTTCACCTTTGGTGAGGATTTAAATATTGACTATAGTAACATGTATGACAATAACTGCATAAAGATGATAACTGATGTTATTTAACATTGTGACCTTTGAATGGCATGATGCAAGAAAGTTGAACTCTGAACACGGATATATTATGAAATATCGAATCCACTGTTTCATACTAAAACTTTTCTGTATGTGACATCATCAGCTCGACATTATCTTTCAAAACAGAAGTCTTGATTTTTTTCCCTGCGTTTCCACAAAGTGTCCTTTTCCTTGGGTTTTTCCTTTTAGTAAATAACCCTATCGTCCAGTTGGTTGATGAGCCATGAAAGCTGTTAAGTCCTACATTAGTCCTGGATTACCACATTCAGTATCAGCACACACACCATTCCACTTCCCATGCAGCGGCCAGAAGGATGATTTCAAAATATAAATCAAAGCATGATACCCTATACCTTACTAACCCCAAAATGGTGGTAACAGCCTACTTCCCTGTTCTCTAACCTTATCATATCTTCTAGAACTCTTTTAGTCCTTGAAGTTGCCATTCCCATCTCAAAGATTTTTTTCCCCCATTTTTTTTTTTCCAAATTCTTTTTCCTTTGTCTATGATCGTCCTCTGCTAGGACTTTGCATGGCTACCCCAGCCGTTCCTTTTGGGCTCAGCTCAGGTGTCCCATTCTGAGACACTCTAATTCATCTGATCTGCATATGGTTTGTTGACTTTTGATCTTCCTCACTGGAATGTAGATTTTATCAGGGAGCTGCCTTGTCTTCTGTTTACTTTGTCATATTTGGAACATCTAAATGTACTTAGCACACACCAACCTATAGAGGTAGGTACTTGGAATGGGCTGAATTGTGTCACCCAAAGTGTATATGTTGAAGCCCCGATCCCCCCCAATACCTCTGAATGGGGCTGTATTTGGAGTTATGGTCTTTAAAGAAGTAATTAAAGTAAATTGAGGTCATTAGGAGTGAACCCCAGTCCCACGTGTCTGGTGTCCTAATAAGAAGAGGGGATGACAATGTTCATAGCAGCATTGTCCACAACGGCTAAATTGTGGAAGGAGCCGAGATGCCCTTCAACAGATGACTGGATTAAGAAGATGTGGTCCATATATACAATGGAATATTACTCAGCCATCAAAAAGAACGATTTCTCAACATTTGCTGCAACATGGACAGGACTGGAGCAGATTATGCTAAATGAAATAAGTCAAGAAGAGAAATACAATTATCATATGGTTTCTTTCATCTATGGAACATAAGAACTAGGATAATCGGTAGGGGAAGAAAGGGATAAAGAAAGGGGGGGTAAACAGAAGGGGGAATGAAGCATGAGAGACTATGGACTCTGGGAAACAAACTGAGGGCTTCAGAGGGGAGGGGGATGGGGGAATGGGATAGGCCGGTGATGGGTATTAAGGAGAGCACGTATTGCATGGTGCACTGGGTGTTATACACAACTAATGAATCATGGAACATTACATCAAAAACTAAGGATACACTGTATGGTGACTAACATAACATAATAAAAAATTATTATAAAAAAAAGACGACGACAGGATGAGGACACAGAGATGCAGAGAGACGTTATTCAATGTCTGATCCTCCCATGTCCTCCTACATGAGGACACAGGGAGATCATGGGGTTTACACACCAAGCAGAGGAGGAACCAGTCTCTGCTCTGCCTGCAGGACAGGGAGAAAACAAATATCTGTTGTTGAGGCCGTCCCATTTGTGGTATGTTGTTATGGCAACCCTAGCAAACCAACACAGTACTCAATAAATACTGATCCATGTTCATCAAACCTTCCCACTATGTAAAGAAAAAAAAACTATTTCAGGGAATGATGACTTTTTTGGAAAGCTGGTTCTCTACCGCAGCTTATTTAATATGGCACTATCTTTTATGACATTGTGATTTTATTGTGGACATAATTAAAATACCTATGAATAAGAAACACCTGTAAGAAAACAGGTCTTGGGAAATCCTTTGTGACCACAGAGTGTTACAGCCTGGGATGCTTATTCAATGTTTATCCTGCCACCAGTACAGATGCCCGAATTTCTGTAATATAAGTAGGTACAATCCAACCTAGAGAAGAAATGTACTTTTTTGATATTAATAGATTCTAACATCAGAAAGCACTCCTGTTAAACTCCACCAAAATGGAAGCTTGCACTTAAAACCGTTCCTGAGTTGCACTAAATCTCAGGTTTTGATCACTGCTGATTGAACGTTCTACAGGAGTGCTGGGAGGGAAGTTAGGTGACAAAAGCTCATTTTTTCCATCAGCTTAGGCTGCAGAGATGAGGTGAGTAATCGCCAACTTTGGGACTGTGAAGCCGGGAGCATCTCGATGTGAAGTGAGGCAGACGTTCCCAAGCAGATTAACTCGCCCCTGTGGAGAATCCTCTGAGCCGTGCTTGGAAAATAAATTTTTACACAACGTGTAATTGAGGAATTGTATGTTGTCTGCTGTAGGGGACGGATTTAAATGTGACTCGTGGAAGATGGTTTAGGAGGCAAAGCAATGGACGTGCATCAGAAGACACGGGATTTAGTACCACATTCACCCCTTTTTTATGTCTGGGTGGACACAGGGTGAATCATTTCCTTCTCTATTAATTTCGTTTTTTATAAATATTTAATAGAACAAAATTGGAGTAATCTTGAAGGCCACCTAGTGCTCTGCAGGACTAGGATTTCAAGTTCCCTACTGCCTGGTGGCTCATCTCAATAGATAGAGTACCTATTTCACAGATGAAGAAATTAACCCGAAAGGGACATTTCAAAACAACACGCCCGTACGCACAGCGTAACTGTGAAGTTGAAAGAAAGATGTGTCCCTTTGTAATGTGGAAAACAAACGCAGAAGGAAATTTAGATGAAATTAAATGTCCTTATAACCTGCAGCCCATTGACAAGTACGTGAGGTTGGCAGAGTATAACGTTGGTCCAGGAAGCTCCCAACTGTTTTAACGTTAATGAGGGAAGAACAGCGTCAGCTGGACGACAGCCAGGTCTCCAGGATCTTGAGAGTCTTATTTAGCGTATGAAAGTCCTTTTGCAAAGTTCCGTCTTTACCTCCCCCAACTCCACAAAGTCTATAATCAATTCTTCCTTGCAACCCCAGTGCAGCTATTTCTGTGCATGGGTCCTGTCCTGTGCTTTAATAAAACCATCTTTTTGCACCAAAGACGCCTTAAGAATTCTTCCTTGGCTGTTGGCTCCGAACCTCACCATTTCAAACTGCATTATTTGTATAAATGAACCATTTCATCGATACTTATCTGGCTGATAATTTGCAATATATTATGAAGCTGATGATGAGCACGATTCTAAGGACCGTGTTGGGGGCCACGGCTTAAAAACTATACGAGGGTCAGGTATTTTGCTTGGACAGTGGTTTCCAAACTTCAGAACATGCAAGAATTGCCTGAGCCTATAAAGAAGGAAATCACAGGCTGTCCTTGCACAGGTTATGAATCTGTAAGTTTGTGAAGCCCAGAAATCTCTGCATCGTTGTGGCGGACATAGTAGACAGCCTTTCCATAGAGATATTCTCCAGAAAATATACCCTGATATCCTTTTGACTACTACTAATTAATACAAAGGACAAACTATAGCAATTCCAGGGATGTCCAAAGAGCTGTATTATCGTCCAACTGGTCGCCTTTCAGTTGAAAGGAAGTACTAGTTGTCTGTGGGAGTGACCATAATTCAGCTCTACTGTTTCTCATATAAAAGAGATCCTTCCTCACTCCTTGTAAATACCGTCTCAATACAAAGGAGCCTGATCTGCCGAAATTTTCTCTCTCTTCTCTTCTCCACATTAAGACCAGAGTGATGCTTCTGAAATGCGCTGGCTTTAGGGATCCTCAGATAAAGCCTAGCAGAATTAGTGCACCTAGAACACACCGTACAAGATGATTCTTTAGGAAATCCCATCTTAAATACATAGCATTCAGTTTTCAAATGGGTATGTGCAGCGTCCAGAGCCCAGACCGAGTGATCGCAGGTAAGGAACGCGAAAGAACACATACAGAGATCTTGGAGGTACTTCTTCATTAGGTAGGTAAGTAGTATTCATCCACGTGTCACTGGCTAGAACTCAATCATATGGCTGCACCAACTTGTAAGAGAGGATGACAAATGTGATTTTATTATCTGTGTGCCCCAAAGACAGAAGGAATGGGTTTAACGTTTCTATAGTAAAGCCCGACAGCAATGGAGAAGAGTGCCAAACAGAAGCACCTTCCTAAGTAAGGTGTGCTGATGTGGAATGTGCGTGATCGGTATTTTGTGTCGCCCAACACAACTGGAGTCTGGTGTGCATGTGGGCGGGGAGGAGTAAGTCAAAGAAATATATGGAAGGGACAAATCACACAGCCCCTTGCATGTCACGTCAAGGAGTTTCCCTTATATTCTGCAAGCGGAGTAAGTGCAGGGAATAAGAAAATGAGTCTTGGCATCGATCTGTACTTTGAAAGAAAATCTCGCACAGCATTTGAAGGGGCACATTGGAGGACTCTGGGGGATACAAAAGTGGATTCCCTGAAGTGGCCTCTAATACAGAACGAATGGAGCTTGCATAAATTTCTGCAAGCGTGCCCTTTAAAATTGCTATATTTCTTAACAAGCAAAAGAATATCCCAGGGCATTTATCCAAAGGAATGGAGATCAGGATCTTGAAGAGAAGTCTGCACCCCTATATTTATTGCGACACTATTCACAAGAGCCAAGATGTGGCAACAACCTGAATGTATACTGACAGATGAACAGATAAAGGCAAGGTGTTATCTATACACAATGGAATGCTCTTCGGCCTTTAAAAAAAAATAGGCAATTCTGCACTCTGGACCAGCAATGCATGAACTTTGAGGACATAACGCTAAGTGCAATAAACCCATCACAGAAATCGTGCATGATCCCATTTCCACGTGGAATCTAAAATAGTCCAATTCATGGAATCAAAGATGGGAATGGTGGTTGCGAAGGGCAGGGAAAGGGGGCAAAGGTGAGTCATAAGCCCACGGGCAGGAGGCTTCAGTTCGGCAAGACGAGTAAGTTCTAGAGATCTACTACACAACATCGTACGGTAGAGTCAACAATGCTGCCTCGTACACTTCAAAGTTTGTTGAGAGGGCAGACCTCGTGTTAAGTGTTCTTACCACAATAAAAGAAAACTTTGTAAAAAGAAAGCAAATTCCAAGAACGGCAAGTAATACTAAATCAAACTGGCAACACCTAATAAACATGAAATCCAATGAGTTAACACCAAACATGTACTCAGTGGACAAAGTCAAGGGTTTGGAGGTTTTGTCTGTTTGCTGGAGTTATATGACAACACGAGAGATGGGACTGGGAGCTTCAAGCTGGGGCCCAGCCAACACGATGTGGGAGCAGGACTTGAGAATCCTGCAGGAGGCACAGCTGTGGGCAGGAGCTACATTGGCCTTAGGTCAGTATTTACCTTTGCTCTTAATAGAAGCAAAAGCAAACATTGCTGGAGGAAAAGAACTGCCCTGGAGCATGCTCATGCCACAGATGATGGTGAATCAAATATGACATCACAAAATGAACGAGGAACATCAAAGAGAAGAACCCTCTCTGAATGACAAGAACCAAACACTGCATTCAGGACCCAAAGCCGTCCTATATTGGGATTATTACAGAATTATACCGAAGATAAAAATCTGGTCTGAAACGTTTCAAAACGTTCAGAGGGTAATGAAAAATCCATCACCAAGCACAAGATTATCAAAAGTAATCAGCATAATGTGAAAAAGGAACAACAGCGAAAGTTTAGAAACAAAGTCTTTGATTTTAAAAATCCAAAGGATGAGTAATGACCAATTTACCCACAGCTCACAGGAGTGGAAGCCAAAACAGGAGAACAGTTGGAAAATACATCAAGTGCACAATGTCAAGATCTTACCCACATTAACCAGCCAGAAAGCAAAAAACAGGCAAATCAGGAAAACAGGCAATAAGTCATGTTTCTTTCTGTAAGGGGCTGATTTTATTGGTTTTCTTTGTATGCACTTGTAATCAGGAAACACTTGATTAATGGTCTTTCATTAACATCCTTATTCTCTGTTAGTTTTTTCTCTACTGTGTGAAGTATTCTGGGAAGCATTTTCTGTAGCTGGACGGTTTTGATTGTCCCTTTTGATTTTATTCTAAAAGCAGCTTCCTCTCAATGTTGTCTGTCCTGTTTTTCTGCTCATTTGTCAGTGACGGTTAATCTCCTGCTACCTCCAAGAGCTGGTGTTCCAATGTATGGGGTCGGGGCAGAGAGGTTTTTGCGGTCACCAGGTTTTTCTACCGAACGGCATCTTCTTAGCTTCGTTCAGTGAAGTTCCATCTTCCCAGATGGCTTGGGTTTGGTTTGGTTTGGGTTTTTGCTAGTTTTGTTTCACAGGGAGAGAGCCAATGGTGGGACACTCTTGCTTCTTCAAGAATGATCATTTTTACTACTTGCTTCCTGGTTCAGTTCCTTCCCCCAAAGTACCCACTCCACGAAATGACAGTCAGTATCTACACTCACTTGCATTTTGATATAAATGTATAATTGAAGAAAAAAAATAGACACCATCTGCATTAGAGTGGAAAAGAAAAAAAGAAATACAGAGTATCTTGGATTTTGTTGTGAAAAATGAATGCAATTTTTTTTTTTTAATGGAGAAAATGTTAGCGTGTAAGGAAGGGCAGGACTACCACAGGCACATCCCTGGGGGACTGTGGTATTTAGGGCTCCTGAGAGATTTTTAAAAAATTTCTGCTAGGGTTTTTTCTTCCCAAGGGTGCAGCTGTGAGTGGAAAGGAATTTTGCAATGGCACCTTTTCGGGAAAGGAAACGCATTTGAGTTCCAGGACAACACCCTCAGTAGAATCAGAAGACAGGATGACTAGACTTGGAAGCGCATCTGTGTGTAAAGGGAATAGCTGTTGGATTAGGAAACAGTGTAGGTGGGAGGTGATCAAAGAGGACGGGAGATAATTCAGTTGGCAAAGCTGAGCTGTGGGTCCCAGATGTTACGCCTGCTTTCCCCCGACCTCAGCCCTGCATTTCTAATTCCCAAGGCATGCTCAGTGCTACGTGGGTGCTGGTTCCACTACTGGGCCAGGGTTGAAAGAGGGAGGATCTGTCCCAGCACCATGTTTCAACCTTAGGCACAGAACTCAAAGAAAGCAACAGTTGTATTAAAAGGATAGACGTATATCCCGTCTAAATGAGACACCACGGCTGCCTTGTGATATTTGGTACTGAATGACACTACGGATGTTGCATGAAAAAGAAAAATGCCTGATGTAAGGTGGAAGATGGTTTGTATCATGCTAACTTGCATTATTTCACTCATGCACGATCGCCTGCAGATAAACAGAAATTCTACGGCCCACACTGCTTTCTGTGGTTTCTAATTCCATGAAACACCAGCTTCCTTGAGAGAAGTATAAATAAAAACTAAGGAATGCAAACTGTCAGCCTGACAGCACCAAATATTTGATCGCATTGGCACTTCCAATCTAACGACACTGAACTTTTGAGTTATGTGTGTTTTCACTGAAAGGAAACGGAATGTGGTTGGTGGTACCAATGATGCTCTGGACCCAGGTAGGTACATCGAACCAGGGGTCACACTTGTGCGCTGATGTGTGCCTTGTACTCAGTGAGAAAACTAACGGTCAGAGAGACATTATTACATAGTTTCTAAAGATTACGGAGAAACATGGAAAACAGAATACCATAGTCTAATGCCACCTGTACTTTAAATACCTGTTTGAACACACCGAGCTTGGTATTGGTTTTGAAGTCGACCGTCATGTTTTGTTTTGTTTTGTTTTTTAAGGCCTGGTTATTCTTTGACATTTGTTACCTGCTTCTTCTGCTGCTGTTTTAAAAATCGTGAGCATCCTTTAGAGATGATTTTCTATAATTGAAAGCCAAAGCTCAAAAAACCAGTGCTTGCAGAGGTGGTGTTTCACATGCAATGTGAGCATCTTTCCAAGTGTGCACATCACAGAACACTTGCACACACCTTTATCCTTTTAATGATAATAGGAATATTAATATATTATATATAACAGCATCCGACTCTTGGTTTTGGATCAGGTCATGATCTCAGGGTCGTGACATCGAGCCCCATGGTGGGCTCTGCCAGTCCACTTGAATTTCTCTCTCCCTCTGTGCCTCCCTCCCACGCTTGTTCTCTCTCTCTCTCTCTAAAATAAATAAATAAATCTTTAAAAAGATTATGAACTGGAAGGCACAAATATTTGTAGGCAATTCTTTATTAAATTACAAATATGTATACCATTTTATATTAATACATTACTAAAATATGTTGTTAAATATTATATAATAAATATAATGCAATATTACAGGTAATTGATGTATATTATATGCAATATGATGAATACTATTTGTATACATTGATTTTACTGCACACCGTGTGAAGGGCCACAATATAAATGGATATTATAAGAAAACAGGCTTTCATTTCCCTCAAATCACCTACAAACAAATGTCATGAAGTGATGTTGATCCTGAGTCCTTTACTCAGGCAAAACAAATACGTACAAAGCACTGTCATCAAGATAAAGTAATGTGTAACAGTCATACACAGAAAGCATCTGATTTCATCCATCTCCCTGACAGGTGCCTCTGGATCTTATTATAATCAGCGTAAGGTGATTTTCTTCTCACTAAGACTGTGCTCTTAAGATGAAAACCGTTGTTTCATTTCTATTCTGTTCCACGTTATGGTGTTGCCGTCAAGGAGAGTTTTTGAAACACGGGGAAAACAGAATTAAGTGAAAGTGATAGAAAAAAATAAAGGGCCATAGATGAGCATGAATATGAGCTGCTGTGTGTCATGAAAGCATCTGCCACTTGGCTCTCGGAGTCACAGCAGAGCCCGTCTTTATGCTCTATGCACGCAAACACAATCAGACATGAACACATTGGGAGCATTTACAAATGTTTGAGTGTATATACATTTTTCCACCTCAAGGCTCATGCACTGCAACAATGTCATGCACACCTTATTTTTATTCATGTAGTGAGCTGTTATGGACTTGGAAGGATGACCAAGATATAAAATGTCCTGCGTTAAGGGGACCCGTCTACCCGAGAGCCCTACTGTGGCCCAGCCTCCTCTTCCTAGCTTCAGGACTGCCCCCCAGGCACGCTGGAGGCCCCTCTGTCCTGGCCTTTTGTGACATTTCCCTTGTGAGCAGATCCCAGCATTGTGATGTTTTTACCTTTGGGCCACTGGGCATGTTGCCCTCATGAGGAGGTCCCAGCTGGGTTGATGATTTTGGGGGATTTACTTTCCCACCCATGTTTCTTCAAGAAGGAAAGCCTTGTTGTGTAATTGGAGGGTGGTGACAGAGCCACAGAGCCTTACAGGTGAGCCCCTATTGGCAATGCAAGGGTGATTTCCTGCGATAGACATGGTGGTCTCATTTCCCATGGTGGACTTCACAGTTACCTTTGATCATGGATTTTGTGGGGGGGGAGGGGAATCTAAAAACGAAGGGTCCAGTATGGGCAGGCTTGTCTGTGCTCAGGCAGACTCCAACAGGTGGGTAATGGTCTATGTACAAGATGGCATTTCCACTCCTATGCCTGGTACCATGACTGTGTTTACTGAAACCAGCACTCAGGCTGGGGAAGGGGGTTGACCAGAACATCAAAATGTGCTTTCACCATGGGATTTGGGTTTCTCACAGAGTGAAGGGCAGCATTCCCAAGAAGAAGTACCTCACAAATGAGTGTTGTGTAGAAACCAGGTAAAACCTGCAGGTTGTAAATGTCTATACAGCATCACTGATGACACATCCAATTGGTCTGGGAAGACAAAGGCCATCCCTGATTCATAGGGAGGGGATTTCTAGCACCTCCTATCTGATGTGGTTGATGGAAAAGAATTGATGGACACTTTTTATAGTTGCTACACAGAGCCACACCATGGGATTGCCCCTCTACAATTTAACATCACAGCAAAGAAAAGCACACCTCAGCCCTGATGGAAACAGTGACCTCCAAAATTCATAGCACTCCTCAGCAGGCCTCAGGAACCCAACAGGGGACTGGGCCAGCACACGGGAATAGCAGACAAAGGTACTATGGATTACTTTAGCATGGCCAACCTCAGGCCAGCTGCTCTCCAGTGTCTTGGATGCTGAATATTTCCACGAGTATGTGCAGGAGGGGAGACAACAGACTGTGAATTGTGTTGTTTCCTCCTAGGAGGAAAATGAGAATCTTCGTTGCATCTCTGAGCACGAGTGGCTCTTGGTCACCTTGAGGACGCGCATGCCAAGAAGGTACTTCTGTGGACTTTTGGGAATATGTATGTTTCCATTACTACGTCACCATAAATACATGATTCCTTAAGATTCCTTGCTTTCGGAACATATCACCTATACCGTAGGATGTGTATGCAGATTTCTTCACTTCAAAAGATTTTAGTTATAGCTATGACAAGAAAGGGCAGGCCGTCCCATTCCCTCTTTTACTCCGACCATCATGGTATTTAAATCAGGCTGCCATACAGAATTACTTTTCCTTTCCCGTCTTCTGTAAGGAAGTCACTTGTGAAAATAAGGTGTTAAGGTGTTACTTCCATACTGTAATGACATCAACACCATAACTAATCCCTACGAGACCCAGATTTCACACATGTTAAATTCTGCAGAGTGTCCATGAATATAACACTGTATTCAAGGGTAATATGTTGGGGAAAGAGAATCATTAAAATGTCTGTAAGCAGTTATGTAGGAATTAAAAACATTCTTAAATACAAGATTTATCCCTTATTATTATTACTTTTTGCAAGTGAAATATGAAGATGACTTAGGACAGCCTGGTTATTACTGACTGGTCGTAGGAGGACACGCGGGTCCCTGAGTTTGTGTACCCGTGACTGGTCGTAGGAGGACACGCGGGTCCCTGAGTTTGTGTATCCGTGACTGGTCATAGGAGGACACGCGGGTCCCTGAGTTTGTGTACCTGTGACTGGTCGTAGGAGGACACGCGGGTCCCTGAGTTTGTGTATCCGTGACTGGTCGTAGGAGGACACGCGGGTCCCTGAGTTTGTGTACCCGTGACTGGTCGTAGGAGGACACGCGGGTCCCTGAGTTTGTGTATCCGTGACTGGTCGTAGGAGGACACGCGGGTCCCTGAGTTTGTGTACCCGTGACTGGTCGTAGGAGGACACGCGGGTCCCCGAGTTTGTGTACCTGTGACTGGTCGTAGGAGGACACGCGGGTCCCTGAGTTTGTGTACCCGTGACTGGTCGTAGGAGGACACGCGGGTCCCCGAGTTTGTGTACCTGTGACTGGTCGTAGGAGGACACGCGGGTCCCTGAGTTTGTGTATCCGTGACTGGTCGTAGGAGGACACGCGGGTCCCTGAGTTTGTGTACCCGTGACTGGTCGTAGGAGGACACGCGGGTCCCTGAGTTTGTGTATCCGTGACTGGTCGTAGGAGGACACGCGGGTCCCTGAGTTTGTGTACCCGTGACTGGTCGTAGGAGGACACGCGGGTCCCCGAGTTTGTGTACCTGTGACTGGTCGTAGGAGGACACGCGGGTCCCTGAGTTTGTGTACCCGTGACTGGTCGTAGGAGGACACGCGGGTCCCCGAGTTTGTGTACCTGTGACTGGTCGTAGGAGGACACGCGGGTCCCTGAGTTTGTGTACCCGTGACTGGTCGTAGGAGGACACGCGGGTCCCTGAGTTTGTGTACCCGTGACTGGTCGTAGGAGGACACGCGGGTCCCTGAGTTTGTGTACCTGTGACTGGTCGTAGGAGGACACGCGGGTCCCTGAGTTTGTGTACCCGTGACTGGTCGTAGGAGGACACGCGGGTCCCTGAGTTTGTGTATCCGTGACTGGTCGTAGGAGGACACGCGGGTCCCTGAGTTTGTGTACCCGTGACTGGTTGTAGGAGGACACGCGGGTCCCTGAGTTTGTGTATCCGTGACTGGTCGTAGGAGGACACGCGGGTCCCTGAGTTTGTGTACCTGTGACTGGTCGTAGGAGGACACGCGGGTCCCTGAGTTTGTGTACCCGTGACTGGTCGTAGGAGGACACGCGGGTCCCTGAGTTTGTGTATCCGTGACTGGTCGTAGGAGGACACGCGGGTCCCTGAGTTTGTGTACCTGTGACTGGTCGTAGGAGGACACGCGGGTCCCTGAGTTTGTGTACCCATGACTGGTCGTAGGAGGACACGCAATGTTTGAGTTGTGTATGTATATCTATAAACACACACACACACACACGTATATTAGTATACACTTATCTTATTGATGAGGTCACTCTGGGCACATGTGAGATGCATTCTATTTCATCTCTTTTTATGAGACTTGATTATCTTTCTCTCGAATGCACAGCTGAATATTTCTGTCATATTTTATGTCTCACAATTCAGTAACTTCAGGTGGATATTTTAGAATTGTTTTGTTCTTTTCTCTCGGAACAAGTGATTTGACCATTTTTGTTTTTTATTTATTTTTTTAAAGATTTTATTTATTTATTTGACAGAGAGGGACAGCCAGCGAGAGAGAGAACACAAGCAGGGGGAGTGGGAGAGGAAGAAGCAGGCTCCCAGCAGAGGAGCTTGATGTGGGGCTCGATCCCATAACGCCGGGATCACGCCCTGAGCCGAAGGCAGACGCTTAACGACTGAGCTACCCAGGCGCCCCGATCATTCTTATTTTTGACATTATTTTTAAGTCTATGCTATTTTCAACTTAATTTTGCAGGTTTCGATCCCGCTTCTCTGTCTTCTTTATGGTGGCTCTTTGTGCTGTATTTATACAACCTGCACGGTTTCCCATAGTGTTCAACTGCACCTTCCACGTCGGTACTGACCTGTCTCCGTTCAGTTTGCCCCTCTTCTGGGCCCTTAAGGTTTTCCTTTGAAACGAGTTTATGTCATTTGATTCTCTGAAGAAGATCACGCCAAGTGTATTTTATTTGAGTGTGCGGAGAGCAACTTGGTGAGCTCTGTTTCCTTATAGAGTTGACCCTTAAACAACACGGGTTTCAACTGTGCAGATCCACTTATATACAGATTTTTTCAATAGCACAGTACAGCCCTGTAAACGTACTTTCTCTTCTTTATAAGTTTCTTAGTAGCATTTTCTTTTCTCCAGCTTTCTCTGTTCTGAGAATATAGTACAATACATATCACACACACACTCTGTGTTAACTGACTGTTCATGTAATCAGTAAGGCTCCTGTCCACAGTAAGCTATGAGTAGTTAAGTTTTGGGGGAATCCAAAGATATTTAGAGAACGGATTTTTGACTGCACAGTGGTGGGTGCCCCAACCCTTGTGTTGTTCAAGGGTCAACTGTGTCATTTCCTTTCTTTCATGTGCGTTTCTCATCTGCATTTTTCTTACGTCTTTGCTATGGATTCCTTCCAGGGATATCCTTCCGTGAGCACGCTACTGGCTCCTTTATAATCATCACCCACCTTGGAATGGTGTCATATGATGGCCCAATGTTACGGGAGGGTCAGGCTCTGGGCAGTGTACCAGGCAAGGCCCTGGAGCATTCCACTTCAGTGGTCCTCTTGAACGTCCTCACAACCGGCCTGGCATCCCCTTGTGCTGGGGCATGGCTCCCCTCGGTATCTGGTATTCCAGTTCTGTGTGGCTTGTCGCTGACACCTGTGCATCTCAAGCTCTTCATTTCACCCATGGTTTGCATTCTGCTTTGAGTTCACTTCGCCTCAGACTTTCTCGGCCTGCAGGCTGGGTCTTCGGTGACAAAGTGGTATCTCAGTATAAGGTGATATTGTGCCAACTCTTCCGAGGGCTCCTAGATCACCCTGCCATATAATTTCACATGCTGTGGTTGTAGCTCTTTGGGGAAATCTGAATTCTGGCTGAGGTTTATAGTGGCTTCTTACATTGGCTCCTTCCCTTCCATCTCAAAGCCCATAACCAACTGGGTGTGTTGTACCCTCTGTGGCTTATGGTGTCCACTCTTAATTTTTCTCTTTCTGTTGGATTCCTAAGGACTTCAAAGGAAAGGAAAGGCAAAAATCATGCCTCATTTATCCTTTCTTAAAGAACATGTGTTCTGGGGTGCCTGGGTGGCACAGCGGTTAAGCGTCTGCCTTCGGCTCAGGGCGTGATCCCGGCGTTCTGGGATCGAGCCCCACATCAGGCTCCTCCACTATGAGTCTGCTTCTTCCTCTCCCACTTCCCCTGCTTGTGTTCCCTCTCTCGCTGGCTGTCTCTATCTCTGTCAAATAAATAAATAAAATCTTTAAAAAAAAAAAAAAAAAGAACATGTGTTCTAATCTCAGGTATTCTATGAAAGCAATGATAAGAAACAAAAGCACACATTTAAAGTCCTAAATAGCGGACACGTTATAACTACAATGCTTTTCTTTGTAATTTGGTTTTTGCAACATCGACTAAACCAAAAAATAGGACAAATGAAAAAGAATAAATTAAACAAAAAGTAAAAGCTAAAAAATAGGACATATGAGGTGCTACGGGGTCTCAGGGGCACCAAAACGAACACTTTCTGGAAGAGGTCATTGGAACTGGGTCTCTCCAGTTCCAGCAGGTTCTAATTCTATTTCTTTCTTTCTTTTTTTTTTTTTTTAAGATTTTATTTATTTATTTTGACAGAGAGAGACAGCCAGCGAGAGAGGGAACACAAGCAGGGGGAGTGGGAGAGGAAGAAGCAGGCTGCCAGCGGAGGAGCCTGATGTGGGACTCGATCCTGGAACGCCAGGATCACGCCCTGAGCCGAAGGCAGCCGCCTAACGACTGTGCTACCCAGGAGCCCTAATTCTATTTCTTGATATGACTGGACATTTTCAAATCATACAGCAAAGTCTATTTCTAATCTTTATACACACTTTATCCTTTGAGTCCCCATTGCTTCTGTTTTTCTTTTCTTTCCTTGGTTAAGCCTTTTACCTTTTATCTGAGACACATATTTACGTCGGTTTCATTTGTTCTCAAATAATTATCTCGAAATAACATTCTTTTGCCTTGTTTGTTTGGGTTCTTGCTTTCTTTTCATAGACTTTATATTTTACAGCGGTTTGAGCTTTGCAGAAAAATCGAGGGGAAAGCAGAAAATGAGCTGGGATAATCTTCAGAATTACTAACTATTAAGAATTACTAAAAGTGATGCTTTGCAATAGCAATAGGTATGTATTTGTTCACCATAAATCTGAAGTTTTAGTCTTTATTTTCTTTTAAAGGGGCTGATTTATCTCTTTACAAACAAAGCAGAACAGTGCTTTTATACTTTTCTCATCAATCTGAACTTCTCAAGATTTGCTAAATGACTGTTGTTAACAATTCAATCTGTTTCTTCTCCCATTAAATCACATTTTGTATAAGTAAACATAGGGTCTGCTAATAACTTTGTTTCTCAGAGGAAGGTAAACCTTACAACTACTACATATCTGAAATAAATACAGGCTCTTATTTCCTTAGTACACCTCTGTATTTAGCATGTTTTTAAAGACATCTGCACACAAATGGAGAAGCAGCAATTCTTAAGCTTCCCAACGTGGCAGGTGACGTTTCTGTTATAAAGATGCGATGGGTTTTCTTCATTTGTTACCACTTGAGAATCCCAGGGGAGGATTCCCCAAGGACTGAGTTCAAGGAGGTGACAGTCTGCAAGCAGGGGCTCAGCACAAGGGCACGTGAAGGAGCCAGTTCCTGAGTCCACTGCAGGACAGGGCGTGCTCCTGGACTGCCTCCGGTGTGTTCGCCAGCTGTCACTGCGCATGGCTTTTCATACCTCAAGAGGCAATTTCCTTAAAAGGAAGAAATTATAAAATACCTACTTTGCAAGGAGTTTAATGGATAAAGGGTTCTAGTTTCCTCTCAGGGAGTGGGTGGAGAATTTTGGTTTCTTTACTTTCTAAACAAGTTTTCTTTGTGCTTTTCTTCCCTTTTCCTTCCTGCCTCTCTCTTCTCTTCCTTCGTTCCCTCTGGATTCTGCTTGTCCACCTCTGCCCCACTGACCAGCAGGGTCCAAGGACAGGTGCCCCAGCTAGAACCTTGCTTCCCTGCGCACCCAAGGAAGGTCCATGTTCCTGTAAACAAGTGCCAGGTAAATGTGTCTGCCTACCTAGGTTTGAGTATATTTCTTAGTGTTCTCACCTGTTCCTCTGCCTTATTTTGCTAAACACCGGTCTAACACCAGAAATATAAAGCTTGCATTATTAAGGCATTGTTCTATGATCAACCTCTTGTTTCGTTAATATCCCTATAGTTACACTTTCTTTTTCAAAGGTTCACAGGTCATTCTTGGGTTAGTGTATTGCATATTCTGTAGAATTACTCTGTTGGTATTTTTGATGTTAATAAAGATATATTTTATTTTTTTAAGTTTTAAATAAATGTGTATTTTATATAATATAGGGAAACCTTCAAGAAGGACCCGTGCCATCCTGTTGTTCCATTTCTTCCTCCATTAACCCACAACACTTTTACATTGGATCAAGGCTACTCTCCACTCCCTCAGATATATTTCTGTCCTATCCATATTCGGGATATGTTCCAAATTTAAGCTTTCTGTTGTTATCATAAAATAGATCTTATCTTCAATTATAGATTCTAAATTGTTATTGCTTAAATAGGTAAAAGATACTGCTATATATACTTGTGTGTGTATAATCTATTTTAACACTTCTTTATAGTATGGTCTCATATCATAGCACCTTATCTAGGATTTCATGCATTACTTGTTCCATGTTATGTAACAGTGAGCACGATGACCCAGAAGTCTGTCGTCCCACATGACCAAAACTCTACATGGATTGACCAGCACCTCTCCATTGCTGCTCCCTTTGCTGCCACCTCTGTGTGGTTTGAAGCTTCTGTGCACTGGACAGCTGTGGGTACCTCGTGTTGAGTGGAAACATGCACTCTCTGCCCTTCTGTGACTTGACGAATGTCACGTAGTCCGCTGCTCTCCAGGTTCATCCCTGTTGGTCTCACATCACAGGATTTTCTTCTTTTTTAAGGCTCCATAATATAAAGGCCGAGAAGTGGGATTGTTGGATCCTACAGTAATTCCATTTTTAACTTTTTGAGGCACCCCCGTACTGTTGTCCACAGTGGCTGCACCAGTTCAGAAGACGTCCCCTTTCTCCACATCCTCCCAACACATGTTGTTTCTTGTCTTTTTGGTTTTGGCCATTCTGACAGGTGTGAGGTGATATCTCTTTGTGGTTTTGATTTGCATTTCCCTGATGATGGGTGATGTCTTCTTTGGAGAAATATCTACTCATATTCTAGTGATTCCAGTCCTTTGACTCTTTTTTAATCAAGTTGTTTGGTTTTTTTGGAATTGATTTGTAAGGGTTCCTTATACTTTTAGCCCTTTGCATTGGTATTGGCATTCCTAATTCCTTTAACACATGGTAAATATTGATGCTAGTAGTGAGAATAAGCATTTTGGGATTTCCTTCTCATTCATGGATACTTCCTTATCATTTCCTCCGGAAGTGCCATAAGACATATTCATGGTTACGTTATGTCGTCAGTTTTTCTTAACTGAAAATAATTTTTTTTTTTAAAGAATTTATTTATTTATTTGACAGAGAGAGACAGCCAGCGAGAGAGGGAACACAGCAGGGGGAGTGGGAGAGGAAGAAGGAGGCTCCTAGCGGAGGAGCCTGATGTGGGGCTCGAACCCAGAACGCTGGGATCACGCCCTGAGCCGAAGGCAGATGCTTAACCACTGCGCTACCCAGGCGCCCCTCTTAACTGAAAATAATTTTACAATTATCTTGACACTCAAGACACAGCGTGGCTTGATGCAAAAAGCATTTGGCTCCCACTCTCTTACTTGTATTTTGTGTTACCTACTCTGATAGGGCACCAATATCACTACAGAGAAACTGAGGCCAGTCTAAATCTCAATCCTTATTGCTCAGCCTAGTATTTTCGCCAAGGATATTTTGTACTGTGTTCAGTATTTTTTCTAATGTATGCCTGGTTAATTACCCCTGACATGACACGAGACTCTTCAAGGAGTGATGTTAGGTGTTGTGTTCTCAGACAGGTAGTTTGGAATTTTATCTGTAACATGCAATACGGAGTATGGTTTTGGGGGGTTTTCTGTTTCCTGGCCTCCAAGTCTTTTAGAAACAGCCTCTCCAACCCTTCTTAATGCCTTTTTGTTTATATTTAATTGAACTCATTTTCATGTTTTCCTTGCACGATCTAGTCTTTCTTGTGTTTCTTTAATTTCACCTCCCACTCCGTGACTTTTGTTCATTACTGATTTCCACCCACTTATGATCCATATGCTGCTATACTTTTTCCATCTCTTTCTTGAGCTATTGTACTTTGACTCTGTTTCCTTCTTTCATGGGAGGAACTTCTGTACTGAAGATGTTAACGTGGTAGAGAAACGAGTATATATAAAATGTAGTGTCTATAAGCACCTTTGACCCTTTTTCTGCCTGTATGAGCTCAAATCTTGCTGTGAAGAGTTACATTCTACAGGGGAGTGCAACACTTCCTTCAGACTTCTGACATTAGGTCCTATTATTATCTGTCCTAATATTTGCCTCTTTTCTGTTTAGCCTGCTACCGTGATTATCTCCCTAGAATGCCCAGAGCTATCCAGCATGGTCAAAGTCTACCAGATCCTTATTACAAAACCCAATGAAGTAATGATTCAGCGGCCAAATGTACCAGGATATCTGTCTGAAAATGTCCTGCTTACACAGAGTTGTCAACATTGTTTTCAAGGTAAATGAGGAGCAGAATAAATAAAAAGGTAGACAGTTTGCAGGGTTGAGTTATCCATTGCGTAAACTTCACTTTCATATGAATAACCTAGATTAAATCACATTGTGAGCCTCCCAGATTATCAGTGTGGTTTACTGAGCTGCTGTTGCATCCGACAGTCTTTTGCAATGGTAATTGGATGTTCCCTACGTCCTGCTCCTGCTTCCAGACTGCTCTAAGTGTACTGTAGAGTTTTCTTCTAGTTGACAAATACAGCACATAAATATCTCTGTCACTCATTCAGCCATTATCATTTCTTTCTTTCTTTTTTTTTTTTGTAAGATTTATTTATTTGACAGAGAGACAGCCAGTGAGAGAGGGAACACAAGGAGGGGGAGTGGGAGAAGAAGAAGAGGCTCCCAGCAGAGGAGCCTGATGTGGGGCTCGAACCCAGAACGCCGGGATCACGCCCTGAACCGAAGGCAGACGCCTAACGACTGCGCTACCCAGGCGCCCCTCAGCCATTATCATTTCAATGATCAATAAAATGTGAGCATTTATATAATGTCTTAGTTTAGGTTCTCAAGTAAGAAATCTAACAGGTTTGGGGTTTCTGCCCTCAAGGACTGTAACCATATGCTCAAGTAAAATACTTATTTCATTAAAATACTGATACATTGTTGTGCTGGATGCATACACATAGAGGTCTACATAAGGGAGAATAAAGCGTAAGGGAATATTTCTGAAAGAGATTACAGTTGACCCAATTCATTAAGAAGGACATCCAGTAACCAGGGAAGGACGGGTGGTTCTTTGGGCAAAGGGTGCAGTGTGCTCCTCGCCAAGATAGCTGGAGATAGCAAATCTTACTAGCATAGTTTCTAATAACTCGAGAAGCCAATGGGCACCAGGGCATGCGTATGAACACAAGGACAAGCACACGAGCAAAGGCAAGGCGATAAGAGTAGCTGTATACCTTGCAAAATAATTCACAGTACATCTGTAGTTTTTGAGTGACCAAACACGACCAAACAAGATTTCAAAGCAACGTGCTGAAGGCAAGAGTCGGTGATTTTGACATATGCACACACCGTGGGGGAAGTGGGGAAGGGCAGAGGGAGAGAGAGACAGAGAATCTTAAGCAACTCCACACCCAACATGCAACCCTACATGGGGCTTGATCTCACAACCCTGAGCTCATGACCTGAGCTGAAATCAAGAGTCAGAGGCCCAACTGACTGAGTCACCAAGGCACCCCAAGAAGAACATTCTTAAGTGGCCTCGGGGTGTAAGGGGGTGGGCAAATTGCTACATGAGACGCAGGCAGCTGAGGACCACCTGGCAAGAAAAGGAAGGAGAGGGTTAAGGTGCAAGTTGGTGCTGGGACAAATTGTGTTGTGGATGGTGCGGTTTGGTTTTCAGTTGGTGGTGGTCTGAAAACAGACAGGATCCGAAATTTCTTTTTCTTTTTTTTTTAACAGTTTATTTATTTATTTGAGAGGGAGAAAAAGAGCACGAGAGGGAGGAGGGTCAGAGGGAGAAGCCGACTCCCTGCCTAGTGGGGAGCCTGACGTGGGGCTCCATCCTGGGAGTCTGAGATCATGACCTGAGTCAAAGGCAGCTACTTAACTGACTGAGCCACCCAAGCCCCAGAACTTGAAATTTCTGTACCTTCTCAGTTTTACTGTGACCCTAAAAGTGCTCTAAAAAATAAAGTCTACTTAAAAATATCTTACCATATACGTCAGCAATCCCTCTCCTAGGTACTCATTCAAGAGGAGTGGAAACCAAAAGACACACAAATATTTTTCAAGTATATTCAAGGCTGCTTCAGCTGGAAGGAACTTGGCCATGCAACGAATTGGGGCCAGACAAAAATGTGATTTATGTAGACAATTACAAAGGGACTTATGTTCAGAAATTATTGACACATTTCCATGGAGGACTCTCAGAACCATACGCTGAGCCAAAAAGACAAAGACAGAAGAGAACATGCTGTCTTATTTCCTATATCTGGCATTTCGAAAAATGTGCAATCGAATTTACAGCAAGAGCAAACATACTGTTGGTTGCCTAGGGCTTCTTACAGAAGGAGGATTTGACTAGAAAGGAGTAGGAGGGTTATGGGAACGTTCTCTGCTTCGATCATGGAAAGCACTGCATTATGCTGATGTGTCTACCTTCCCAAATTCCCTGAAGTGTACACTGTAAATGGATGCTGTTCACAGTGTAGGTTACACCTCAACAAATTAAAAATAGAAATGACCTAGACATATGAATCCCATCTTTGTAATACAGGAACTGGATGACAGTGAAAATCCACCATCATGCTATTGTAAGATATTCATATTAATTATAAGAATGCCATACATTCAAAATTAATGAATCGCCAAGACATAGTACACACACCCTGGTCCTAAGACAGCTCGGCTAGTTATGTGAAGAGCAGACAGAGTGGATTTCAGGAATATATAGATATGGGCAAAAGAAAGGACATTTCCTAATGATAAATGGGTCCAATCGTCAAGACAACAGAAAAATATTAAAAATGTATGCACATAATAACGGATTCAAAAGAGACAGAACGGGCTCTAAAGTCAACAATGGGCGAATCCTTAAGGACAGACTCAGTGTGCAAACGTCCTGTGAGCTGACAGAACCGTAGACGGAGTGTAGATAACTGATCATGTAGTAAATACTGATAGAACAAAGAGACAGGGTGTAAATAAGGGTAGGCATGGCGTGAGCAGCCCCGTCACACCGTCTGGAAGACTGACCTTTACTCACCCAAGAGCCATGGAACACACCACCATTGTCTTCAGGTGCTCCTGAGTGTCCACAAAGACAGACCATCTGCTGGTCCATAAAATAAATAATGGGACATTTTAAAACACTGAAATCCCATCAAGTATATTCTCTGATCAGAACAGAATTAAATTACAAATCAATGAAAACAATTATCTGGGAAATCCCTGCATATTCGGCAGTTCAAGCCAACTATTTCTTTTTTTTTTTATTTTTTATGTTTCAGATTTTTTTTAAAAAAGATTTTATTTATTTATTCGACAGGATAGAGACAGCCAGCGAGAGACGGAACACAAGCAGGGGGAGTGGGAGAGGAAGAAGCAGGCTCCCAGCAGAGGAGCCTGATGTGGGGCTCGATCCCAGAACGCCGGGATCACGCCCTGAGCCGAAGGCAGACGCTTAACCGCTGTGCCACCCAGGCGCCCCCAAGTCAACTATTTCTGCACAGCCCCTGGGTCACAGAAGAAAGTCTAGGAAGTATTAAAAACCCTATTTAAAATGTGAGGGATGCAGCTAACGGGGTCATTAGAGGGATATTTACAGCTTTATAGGCACGTATTAGATTTTTTATAAGGATTAAAATCAAAGTCCTCTCTATGAAGCTAGAAAAAAAGAGGACAAATTAAACCCAGCACAAGATGAAGGAAGCACTAAACACATGAAGTAATAAATCACTGAAATAAATCAATAGAGAATGTGCGGGATTTTCAGAATCATTATTTAAGTGCTTTGTGCTTTCCTTAGGGAGAAGCCTGGAGCCTAGGACATCGTTGCTAATTTTAATTGAGGTAAAA
Source organism: Ursus americanus (assembly GCF_024610735.1). Lineage (NCBI taxonomy): Eukaryota > Metazoa > Chordata > Mammalia > Carnivora > Ursidae > Ursus > Ursus americanus. The sequence goes on along the minus strand of NC_142164.1, from coordinate 119,841,856 downwards.
CAGAGGCTAAGGGAACAAGGGCAAAGAACAGAGTTCATGATGAATAGGCAGGACGAGGGGTTAAAATATACGACGGAAGGGCAAATTAATTATGCGCGTTTGTTCTTGGTAACCCACAAGTTCACCTGAGACCCTCTTGAGAAGCCAACAGGAGTTGTCCACTTGCGGGACCCAGGGAAGGAGAGGCTTCCCATGTCCAGATGGCCACGTGCAGAGCAGCAAGCCTGTGTGGATACACTGTGAGAACGCAAGGAGAGCGTGGGGACATGGCGGGGGGCCTCTCTGAAAACCACAGCTGCACACGGAAACGTGGCAAGCAGCCAGACAGAATAACACGTGTCGATTGATAGGCACGGGGGCAGACGGTGTTGGGAAAGCTTAGATGACCCTCTCCTTGGAGGGGTGGGGGGGGCAGGCAAACAAGTAAATACGTGTTTATTATGTTAGGTGTCATTGAGTGGTTGGGTCCTAGGAAGCAGAGAGAGCAGCTGTGGTTGGTGAATGAGCCTTGAACAACGGGAGGAAGCCCACTCCAGAAAGAAAGGCCCACGCACATTAAAGGGAACATCAGGACACGTTGCTGGGAATGGTTTGCAGATGCAGGAACAGAAGACAGGCCCACTGGGCAAATCCCCGGGCTGCCACTGAAGGAATCCACCACAGTGGCTGCAATGCAGGGGTCTTGCAATGTTGGATGAAGGATGACATGTAGGGCAGGCAGAGAGGGGTAAGAGAAGGATGGCCGAGGAATGTGGGGGACCCCACTCAGACCTCCGAAGGCAGAGGATGCTGGGGGACAAGCTGTCTCTGGGAAGACTCCGGAATTTTGCAAGTGCTAACACATGTCTCGAGATTTGTCTGCGTCATGATGCTTGCTTGGTCTGTTTGGAATCCTTGTGCCCAGGCGATGCCTTCCAACAGAAGTGCTCTGGAAAGTACTGTGCAGTCTACAAAAGTTACGCCTTTTCCATATCTCTACGCCCTTTGTGCTTCGGCTGGGCCAAACCTTTCCATGAACACATTATGGAGAAGTCTGGAAATCCTTTTTGTGGTCTGTTTTATGTAAAGTATGAAGAGAAATCCCTGGAATATCTATTTTAATAATAATTTTTTTCTTTCTCCCTTTCAGGAAATAAACAACTGTGTTCAACTAATCGCTCCCTCATTTGAAACAACGGTCTTGGCCATTGGTACGTCTCACTAAAACTATATTGTAAGTGGAATGCCAACAAAAATGTCTAAAACAGACTTACAATTTGAACATATTTCTATTTTACATATGGAGCTAACCTTTCAATTATAAGAACGTCTGCTATACAAAGAAATCTGAACACAGTCCCTGATTCCTGGAATTTAATATTTAAGATAGTGATGATTTGGGCAGGTTTATTGAATTTCTATATAATACTGTCCTCTCTACCAGCAGTACGTGGAAATGCATTTCAAGACAGACCTTGTCATTCTATTCCTTTTTATAACCATAAACACCCATAAAAGTAAAGTAAAAATAAACAGTGTTTTATTGAACTACATTTCATAAGGAATGTTTTATAGGAAATTTTCATACACGCAGAGAGTTTCATTAAAAAAAAAAAGATGTATGCACAATATTCAAGAGTCTTTGATGCAATGAACACAATCACCAAAAATGCAATTTCCAATAGAATGAAAGAGGGAAATAGAAATTTGTCCATTTTTGACTTCTCAAGGAAAGAGGATTTGAGAAGCTATTTGAATCACAATAAAAAAAGAGGCTTAAAACTTTTTTTTTTTTTAAGGAACCATAAAAATAAGCCCAAACAAGCATTTGGTGTGTTCGTAAACAAGTCTTAAAAGTGGAGGAGGATTTATTGAATGAAGTTTGGGAAGCCAAGTCCTTTGAATAGGACACCTTGCCTCAGGAGCGAGATTTAAAGCAGCTGTGTCTTACTGGGAATTCTCGGTACTGGTCAGGTTCTTGCTCTGAATATTTTCATATTCGTTCTAATCTAGAGTTTGTGGGAGAACTCGGGAAATGAGGAAGGGGGGCTAGCGATCGCCATGTTGTGTTTACGGACTGTTGTTCCGACTCTGGCCATCTGCCCCCAGAGTTATGGACCCTTATGTTCGTGTATATGCACACAAGGGATGGAGATGTTCAAAGGATTTTTCCAACTACATGGAAACTTACCATTAGGGCCTCCTGAGCCACTGCGAAACGTGCTTGGTTGATCCTAACACCCAACACAAAAGAGCAGTTCTATGGGGCTGGAAGTTATTTTTTTTCCACTTGACAAAGAAACTCAGCCCCGGTGTCTTGTTTTCAAAGGTAATTTCAATCTACATGTTCGCATCTTGCTGTGTAGACAGCTTGGTTACGAATATGCTCAAATAACACCAAACATTCTACTCTTGCTGGGATCAGGGCAACCAAATGGGGCCTAAACATACATTTCGTAGATAAATGGGAATGTTTGTCGCTGAAATGGGAGATTATGCACTTTCTCTAAATTCCACAGGAGAAAAATCCTCTTATAAGTTTGAAGTCAACAATTGCATTGAAGCCACTATATTATTACCGGAGTAATTTGTTATACGTCCAACTGGTCAACCCTTTAGCCACCCCTCCTTCCAGACAATCTATTAGCCCTATACCAGTGACATTTACCTAGTTGACTTCTGCTCAACTTGAGGTTTTAGCTTAAATGTCACCACCCATTGTTTACTGTTGATTTAAGGATTTTAGGTTTGCAAAAATAAGGGTGTGCTTTACAAAATATGGTCCTGCTATATTTGATTCTTTCAGTCTCCTGCGTTATGTGTTTCTCTTGTGCTACTTATTTTGACATGCTCCTAACTAAAAAAAAAAAAAAAAAAGTTTATTTAGTATATGTTTCTGTCCAAATATGCCATGCTTTCAGCTTTCTTCTTGCAAAATTTTTCAAGCGAGTCAACCCATGGACTATTTCTCCTTTTCAAATCTTTCCTGAATTCACTCCAATGCCTATGAGGCTTATGTAAGGAGTGTAGGTGAGACAAAATATAAAGAAAAGTTTCCCCATGACTGACCGGGGTGTACCCACATTTCAAGGACCTCCCATGGCTAAATGCCACGGGTAGTGTCACATTGTTACCACAGGAGCTGTTCTGCAGCAGGCATGCCTAGTACCACCCCTGAGAAGAAATTTTAAACAAGATTTTGGGCATCACAGGTGACTCCTGTTCTTTCCTTCTGCCATGAGAACGGACACATGCCACATCAAGAGCTATTCCTCAGCTTGTGCCCTACAATGAGAAGACATGCACGGCTTGCGTGGCCGTGAGATCAAAATAAAGATCGAGTCAAGCAAACCACCGCTGATACCGGGTGTTTGACACGTGAGCCAAGTGGTTGATAAGAACATCCAATGTATTTCTCACACGTGAAATGTCCAAGTGTGAGCTCAACACCATGTACCCCAAGCGTACCCACATTTAGTGTCTGAGTAGGAGAAGTCTCCAAACTTCCAAATCTTGTGATGCTCCTTGACTATTCGTCATCTCTCACTAGATGCAACCGTAAGCAGATCATGAGGGGCGTCCTTGAAAGTGTTTGCAGAAACTAGACAGCAGTCGTGAGGAACACCATTACCACCCACCTGCGCTAACACCCTCACTTTCATTGATGTGCGGTTCAACAAGACCCCAGAGCGGTCCCCCTGCTGCCCCCTCCACCCTGCCCAGCGACAGTCAAGAAATCACCTGTATACTTTTGTTAAAGTTGAAGTTGAAGCATGGCATTTCTCCACTCAAAACGCACGAGTGGTTTTCAATTCTACGGGTAAAGGCCAGATTTCCAAAGTGGTTCCACAATACTCCTGTACGTACCTGATTTCACAGATGTAAAGTGAAGCCCTAGGAAATTACAACCAATTATTGCTTATGGGGCTTAGAAATGGCCTCGATTTATTGTTTATGATCGCTTTATGTACGTCTTACCCCAAATGGAACAGCTGTGTTTGATCAACTGACCTAGACTTTCTATGCATGCATTCTTCCACTGTCACTTCACAGGTAATTAGCCCACCTGCTCCAAAGGATGGCTACAGAGATCTAAAGAGATAAGTATGAAGCATTCAGACCGGGTTTAATTTGTAGTTTTTCATTAAGTTCAAAGTGGTTTCAAATGTCCGTGTAGTTTTTCTTGGATGCATTTTTTAAAAACACATATCTCCAGGGGTGCCTACGTGGCACAGTCGTTAAGCGTCTGCCTTCGGCTCAGGGCGTGATCCCAGCGTTCTGGGATCCAGCCCCACATCAGGCTCCTCCGCTGGGAGCCTGCTTCTTCCTCTCCCGCTCCCCCTGCTTGTGTTCCCTCTCTCGCTGGCTGTCTCTCTCTCTGTCAAATGAAGAAATAAAATCTTAAAAAAAAATAAAAATAAAAAATAAAATTAAAAAAAAAAATAAAAACACATATCTCCAAATTCCAAATGTATGAATATTTTCTAATTCTCTTCTTGGCTATGATACACTACTCAGCTGCATAATAATCTGTATGATTTTACTCTTTTATAGTCCTTCAAACTTCCATTAAGTTTAAACAGGTAAAAACTTGTGGTTTGCTTCTTGAAGTACAAGAGTTCTTGCACTGTTCTGTGCAGTGTTTTAGATATGCTAATTAGCTGAATTTGATGGATTTTGTTTTCCAAATTTTCCTGTTTCTAGTGATATGTTAGTGCCGTTGTCCCTCCGTCCTGAAACAATCGTGGAAAAAAACCCTCCATTCTAATTGTGAATGCATACAACAGTCAATGTATGCTATGGTGACTTCAGAAGTTAGTGTTCATCACATTTACTTTTAGAGTTGTTAGACCTTCCTGGTGTTTTTCATCTTGTACTGTTTTCCAGTGTTCCTTTTTTTTCCCCTTTTGCATTTTCCATTATTTTGTCTGATACTGCCATAACCATGGGAGCTTACTGACACTTAGTGTTTCGGAGTTTTTATCAATTGTACCCTGAATGTGAACACAAGGTGTTATGATTCAGAGATGGAGTTCTTATTGCAAATGTCACAGCACATAATGAGTGTGTCCTCACCTTTTGCCCCCAGCCCTTATCTGGTGTGGCTGCAATGAGAAACAGGTCAATTGTACAAGTGAGTGGCCTAGCACCCTACAGCCTAGGAAGTAGGGAAAAATAGTTCTCTCTGTGCACACGGTGGGAATAGGGAGCTGTGAGGGGTCCTCTTACGACAGCCCTTTGGGTGTAAATGAAATCTCTCTAGGATTTTGGGAGACCCCAATAGTTTTATCACCTACGAGTGGCTATAAGGGCATGGGATTTTTCCTCCTTGAAGTGTAAATACGCCAAGTGGACTCTAGGGCTCCAAGGGCCTGGCGGCTAAATCTAGAGATAAGACTGTGCTGTAATCCTTGCCTTCGGGGGCGGTAAGAGAAGTTTTATTATCCTATCGGGTTACATCACTTACTCCTTTCATCACAGTCAGTGTTGAATGGGGACAGAGTTTCAGTTTTGCAACTTGGCAAGAATTCTGGAGATGGTTGCATAACAATGGGAATGTACTTCACGTTACTGAACTGTATGCTTAAAAATGATTAGGATGCTAAATTATAACTTCTGTATATTTTACCAAAATTCGTACTTAAAAGAACATTGGGGTTACTAGCCCTTCCTTCTGGAATCATTTTACTCAGATAACTGCATGACTTTCTCTTTCCCGTCTTTTCGGATCTCTGCTTAAATGCCCCTCCACCACTCCCTGCCTGGCTTCCCGGGTTATGTTTCCATGTGCATTAATACTTGCAATTTTCTCCACTGATGGTTTATTTCCTGTGTCCCCTCATCGGAACAGAAGCTCTGGGAATCGTACCTGTGTGGGTCACTGCTTTCTCCGCCACAGACCAACAACAATGGTCTTCACCTGGTCTGGGCTCAACAGCGACCCACTGATTGCACACCAAACACCTGCTATGAGCACTTGTGAAAATACCCTTTTTTTTGGACAGCACACATGGGGGTAAGTGACCACATTGCTCTCTGCTAGGCTTTCTAATAGTTAATTTTAAACACTTGGAGACACCAAGAAAGATCATGGACTTGTCTCCTAACACCACCAGCACACGGCCACAATATTTGGGGAGGTGTTACTCCTGAGTGCACCTGTATATCCTGCTAGCAAGGGTTTGAAAAGGAGCTTTCCACACGTTTCCACTGTGATTTACTTGTGCTGACAGGGGCTTTTTCTTCAAATGTGGGACTAGATAATATTGAACCATTACTGGGGGTGGGGGGGACAATCCACAGTTCATTGACAATAAACGCTGCAATAAAGAACAGTGCTCACTGCCGTATCATCCCAGGAAGGCAAAGCCCATCATTTGGTAAAATAAATGCACACCCTGAAACTAAAATAAAGGACTGAGAAACAAATGGAAGCTAACCAAATTAAAACCAATGCATGAAGTATGGGAGACACAGTGGTGCCTTTCCTTCAGGCAGGAAGCTGCCCCCTCTGACATTTGCAGGAAGTGTGGGAGACTATTCCAGTCCTATCGACACCCATTCTTACGGCTACTGCCTGCCACGTGTGTCTCCTGGAGTTAGAACAGCCATCGGAGAGATGCGTCCCAGAGGTCTACGGATTCTTTTTGCCATCTCTGCATGGATGGATTGGTGGGATTTTCTATGGCTAAGCAGGCTTGAAGAGGCAGAGAGAGGAGAGAATTTCTGGAGAGGAAAGTGCATGAGGAAAGGGGCTGATGTGTGTTTTTCCTGCTGCTGTGCACACTTGGAGAGCTGAAATATACCCCATCCGTGAAGGAGAGGAATGTGGGAATTCAAGTAGCGACTCATCACTTGGATTTTCTCTAGCAGATGCGTTCTCAGTGGGGGCAATACTGCCCTGCGAAGGGGCAAAAAGTCCTTCTAGGTGGATGAAAAAAAGTGACATTCTTGACACATGAAGAAACTTTCAAAATCATTAGCCATCAGGGAAATGCAAATCAAAACCACACTAAGATACCACCTTACGCCAGTTAGAATGGCAAAAATTGACAAGGCAAGAAACAACAAATGCTGGAGAGGATGTGGAGAAAGGGGATCCCTCCTACATTGTTGGTGGGAATGCAAGTTGGTACAGCCACTTTGGAAAACAGTGTGGAGGTCCCTTAAAAAGTTAAAAATTGAGCTACCCTATGATCCAGCCATCGCACTACTGGGTGTTTACCCCAAAGATACAGACGTAGTGAAGAGAAGGGCCATATGCACCCCAACGTTCATAGCAGCAATGTCCACAATAGCTAAATCGTGGAAGGAGCCGAGATGCCCTTCAACAGATGACTGGATTAAGAAGATGTGGTCCATGTATACAATGGAATATTACTCAGCCATCAGAAAGAATGATTACCCAACATTTGCAGCAACATGGACGGGACTGGAGGAGACTATGCTAAGTGAAATAAGTCAAGCAGAGAAAGACAATTATCATATGGTTTCACTCATTTATGGAACATAAGAAATAGCAGGAAGATCGGTAGGAGAAAGAAAGGAAGAATGAAGGGGGGTAAACAGAAGGGGGAATGAACCACGAGACACTATGGACTCTGGGAAACAAACTGAGGGCTTCAGAGGGGAGGATGGTGGGGGACTGGGATAGGCCAGTGATCGGTATTAAGGCGGGCACTTCTTGCATGGTGCACTGGGTGTTATACGCAAATAATGAATCATGCAACACTACATCCAAAACTAAGAATATACTGTATGGTGACTAACATAACATAATAAAAAATTATTATTAAAAAAAAGAAAAAAGTGACATTCTTGAATGTATAAGGTCCAGATATACATAATGTCCATGACCAGATCTACAGTTCCGTTAGATCTAGATCCAGTACAGATCGAGATCTGATCTACAGACTGGATCTATAGTTCCACCAGATCTAGACCCAGTAAAGACTGAGATCTGATCTACAGACCAGGTTTACAGTTCTGTGTGGCATTCAGAATTCATGCAGCTGAGGCTGGCTACAGAAGTAAAAAGGCAGAATAAAAGAAAATTTGCTCTCTCTTCCTGACATCAAACGGGATGCAGGTCCCGTGCCCTTGGACTGGAATTTACACCATCGGCTCTCCTGAGTCTCCAGCTTTCTGACTGCACCTGTTAAGAGTTTTCAGCCTCCATACGCCCATGAGTCAGACTCCGTGAATACAAATGCACACGGGCAGGTACATTTGAATTTGAGATAAACAGCGGAGATTTCTCTTTCCAGGTAAGTATGCCCACACTGTACGTGAACTTCAGATTTAACAAGGCACATTGTATTTTGCCTGGCAAACCTACCCCCTCCTATGTGCACCAGGAATTTTTGGCACTGGGGCTTCAGCACAAGAGAATAACACGAAAAAGCAGCTGACACTCCTGTCCAAGGGCAGAGCCTATGAGGAAGATGTAGTAAAATGGGGGAGGAGAAGGTTAATCTTGAAGCATTTAAGTTTGACATTGATTGTCCAGTGACAGTGGCATTTAGGCTCAAGGACTGGTGGCCAACTTTCAGAGTCACCCAGATGCCCATGTGTATTTTTGAGGAGGGGATGGTATAGTTGCAGGTAGTGTGTGGACAAGGCTAGGGTTGGTAAGGAAAGTTGGGGAAATTACATAGCACTTTGCAGACTTGGCAAAAACAATGTCTCTTCTCACCAATGCCATGAACTCTTAAAAACACACAGGTAAGAAAGCCATGCCCCAGATCAAGTGACCCAGGATCTCCATGGGAAGGTCTGGAATTTCCAGTGGTTAATCACTACTCTCAAGGCAATCGCTTGTCCCCATTGGCTTGGCACTGTGGGCTTTCCTAGGATGTAAGACTGTCCGCGTGAAAACCAGGAAAACACTCCCAGGAAAACTGGGATGAGTTGGTCACCTAAATGCACTGAGTACAGATCTCAAAATATGAGTAATGATCATCCTTCTGACTTTGAACACCTGGGTGCTGGTGGGGAATCCATGAGGAATTCACATCAAGATTTTTATATGAAAAGTGAAATGATATGTAGAGAAATTAAGACGTCTTTCAGATGTTTACCTTTTTCTGTTCTTGGCATGTAGTGAGGCTAGTAACCTAATGGGTTTGGCTAAGGGTTATGTGGTGTCAGCCTTTCCGGACAGAGTAGACAGGTGTTTATTGGATACTTTACCCATGAATATGTAGATAAGAAAATGCGAAAGGCAAACAGAAGAGACCTAGACTCCTAGAGATAAACCTAGAAAAGATAAGAATATTGAATTGATTGCCAGAGTCTTGATGGATATCCAAAGAAATGCGAGAATCAGAAAGCAAAGAACGTGGTGGGCGGACAAGATGTGGGGTGTGCCTTGTGTATTTGAAAAGTCATTTCAGATACCTAAAACAGTCCAGTTTTATAGGAAAGGAAAAGAGAAGGGAGACCTAGAATCCTTTGAATATTAATAATTGAGCCTCCAGTGTACCATATCTGCTGTACTTTAGTATGTGTTGAGTGAATATACCTAGGTAATTTATATAATTAAGACCCAAATGGCATGTTGATAAGTGAAGAGTATTTCAAGGGAACCACAGAGGACAACATTCAATTACATAAATTCCATCCCCACGTTGATTGATGACAGAGTAGTATCCATCTCATAATGTTCAAAATGGATGAAGCTGGACAGAACATTGTCAGATACAGAAATGACTGACTTCTTTCTCATGCAAGAGGCAACCGAAATGGGATAACCCACAGAGGGAAATACAAAATACAGAACAGTAACAATGGCTCCAAAAGCAGAGAGAGAGACAAATGAAAGAGTCCAATTCAATGACCCAAACTGGCCAGTTTTAGAACTTGGAGCAAAAGGTCAGTTGAAGAAGCAGGAGTCCTGAGATACTTTCATCAAAAAATGACAAAATGTCAAAGCCCAAATGAGAGACAATTACTCCAAAGGAATGACTGTCTTAAACAGTCTTTTGAGTCCACACTATGGGCAATTAATTACACTCTTCCAGCAGGGAAGTCCCTCATCAGTTGTCTTTGTTGCCTTTTGTGAGAGAACAGAAAGCATCTTTAGAATCAATAAAAAAAAAAAAAAAAAAGAATGTGTGAAATCAAGATAGAACAGACTGTCCTGTGCCCAGAGCATAACCAGATCTCTGGAGGAAACAAGACCTTCCAAGAACGTGGAGACCACACGGTCACGCCAAGAAAATAAATCGAGTCAATAACTTTAACCTGTCTCCGTTTTCAATGTTGATTAAAAAATGTGAGGGAAACTAAAAAACAAGGAAAATCCATTGTTTGTCTTGTCCTTTACTTGACTGAAGGTGCTTAGTCATTTGTAGGAATGCTCTCCTGACACCTTCCAAACAGCTGGCGTGAGAATTGGAACTCTCATGCCCTACTGAGTTCTTAGCCTCAGAGAAAAGAGCTCACTGGGCTCAGGCAAAAGTAGAAAGACTTGGCAAGGAACTTAGCTATGTGGCCTAAGTCAAAGTTGATATCAAATCCTGAGTCTGTATGAGTTTGCTAGGGCTGTTGTAGAAACAATCAATCAATCAAACCGGGTGGCTTAGAGCAACAGAGATGTATTATCCCAGAGATGCGGAGGCCAGAAGTGTGACCGGGTATGTGGACGCGGCTGTGGTCTCCAATAAGGCTCTAGGGGAGGGTCTGCTGTGTCTTTGTCTTCTTGCCAGTGGAAGGTCGCTGCTTTGTGGCAGTATCATCCCACGTGCTCCACGTGCACATGCGTCCAAATTTCCGCTTTTAGAAGGACACCAGCCATACTGGATTAGGGGCCCACCCTAGTCCACCATGACCTGCTCTGAACTAACTACATGTTCACAATGATCCCATTTCCAAAGTATATCCCATTCTGGGATTCTGGCAGGTAGGATGTCAACACATGAGTTTGGAGGGGGACACAAGTCAACCTTTCCTGAGGGATTAGTGTCACAGACTGGGTTTGAGACCGTATTAACCCTGGTCTTATCATATTTAAAAAGATACTCATTTATTCTGGACATTCCAGTCTTTCCGTTCTTATCCCACAGCCCACTTATTCTATTCCATAATTGACCAAATGTGAGCAAAAGGATTGCAAGATGCCTGTTTTCTTGTTGATTCATTTTATTAGCCTGTAAGGATGAGTGGCAAGTTCATTTAATGTTGAACAAACTGACGATGGTAACAGCTTACTAAAACACTCTTATTTTATCGATTGGCTCACTGGTTTTCTTCAAAGATATTAATAACAACTCAAGACCTGTTTCCTCCAAGCTAAACAGTCTCCTATTAGCTTTCCATAGATACATAATTACCTAATATTCACAATGAGCCCAGAGGGACAGACATGCTCAGGACTTTGTACAGCTTTGTCTGTGAAGAAGCTCATCTGGCTTGCTCACCCATTTCACAGACTGGGAAAGAGGAAGATCACATGTCTCCACACTTGGGTCTTGGCATTTGCATTTATGAGTTGCCTTGTGTCAAAGTCCACACATAGATCCTTCCATCTTACCACAAGGAATAGGGAACATTTGTGCTGAGGCAGGAAGGTGATCTCCTTGAAACTCATCTGGCAAAAAGGGAAGGAGACGTTTCTTCTTCCCAAGAATGCATGAGTATCCGTGTGACATGAGATATGCAGGCTTGACCTGAATGACGCTACAGGTCAACTGAGCTTCTGAATGTCTTTTCCAGGTAAGAAAGAAATGAGCAATATGCCCCAGATCTCACAGATCTTTGGAATATGTCTCTGCCAAACAGGATGTTTTCAGTGTTGCACAATGATCTCTTGCAAAGAATGACAAGTAGACAAACATTGCCACATTCACAGACATATACTATATAAAGTGATGAAAATTCAGAATCTCATCAACGGAAAACCCACCCCGAACTTCTCCAGAAGAGGAACCAAGAAGTGCCAGAGACATGAAGATTCTACTATTGTCTCTTGTACTTGCTGTGGTTTGTGATGCCCAGCTACCCCTAATTCATCAATTAACACAGGTACCATGAACTGGCTGACCTGACAAGGAGGTCTGTGTATGTGTGTGTGTGTGTGTGTGTGTGTGTGTGTGTGTGTGTGTGTGTGTCTTTTGAGGGTTTTTATATGTATATCCAAATTGATGTGCACGAAGCTTAGCTGTCTACCTGGAAACTGAGAATCCCTCTGTTAATAGGCTCCTTACACATGTCTACTGTATGTGTCTCCTATGGTCTACTAACTGGCAGTTTATACATTTCTACTATACTTATAAAAGAGAACGTGCATCAGCCAACCAGTGCTGGGGCTGAGGTCTTGCATTCGATAAGAATGAGTATGCTATTTTAGAAATATATCAATTTGTTCTTTTGCTGTTGACTTGGGTTTTCCCAGTTTATAAATCCTGCGTTGTTCAATGAAGTTAGTTCTGGGCTGACTCAAAAGAGAAGGGAAAGCCATACTGGATGATGTTGGAGAAAATAAAAAGAAATTGAGTAAACTTACTGATGGGAACTTTGCCATTAGCTTCCAGGACAATGGGAGACGATGTATTTGGCAGCCAGCAACCCTGACAAGATCAGCGACAATGGCCCGTTCAAGGGTTACATGAGACGTATTGAGGTGGACATGGCGAGAAGGAAAATCTCCTTCCATTTTTACGCCAAGTAAGTAAAAATCACATAGAGCAAAAACGCCTGTCAATGCCTGACCCTCAGAGGGCATCTGAGCTCTATGTTTGCAATGTAATATCTGCATGATGTTGAAGAGTGTGACTGTCTCAGTTCTTTATAATTGACCACACCCTTCCTGCTTTAAGGAGATGATTCTCATGGAGCTTCTGTGACCATAGGGTTCACTGGCTCTATCATTCTCTACCCTGAAGAACTCACAAGCAGCAAATTTTAATTATCATTAAATTGTGAAATTCACCAAAACCTTTGCTACTTCAAGTATTATTTATAAAACGCCCACTAATCGATAGGCATTTTATTAAGAACTCAAAAGACTAAGAGAAGATGAGGAAACTTTTTTTTTACCTTCATGGTCAAAATAGAGTCTGATATAGATCTATAAACTAGTAACAATATGATGCGTGAAATTCTATCATAAGAATAAAGTGTAGGTGAAATGAGAGCACCAGAAAATGATCAATGATCACATGCCAGGGAATCTATGAAGTATCACAAGGCACAGGGCATGTGTAGGATGCTTTAGAAGGTGGACTGGGATTTTCAAACAAAGAAGGAAGAAACAGGACAAACGTTGGCACACAGATCAATAGAAAGGTCCTTAAACGGAATGAGAAAATGTGAGGACCTGCAGACATCTCTCTCTCTGTCTCTATCTCTGTCTCTCTCAGACACACACACACACACACACACACACACACACACACACACACACCCTTGAATTTTATTGCTACATTGGAGATAACTGTAACCACATATTGATGAGTTCATCTGCAAATAACAATAATTTCCACACCAACCTTTAAGTTTCAGCAGAAGAATCTGAGGATAACAAAATGAAGCAGGAGGAATTATTTAAATCAAAGAAATGTAGGGCATCCCAAAGCACCGAATCATGCAAACAGATCCAATGCCGGTAAGATTAAAACCTGTATTTCCATTGTAGGTGGAAAGTGAATTGTTAATTTTTACTGTTTGCAGTCCTTGGAATCCAGATAGAACTGCACTGGGAACGGATGGTGGCTTAATAGTTCGAAAAGTGGGCAGTATAAAGAAAAGAGGAACTTTGCAAGGCGGGGACTTGAGGAGGAAGTGAAGGAAATCTTGCTAGACTTAGCAATACCTGAGCAAACTGACCGGCTGGAGGACAGACATGAGTAAAGGGCTGAAAATAAGCAGAGAGACGTGTTCATCTGTTAGGAATTGGGAAGAAACTGGAACAGGAATAAAACGGAGGATGATTTTTCCAATGATGAAGGGATTCAGAACATATATGAAAAATCATACATTATAAGAAACTGAATGAAGTCTGTTTCTGAAGACTGAACTTCTAAAGCTGTAAGTGGGATCCAAAAATCTCTCTCTCCACCTTCTCACGCTCAGACACAGATTCTGGAGGATAAAAAACAAAACACATGAGCCTCAAGAAAGTAAAATAAGAGGGTTATGTTTGGAGAGATGGGTTTATAAGTATACAAATATAATTGATCTATTATAATTATATAACATGTTAGATAACTATAAACATGCTATACAAGTATAATACATAGTAATATATAGTAATTATAATGCATATATATGTCTGCAGTAGAGTGAGCGTTCCAATAATAATACTTGAATAATCAAATTACACACACATAGCCGATCCCAAGAGATACACAACTGATCATGTATAATATACAATATGGTTCGTTATTTTATATATACATGTAATGAAACTACACACACATCCTCTCTGAGTAGATACATAATTGATTACGTATAATATATGATATGGTTGGTTATATGTTACATATACATTAATCAAATTACACATACATTGTATCCCAACAGATATACCTGTCAGTTTTCAATTTTTTTTTAAAGCATACCATATGATCTTTTGGGGTCAGTTTTACAATTTTTATGTCCGTCTGCATTTAGCTGACTTTACATGGGGCCCCTCATTCTGCAATCAGGTTGACTGAAGTGCCATGTACGTGTGATCACAGGCATGCATGGGAAGGCATAGTTCAGTGAGTTTTCACATATGTGTCCATGCATTCACCACTGCCAGTCAAGATATAAGACATTTCCATCACCGCACAAAGTCTGCTTCTTTCCTCATGTCTGCCCAGGTGGCCACATAGAGAACACCTGACGTGCTTTTCTCCCCTGCTGCAGAACATCACACCGTGGAATTACGCACTATGCGTCTCCTGCTGCTTTTCTCGCTCCCCATAAGGCTTTCAACATTTATCCACATGGCTGCCCGGCCAAACAGTCCCTTTTTTCATTGCCAAGTTAAAGTACTTTGTGTAAGGAACAACGTCTCCGTTTTCCAGGTACTGGATAATGTTTCCACCTTGCGGGTATTTGGGATAGCTTCGATAAGGCTAGCGTGCACAGCTTTGTGACGCATGTTTGCATCGACATGTATTTGCAGTTCTCCTGGGCAGCAGTCCAACTGTTGCATCATGGCCTATGAGCATCTTTAATGAGAGGAAACCCAAATTGTTGTTGTTTTTTTTAAGGACTTTCTTTTTTTTTTTTTTTTTAAGATTTTATTTATTTATTTGACAGAGAGAGAGACAGCCAGCGAGAGAGGGAACACAAGCAGGGGCAGTGGGAGAGGAAGAAGCAGGCTCCTAGCGGAGGAGCCTGATGTGGGGCTCGATCCCAGAACGCTGGGATCACGCCCTGAGCCGAAGGCAGACGCCTAACCGCTGTGCCACCCAGGCGCCCCCCAAATTGTTTTCTAAGCGACAGCACCTTTTGGGTTATCGCCAGTAATACATTAGAAATTCAATGGGAACACATTCTTTGAAAACCTTGGTACGACTTCGTCTGTGATTTTATCCAGTCCCATGAATGCCAAGTGGGATGTTGCCATTGTCTTACTCTGCATGTCCCTAATAACTCATAGCAGTGACCACGGTTTCCTGTGGTCCCTCTTTTGTGACGTATCTCTTCAACAACTTGCCCCATTTTAGCTGGATTATTTCCTCTTTTATTATTTGTGTTGTGTGCATTCTTCCTATTTTTCCAAATATACATTTTTGGTCATATACACACACAGACACACACAAAATCCTTTGTTATATATCTGACATATATATAATTGTTGTATATAGTTTCCGTATATCACATATGTGTATCATGTGTATTTGTGTGTGCTTGTGTGTGTCTGTGTAATGTCTTTATATACATATATGTGGCCTGGTGTTCAATTTTCTTAGTGGTGTTTTTATAGAAGTTTGTGGTTCTGATTAAATTAAACCCATATTTTCTTTTCTTTTTGGGGTGATTCTTTCTGTTTATTATACAAGAAATCTTTGCCACTGTTGTAAGAATGGCTAAGGCCTGCCTTGACAGCTATTTCTCTCTGCTTCCAGAAAATGTTTAAATCGGGGGAATGTTCTTTTTTTCCCTTCTTTTCTAATATTTCAGATTTCTTCATGTTCAATTGGTTTTAAATATGACCTGTTTTGCATTTGCTCTTTGTCTTTAGAACTATTGGTCTAATTCCATGTGTAGACAAAGACATCCTTGCCAGGTCATACTGGATCGCAGAAAACCTACTTCTTTTTTTTTTTTAAAGATTTGTTTATTTATTTATGTGACAGAGAGAGACAGCCAGCGAGAGAGGGAACACAAGCAGGGGGAGTGGGAGAGGAAGAAGCAGGCTCGTAGCGGAGGAGCCTGACGTGGGGCTCGATCCCGTAACACCGGGATCACGCCCTGAGCCAAAGGCAGACGCTTAAGGACTGCGCCACCCAGGCGCCCCAGAAAACCTACTTCTCTTTCGAATGTCACGTTGTTTCTAGGCACTCAAATGGTGCCTCATATAGGGTTCTGTGCAGTTGAATGAAAGAAAACGTTAATTATGGACCAAAGTCTGATTGTTTTCATCCATCCACGTAAAGACATTCTGTTTTTTAGGATTAATGGACAATGCACAGAAAAATCTGTTGTGGGAGGAATAGGAACAAACAATGCTATCACTGTTGATTGTAAGTATACGCGCTTTACTGATATCTTAAGGTTGAAATCTTAGTCTCAAGTTCTCTCTGGAACTCTGTATACCTGAATTCTAGTTTGACGAATGATTGGAAGTATGACTGGGCACACGCCCCTAAATTTTCCAAGTACTTTATTTTGTCACACACAGACCGTTCAATGATAGGGCTTTGGTGGCCTCTTCTAATTTTGAGTATTATTCAGTGAGTGATGAGAGTGTGTGTTTAGGACCTTTATTTCGTAAGGTTCTCAAGTGCATGAAAATGTTTCCAGGTAAGTTCAAATGACCTTAGGAACTAAATCGAATGGGTCTATCCTGAGTTTACATATCGATGTCACTTTGCTTTAATGGAATACACTTTAAAATATCATCTTAAAACCTCTTATTCCATTCCATGCATGGGTAATTAACTTAAAATCCAAGGAAATCAGAGTGATTTCAAACACCAGGTACATTTTCTTCATAAGCTCAGCTTCTGTCTAAAGCAATGGGGATGTTGGTTAAGATTAGGTCCCTGAGCTCTTTCTAAGGATCCTAAACAACGTTCCAAATTTTAAGTGGCCTAATGTCTAAATACCTGACTGAAATTAAAACGTGTAAATCTGTGGTTGCAGCCCTTGTCTGAGATAAGAAATGGCACAATGGGTATGTAATTAAGTAAAATATATGCAAATAAAGTGAATTACATGCCTACCATTCTTCCCTACACGTTTTGGTCAGTCACTTTTATGTTACCAGTAGATTTTTTAAAATTACAATTTCATTTTTCTTACTTGTATATGATTTTTCTATTTGCCTAAGTCATCAACGTTCTCTATCACCTTTTGTTTCATTTTCCTCCATTTCTGTAGCCCTTTTTAACTAGATCTGGACACAGCAATTTAAGAAGGGATAGAAACAAAAGGAGCAGGACTTAACTGTAGCAGACCTTTGGGACCTAGGAGTTGTAACCTGCCCAGCTCTGTTCTGGAGAAAGCAAGCCACAAAGCCAGCAGTGGCCCTGATGTATTCAATCCCACCACTTCCATAACCTGCATTACCTTTACAAACCGACGTAATGAGATTTCTACAAAGCTTCCTTTATAACGTCATCATTCTAAGAATCTTAAGAGATGCACAAAATCTTATTTAAATTGTTCCAACGTAACCCAAGATTCATGGAGCTAGAGTAGGCTTGGGCAAGACTTACACACTTGTCTGGGTGACGGTGAAGTTCCATCCGGGACTCCTTGGTCTTTCGCCATGCTGGTTCAGTGGAACACACAAACCAGCAGAGTTTCAGATAAAATCCCGAGGAGTGGTTCAAATAAGGTGTTACGTACACTGTGGTCGGAAGAGAGAATGCATGTTGGAAGGTGTGGTGATGATGTGAGGTCCATTAATGCTTTTTCTTTTTCTTATACACATGGCAGGATGGATGGGCATAGCCAGAGAGGAAGGTGTCCCCTGCAGGTGGGATCTGAGTCAACTGTTTAGATTGTCACCACCTGTGCTGTGTTCACAAGTACAACCATATTAATAAAAATGGACATGTCCGTGGCAACTATAAATGTGTTAAGTGATACACCTAGATTAAGGGGCAGACACTCAGTATACGGTTATGCATGCTTTTGAATGCCAACTGATCTAAACAGAAATCAACTTCATTGCTGGGATAAGGCAAATATGAAGAGATTTTAACCTTGTATGTGATAATATGCCATATAACCCCAAGTCGTGTTGTTTAAAGCCATGTTGGTCATTGCAACATGTTTCAGAGAACTAAATTTTAGTAAAACTGGGAGGTGTGAAATCTTTAATTGCACTAACGAATGTGGTGTCCCCTACCCTCCTTGTTCTAAGGAGGTCGCACTAAGGTGGCACTAAGGAAAAGTGTCCCCTACCCTCCTTGTTCTCATCGTCCTAAGCAATGTTAATGTTCACTACACTGCCAGGGAGACACAGAGACCAGTATAAAAATATCATTCCAGTACGCTAACTATGCCACGATAACCCCAATCTATAATAAACAAACAAAGGCAAGGCTTTACACACATGTATAAGTTTTATATAAGTTTATATAAATTTTACATATATATATATATTTTTTCTCTCTCTCACAGATGAGGGGACCAATGATTTCCAAATTATCGATATGACCCCAAATAGTATAATAGGCTATGATGTCAACGTGGATGAAGAAGGAAACACCACGGACATAGTTTTATTGTTTGGTATGTATTACATCCTGACAATTGTCATGGCCATATAAGGGACATTTCCACTGTCGGCATTTTCATTGAGAAAATCAGTACCTATGGACATTACTGATTCTGCAAACGAGGCCTAAGTCTTTATGTCCATTGTGTCAAGGATCCTGAAATGATTCTAAAAAGAAAAGTGTAAACAAGAGTTAGTAGAAGTGGGAGGTATTTAAAAATTAAGCCATGGCCATCTTCAGGTTGACCCCAATTCCTTCAATCTATGACCATTTTTTAAAATACACTCTACAGCCTTGGAGCTGAAGCTTTTAAAATAAACCTACAACACGTTTAGTCCTTCGAATGCATTGTTGTTGTGACACTGTTGAAACCCCTGAATAACCACACAGGGACATTGAAATGGGTGCTGTAGTCTCTGGGATACTAGGTTTCAGTTTGGAAAAAGGTATTTGACAACTGTGGTTTTAATTAAAAAAAAAAAAAAAAAGAGCTGTCTCTCATCACTACGTGTGATGGGGCAGCTATTTGTCTGGAAGGTGAGAATCATGCTTGCAATTTGGGTCCAGAACCAGGCGTGCATGTCCAATACAGATTCTGAGGCATAGGCAGAGATGTAGTAGATCGGATATTCTTGATGGATTGGGTCCAAGACTCATGAAGTTCCTGATACGTCCCGGGAGTCCTGCTGCTGATGCTGGACAGTGCACGGTTATGCAGCTGGACAGGGTTTAATGGCTCTTATCCATCTAAGTAAGGCAGCTGACACTGAGACAAGGTCAACGGTAATTGTTTGAGACTCAGTGAAAGACGAGATTTCCCCATTCATGTTTTTCTCATTCTGTATTCAGAAATTCCTAAGGGCTCTAATGGGCAATTTCTGCTTTACGCATTGTGATTTTCAGGCAGAGGAGCTCAGGCTGATGAGAAAGCTGTTGAAAAATTCAAGCAGTTCACTAGACAAAGGAATATTCCAGAAGAAAATATTATAAAGGTCACTGGTACTGGTAATGTGACTACATATATTTTTTTCCTGAATATATCCCTCACCTGATATGTAAATGTGCTATGAAGAGACAAACTGGTTCATTTTCAATTTTCTCTTCCATGAATTATCTGTCATAAAATCCATTATTTAAAAGAAGAAATCATGGGGCACCTGGGTGGCAGCGCCTGATTTTAGGTCAGGTCATGATCTCAGGGTTGTGGGATGGAGCCCCACATCAGACTCTACACTCAGTGTGGGGTCTACTTGTCCCTCTCCCTCTGCTCCTCTCCCCACTCACTCTCACTCTCTCTCAAATAAATAAATAAATAAATAATTTCAAATTAAAATTTTAAAAAAGGAAGAAAACCTTACAAACACTGGGAAATGGTCATGATTGGTTGCTTCTTTTTTCACCTTTTGTATTTGTTTTGTCCCCAGATGACTGTCCTGTCAATTAATAAAAACAGTGATCCCCAACTCCTCCTAAATATCGTAAGTAAGAATGACCCTGTTGTGAGTGTAGCTATGTCAACTCGCCCAATAATTTGGACAGTAGAGAACTCTTTCTGTTACATGAGGTTATTGTGTTTACCCTGAGCCCTAGGAGACTGCAAACAGGATGAGGTGATTCATGCTAAAAAGCAGTTTTGGTGACAAAGCAGATCATGAAGAATCATGCCAACAACAGTTATTCAGAGAGAAGCAGGAGATTCCAGAAGTCGGTGGGGATGACTGGAAAAACCATGAGTTTTCCATCCAGGTCTGAGTTGAGGGTTGTCCGTACATGTCACTATTCCTTCTGCACTATTCCTGCATACGGCAGGTGCAATTTTGCATAATTGCAGCAGCTGCTTTGGAGACCCCCCAACCATGCTGCGTGACACATGCCTCCAAGATTTGCTTAAAGTGTGATTTTTGAAATTTCTAAAGTAAGATGAGCCTCAAACCATGATGCTGGTGTTGGTTAAAGTGCACCTTTTGTGGCTGTTGTTGGGAAGAAATGGAGGAAAAATGAGCAAACAGAGACATCAGCTTCCAGGCTGAGTATAACATCTTCAAGACACAGAGCTTCTGGAATTGGAAGAGCAGAGTATAACTTCATCAGAGATCCTGTAAAATCCTTTTTGATGTACCATCCCCATGAACATGTGTTCTGAAGTTATCAAAGTCCTGAAAGGGATCCTAATCATGAAAGGTCCCATCGTATGTACATCCATGAAAAAATTCCAGAGGGTCCTCCTATATCGTAGGGATGGAGAGTCTGATGTTCCTGTGGAACTTGTGCGTTGGGTTAACTAAAAGCTCCTCCAACCCTTGACATTATACTTTCTGAGGCTCATGCCAGTCAGGCTATCATACAGTCAACTCAACTCAATCTTCTGTCCTGTTTTCTCCACTTGCAGAGTGTATCACTGAGAAACAGGCATATCATCTTCTGCATGGAATCAGGATCAACAGTACGAAGAATATATTCCTTGTTTCTGCTTGACATCATCTTTCTATCTTCATAAGCATGCTTCCTTTTGCCATTTCATTCCTCTCCCTCAACATTCAGGTCCTGTTTGGTATTACTGAATTTCTGAATGATTAAATAAGTTGACTAAATATGTATCTTGTACCTGTGTGTTTGTGCAGAAAGTCACTTACTTTTAAAAACACACAAATATCCACTTTAAATACAACTATCCGGGAAAGTATGGCTATAATAGGATTAACATCCCATCAGAGACAATTTACATTAGGATTAAATGTGCTATAGATGTGTCGCAAAGAGAGGGAGAAAAAGGTCTAAACCATGAGGGGAAGAGGAAAGGCTGATGGATATTTTTACTGTCATGGGACGAGGCAGTCTGGTCAAGAAAAAAAGTCCCTAGAACCATCTTATCCACCACAAGGAAAGGAGCATGTGTCCATCTCACTGAGATTTATACAGACAGTCTATGATGCCATGAGTCATAATCGAGGGGCAATGCCTACTATCACAGCAACATCACTAATGAAACTGATGGGGGAACGGATACTTCTTTACAATAGGATCACCAGTCATCCAAGATGGGGCACCGGCTGAGACCTGGTCAATCCATAGGATCATGGAGTCGGTGTAGTGCTTGCACAAACAGTCAGACTGAGAGCTCAACTGGGAAGCCATTAACACAGTACATAAGATCTAAAGTGTGCCATTCCACTATGCTTCAAAGAGACGTAGACCCTAGGATTTCTAAGGAATGGCCATTCCCATTGTAATAGGCAGAACACATGGATCACCCATCCACGATAACCCAGGTGTTCACCACTGCAGAGATCAGCACTCTGG
The DNA here is from genome assembly GCF_024610735.1 of Ursus americanus. Lineage (NCBI taxonomy): Eukaryota > Metazoa > Chordata > Mammalia > Carnivora > Ursidae > Ursus > Ursus americanus. The sequence goes on along the minus strand of NC_142164.1, from coordinate 119,819,687 downwards.
ATGCAGACCTTATTCCAATGGTTAATATACACTGCTCAGAGACCCAGTCCAGGCCCCAGGAAAATATAAATAAAAAAATGTTTGAATTATTCTTCTTGAATAAAAGAGTGTATGCATTTGGAGTTCTGACTCCTGTCATCATAGTGTGTCTGGAACTGCTGGAGAGTGAAGTAGGTGAATTGAACTTCAGTCTCGTAAGGCATGTTGAAAGGTGAACCCTGGCATAAACGAGTTTTAAAAAATTATGAAATGTGATACACACACCCATATGTGATTGTGTGTGCATGCGTGTATAATACACACACGTACATATTATGTCATAAAAATTACAGAAAACTTGAAAGAATAAAAGGCAGAATCTGCATATTTTTTGCCTAGTTTCCTTCTCTCCTTCATAAATGTGTGTGTGTGACCAATGTTAATAAGGGAAGGGGGACTGTCACCACAGATGTTACAGACATGAATAGTCAGGAAAACTATTAACAAAGTTATACCAGTTTAATACTTTTCATGGAATGGATACACTTCTTGAAAGATAGGTTACCAAAGTTGACACAAGATGAAAAAGAACATCTCTATAGTCCTTTATCTACTAAGGAAACTGAATGTGCCATCATAATACTTTCCATAAAGAAGCTGCTGGTCCAAAAGATTTCAGTAGTAAATCCTTTCAAACATGCAAAGAACAGAAGATCACTCATCTTAGATAAAGTTTTCAGAAAGACAAAAGGAAGACAACTGTCCTACATTTTATGAGGTCAGCATAACCTAAATCCCCAAGGCTCACAGATATCAATAGATACATGAACATACAAGTTCATACTAAAACATTTCCCAGGGCGCCTGGGTGGCTCAGTCGTTAAGTGTCTGACTCTTGATTTTGGCTCAGGTCATGATCTCAGCGCTGTGAGATGGAGCCCCCATCAGGCTTCCACACTCCACGGGGAGTTTGCTTGAGCTTCTCTCTCTCCCTCTGCTCCTCCCTACCCACCCTTCTCTTAAAATCAATCAATCAATCTTTAAAAAACTGTATTTCCCGTCCCAACTTGCATCTTTATGCCTGCTGGCCAGCACTGGACACTTTCAAGAGACGGGTATAAATTCTGCATTGTACATATGCATGCATTGTCATGAACACACAAACATACTAATATATTGGAATGCAGTCTTTGTTTTACACATAGAAAACATGAGAAGATATAAAGAATATTATCCTTCTTTTTTTTTTTTTTCCCCAGGGAGTTTGTTAGAGATTTATCCATAGATTGATTCACTGAGATCTAAGTTATTATTTTTAATTTCTTACATTTTCCATTTTGAATGTGTCATAGCCATCACACTGTTAAATTTATTTTTAATGTTTCAACATTACGAACAACAAAGCAGTGAACAATTTTTATGTGTATCAATAATTTAAAACTTTCTACAAATGGGAATGTCTCACCAAAGTGAGTGCATATTTAGAATTTTGATGCATTCAACCAAGTTAACCTCTCAAAACACCTTTGCATTTTCTATTGTCAGTTCCCAGCATGTTCTTTCCACAGATAAACATTTAACTTACTCTTCCAACTACCGTCAGAGCTTTGCTTCAAACCCTTCCCTAGGGAACAATGTCTCCTACTGAAATAAGACCCCAGCACACTCCATGTGCCTGCCTGTCTTTATTTTTCATCCTGTAACTTAGGAACGGGTTATATATTTGATAATTGCTGCTTTAGCTTATTTCTGTTCTCTCTCCTTTCACAGGAGGATGACTCACTGGATCACGAGCAGAGTCTGTCTGATTCCTGCTGAATTTCGAGGTTTGGGCCGTTGTTGGCACATCATATACACTAATCAATATTTCCTGAACACACTCAAACACTGGATAGGAGGAATCGTACAGAAGACACATTTTTTATAATGCAAACTTGGATAAAAGGTTACACTAGAGGGGAGCCTAGGTGGCTCAGTCAGTTAAGCTCTGACTCTTGGTTTTGGCTCAGGTCGTGATCTCTGGATCATGGGATTGAGCCCTGCATCTGGCTCCGCACTCAGCACAGAGTCTGCTTGTCCCTCTCCCTCTGCTCCTCCTCTCACTCACTCGCTTTCTGTCTCTCAAATAAACAAATAAAATCTTTAAAAAAAAGTTTATGGTGTATTGGACTATACTATATTTTCTGATACGTTCCTGCAAGGTAACAAAAAAAAAATCAAGTCACTTCACAGATAACTAACAACTCTTCTTCTGTGACTGAGTGCATACAACTTGAGAAGAGCTAGTATGTGATTCCCGGTTGCTGACTCCGGGTTTTGCTTTGACTATTGTAATAGGTCATAATCACGAATAACTCAGGCAGTGGGGAGAGAGGATAAAAGCAATTCCTGCCTAGCTGACACTAAACATTCTGATGACAGACTATGTCCAGAACCTGACAGAGTAAAATGTCATCAGAGGATCAAATGTCCATCATCTAGTAAAACACATGCAATGAAATTAAGACAAAGAACAAACAAAAACCAAGTGAAAACCACCCATACACGAATGTAAAAGCAAAGGTAAACAGCAGACAGAGACAATAGGGACCTTTCTTTCTGGAAGCTGTCCTCTCTGAAATTTATAGAATATCATTCTAATCCTGTCCATATCTCTTTGCACATTTAAAGCTTCCAGAAGCTTAAAGAAGGATTAGGAAGGTTTTGGAATATGTCACATATTTTTTTTAAGTTTAAGTAACCTTTACACCCAACATGGGGACTGAACTCACAGCCCCAAGAACAAGAGTTGCATGCTCTTCCAACTGAGCCAGTCTGGCACTCCAGGATTTTTTTTTTTTTTTAATATGTATGTTTTCTTCTCCAAATGGATGGGTTTGAGGAATTCTCAATGGCAAGCATGGACTTAAAGGGTGCTCCAAGGGGTGAGAATTTCTAGTGAGAAAATCTGAGATAATGTTTAGATACCCTGTCTCTGGCTCACACTTGGTGTTTACCTGTTCTTGGCCTGAGCTGTTTTCCTCTTCAGAGTGTCTCCCAACAGCATGACCCTTCATGGGAAATTGGCGATGCTTTCCAGGGTGAGACTATGAGGCAGCCTTGGAAGACAGGCTAAAATATACCACCTGGGTAATTATTTAGTAGAGGCACTGCTGTTCTCTGTTAACTGTTGTTAAGTGGGGACTTCCCCAGACAGCAGTTCGTATGTCTTTCTTCCTTCTGTACCTTCCTGTGTGTCTTACTGAACCCAGCATGACTATCTTTCCCCTTCTCTGTGTGTCTCAGGCACAACTAGTCACAGAGTGGAGGATGCAGTGTGACTCCTACTTCCTTCCAGATGTGTCTTCTAGACGCTTGCTTCATTGTCCAATTGACTGTGCTGGTAACAGTCCCTTCTATAGAAGGCCTACTCCAGTGAGTTTAATCCAATGACTCTTGGACATGGCTCTGGGTTCTAGGTTCTTAACAGGTACTTTGGTATTTCTGTTCAACAAGAAATGCTCCTCTTCTATACAGCGGTATGACCCAAATGTACCCAAACAAACAAAAACAAATCCCCGGGGACACACACAAACTCATTCATTAACCAGTTGTAGGCACTGGGGACGCAGCCAACACAAAAGGCCAAAGACTCAGACATGGTGAAATATACTTCTTAGTGAAGGCAGATTGCCTATATGAAGAAAAAGGGTACCTTAACCATTACTTGCTGGGTTATAAGGTGTGAGTGTTTGTGTAGGAAGGCTCTATTCCTACTCATCATTCTCTTACCTACGTTTTGAGTAATATTAGTGAAAGACAGTTGGGATCTAAATGTCAAATGATTTCCTTTAAGACGAAAATAAGAGGATTAACAGGATCCCAAGACCGACCTGTTGCAATCATCTTTTGCTGCTATTTAATTTCTCATTGATCGGCAGTTAGAATGAGCTTCCTAAGATGGGGTGATCTTAGGCTGCATTCCCAGGGAACACGTGTTGGTAGGATCCAGTAAAAAAGCAAACCAACCAGGAATATTAGAGATACAGAAGAACAGCTGCAGAGGGTAGTAATGGGTGGAACGCAGCGTTAGCCGGGATCATTATCCAAATCAGGGAGGCAATGGAGAAAAGTTTGCCAGGATGTTATGAGACGTGAAAACTATCTCAAAGCTTCCACAACAGGAGGTTATAAAGAACACTAGACCGAGGAATAGGGGAAAGAAAGCAAGAAGTAAAAATAAAGGTCCTGGGACCCGAAGAGAAGGGGGTGGAAAGCAAAGGAGACGATCCTATGGCACGAACAGTGTTGCTCTGCTCTGAGCATGAAGACGAGTGCCCAGTCGGACACCCACGCTGGGGACTCGGTTCAGCCATGTTCTCCTTAAAGGTCAGATGCCAAGCCAAGACCCTGGAGCAGACAGCAGTGAGTCAGTCCTCGCAGCATTTTCACTCCCATGACATGGACGCCAGGAGTGCCCTTATCTATTCATTTTTCTGGTAAGAACAAAATATATCTTCAAGGTATTTATCTGATAAATTTCTAAGGAAAGAAAGTAAACATACATGGAAATGTGGACCAAAAAACCCCCCAAAGAAGAGGTTGTGTGGCTGTTTCAATGTCCCTGAAAAATCACCAGATGTCCAGAGATAGGAGGAAATTTGTTTCCTTCCTTCCAAACTTGCAAAAATCAGGGAATTAGGGTTATATGATTTCTTCCTTGTTTGAAGACATGATTGAGCCAATGGATACATATATTAAAGATCAGATCGTTAAAAAGCTGTTCGGAAAACAGAACAATGCAAATGAACTGTGGGTATGTTTTCTGAGGAAGTCATTGGGCATTTACACGGAAGGTCTTTTTAGTAAAAAGAATGAAAGCGTCTTCTTTGGGGAAGACAGGGATAAATGTTTGGTGCTGATACGATGGTCATCTCAGAGGAATGGGTGGCTTGCCTGGGGTCTTGGGAAATCTAAAAACTGTCTGGAACAGGGAATAGTAGTCATTCTATGAGGTTGTTACAACTGGTTGGTCTTTGGAGCCTAAGTCTTACTTACTTTTATTCGTAAAGAAAGTCCTATAACCTTCATGTCCTAACTGCCTTTTATTTAATATTTCCCAAACATACGCAAGGCAATAGGAAGGACAACAGAAAACCAAGCTTCTCGGCGGGGGTGGGTGGGGGGGTGTGGGGGGGGTGGGAGGGGGAATGGACAGGAATATACAATGGATCTTTAACAAAAGTACAAGCACTGGGTGGTATATGCAACTGATGAATCGCTGAATTCTACCCCTGAAACGGATAATACTCTGGACGTTAACTACATTGAATTTAAATAAATTTTTTAAAATCCATCTTTCTGGTAGCTACAGTTGTGGTGAGCAGAACATAATGTGTAGAGTCGTGGAATCACTATGTTGTACCCCTGAAACTAATGTAACATTGTATGTCAACTGTATGTCAATAAAAAAGTAGTAATAATCCAAAAAAAAGTACAAAGGAAATCCAGCAGAAAATATTATTTCCCTGACGTTCTGAGGACAAGTTTCAATCAATAAATGAATACTTGTATGCAAGAAGTAAACATTTATGGGGGCACTTGGGTGGCTCATTCAGTGAAGCGTCTGCCTTCGGCTCAGGTCAGGATCCCAGGGCCCTGGGATGGAGTCCGGCATCAGGCTCCCTGCTCAGCAGGGAGTCTGCTTCTCCCTCTCCTCCCTACTTGTGCTTTCTCTTGCTATCTCTGTCTCTCTCTCTCTCATATAAATAAATAAAAATGTTTTTAAAAAAATAACTGAACATTTATGGAATGTTTATTCTATTGGAGGCACTGTCTTAAATACATGTTATAAAAATGAGAAATATAAAAAATATGTCTCACCTCGACACTTCAAAATTGAGTTCAGGGTCATGGACATCTAAGTTAAAGAAATAATAAAAATCATGAATGATAAAGGTCACGCGGAAGCACGGATAACTCAACACCTGTGTCAGTCATGGGAGTGAGAAACAGTCGTCACAGGGAGGGCATTTACTCACTGAACACTGAATAAAATTTTAAATTGAGAATCGCAGAAAGAGAAGAATCAGTGTGCACAAAGGCACAGATTTGTAACAGGTCATCGTGAGTTCAGGGAATGTTGAATTTTCAGTGTGGTCAGGTACTGTGGGTAGGAAGTCGGATGCAGAAAATGAAGCAAAAACTCAGGCTTTGTTCGGGAGAATACCGTATGTCAAAAATATTAATTTTATATCTCTCGTGTGGGAAATCAGCATGGATGTAGGTTTTAAAATAAGGGGATATTAAAATTCATTGTCTAATTGTCAGTTCGCTAGGAACTCCTATGGGAGAAACTGTATTCGGGGAGATAATTTTGGGGAATCTTAGCAATGGAATTAAGTAGTCATGGGAATGAGTGAAATTAACATTTTAAGGAAAATTTAGACTATGAATAGAGAGTTTAATTCTCAAATTCAACGCTGAAGTTTGAACTGGTCCAACTGCAGAAATAAGAATACCACTAAACCAATGCAGAGAATAACATACCAGGTGCAGAAAATGAAGTGTTGAAAGAAATAATAATAATGTTGTGGGTAAGCTATACGTTTGAAATGTGAATAATGCATTTTTAAGCACCAGATCTGTGCACGGTGTATGGATATATAAAGTTTATTTCTGTCTGTGTCTGTGTCTAACTCTGCCTGTATTTCTATCACCAGGTACAGCTGATCCTTGAACAAAGCAGGGGCTGGGGTGCTAATGCCCCACACAGTTGAAACTCTGGGTATAACTTTTGAGTCCCCCAAAACTTAACTACTAGCAGCCTACTACTGTCCAGAAGCCTTACCAGTAACATAGACAATTGACTAGCATATTTTGTGTCTATGTATCCTATATACTGCATTCCTGCAACAAAGTAAGCTAGCGATGAGAAAATGTGATTAAAGTGGTAAGGAAAATACATTTACAGTATGGTAAAAAGAAATCCATGTGTAAGTAGACCGGCGCAGTATCCTGCAAAGGAAATGCAGAATCATATTGTAACCCTCAAAGGAAACGCAGAATCACGTTGTATCCCGCAAAGGAAATGGAGAATCATATTGTATCCCGCAAAGGAAACGCAGAATCACGTTGTATCCCGCAAAGGAAACACAGAATCACACTGTATCCCACAAGGGAAATGGAGAATCACATTGTATCCTGCATAGTTCAAAACCAGTGTGGAACAGAGGAGAAAGAACAGGTAGGACTGTTTTTACCCAAGGAGTAGAGCAGCAGTCCTCAATGTGGATTGAGATTCCATAGTCTGTCGCCAGTGGCTGTCTGGACACATTTAGGAGCTGTCCGATGAAGGTCAGGAGCTACTGGATCTCGTGGGTGGAGACCAGGGATGCTTCACTTCTTATAGTGCCCAAGACTGTGTCCCCATAACTTAGAGTCATCCAATGCAATGTAGCAATAAGTGCTGAGGTTGAGAATCCCTATTCATAGAGTCATAAAAGCACCAAAGAGAATGCAGAGATGGAATGAGTGTAAGATTTAAAACATCTATTATTTTTAGCAATGACAAGGCACCGTAACTTTTGCCATTCCTCAAGGGTTAAGGAATGGATGGGGATTAAGGAAGGTTTTGTGTGTTTGCTGTTATTAAGGATTAATGGGAGTTCGCAATGCACACAGCACTGGCAACGAGGAAAGAAAATGATATTTACACAGTGGATAGTAAGTGCATGATGTCTTCAAATGAGTGTGTGTGGTCAAGAGCAGGCATGTGTTCAAATTCATGATCTTAGTTCTATCCAAGACATCTAGATGCCCAGATCCTAGAACACACAAAGGCAATCTTGGACAAGAAATCTCAGTTTCCAAAAGTTCATTCTGTCACACAACATCGACATAAGGTCCAAGTTTAGAATGTTGCTACTGATGGTATGTAAGAACAAGTCCTAGAGCATTGACTTCATAAGTTTCTCAGGCATGGAGAAGCACTGAACACTGCTTAAAATTATACCAATTCTTTCAAAATATTTCTGTTGTTTATTTGGCCAACATAATCAAGTCTGCCTTTAACTAAACAAATTTCTTAAATATTAAACGTTGTTTTATGAGATAAAGTGTTGGAGAAGTATGACCTGATTCATTGAAATGAGTATGAGTATGAGAATGAGTATGAGCTTAGTTAAAATAAGAGCAAAACTTTCAAACCCATTTCTAGAGAATTTGAGCTTTAGTTGAAGAGAATGAGGGCGTTGGAACAGAATTCAATATGCATCATTTAAACTAACTACAAATAATGCTCAAACACCAATGCTGTGCTCTTCAGGGGCCAAATGCCCAAATGTTTCATTTTTGTGGAAAACAATGTACAATGTAGTGTTCTCATGAGGGTCTGGCAAGTGTGTTTTTAAGTATCAATATGGAGCAACAGGACCGAGTTGGAATACAATTACAGAATATCCATGTTCAACGTTGGTCAACAGGCATGGTGGGACCTCCCTTGTGACTTTGTACTAGGACGTGGCATGTTTTGATTGTGTACTGACTTCATGATTTTAATGTGATTTATTTACATGTCAGTTTACATAATTGGTTTTAATAATGCCTCTATTAGACAATGGGGTTGCACAATTCTTGAAAATTTCACTATCGGCTCTCGTGAGGAGGTCTGAGAGGGCAGTCGTATGCCTGCAGGTCCTACAAGAAGGAAGTCTGCTATCACGGACAAACTGTGCGTGTTGAGGGGACCCTGCTCACGTTTTGGTGGTTTTGGAAGACTGTAAATACACATCATCTGAAGAAGACAGAGATGTGTACAAAGTTCAGCTCCCTACACTTCAGTAGCTCTCCTCACGGAGTCTCACACATTGCAAGGATGGTTCGTTAGACAAAGATTCTTGCTGAAGGGAATGTGAAAAATAAAATACAGCGAATCATATTGAGTTTAGAAAATGCTGCTTTTTCTATCACAATCGGGTAAAATTTCTATGCAAGTTATTGTTCAATCAAATTACATATTGGTAATTTATGCTGGAAGTCAATGTTGATCCAGAAGACAAAATGGCTAAAGCCTTTGGTGTGTACTGTAGCTTATTCTGTGCAAATTAAACGTTTAATATTACCTATATTATTTATATTAAGGAGAGAAGTATATGCATTATTACTAAGACTAGTGCATAAATGCATTCACACATGAGAGTCTTGAGTTCGGGTTGAGTGAGTGAGAGATACTAGAAGTTGTCTACCAGAAATGAGGAAAGGCATCCATAATGGGCTCTAGCAAATGGCCTTCCTAAAAATGGTACACACCTATTCTGGAGAGCCAATAAATGCTCTAAGGTGGCCCCTGAGGTTACTGCCGAATATCGCACATTGGAATAGCCAGGTTCTGTGACCTAAGTGAGTCCAGATTTAGAATTTGCATTCAGCAGAGACAAACCAATGTCCAGTTGTGACTGCAATCACCTTAAGCACACTGCTTGATTGCATCACGGTTTTAAAATGGCACCTAAGATGTGCATGTGTTGCTCTGCGAGTAAATACAGAATCATATCGCACTGCGCAAAGGAAACGCACGACCACGTCATACCCCGCAAAGGAAACGTGGATCACATCGCACCATGCAAAGGAAACAGGGGTCATATTGAACCCCCCAAATGCAGTTTGCAAGGTGGTCAAGCTTACATCTGGCTAACTGCGTGAAAACCCCGCAGGTGCATCTCCTACACAGATGGGGTTCCCAGACATCCCGTGGACTAGTCTACACAGACCCCGCAGGTGCATCTCCTACACAGATGGGGTTCCGTGACAGCCCGTGGACTAGTCTACACAGACCCCACAGGTGCATCTCCTACACAGATGGGGTTCCCAGACATCCCGTGGACTAGTCTACACAGACCCTGCAGGTCATCTCCTACACAGATGGGGTTCCGTGACATCCCGTGGACTAGTCTACACAGACCCCGCAGGTGCATCTCCTACACAGATGGGGTTCCATGACATCCCGTGGACTAGTCTACACAGACCCCGCAGGTGCATCTCCTACACAGATGGGGTTCCCAGACATCCCGTGGACTAGTCTACACAGACCCCGCAGGTGCATCTCCTACACAGATGGGGTTCCATGACATCCTGTGGACTAGTCTACACAGACCCCGCAGGTGCATCTCCTACACAGATGGGGTTCCCAGACATCCTGTGGACTAGTCTACACAGACCCCGCAGGTGCATCTCCTACACAGATGGGGTTCCGTGACATCCCGTGGACTAGTCTACACAGACCCCACAGGTGCATCTCCTCTACAGATGGGGTTCCATGACATCCTGTGGACTAGTCTACACAGACCCCGCAGGTGCATCTCCTACACAGATCGGGTTCTGTGACATGAGTCTTACATGAGAATTCTTCACTATGTTCCCAAGAAATTGCTTTGTTTTTCTTCCACATTCTCAGCTGTAACTTTTCATTAATATCAATCTGCTCGGCTACATTTTTTAATGTTTTCTTTCCAATCTTGAAGAAGGTGTTGATGTCAGGAGTATAAGCAACATCATCATCCCAACACATCAGAACTATCCACTTTAAAGTACTTTCCTTTCAATTCAGAATTCCGTCTGTCCCTGAAGTGCTGATCTTGGCCTCATGACCTTCCTTACACTCACCTTCCACATCCTTTTTGATGTTACTAGATCCCTAAATGATGAAGTAATTCATTAAAACAGACACCTGTGTCTGTGAAGAAAGGTATTACATTTGTAATGCACAGAAGTAGTTGCTGGAACAAACTGATCCGTAATATTGCATCAGGAATGAGCCAGGACATAATTGTGCTTAGGACTAATTGTACAATCCCTAAGGGTGTCTAGGTGAGAGGGGAAAATAGGAACTAAGATATTATGGATGGTACTTTTATCATATGATATAAATCTACCCCCAGTGTTGCTTACCAGATGGGACTGGATGGTCAGACTACTTCAAAGAAGAGCCTCTCGTTTCCTAAGTGACACCAGAAAACATATTGTAATGATATCTTTTATTTCTTTCTCCCTTGTGAGCAAATCATATTAACCTCCACCACAAATGAGGGAGAAACAGCGGTTTTGAAGGTAAGGTATATACATTTGAGAAAAAATAAAAACAACAACCCAGGCTGTACACCGAGGTATGTAGCCAGTGAGGACTGGCAATCAAGGACACAGAAAGAGTTAGGAAATTTTAAAATAACAAGAAGCCACTGGAACTAAGAGAAAGTGGGAGGATCCTTTAATGAGAAAAGGAATTAAGGAAAGATGCAAATATAAAGGAACTGGATATTGATGACTGTCCCAGGTTGGTTTTCCCAAGAATGGTCTGCAATGAAGATTAGCATTCAGGAAGTTTGTTGGGTATTTCTGAAGCCAACAGTGGGAGCCCGGGTGACTCAGAGAGGCAGGTTTGAGTAGAATGAGAAGCTTCCCTGGGATTCAGTCATAACAGGGACCAGGGACAGTGCCACAGGGACCTCAGAATCTGAGGTCGCCGCCATTCAATTGTCCCAAGGTTGGTTCTTCAGAATAGACGAGGATAAATTGAGGGTGTGTTCCTCATCCAACAGGAAGTGATCCCATTGTTAAAGGCGCTGTGTCCAAGCCTCTAAGCTATATCATGGGTTATATGGCAGAATATAACTCATGGCGTACAGCAGAGGGGACAGAAGGTTCCCTGATGCCCCACCCCAGCTGTTTAATCTCTACAAGGAAAGTGGAGCATGTTGGACACCGAAAAATGCAGGGGTTAGCAGTACGGACCCATGCACACACACATGAAAATCCACAAATAGTTTTGGACTCCCCCCCAAAAATTAACTAGGAAGAGCCTACTGTTGACCGGAAGCCTTACCAATTACATAAACAGTCAATTAACACAATCCAAACACATGTCGTAGGGAAAAGAATACATGCTGTATTCTTACAATAAAGTAAGCTAGAGGGGTGCCTGGGAGGCTTGGTCATTTAAGTGTGTGACTTTTGATTTCAACTCAGGTCATGATCTCAGCGTTGTGAGATCGAGCCCCATGCTGGGCTTTGTGCTGAGCGGGGAGCCTGCTTAGGATTCTCTCTCTCCCGCGTCCTCTGGCCCCCTCCTCCCACTGCTTGCATGCAAGCTCTCTCTCTAAAAAATAATAATAAATAATTTAAAAAGTAAGATAGAGAAAACAAAATATGATTAAGAAAATCATAAGGAAGAGAAAATACATTTATAGGACTGTGTTATTTATTGGGGAAAAAAAAAAAAACCCACCTGTAAGTTCACCCATGCAGTTCAACCCGGTGCTGTTCAAAGGTCAACTGTAATTTTTTTTTGGAAGGTGCATAATTCTCCATGGCAGATGGAATGCGCTTACCCTAATTCCCAACGTTTTACGAGATGGTTCTCCTACTGGGGCTTGCGTAGATTACACACAGGTCTTTTCCCACACAAAGAACATGAATGCCATTACCACCCCCAAGCCGTATTACTCAAATGTCAAAGTTCCTGGCAGGGCAGCCTGATCTTCTGCAGTCTTTATGCTCAACCAGGCAGCTTTCCTTAACTGTTGCTGTGTGGGTCAAAGTAATCAATGAACTGAAGAACACATTGGCCGCAGAAGGCGTATTTTGAAAGGGGACAATTTCAGTGGAATGCAATAATTTATCACTTAATTTGGAGGGGATATTCTCACATGCTCCAGACATGTGTATCCATAAAAATATCATTGGGCTTGCAAGCCCATGAATGGTTTGGGGGCTTATTCTCCCTCCCACTAGAATATGTCTTACAGAGCCTCCAATGTCACTGTCCACTCTTGAGCTGCTAGTCTGAAGAGTATGATGCCATGGGCACAGCAAACTACTATGATGACTGGTACGATATCCAACAGACCAGGACCTTGATACACCAGGAGGCAGGAGAGAGAACAATGCACGGGAGACAATACTGGTCTCTGTTCCACGTGATATGAAGTCATTTTAATTCTTCATTGTGATTTAAAAAAAATCAAAACTAATACATCCCACCAAACAATAGTCATAGATCAGGTAACCTGAACCTATGAGAATCTGCTTTCAGAAAAATACCGCTCCTGGCACCAAAGTTGTAAGTAGAGCTAGTAGTTGTTTGGGTTTGTGTCTTCCATGGCCCCCCTGCAGATTCACCTGACTTTGGGTATGAAATGTGACATAAGTAGGAATACAAAGAAGACAACCACCTATGAATTCTTCAGATCTTCAAGAAGGGCATGATGTTTAGAACTCTACCAAAGTCCTATTAGCGCCCCCATTCAGAAACATGGCGAAACACATGGTCACAGATTTGCGAGAAAGATGGAATGGTGTTTCAATCACCAGAAGCGAGGCTGACAAATCAGCTTACTTTCAATGGTCTCAGCTCTATCCACTTTTCTCACTAGTGAAATTGATTCATTACCTCACTGCCCTATGATCTGTAGAATTAAGACTGTTATGTAATAAGATTTGATTGTCACATGGATAAGGTATAATAATACATTAAAAATTATCCAAAAATGATACCCAGAATAGACTGGGAACTAAGGATACTTCCACAATTACATAAGCAACATTCTGAGGTGTTCTAACTTAAAACTGAAGTCCATGCACTTCCATTGAAACATACCAAGGAATTAAATATATATCTATATAAAATTTATTTTTTTATTTGAGAGAGACAGAGATAGCGACAGAGAGCATGAGTGGGGAGGAGAGGGAGAAACAGGGTCCCCGCTGAGCAGGGAGCCTGATGCGGGACTCGATCCCAGGACCCTGGGACATGACCTGAGCCGAAGGCAGACGCTTAATGACTGAGCCACCCAGGCACCCTAAAAATATATTTTGCAATATTTCATACAACTAGATAACAATTTTAAAATTTGTTCTGTAATATTCCATACAACTAAATAGCTCATGTTGCTTGATAGATGTTTCAGCAACACTAGCAAGCACATTATGGAAATACTTGGGATAAGATTTCCTAATATGAAATCTTCACCAGGGCAAGAGGTTGGCAGTGAGACTGTCCTTCCCTGGCTCAGCAGCTCTCATCATCAATTCCAACATTTCTTTTGCAATGAGAGTCATGCAAAGAACTAGGAGATAGTGATAATTACGGGTTAAAAATAAAAATCATGGTAAAGTTAATATGGAGTGAATAAAGTCAACAAAAATGCATTTTCTTTTCCTTATGGGGTTAGGCACAAACTAACATGTGTTAATTCAAACAGAAAATGCTGTCTGCAAAACAGACGCACTGGATGTGGGTAATGAAGGCAAGGACATCCATGCAACCACGGTCTTTAATATCCCTTGAGGAGCAGACACTGTTTACAGTATCAGTGCCACTACTAACAAGACTAGTGCAGACTGGCATCGTTGGTGAAGAAGGAGGCCAGGGAACAAGATGTGTACCCACAAGGCAACTGCCATGCTTTGGTTTAGCTGACAAAGAATCCTAGAAAGTAGACTTCTGAGAAAAGTGGCATAAGTGATCAACGGCATGTTAGGTTTTTCTGAAAAGTTGTTATATGTTTATATATATAAACTCTATTATGGTTATATAACTTTTAAATGTTTATATATAAGTACATATAATTATTTATAAATAACTATAAGTATAATTTATAAATATAGAATATATAATTTATAAATAATATATAAATATTTAGAAGTATATATAAATTTATAATTAACTAAATACATGTATTTATACATACACATTTATATATAAAATATATATATATACACATATATGTGTGGGGGGGTGTACAGGTGTATCTGTGTGTTTATGTGTATATGTTTGTATATGCATGTATACATTATTACATATATATAGACATATACACACACACACTTGTTCTGGAGATTCGAATATATACTCTAAGTCAGTCAGGTATATTTATTGCATGGATCATTCCACTGGGACACCAGAATTACAGAGGAGAGTGAATTATATTATTTAACTGATGCTGGGATTAAAAGTGGTTCTGTTGCTAGAAATAACAATGAGCCATCTGATTTTCTGTCATAATGGCTCAAAGATATACATATATATACCTTGCTCTAAATCACTGAACTGTGAAACAGTAAGTTGGCTCTTCCGTGAGGAATTTCAGTGTTTTCACATGTGGTGGTGAACTCGTGGTATTTTATTGTTCAGAGACAAGTTCCATCTCTCATGGGGATGCCTCTGTCATCACCATGAGTGAGACCATTATAATTCCTGGTAAAATAGTCTATTTACTGTCTAATAGGTCACCTGGTTTACAGCATGACATGAATGGATTCTAGCAGTAGGCAGAGAACAGAGGCAGGGTTAAGAAATCTGAAAACTAAAGTCAATCCTTCATGAAGTCCCTGGTGCAAACTTAGAACCCTGGAAATTATTTCAGGAAGCACGATATCAGAGATTTAAGTGGTCTTTAATTTCCTCAGTGCATTAGGCTCAGAAAAATACCAATGGTTAGAAGGGAAAATGTTAAATATTTGGTTTCTACCAAAGTATATCACCTGAGACCAGATTTCTACTGTCCCAGTTCTCACTTGACTATCTGGAATGTCTTAAGATTCTAATGGACAACCCACTGCCTTATCCCACGCAAAATGCATTCAAAGAAAATAGGAAGAATAAGAAACAGAAGGTTTGATGACATGAACTGAGGAAAAGATACTATTTTAGAAGCCATCAAAATAGGAAAAGTCACTTCAACTTTTCCTAAAAGTATGCATAGTTCATTTCATATGTAAAAAGAATGACAAGAATATATATATACATATATATATATTTTTTTAAGTTCAAGTTTTCTTACCTACAAAATATCTTTGAGAAGGCTTTTTTAAAAAATTAAAACATCAGGTAATCTCTAAACATGTGGTAATTAAAAATCACACTCACAATAATCTCTGCTTAAAAGAAGAAATCTCAGGGAAATTTTAAAAAGTACAAAGCTAAGTGAAAACAGAAATATATCAAAATCTGTGGATTGCAGCTACATTGTGGCTTAAAGAGATATGTGTAAAACCAAATATTTATTACAAATTAAGAAAGTTCCCAATTAGATAATCTGTTTCAACCACCAAAAACCTATTAAAATAAAGAGCTAAATAAATCCAAAGTAGAGTGAATGAAATAAATATAAAAACATTGACATAAGAAAGACAAATTGCAGGCTGAAAAGGAAAAGATAAAACAATCACTATCACCAACAATACTATAATCAATATTATCAACACTATCACAATCACCAACAGTACTACAATCAGTACTATCAATACTATCACTATCACCAACAGTACTACAATCAGTACTATCAATACTATCACAATCACCAACAGTACTACAATCAGTACTATCAATACTATCACTATCACCAACAGTACTACAATCAGTACTATCAATACTATCACTATCACCAACAGTACTACAATCAGTACTATCAATACTATCACTATCACCAACAGTACTACAATCAGTACTATCAATACTATCACTATCACCAACAGTACTACAATCAGTACTATCAATACTATCACAATCACCAACAGTACTACAATCAGTACTATCAATACTATCACTATCACCAACAGTACTACAATCAGTACTATCAATACTATCACTATCACCAACAGTACTACAATCAGTACTATCAATACTATCACTATCACCAACAGTACTACAATCAGTACTATCAATACTATCACTATCACCAACAGTACTACAATCAGTACTATCAATACTATCACAATCACCAACAATACTATAATCAATATTATCAATACTATCACTATCACCAACAGTACTACAATCAGTACTATCAATACTATCACAATCACCAACAGTACTACAATCAGTACTATCAATACTATCACTATCACCAACAGTACTACTAACAATACTATCAGCAAAAAATGCTACTGATTTCCCAAAAAACAGACTCCTGGATCTAGTGAGTTTTACTCTAGCAGGTTGCAGAATTCAAGATTGACACAAAAATCCATCCTACTCCTTATCCTAGCAACGAACAACTGTAAGTAAAGGAACCACCACCAAACAGAGTACCATTCACATTTGTCCAAAAGGATAAAATACACAAGAACTTGTCTAACAAACCATGAACAAGAAGTGTATGCTGAAAACAACAAAATCCTGATGAAAGAATTCCATGAAGACCCAAACAAAAGGAGAGTCATATCCTGTTCAGTGGACTGGAAGACTCAAAATAGTAGAGAGATCTTCTCTTCAAATTGCTCTTGGGAGTCAACACACGTCGTCTCTTATGGGGTTGCCAAGAGTGATTTTTGGTCATCTAGACAAGTTTGTCTAAAATTTATATAGAAAGCAAAAGAACTAGACTAGACAAAGAGCCATGTTGAAAAGGGTGGATGACGTTGAAGGACTCACACGGCCTACAGCAAGACTTTCTGTAAAGCTACACTAAGTAATAGAATAGGGTTTTGTGGTAAATAGACATACACATTGATGGAAAGAATAGGAAATGTAAAAATATACCCACACAAATATACCCAACTATTATTGAGGAAGTGAGCAAAGGAAAAAAATAGCAGACGTTTTCAACAAATTCAGGGGGAGTGTTTGGAGCAAAAACATTTCTTCTCCATGCAAACCTTACACCTCATTGAAAAGCAAGCTGAATTTCATCTTCTATGTAACTGCTGAATCAGGATGCCGCACATCTGATTACTATACTGTATGTGAGCTATACATCAACTAAATATTTTGAAAAAGCAAAAAAATAAAAAATAACCTCAATATAGGTCATACATATAGTAGTAAAACAGAATTATGAAACTTTTTATAAGGAAACGTGGAAGGAAACCTTACGACCTAAGGCAATTCAGAGTTTGTAGAATTAACACCCAAAATCACAACTTATAAAAATATTCTACAAAAGATGGGGAAAAAAATTTAACACTTTTGGTATGTGAAAGATACTGTTAAATGAATGTAAAAGAAGCAACAGGCTTGAGAAAATATTTGCCCATCACGTAACTGACAAACACTCGTCTCTTGAATACATAAAGAATTCTCTAAACTCGATAAGTCCAAAAAAAAAAAAAAAAAAACCCAATCAGAAACTGGGCAAAGACTTCAACACACATTTCATCAACTAGCAACTGTACTCTTGTATATTTCCCTCAGAAAAGGGGACATGTAAGTTTACACATAAAAAAAGCTGATGGGGCGCCTGGGTAGCGCAGTCGTTAAAGCGTCTGCCTTCGGCTCAGGGCGTGATCCCGGCGTTCCGGGATCGAGTCCCACATCGGGCTCCTCCGCTAGGAGCCTGCTTCTTCCTCTCTCACTCGCCTGCTGTGTTCCCTCTCTCGCTGGCTGTCTCTCTGTCACATAAATAAATAAAATCTTTAAAAAAAAAAAAAAAAAAAAGCTGAGATCCTACCATCTGCAACAACATGGATGGAGGTAAAGGGTATTATGCCCACTGACTCCCAAGCTTTAAACCATTCTTTCTCACCGTTACCCATGACCGCCATGGTGACAGCCAATCTAATATTTTTTGCCATTTTGTTCACATGCTTACGCGTGATAATGACTCAAGAGAACTGCAACGTCATTGTCTCCCTGACATCAGAATTATTAACATGGAGAAGAAACTGCTTATGTTTTCACCAAAGCCATAGTTTGAGGCCATGTCATTTCTGCTGATCAAATGACCTCTTCGGCTCAGTGTGACTGAAAATTGAAATGAATTGATATAATATGCACTCCACACATGTGGGCTTATGCAAAAAGCTGTCTCCTTTTAAGGTAAACTGGTATCTCTTGATATACAGATATCTAGAAAAATTATAGGCATAACTTATAATTGGCATAATTGCATCTATAATTTTTCTAGATGGAATCAGTGGACCATTGTGGCAGTTTTAGTAGGGGTTGATAGCAGGTGTAATGGACAGAGAGGAGATACAAGCCAAACAGTATGGAAGCATCTTCATTATTTTTCATTAAGTTTTCAAGCTGGCGTCACATTTGGAAACAGGAAAGGTGGCTGTCTGTCTCCCTAAGACATCTGAGTGTTTCCGAATGTCACTAAGAATGCTGGGCAGGTACAAAACATTACGGGCATCATAGACATGCTGCTGTTTGGTAACAGCTTAAGATAACCCACTCATAGGATTTTATGAATTTGGGAAGATAACTTTTTTCAGATAATAGTGTAAGGAAATATCTTCTTTAAGTCGCTGGCTTGGAGTATGATTTTGTTTGGAGTATCTTTTCTGATACCAAAATTTGATCTAATTACTTTTTTTTTTTAATTTTTATTTATTTATTCCACAGAGATAGAGACAGCCAGCGAGAGAGGGAACACAAGCAGGGGGAGTGGGAGAGGAAGAAGCAGGCTCACAGTGGAGGAGCCTGATGTGGGGCTCGATCCCATAACGCTGGGATCACGCCCTGAGCCGAAGGCAGACGCTTAACCGCTGTGCCACCCAGGCGCCCCGATCTAATTACTTTTACTCTATTTTACAGCTTGTGGCTTTAAGGAGTGAAAAGTCTCTAAAGAAACCCAAAAAGGTGCACATCTGCTATTTTCTAAGAATTATTATCATTCTGTTTTTCACCCTTAGCTTTTCAAATCACCTTGAAGATATTTTAGGGTATAATTTGAACTAGAATCTACTTTTAAAAATGTGGACAGTCGAATGTACAATCCCAGTTATTTCACATGCTAAGCTCTTTTAATGTATTTCCAATACTGCTTCGCTGACCTTGCAAATCTCTCTCTTTTTTTTTTTTTTGGTAAGTTTTTATGTTATTTATTGAATTTCCTCTTTCTCTCTCTGTCCTATGACCAAAGAGCTCCTTGACCGATATTAAGGAAGCTGAAGCCCTAAGTTCTTTACGATCTTTGCTTTCTTAGCACATCTTATTAACTCCACTTCACACACATTTGATAAAAGTGAAAATCCATTAGAAATTCTACATCCAGTAATTCTGAAATTTTTTCATGCACACACACATTGGCATGACACATATTATATTTATGTATTAATAGTTAGTGTTTCCCCTTTTGAACATGATTTCCATGAGAAATAGACCTTGGTTGGTCAAGATTCTCCATTTAGAGGAATAAAACAGGGCATACTGGATTAATTTTCTATGGGAAGTGGTTTACATGGTAAAGACTTCTGAGCAGAAACATAAAATCAGTTGGACAGTCAGGCACGTGTGCATCTTGAGGAAGGCTCGCCCAGCAGAGTGAAGAGACCCTATGAAAGCTTGTTGGAAAGACAACATGGTGTCATGAATCAAAACCAGAAATACAGCTGTACTTTAATAAGGAATTTCCAATTGAATCTCAGAGTAGCTAAACTAGGTGGTTACAGAAATCTGGAGCCATTTGGTAGAGGAGGATGGAAGAGATCCACAGGCATTATCGGAAGCTTTAGTAGTTGAGATGATAAATTCACCATAGCTGGAGATGCCCTGGGGCAACATGCATAGAAAATGATGTGTGGAGTCAACCTAGTAAGATCTCTGGAAAATGTACCAAACAGGACAATACCACATCAAGGGCCCGGATAAGAATGGTGAAAATATCTCCTGCTGAATTTCAGTCAACTTAGGAAGTGAGTCTCATCAATGTTGGAGCATTGTCTGACACCAACATTTCCTTCTGCTTCCTTACAATGGGCAATGGCATAGATCAAAATATAAAAAGTATCTTAAAAAAAAAAAGTCTGAGGGGTGCCTGGTGGCTCAGTTGGTTAAGCATATGCCTTCGGCTCAGGTCATAATTCTGGGGTCCTGGGATTAAGTTCCACACCAGGCTCTCTGCCCAGCGGGGAGTTTGCTTCTCCCTCTGCCTCTCCCCACTTGTGTGCTTTCTCCTTCTCTCTCTCTCAAATAAATAAATAAAATCTTAAAAAAAAAATGAGTCTGAGAGCAGATGAAAAGAAAAGTAGAAGGAAATGACAAGAATGAACATGAGTCTTAGCATTTTGGATAGTAAGGGGACAAGGGATAAATTTAAGCAGGGCAAAACATTATTATTCTGTTTTGTTCTTTATCTTAGTCCTCTTGAAAGGTCAGAAAGTAGATGCATGGAGTGATTCCAAGGCCTTGATCACTCTTCAGAGGACGCTCTTGTGTATGTCAATACTGTGGAATCCTACACTCATTTCATTTGGAAATTATTCATCGTACAACCATGTCTGTTTCTCACTGAGGAGAGAACGAAACGTTCTTTGCCCGAGCCCACGTGAGGCAAAAAATCAGTAAGTAAATATGGGCATACAAAAGTAAGTATGCAAATTATTCTTTTTCTTTCCAGTTTCCATTAATCCAACTTGATCTAGAGAGAGGACGGATATCTCTCCTCTTTTAACTTTCAGAAATTGGGGGTGATCGCACCCCTTTCCACAGTGTGGTGCGGAAAGAGTTGAGTGCACGAACGTATATGGTTTTACAAATTATAGGATCTTGTACAGACGTTAGGGAAACAGGAACATCCATAGCACTTGGCTGTATGTCTCATTAACGTCAAATGAAGTGAGGAAGCATATGGTGGCACTGTCACCTACACGACCCCAAAGAAGCCGCTTTGGAGGAAGAAAGAGAATTGCAAATCTCTTTTCCTCCTCAGATCACAGCCTCAATGTGATGATCACATTTCCTGCATTCGTTCAAGGCATTCCCCACCTGGGGGAGGTGTCTGAGTCTTGACGGAACTGTGAGTGAAGGGAATGGAGGACGCGTGGGCAATCTGGGGAGGTCCGTCTAAAACGTTGGCCATAGTCAACCTCAGGTTTTGTGTTTGTTTTGTAAAAATGATCGTCATCTGGATTGAGAGACCTCATCCTACTCTTCCTCTTGTAGACTCAAGAATTCTTTCCTTAGATTTGATACTTATCAAATTCTTTATGAGTAAAGAATCATAAAGACACTCTGTCCTTTTTAAGAGGTTGTAAGGCTGAACAGTAAGCTGATTTATGTGGGAAGAAATGGGCATCCGGGCTTCCCCAAAATAACTTTGTTATTCTTAGAACTGATCTGCTGGCTTTCCTAATAGAAAATATGGAGCTTTTATGGGATTTTCTCTCTGCCAAGCATATAATCTTTATATTAGCATCGGAACTAAGTTATATGAGAGTATACAATCTATATATATGTCAACTCATCTCAAACAAAAACAATTAGAAGACAAGGTTTGGGGCCAAATAGAAGGTGGAAACACAGGGAGGCGTCAACAGAAGGGTCCCCAAAAATACCATCTCCAGAGTAGCAGACGCTTGGGCAAGCGTCACAGTCTGTTCTAATCCTGGCGCAGAGCGGCAGACTACGTGCTGACTCCCCAGTGTCTCGGCATGGCTGCCTGAATTTGGAGGCTGTCATGGCTCAGGGCATTCTTGGTTCTGTCTGCCGCTTAGCAAGGAACATAAAGGAGGTGGGCTGAGGTATCTCTCATTTGTCCACTAAGGTCACCGCCTTGAGAGCTGTGTCTTGAAGAAGACTGGAGGACGAGGTTTCTCAAAAATGGTCTGCCCCATCTTGCTGAAGCACGATGGAATGAGCAAGAACCATGGGTGTCACCTGACACACTCAGAGTCCTTTCCAGCCGAGGACATGGCTCTTCTAGCAGCGACCAGGTAATGGACTCCCAGAGCTAGGATTCTGCACTGGTCACACGACAGGGCATACCAGAGTCAGCTTCACACTTGTGATACCAGGCTCCACGGTCAGGTACATGCCTCTCAAATCCCAACTGATGTGGATGCCGGAAATGTACCCATGTGTTGAGTGATCTGACATCAATCACAAAACCTTCAAATTTCTATGCCATGGGTTTTCTTAGCTATGGTAATACTGACATTTGGAGTTGAACAACTGTTTGTTGGGTTTTCTGGGCAGTGTAGAATGTGGACCAGCATGCTCGGCCTTGACCACCAGATGCCGGTGGCACTGAAAAATGTCTTTGGCCATTGTCCAATGTCTCCTGGGCGATGCGCACTCTTGCCCCCAGTTTGAGGACCCTGCTCTAGAGTCAAACGTGGTTTGGTAGCCTGCATTTTGGATGGATTCCTGATAGAAACAAATACCAGAAAACAAAGCAAAACATAACATCTCTGCTAACAGAGAATAAGATCCAGGGCTCGAATACACGCCATGACGGACATCAGAACATGGACTAAGTAGCCATAGGTTGCTTGGAGTTTCGTTTCTGGCTTTCTTCAAGGGCCGATGTGCCCCATCCCATGGCCAGTGGTGAGTATGAAGGCTGTGCACTGGAGCGCTTTGGTCTGGGCTTCAGAAGACCACCGCGGATGGGTTGTTGGTGCCTCATTTCTCACCCAGGAATCTCTTAACATGCTGTTGTGAGCTTGCCTCACCACCGTCACCCTGTCTGCAGACGGTCACCATCCTGCCGTAGACCACCATCTCCACATTGGTTCTGTGGACAACGGTTTTGATTTCTACCATTTACCCTGTTCCAGGAGCGTTTCTCCAGCCAATATTGCATAAGGTGCTCCCTTTCCAAAGACACATGAAATGATGAAAAACAAACTCATGTTTTGGATTCTAGTTGTGTAAATGGTTCTACTCTTCACACTCTTTAACAGTGTACAAAAGACTCCAGCATTGAGATCTCTCGTGGGATCTGGTCACTGCCTCTTTAAATGACCTTTTCTCTGTGCCCATAAATCCTGGGTGTCTCCTTCCATTCTTATAAGTACGCTCGCCATATTGGAGTAGGGCTCCACGCTCTGACCCTATTTTACCTTAATTATTGTCTCACATGCTCTATCTCCACATATGGTCCCTTTGGGCATTGGAGACTCAACATATGGATTGTGAGGGTACAGAGCTCACCCCAGAGCAGGTGGTCTGTGCCAAGCCCATGGTCAAGGAGGAGTAGCTACATGGAATTGACAAATTCCCAGGTGATACTGTGGCAAATTGTCCAACTATCTCCTGGGAAGTGAATGTCCCTGGTAGAAACTTGTCACTCTGGAACTTAGGGAGTGTTGCTTCTTCAAAGCTAGCAATTCAGAGAGACAAGAAAAGGGGAAAGAGGGAGGGAGACAGAGAGACAGAGAGATAAGAAACAGCAAAAACCTACAAAATTGTAAAATAGGAATTTGCGTGAAAATAAGTGAGGGACTGGATTGGCCTTTTGCAATCGCAAAAAGGATTTTGCTTGGAAAGGGATGATTTTCCTCTTCTTGCCGTTTTGTACAATTCTTGCTCTCTCCCTGCCCCAGTGGTTTCATATGTGGTCAATTATTTTTGGTTCTGATTTCTGTCTAGAACTGAGTTTCAAATCTGGGAGAAGAGTGAATTGGAGCAAATCACTTGTGCTTTGAATGCTGTTTTTCTCAAATCCGTGTGATACTGACACCAACATCGGAGTTACTCTGCAAGTTTGGGAGGATGATACCAAGTATGACTTGTTGATGGGTATAACCGCGATGACATTCTTGCGGTTGTATCTGACAGTGAACTTGGATCGGCTTTGTTTTCCGGGGACTGTGAGGCGCGGTCTCGAAGGGTGGGGGAGAGGTAAGGGCGTAGGAGGCTGAGTGCTATAGCGTTATCACCGCTTGTGAGTGCACAGCTCCCACCGTGAAGGGCTTCAAACGGACATCCCAGTCCAATTTCTACTCTACAAGTAGTAATTCCCGTCATCTTCCAACGGCTCATGCTTTCTTTTTCATTTTCAGAAGGGTGAAGGACATGACCATTACAGTCCTATGATCTTATTTACTCTGCGTCACTAAGACTACACCCTAGTATATCTATTTCATTTGATCCTGTGACGTAAAATAGAAGAACTTAAAGCCACACTTAATTTTCCCATAATCTAAATAATTAGTCTTTTTTTCCCCTTTCATCATGCAAAGTGGTATTACACTAGGAGCTGCATTTTTGGGTAAAATATGGAAGGAATCACTTGATTATTTTTAAAGCTTATAATAATGATTAAAAAAGAAAATCAAACACGTTTTATATGTATTTGGCACTTTAATAAACGCAGTGAGGTTATTAATTCAATTTTGTCGTCGTTGGTATAAAGAAGATGAAATTAATGTGTATATATTTCACAGCTGAAATAGCCAGGTGTCTAAATACTTGATAAAAAATTGAATATGTGCAATGGGGGGAGGTAGCAATCCTTACCACACATAAGAAACTTAAGAAGGCAATAAATACATAGAAACAGAAAAAATAGAAAACACAAATAAATAAGAGGTATGTCTGATGTTTTGCCAACTCATCGTTTAATTACATTATGACCCGCTCTGTCTTCTTATCACCCATACTACAACTTCACTTCTGTTTTGGTTTCTCCTGTTCCTATATTACATTCATATATAGGAAGATTTAAGGCTTGCCCTCCCTCCTCCTGGTCCGGCTGCCTCTCCAATGAACCCTTTCCTTGCTGCATATGGCAGCTCTCCATGATCGGTCCCTGCTACGCATTGCAGAAAGTTGGGGTGGCTTCTCGGACAGCAGGTCAGAATTGTCCGGGAGACATAAAGCACAGACGGTGCTCAGGAAACCATTACACACAGCGTCATGGGCATTTGTGCTTAGGAATAATTCAATGATACAATTTACAGAATACTAACTGATGGTTGTACAATAGCCTCGGGGCATCACATCCTTGCCTCTGTGCACTGGGTCATTTATACGCAGCTGTTCGTATATTTATTTTCTTCCGAGACTGTATACGGTTTGGGATAAGGTTCACTGGAACATATCGATATCATAACAGCAGCACAAGAGCATGCCTTTCCCTCCATAACAATGATTGAATTTAGTATTGTTCTCATATAAAGGATTTCTTTAACTCCTGGGAGCTAAGTTTATGTCAGCATATTCTAACATATCCTGACATAATTTAGCATATTCTGCAGGAAAAGAATTCTGTAGGGTGCTCTTTAAAGCAGTGGCCACCGGTCAAACTCCATTAGGAAATTCTGTACACCATATCCCTGGATTGGCCAGCATTCAATCTCTATATCCTCAACCGTCAATTCATAGTAACAATTATTACTACATTACGAGCCCAAGTATACTCCCCAGGCAGCTGAAAGTGTCATTTTCCGACGACGTGAAATAGGGTAGCTTTCCGTATTTTTACAGACCATTTTGAGACTCGGAAAACAGAGTTACGCTGATGTCTTCTCGGTTCCTAACTTCATGTGGAATGAAGTAAAGGGAGGGCTGAAATGCAAAGACCCATGGTTGCCTTTTCCCCTCTACTTTGCGTCCCCCTGCCCAAATCACACAGGAGAGTGTGTGTTCTGAGTTGCTCTGCGGTCCTACACTATATACACAGGTCCTCGGATTTCCTTCGTGAACCTATGAAGTAAGAGCAGATAAACAACTTAGGAGATGCTTAACTTACAGACGGGCTACCTCACCTCCTGCTGGGCTCCAACCCAGGGCACTGGTAGTAGGACAGGTGTATAACTCCTTCTATTGTGTTAAAGGGTTGATACTCTTGTATTAGCAGCCTTTACAGGACTACAAGGCAAAACCCACTGTAATTTAAATAGAAACAAGGAATCACTCATGGAGACAGTTTTTAGAATCTGCTTCAGTATCAAGTATAAACGAATGTCTGTATTCCTACAGATCGCATGTCTTCTAACAAATGTCTGATGAAAATTTATCAGAGTCGTGAGTGTTGTACTTTCTTAGGACGTGTTTTGTGTAAAAGGAGAAATGAAACATGTGAAACTCTTCAGACTCCTGACCTGGTACCGTTTCTATCTATCAAGTACGCTAAGATGAAAATTAAGGCTGCGTGTCAGACATACAGCTGTGTCTGTGCGCAGATCACCTAACCAAGCAACACCATGTACGTGGGGAAGCATTGTCTCCCTGTGAACTGGGAAGCTGAAAATTGGAGTATTTCCTTAAAAGACAATTAAACCCATTAATGCGTTGTCTACACATCAGTGCAGCAGGCTGGCTGCTGTTAGGGATTAAATCCGGGGTGGATTTTTAGAAACGTTCTTGCAATGGCACTGACGTTGTAAGAATGCTTTAGATACTGTTTTTTTTTGGGGGGGGCGGGTAATTCTGGCTCAAATATTTCTCCCTCATTGGCTTCAGCATTGCTTATACTCCAGCTACATAGAAACAAAAGATCGAATATATGGAATATACGTGTGTACAGAGGAGAAACCTGCCCAGGGACAGCACCTTAGTCTTTGAGTCAGCAAACGGGGGTTTGGCGTTCAATATTTCATCTTTTGGGGGCAATGAGAGGAATGATGGTCAACCAGGAAGAAAAAGGCTGAGAGACTCACATAACTGCAGAGTCTATAACTGGCCACCTCAGTGAGGCAAATATTCCCAAAGAATTGCAATATTCAAGTATGATATCAGACCTCGTGTCTTTGTGCCCACAGACATGCAGACACCCTCACCTTTCTCACGAGACTGCAGACTGACGCTGACCCGGGAGTCAGAGAGACTGAGGCACCGTGACAGCGTGAGCTACGTCTCTGACCACGGAGGGCTCCCTTCCCCTCCCACAAACCGCCTTAGTTCTTATCACCAGGAATTTTGTCAAAGGTAGCGAAAGAAGAAGTGGATGATATGCCCCATAGAGGGAACAGGGTTATCCACAATTGATTATTCGCAATTCATAATTTTAGCAAATTCCGTTGCCCTTACATCACCTTTTCTACAGGGGTTATGCTGTGTTAGAATTTCAACTAACCGTTGCGAAGAGTTGTGTCAAAGCTAAAACTGGTTTTAACTAACCGGATCTATTCATTGTTGCTTACTGGTCGCCATGGATTAACTTCATCATAAAGGGCTTATCACCTTCATTTCACAGGAAAAAGCAGATGCATGCCCACAGTAAGTGGCTGAGCTCCTACGGTATACCCTGTCTCTGAGAACTAAAATTACCCACCTGCTCTTGCCTCCTGAAACCTCCATTTCTGCCTTAAACAAGTTGGTCGTGCCTTGCGCTCTTCTTTCTCCATAACTAAACAGCATTACAACAGAGGACGTCAGCAATCTCTATTTTGTAGCACTGCCTTTGCATGTCTGAGGTTAGCACAGATTTAAACACGTTCATTGATTAAGTTGTAGAGATACAGAAAAATAGAAAGGTACTCAAATAATAAGAATATGAAGGATGGCTGAACGGGACTCTGAAGAGTGCGGGATCGAACTTTTATTTTAAATTAAGCAAAGTCAGTTTCGTAAGGCGTTCCGTAGAAAATGATGTTCAAGCACACTGAACGACCTTGAAATTTAAAAATAACTTGGATGAAAACTGATAAAAATAAAATGTACTATTGTCCTGATGAGCAGAGATGTCAAAATATGACTATTTCACCAGTTTTGATTTAAAGTATTTTAACGCTGGAGTGCCTGCGTGGTTCAGTTGGTTAAGCATCTGACTCTTGATTTCAACTCAGGTTCTGATCTCAGAGTCATGAGATCGAGCCCCTGGTGGGGCTGAGCCCTCAGCAGGGAGTCTGCTTGAGTCTCTCTCTCTCTCTCTCTCTCTCTCTCTCGGCCGCTCCTGCCCCACTTGCGTTCTTTTTTTTTTTTTTTTTAAAGATTTTATTTATTTATTCAACAGAGATAGAGACAGCCAGCGAGAGAGGGAACACAAGCAGGGGGAGTGGGAGAGGAAGAAGCAGGCTCATAGCAGAGGAGCCTGATGTGGGGCTCGATCCCACAACGCCGGGATCACGCCCTGAGCCGAAGGCAGACGCTTAACCGCTGTGCCACCCAGGCGCCCCCCCACTTGCGTTCTTGTCTCTAAAATAAATACTATTTTCTCTTTTTCTTTCTTTTTTTTTAAGACTTTATTTACTTCTTTGAGAGAGAGAAAGAGAACAAGCAGGGGGAGCAGCAGCAGGAGAGGGAGAAGCAGCCTGATGTAGGACTCGATCCCAGGACCCTGGGATTATGATCTGAGCTGAAGGCAGATGCTTAACCCACTGAGCCACCCAGGTGCCCTAAAATAAATAATTTTTTAAAAATAGTATTCTAACCCTAAACTGTAACCTATGTAGAATTCTAAATGTCCCCGAATGATGTCAATCTCTGGCATTTTGTGCTGGAAATCCACCAGCTTCCACCCTTGGAGACTGTGTTTTCCATCAGATAGAAACATATTTTCAGCTCAGATGCCACCCCCACATTTGGGCAGAATTCCTCATGGTCTGTGGGCCACGTCCTCTTCAAACGCCATCTTGCGGGTCTTCAAATATACGCAGCCCTGTTATACGTGGCGTTCAATCGTCCACCGCACACAGGCTGAGAATTGCTCTTAAGTTGAGCGACACATACAAGTGTAATTCTCCACGCGTGTCCTCCCATGAATACAGCATGGCCAG
This sequence comes from Ursus americanus, assembly GCF_024610735.1. Lineage (NCBI taxonomy): Eukaryota > Metazoa > Chordata > Mammalia > Carnivora > Ursidae > Ursus > Ursus americanus. Next base: position 119,790,344 of record NC_142164.1, on the reverse strand, counting down.
ATTTCGTCGGCTTCGGGTCTTTCTTCCACCGATGCAAAGACTTGTTCATATTTTGTTTACAGTTGCTATCAGTGGAATGACACATTTCATTCGAGCGAAGCTATGTATGAGCGAAGCTACTGTTACCACTTGAAAGACTGATTTCCATTTCAATTAAAAAAAAAGCAGAAAGAGGGGAAAATGAAGCTACGGCCATTTCTACACTGGGAGAAAATAATGATAAAATTCAACAGCCATTTGTGATTTTTAAAAAACAAATTTTAGGTCATGGTGATGGAAGGCAGTCTCCTTCATGCAATAAAGACAGTCTTCAAAGTACAGCATTCAGATAATTGCAGTGAATGGGGAAATGTGTTTTTGTAAATCACTAAGAAACACTGAGCCACTCTATTCATCCATTGTTCTAGACACCCTTGTTAATGAAAGAATGCACAGAAAAACTTGCACTATCCATATATATATTAGAAAGAAAGATATGAAAGTTTCAGTGTTCAGATGACATTATGCAGCACATAGAAAATCTAAAATACAAACTATTGGAATTATTAAGGATTTTGCAAGATTGTGAATAACACTGTATTTCTATAACCCAGGGAGAAACAAAGGGAAATTTCAAAAGATCCATTTACAACAACACAAAAACAATCCTGTGGCTGAAAATGTATGTGATAATTCTGAAAGAGTTTAAATATTAATGTAATGGGGGAAAATCCTGTAGTTTTGGGTTTGGAGGAACAAATGAACTTGTGCAATAAATTTTATAATACATATATATGGAATATATAAAAATTATTTATAAATATATATATATTTACGTATATATAAATATATATAAAATATATTCCAGACCACCAGAGTCACTGACCAGGGAAAGAAGGAGGGTCCCTGAGGGTCAGTGTTTCTCAGAGACAAGATTCCTGCTTCTGCTCCACGTTTTCCTCTCGGTGCAGATTTTGCTATTTGCAACAGGAGGAGAGAGAGAAGTCAGCCTGGCACGGGCTCCCTGCCTGAACAGTATGTGCATGAAACACACCATGAGCTCATGCCACCTGCTGGCCACCGCAGGAGAGTAGCCCTTCTTAGAACGGGCGCGGCTCCAGGGCAGCCTGCAGGATGCCCAGGGGACAAAGCACGCAGGACCTCCAGGACAGGAGAGCCTCAGTCAGCAGCAGGAGAACCAGCAGCAGCAAGATCTCGAGCTGGCATGGGTTTCGTCATGAAGGAATCAAGCCGAGGACCCCATTTCGTATCTGGGTTAAGTAGCAGAAGGTTGGCGTGTGCAAAGAGCGGTGACAATTTTTAGCGACAATTCCAGAAATGTCTGTTAAGAGGTCCGAATCCAGAGTTGCAAAAGAGACAAGACTTAGAAAGTACAGGTATACTGAGATTTCAGAATAAGGAACCCATGTATTGACACGGAGGGGGGCTTAAAAAATGGACTTGCTCAATCTCTTTTTAGACATAAGGAAAGCAGGGGTGCCTGGGTGGCTCAGTCGGCCAAGCGTCTGCCTTCGGCTCAGGTCCTGATCTCAGAGTCCTGGGTTCAAGCCCTGCTGTTCAGGGAGCCTGCTTCTCCCTCTCCCTCTGTGCTTTTTCCCCTGCTCATGCGCTCTCTCTCTCAAATAAATAAAACAGAATCTTAAAAAAAAGAAGAAGAAGAAGAAGAAAAGAAAGGAAACAAGGAAAGCAACACACATAGAATGAAACTCATAAGCAACGTGATGGGAACATTCCAGGTTAGTCTGTAAGCAGACGCACCCTGCACCCTTCCCATTTGCAATCAGGTTCATTTTACAGAGTCTGCGACTGCGTCCTTCTTGCTGGTGGGGAAATTTCTCAAAAACGGTAATTAGATCTCCATAGCTGTAACCAGGCTCAATAACACGGCAGGCGGTAACGAAATATTAGTGGATTGGGGTATCTTCACAGAAACATCCTTTCCTGGCCCTGGGGGTTCACATATTTCAATGTTCTTTTACAATATTCTGCAGAACACTATACCTTTCCACATACTCTGCAAGAAAATGTTTCCAAATATATATATATATTTAGATATACTGTATAACGTATACCCACATACGACTTATTTATGTCCCTTGACAGACTGAAAGCCAAGAGAAGTTTGTAATTACAGACCTGGTATCACTGATTAATACTTCATTAAAAGCACTTATCTAAACATAGAATGCTATTAATACCCACTCATTTCCCAGATCCTTACATTTCATTTACCACTGATAACGTTAGGGTTGCAGGGACAGTTCTGTAAATCAAATGAGTCAAGCAGGTACTTGCAGTTTTTAGGTGAGCTGTAATTATATCTGTCATATATGTATACCACTTACATTGTATTTTTCATAGTGCTCACTGAAAGTCAGCTTCAGACTAACATTATTAAATCATCATCTATAAAAGTGTCAAATGCTTTGCATGGTTTTAAATCGCTTGTACACATGGGGGAGTCAAAACTGCTTAATAAATTCTCTTTCGTGAACAGGACTGTAATTACTTGAGCAAGTACGATGAAAGTTTTTGTGAATTGTCTCTGTTTTGCATTAAAAACTATGGGGACAATTCTGTGGCTGGTGGAAAGTGAATGTTTGCAGTGAAAATCACGCACAGCAAACGGACGCGGCCCACTTTAAAGACGGACTAATGCATGATATATGAAGAGGGATTCCTTCCCACCACAAAGGATGCAGGCTTTCTTACACTTGCTACTGTGCCATTCTCCAGAAACAGTCACCATGGTGTGAATAAATGTTATCATCGATACTGTTATCGATACATCCTCGGCAAAAAGCATTCTGCAAAACATTTGCCATTTCTGTCATTGTATCGAGGTACTGAGTTTTGCAAAGAAAAACCGTGTTGATTATATATGGTCTATTCATTGCTTGAAACGCAATGTCTTTTGAATTAGAAAACATATTTAAATGCTTAGGGAGGAGATAGTGGCCCCACATTTCTCGACTCTGAAATTCTTCTCCGTGGAGTAGGGAAATGTAAATCGCTGAGAGACATTGAAAAGTGTGTTGCACGCACATGCTGAAACGTGAGGAGGGGACGCTCTTCCAGCACACAGACTGGAGGATGTCTTCTAGGAGTCGGAACTGAAGATAATACGCGGCACAAACAGGCGAGTCTCTTACTGCATCCCATGACCTGTCTTCTTTCTGTGGGTTCTCCTCATTACGGACACCTGTATTCCTCTTTCTCCAGTCCCCGCACTAGTGAGCCTTCCCAACTGTCCTGTGTTATTAGTCCTAAATGTACATGATATTGAGTATTAAATCAATCTCTAGATTGATACGTGATAATGAGTATTAAAATATACCATGTAAGGGGTGCCTGGGTGGATCAGTGGGGTTAAGTGTCCGACTTGATTTCAGCTCGGGTCACAATCTCAGGGTCATGAGATGGAGCCCCGTGTCAGGCTCTGCACTGAGCGAGTCGGCTTGGGATTCTCTTTCTCCCTTCCTCCCCAGCACCTCCCTGCCCTTTCTTTTTCTCTCTCCCTAAAAATGAATAAATAAATTAAAAATAGACAAATAAAATATACCAAGAATATAAATATAATTTCATGTACAAGCAATTATTTATACATATTTAAATGAATTTACATACAAATTATAATGCATACTTGTAAATAATATGTCACAAATGTGAATACAGTTGTATATATGCTGTCAGTACTTCATGTAGTAACAATATGGAATCGTACTTATATATACCTAATGTTTACTTAATTCTGTGTTATTAGAAGCAGCAAACAATTAAATTCATTTAAATAAACAAAAACACCTGTGCGGGTTTATATACTTGAAGCAACTTATAAATAAATATTTATTATTCAGTTTAAAGATTTTATTTATTTGACAGAGAGAGCGAGCTCGCTCACAAGCAGGGGGAGCGGCAGGCAGAGGGAAAAAGGAGACTCCTGCTGAGCAAGGAGCGCAGCGTGGGGCTGGATCCCAGGACCGTGAGATCATGACCTGAACTGAAGGCAGACGCTTCACCGACGGAGCCCCCCAGGCGTCCCATAAATAAATATTTAAATGTATTTTCCATTCATGCATTACATAGCTGTGTAGGTAAATAATGCATTACATAGCTGTCTAGGTACTAGTTATTGATAATGTTATGTATGGAATACGGTTTACGACATACCCTAAATTTATCACGTATGATATGCAGACTGTCATGCTATTTCCAGTGAGTTGCTACAGAGAGGGTGGAAAGAGTGACACAGGGGTACTTGCAATGATAGAGATACAGTATGCTATAGAAGAAGGGTACCTAACTCGATCTTAAGGAGTCAAGGAAAGTGACTTGAAAGAAAAGATGTAAACTGTAGGGACGCCTGGGTGGCTCAGTCGTTAAGCGTCTGCCTTTGGCTCAGGGCGTGATCCCAGGGTCCTGGGATCGAGCCCCACATCGGGCTCCTCTGCTGGGAGCCTGCTTCTTCCTCTCCCACTCCCCCTGCTTGTGTTCCCTCTCTGGCTGGCTCTGTCTCTGTCAAATAAATAAATAAAATCTTTAAAAAACAAAAAAAAGTGTCACACATTGTACTCGTCTCTTTGGCAGTGTGACAGCTAACGGATAACCGGGTCCCGGGTCAGTGAGGGCGACAGAACGTGTGTGAACCACGAGCACCAGGAGGAAGGCAGGAGGGCATCCGATAACAACAAAGCCTCAGGTAAAGAACTGAGCAGGCCGATTCTGAACACCGCACATTGCAGGGGGTCCCCCAGGGTCCCACTGGGTGGGTGGTGCTACGGTCCCCGTTAGACAGAGTGCCCTTTTCACGCCTTCACCGCCAGAAGGGAAGGAGCTGCACCTGGAAACTAGAGTCTTCGTCATGTCCTGAGGCTGTATTTCCTCTCCAGGAACACGCCACGGCTTCGCCATATCTAATCGAGTAAATATGCACGGAACAGACTCCCAGGAAAGCTTAGCGATACCGCGTGACATCCGTGACATTTCGTTCAAAAGCCAGGCCAGCACAGTTTATGGCATCATTTCCCGCATAAATGTGTTTTGCATCCCTCAGGCAATGACGAAGAAACCTGTATAGGGTTCTGTCCCTCAAAGTTAGAAACCCTGATGCCAACCTGTCTTCTGGACCTCACTCTGTAAGTCACACCCAGATTTCTGCCTAAAACAAACTACCCACTCGGCCCGAGTGAACTGAATACTTTCTTCTTTACTCTTCGCCTGCTGGCACCATGATCTTCCACGGCATTGACAATGCATTCTTTGTATCTCTTGTAATATCTTACCTCTAATTTTTCTAGTTTGTGTCGTACACAGACTGCACATTCCTTAAGGTGAGGAATGGTGTTGTGGGGTCTTCGCTTAAGCAAGTTTTCTCAATGAGACTGAACATTTCAAAGCATTTCCTTTTTTTAAAAAATTTTCTTTGCAAGGTTAACAAGAACATTTAAAGTATTAATCGGAATGGTATAGGATTTTCTTCTCCGTCACTGTTATCATTGTAGGTGGCGTGGTGGTATTATTTATGGTCTGGGATTCCCGCTCTGAATTCCCCTTTCTCAACGTATGCCTACTGTCTGAACCATTCCTTCGGCTGGCGTGGTCTTTTTCAAATGGAAATCCACAGTAACATTTTAAAATGTAGCATTATGCACGATTTAATTAGTGTACAATCCACATCAAATGCAAAGTACTTTTAAAAAAATCCAGAATGTGATTCAGGTATCTAGGTGCTATTTTATTCCCTGGATACAGTTTGCTGGCCAAGTCTATAGAAGCGTGTGTATCTTGCACGGCTCCTATCTCTGAGGTTTCAGATAAAGTTTGTGCAGCCCATCCTGTGGGCTGAAGATAGGACCAAGAGGTCACGGGAGAAATGTAGCCCAAACCACAGAACCTACCAACAAATAATGAATCTTTGCTGATGGCGTTGGCCATCGCCGTGCGAACAGAGCCAGAATCCACGTGTTAATTGTAAACCCCACTTCGTTTTGCCTGCGAGCTTGCTGCTGATTAAAAGAGCGAATGCTGTCATTCATTCTGTGACAAATCCATCCTGCCTGCTTCTTACCTCCGTCTTATCTCCTCACAGTTCATCCATCAACACTGAGATAAACGGAATCCAGGTGCGACCGATACCTCTTCTCCAAACTGTGATAGATAGACTGTCAACTCGAGGAAGGTCCCTGCAAATAATTTTTAAAGATAAAATTTTTCACATGCTTCAGCATCCCTGCCGTTTTTAACCGTGTGGTGTCCAAGATGGATGTGATCGTGCAAACGGCAACCGTATCACTTAAAATCCTTGAAACTGTTGTAAGGGCTTGCGTCACTGGTGAACGTACCACCATTCTAAATCGTCATTTAAGACCAACTGTATCAACCTGGCTTTCGCTCCGTGAAAGAAAGGCAAATCTCCAGTGCACACACTTCGAATCACGCGTCTTCCAAAAATCCTTTAAGTTTGCTTTCTTGGGTCTGCTCATCATAATTCAGAGGCCTCCACCCCAAAAAACGTCTTTAACTCCTCCCTACCTTCTAATAGACTTAAAAGTATTCTTTCATTGCTTCAATTCAATTTTCTGTCCCAGGGTTTCTGTGTAGTTATCCGTGTCCGCGATTTGAGCCTTCTACTCATTCATACTATTTTGTTTTGTTTTTAATTCCTAAATTACCATGGCTGTCCTCTGATATGTTAACAGTCCCTGTATGGGATTCATTTTTTTGTAATGTAGGCTACTTTCTCTTTTCTTCCAGCTCCTCCCAGCTTTACTGAGGTATAAGTGACAGGTAAGACCGTATGCATGTAAGGGGTACGCCATGACTGATCTGAGAGACACATATGCCGTCACATCATCACCACAATCAGGGTATTAATATAGCCACCACTTCACAGAGTTACTTTGTGTGTGTGTGATGAGAGTGTAGCAAATTTCCGCTGAAGATGCGGTCCTATTAATTACAGTTGCCACGTTCTTAAATTTGGAGAAGGCTCTTCCCGTAAATACTACTTTAAAACAAGTGGGGCTTTGTACTGAAGTCATGGTGAACTATTTCTCAAGCTGAACATTTGCTTATTGGAGTAGTTCGCGGTCCTACGCCGTGACCCCACAATGACGTGAACCTGCCGTGTGGCTCACACAGTGGGTATCTGGGCTTCGGAGCCGCCTACAGAATGAGCACGCGTGCAAAGGTGATTACAGTTAACACGATAGCCTGACACGTACTCCCCTGCTTTCTAGGTGATCTGTGCGTCTCCCAGAGTCTTGGGTAAAAGGCGGTTGTAAGAGGGCGACCTTGCATCTGGGTACAAAGCATGACAAAAATCATGGCTTGGTGGTTCTGACAGCCCCTGGGAAAAAATCCGCAGGGATAGATATTGTTATAATTATCTACAAATGTATCAGCAATATTATTTTCACAAGTGTATGAACTATAAACAGTTTGTGTTTTTGACACTAACTTGTTGAAGGCTCTTTTTAGCATGTCTCGAGAAATTTGTATTTTCTCCTCCAACGTCAGAATTGAATAAATATTTTCTGGTATAAGGCTAACTGATCCATGCTGAGGTCAAGCTTCCAGAGGCATTATTCCAACAAACCAAAGACATCTAATTACAAAATATCCCATTTAGACGTGTTCCACTGTCTATTAGCAGATGTTTCCGTTTGCTTCACATTTTCCCCCCAACCATTAACTGCTTGTCTGGTTCAAGAGCAAATGAGACTCTGTCAAAGTTCATTTGGCCATCGACCACAGGTTAGCGCCTTCTGCTAAGTGTTCTCTAAGTGGCTTGTAGAGAAAGCAATTCGGCAATTAAATTAATAAAAGCTCCCCAACTTTACAATCGTTTGAGCAGTGCACAGAAACAGGCTGTCTACGGCTGGGATAAAAAAACTGACATATTCTTTGTTTGTTTGTTTTTTGTTTGTTTGTCCTTTATTATCTCCAGAGTGAGCAATCTCTTTCTAGGGTCCTAATAAAGAGAAAGTCAACAAAGAACCAAAAAGACAACAGTAGCTACCTGATCTTTCAAATATTAGTATTCTTGCTATACTCCCCCCTTCCCCGGAGTCAACAGCTCCCAGTATTGAAGCCATTAAAAGAATTATTTTTAAAGATTGGAAATAAAGAAGGGAACAAACTTGTTGTAAAATGCCTACATTGAAACCTATAAAATTAGTTTTTATAGGTTCTCTCTCTCACTCGTGCTCTCTGTACTAAACAAATGCTCTTTCTCCATAATTTCAGCTTTGTGAAAAATCAAATCCTTTAAATCTTCTATCAAATTTCCTTACTACTTTATTTTTATTCTGTAAATAAGTCTAGAAAAAATAAAGTTCATACAAACTAAGTCAACTGTCACCTACAGGTGCCTAATAAGTCCTAGTGCTGACTTTTCAACTGAGTCCATTATAGTCAATTAGTGTGGAATTTTCAATTGAGTCACACACACTTGTGTGTGTGTGCAACTCCTTCCTTCCTTCCTTCCTTCCTTCCTTCCTTCCTTCCTTCCTTCCTTCCTTCCTTCCTTCCTTCTTCCCTCCCTCTCTCTCTCTTTCTTCTTTCTTTTCCTTCCTTCCTTCCCTTCTTCCTTCCTTCCTTCCCCTCCTTCCTTCCTTCCCTCCTTCCTTCCTTTCCTCCCTTTTTCTTTCCTTCCTCCTTTTTTCTCCTTTCTTCCTTCCTTCCTTTCCTTCCTTCCTTCCTTCCTTCCTTCCTTCCTTCCTTCCTTCCTTCCTTCCCTTTTTCCTTCCCTCCTTCCTTCCTTTCCTCCCTTTCTTTCCTTCCTCCTTTTCTTTTCTCCTTCCTTCCTTCCTTTCTTCCTTTTCTCCTTTCCTTTCCTCCTTTCCTACTTGCTTTCTTTCTCGTAGTTTCAGAGGTAGAGTTTCACCTAGTTCGTAAGGTTCTAATTTCCAGGAACACATCATGGTCTTAACAACTCCATCTTCCTTGAATGAAAAAGAACGCGATACTAGGCAAGCTAGTGTGGGATGACGTTGGAGCATTTTCTGCTTAAGTGACTGGGTGAATACACTCCTACTTACATACTCTGTATTTTTCTAACTATTTAGGTAAAATAGTTTTAACAATTTAGAGTGAGTCTCCACATCGTTCTGTAAATTCCGAGTACACTGAAGAGAATTAAGAGGAAAGAAACAAATGTCTGTATGTATATATATATGTAAAAGACATAATATATAGACATATAGATACAGGAATAGATAAATGATCTATTATATACATATAACATATATATAAGCACAGGAATGTACATAATATATATTGTAATACATACACATAATATGTATCTATCCCTATATATGTTTTTATATAGATAAAGAGTGGGTACTCATATAAACACACACACACATATCTATACACAGAAATATACACGTACATACATATTCCTGACCAATAGGATTAGGATTACACTGTACATATAACTTTTCCTAAGTTTTATATACTTGTGAAAAGAAGATTTACTCTTTAAGGTTTATTTTTCTTTTCTTTTTTTCTTTTTTTAAAGATTTTATTTATTTATTTGACAGAGAGAGAGACAGCCAGCGAGAGAGGGAACACAAGCAGGGGGAGTGGGAGAGGAAGAAGCAGGCTCCCAGCAGAAGAGCCTGACATGGGGCTCGATCCCAGAACGCCGGGATCATGCTCTGAGCTGAAGGCAGACACTTAACGACTGAACCACCCAGGGGCCCCTAAGGTTTATTTTTGTTATAACCATTATTTAAACGTTCCCCGAGGTCTTTATTACTCCTCTACTGAGAAGTTCAAAAAAGGCGAGTCAATCAAATACCATGGAGAAGTAGGGTATTTTGAAGGAAAATATCATAATCAAGTGGTTTCTATATAAACGTAAGAGAGTTCTTGCATGTGTTCCTGTAATTTTAAATAACTTCAAGTCCCAGAATTCAAGAGAAACACATTAAATATTGTTAATAGTTATGTAAACTATATACTGCAAGTCTGAATTAATATGAAATCACTAAACTCAGTTGATACGGAGAAACACCGCGTTCTGGGTTCACTTATACATAAAGTGTCCTCCAAGGTGAAGACACATATTGGCTCAGTGTTACTGGAGATGAGGCAAACCACACCGTTAAGGACCGACCCTGCATCCCAATGAGTTTTCAATGGCACCAGCAGCTGGGGAAGAACCAGACCAAAACAGAGAAAACCTATGATCAATGAGAAGAATGTGATAACAGAGCTTAAGCCAGGACCTAGGCCACACCGGAAACTTGCTCTCAAAGCCTATCTCCAGAGTTCTCACCATGCTGAAATCTCAGGGCAGACCAGCCACTGTACTACTTTTCTTTGTGAATTAAGAGATGTGTGCGGTGAACAGACTTTCGCCCACAAAGGGGAGGTACGGCGAGGAGGAATGTTCCAGGAGCAGGAATAGCAGATGTCATCGGGAGTGCATGCAGCAGAAGACGGAAGCTCAGTTACACTGTGGGATTCTATTCACTGTCACAGGTCACAGATGTTGGCAAAGGGCTAGGGCAGGTGCTGCTGCTGGGACCGTGCAGAGGGAGAGGGGAGGAGGGTCTGTTACTAGAAGCAGGGGTGCTGCTGGGACCGTGCAGAGGGAGAGGGGAGGAGGGTCTGTTACTAGAAGCAGGGGTGCTGCTGGGACCGTGCAGAGGGAGAGGGGAGGAGGGTCTGTTACTAGAAGCAGGGTGCTGCTGGGACCGTGCAGAGGGAGAGGGGAGGAGGGTCTGTTACTAGAAGCAGGATGCTGGTGGGACCGTGCAGAGGGAGAGGGGAGGAGGGTCTGTTACTAGAAGCAAGGATGCTGGTGGGACCGTGCAGAGGGAGAGGGGAGGAGGGTCTGTTACTAGAAGCAAGGATGCTGGTGGGACCGTGCAGAGGGAGAGGGAGGACTGTCTGTTACGAGAAGCAGGGTGCTGCTGGGACCGTGCAGAGGGAGAGGGGAGGAGGGTCTGTTACTAGAAGCAGGGGTGCTGCTGGGAACATGCAGACAGAGAGGGGAGGGGGGTCTCATCACTCAGGTGGTGCTGAAGTAGTTTGTAATGGTCCTGAAACCGTGTAAGTACTACGGAGGCAAAACGCAGAAAAGCCACTGCACACATGGTAACAATTACTGTTCGACAGCCAGGATATGGGCAGGAAATGCAGCTTTTTAGGGAAATCTTTCATCTTTCTACTTTTATCAATGCACTTTTTTTTTTTTTGGAGGCACTCTGCTGAAGGTAACTGAATTAAAGTGAGTTTCAGGAGTGCTAGATAAGAGATGCAGACAGAGGGAAACGTAGAGAAGGAGAACATCAAAGGTAGAGTCAAGTGGACTATTCCCGGCCTCGTCAACGGTGAGTTACAAGGGTTTCTGAGGAAGCGACTACAGGGAAGTGTGAGAACATGAAAAACAGATGCAAAGAGAAACACTGGTCCCACAACCAGTGGGACGTTACACTTGGCCAGGCATGAATAACTCAATCACACACTGAAAATTCTAAAAACTATGTAAAATCATGTAATAATGAATGTGTATGAGTCACTGGCTGTAGTCAGGAAATGAAGGTTTTATATATATATATATACATAGTTATATATAGTTTAAATTTTTTAATTGTTTTATCCATCAAAGAATTTTCTAAATAAACATTGTTCTTTATGTTTTCCAAGTCATGAAAAAAAGCATGCTTTTGAATGCAAATGTATTTTTTTTTCTTATTTACTGGAAATAAAATCACAATATTGTATTATATAGGAGCCTAGTAATATTAATCATTCACATGATGTTGTCCTCTTTATTCCAAATTCTTCATTTAAAGTTAAGAGATGCTATTTATAAAATATCTATAGACTATGCCTTAGTTATAGAGCATTATAACAAGTTTTGAAAAATATATTTTATAGATAATCACTACTGTAGCATTAATACGACATTTCAGATGGACTTTTCCCCTTTCCTTTCTTATTTATTCTAAAATAATATAGGGGCGCCTGGGTGGCTGAGTCAGTTAAGCGTCTCACTCTTGATTTCGGCTCAGGTCATGATCTCAGGGTCGTGAGATCAAGCCCCACGTGGGGCTCCAGGCTCAACGTGGAGTCTGCTTGAGATTCTCTCCCTCTCTCCGTCTGCCCCTCCCCCCCCCCACTCACACACTCTCTCCCTCTAATAAATAAATAAATATTTTTTACAATTAAAAAGATAAATAAAATAATATTTACCTTTTTTGCATAAACATAAAAGTCAGGCCACCATAAACAAAAAAGCAAGAGTCTTCCCTGCTCTAATGTTCTCAACTCCCTATAAATAGTTTGTCATCATACAGATTGGATACATAGGGCTAGGGACAGAGACCATAACAGGTATCTAAATTGAGATTTCTACAGATATATATATATATATATTTAATGATTACAGTTTTACTCAACTAAATACGCACAATCTAGACACACACCAAGATACAGTATGGAGAGAAATTTATCTAATGAAGACTTTAAATAAGAAACCAGTGCGGTAAAATCATATTTAAGAAGCATTAGGACGGATGCCATCAAGTTGAGAGCTATGATTCATTTAAAAGCAGGAAAAATGAAATTTGAGAGTCCATCAAGGCCATCGATGAAGGAGAGGATAAAGGACGTGTCAGGCTAATTTAGGTCTTCAGTATAGTCAATGCAAGGTTATGAAGGAACATTTTTCAATAATCTGGACATAAATAGTGCAACTCAATATTAAAATATAAACACCGTATGATTCCAATCCCGCCTGAAATTCCTCAGGAGCAAACCTGAGCTGTCTTCGACAATGGACTCAGCATTTGCAAAGACCCCAGTCCAGCGTTATGCATTAATGCGCATATTAAATATGGCTTGGGGGATGTCGGAAAATAAGGTCATGCCCTTTAAGAATCTTGCGAGGTAGTGTCTTTTTATTTTTAATTGAAGTATAGTTGATGTAATATCACATTGTCTTCAGACAAGGTACTGTCTTGAAAAAGAACATGTCCATAACTCTAAGCCCCCAGATTTATTGTTTGTAGCTTAAAAAGGCTTGAAAACCAAGTTTTATCAGCACAGCAAAATTAAATACTCTGTAACATCCTAATATTATTTTTTCTCAATGACCAAGATGTAGAAAGGACTTCATATTCAGGGATTAACGGTACGTCTGATGAAAGCATATTTTGACTCAAGGAGCTAAGTAAGTCCTTTTGCAATGGCACAGTATTCTTTAAATACCACTGAAAAAAGGGTATGCTATCGATTCATTAGAAGATTTTTATTACACCTTTTCTAGATGTGAAGTGACACATTTTTTTTAGTCCAAGCACTGTAATCGTGAGCACAGGACACATAAACCAAAGCACAAACTTAAAGACTGGTTTTCTTTTTTTTTTTTTAAGATTTTATTTATTTATTTGACAGAGAGAGGCAGTGACAGAGCGAACACAAGCAGGGGAAGTGGGAGAGGGAGAAGCAGGCTTCCCGCTGAGCAGGGAATGCGGTAGATATAAAATGGAAGAGATTCATAATGAAAGGAAAAGAACTGCCATGAGAACATAGAAATTTATGAAATTTATTTCTAAAAGACAAAACACCAAGTATACATTGTTAATATTTATAGGGACATAACGTCTTATCAGTATGCAAGCAGGGAGAGGATTGTGTTTGAAATTAGAAGATAAGGCATTTACATTTGCAATACCAAGATGATTTTTCTTTGATGAGACTAATTTCAGGTATAGAAGTTCAGATTAATCAGAGGAAATAATGCACGTTTGGTAGTCTCCAATAAAAATCTAAATTTATCCTCACAAAGCAAGAATAATGCATGTGGTTTCCAGTACATCAATTATGTACACGTATTCCAATTTTGGTCTTGATCGGGACAAATGAGATAAATTATGTTACACATATTCATTTTTTTTCTTTGTGTCACACTGCAAACTTGGAATGTATTATTTGTTGACTGCTTGACTAGTTTACGGAATGTCGACTATATTCAACATCCCCAAATAAACTCCTAATGCCCGCAGGTGCGATGGATTTCATTCGTCTTTGATGCCCTGTATTTTGGGAACCATGGGAAACAGTCAAGCAAGGATTTCTGAGATGGGCTCCACCAAACCTAGCTTCAGAAGGTGTGTTACGGGGAGGAAAACGAGTGTCGTGCACACATATGCTGGGGAAACACTACACCCCATATTCTATCCTTGAAGGGCCTTGATGTGTACCTGTCAATAAATGCCAAAGCTTCAGAGAAAATAACCATGGCTGATGGGCACAGATTGAACCAGTGTTTCTGAGACCCATTTCATTACAAATTACTGAATTTTTTTTCCTAGTAATGTCTATTAACATCTGCAAACATTTTAAGAAACATTGCTTTAATATATTAAATTTTCTAAACTTGGAGTTTAAGTCAATGACATTCCGATGAGATTAAGTCTGGTGGGGTTTTTTTTTTTTTTTTTCATTCTTCCCAAAGCAATTTAAACAACATATGTTTGGAGTGTTGCTATCAAATGTCATTAAACTTGAAATTATTTTACAACTTCTCAGCAGGGGGTAAGTGATATGTGAGCCCTGGAAGTGGTAAAATGTTTACATATACTGATTTTTTATTTTTATTATTATTATTTTTTAAGATTTTATTGATTTGACAGAGAGAGACAGCAGCGAGAGAGGGAACACAAGCAGGGGGAGTGGGAGAGGAAGAAGCAGGCTCCTAGCGGAGCAAGGAGCCAGATGTGGGGCTGGATCCCAGGACCCTGGGATCACGCCCTGAGCCGAAAGGAGACACTTAACAACTGAGCCACCCAGGCGCCCCAACATATACTGATTTTTAGATATGTCACTAACATGATAAAAAGGCATATCTTGTTTATTTTACCATCTACACTGATTTTGCGCATATATGTGAAAATATACACATGCATATCCATATATATACAATTATAGGATATAATTATCAGCAAATTCCTAAGCTATATTTGTTCTTATAGTCCTGTTTTAAAATACCACCTTAATTCCCTTTTTATGTCTTGCGCTTTCATGACAAGGGACAGGCGTTAAAATAGTAAGTGGAGTCCTTTCTCTGTTGCAAGACTGAAGCTGGAAATTCATAAGATTTTTTCTGTCATTGGTAGCTAGTATGGGCTGAACAGTGTCCCCCCCCCCCACAATCCATATGTTGGCACCCTCATCCCCGGGGGGACCTCCGAATGGGACCTTATTTGGAGAACGGGTCTTTAAAGAGGGGATTAGGTAAACTGGGGTCACACGGGTGGGGCTTAATTCAATCTCACTGGTGTCGTTGTAGGAAGGACACACATATGCACAGAGGGTCCACCACGTGAGGATGTGGGGAGAACATGGAGTCTCCGGGCCAAGCAGAGAGGTCTCACCCCGCCTGGGTCTCAGCCTTGCAGACTGCAGGACTGAAAGGAATACATGTGTGTTGTTTGAGGCACCCAGTCTGTGCGGGTGGTTACGGCGACCCAGCAAATTCACACCATGGATTTAACAAACCATCAAGAAACGAGACAAAATTTTAGATGGAGACATCATTATAGTAGGCTTGTGCTGGGTTCCTGGGAAAGTCTCTGAGGAACACAGAATCGGGAAGACAGAAGACAGAGAAGCCAATGCAGGTTCACCAGATGCCCCGTGCAACATTATTAACTCTACATCCAGAACAAAGCCACAGGCTGTGGGTAAGGTACATGATCGCCAACCTCGGTGGTCCTAACGCACCAGCCACCGTGCACGTATGGTGCCATTTTTCCAAGATACTGTGCACTGCTTTTGTTATAGAAGTCTACGGTCATGAGCATCTCTCCGTAACATCATTCACATTCTAAAACTTCACTTGGTCCTAAGGCACCAGCCACCGTGCACGTACGGTGCCATTTTTCCAAGATACTGTGCACTGCTTTTGTTTTAGAAGTCTATGGTCATGAGCATCTCTCCGTAACATCATTCACATTCTAAAACTTCACTTTGTTGATCACAGAGTGTGGGTTCCCTCTGGCAACCCGGAGGGGAGACCGTGTGTCTCCCTTCTCCTTGGAACGCTTGAGAAGGAAGCTCTACCGTCTCTCGCACGCAGGAGAGCACATGGGCGTGGTTGACGGAATTTCCGTGCTGCAGACAGCAGAGCCTTGATACTCTGCCAGCCAGTGTCTCCGTGTGGAGGGAGAAGACGCCTAGGTACCACTAGACACAAGATCGTGCAGACCATGCCGGCATTGTGCTCCCACTCTCCACACGTCTTCACGTTCCACCTAGAGGGAGAACTCTCAAGAGCAGACGCGGGAAGCAATCCTGAGATCGTCCTACTGCATTGCTGAAGGGGACACATCCACAAAACGGGAATCCGCACGCCGGACGGAGGAAGTCGCTGTTTTATCGCCGTGGCTCTGATTCACACTACATGTGCCTGTAGCTCGTCTCCCATTCTGACGCAGTCGTGCTTCACTGTCCACACGCCTCACTACAGACGCCTGGTCACCCCTGTCATCCGAGTGAAGACGCCCGTATAACCTTAAGCATTTTTTTTTAAGATTTTATTTATTTATTTGACAGAGACAGAGACAGCCAGCGAGAGAGGGAACACAAGCAGGGGGAGTGGGAGAGGAAGAAGCAGGCTCATAGCGGAGTAGCCTGATGTGGGGCTCAATCCCAGAACGCCGGGATCACGCCCTGAGCCGAAGGCAGACGCCCAACCGCTGTGCCACCCAGGCGCCCCAACCGTAAGCATTTTACAGGTAAACCCTTCCATGTACTAGAGCTACTTGGCATTGCCAAACGATTACAAATTACCCTCAACAAGCTAACCGCCAATTTCATATTCCAGCAATCCGCCTCCTTGTGTTTATAGGACGTCTGAAATAATTTCTACGAGACGGCTGAGTGGTCCTTCATGTTAGGTCCGCGTGGGTCATGGACTCATTTTTGAGATATTTGCAAGAAACTGCAGCTACTAGAAGTTCCTGCCAGCACAAGACAGAACCGGTATTAATTATCCTTCCTTAAGATCAACACTTTTTTTTTTTAAGATTTTATTTATTTATTTGACAGAAAGAGACAGCCAGTGAGAGAGGGAACACAAGCAGGGGGAATGGGAGAGGAAGAAGCAGGCTCCCAGCGGAGGAGCCTGACGTGGGGCTCGATCCCAGGACCCTAGGATCACTCCCTGAGCCGAAGGCAGACACTTAACGACTGAGCCACCCAGGCGCCCCAAGATCAACACTTTTTAGTTTATTAAGGAATATAATCAGATTACAGTAACCGCTGGCAAGCAATTAGTTCCAAACACTGCGTTTTCAGCACGTAGGATGAACTGAAGCTGGGGATATTTTTAGTATTTAATGGAGCGTATTTTCGTGGTTCTTCCGTTTGTAAAGTTCACGCAGACGTTCACACGTGTAAACAGAGCGTTGGGATAGCGTGGAGAAGTAAGTGTGTGTATTAGTGAACATGACTGGCCTGTTCACTAACGTTCTCATGTGGCTGTTTTAATCACGCATCGAGATTGGTGAATTCAACCAACTGATGTAGTCTGTTGAGGGTCTACCGTATGCTGGACGTTAAATATAAGCAAGCTATGGTCATCTGGGCTTAGCACACAAAAATACCAGACAGAAGGAACACTGCCAATTTCACCGTCGGAGTTTCTATTCCCAAACTACCAGGTACACGACTACTGCATTCCATTGTCTATGGGCTGTCTGATAAGCAAAAATCTTCACCCTTTTAAGCATTTCTTCTTTAAGGGATTTTTAGGGGAGCCAGTATTCTAAAGGACAGAGGGCTTCTGGCTTATTCTATAGAAGGGACTGTTTTCACAGTCTTGGTATGAAAAAATAAGCATCCTTTCTTTTCCTTAAGCTCTTGTCTTTGCTACAAGATTATAATACTGCTTTGAATATTAAACATGGTTTTCTGCCCCAAATTAAGAGGATTTGTACCATAAAGTTAAGCGAACCTATTATTCCGTATTGACGATATTCCAAAGGAGGCCAAACAGAGTGGAACCACTACCTACAATTTGCATGGGCTCTAAATTTTAAATGGTAATCCGTTCTTAAAAAGGTGGGTCCTTCAACGTCTTACAGAGTTTCTGCGTGTATTATGTACTTACGAGCGTGCTGAGGTTTGGAACACACAGGCCAAAGCACATTACCGCTATGTCTCTTCTTACAGAGACACTGAGCGTTGAAATCACGAACACACAAACACCGTGTGAGGGAGTCCTGGGGGTGTCCCGTCCCTTCTCCTGAGATTTATGCATTAAGTATTGCAAACTTTTACTAGTAGATGCTGATAAGGGTGAAGGATGAGGATACACATTTTCCCTTCTTTGCAGGAGAACAGTGCTGGTTAATCGTCTCTGAGACAATGGTCCTTTGTCAACTGGGACGCCCAATGCCTATGACGGGAATAATCCATCCACGCAGTGACTGAATACAATGAGAATTATGAACGGTACACTTGCCCCGAGGTTCGCGTCTATGCCAACTCCCCTCCACCCCACCATGTCCTACGATGCTGACCCACTGCCCTGTGGGAGTGTAATTCTGGTATTCGTTTCCGGGGAGCAGAAGAATCCATTCACAGTTTCCAGTCTCTCTGTCTCTGTCTCTATCGCTCCATCTCTCTCTCCCCATCTTTTTCTGTATGTGCATTTAATCTCACATCTAGAGAAAAGAAATGATCTCTACGCTGTTCGTTTCATTTCGAAAGAGTACAGAGGTCAGTTATTTGCTTTTATAACTCCTGCAGCACGGAGGCTGAGATAATCATACATCACATCCTATATGGATTCTGAGATATGAATACAGGACCTTAAATTTTTCCGGCTCCAAACCCACATCAGTTCATCCACAACCAACTTCATTATTCTTTTGTCGTGCCTCAGAATGTACAAAGTGGGCCAGTTCTAGAACCAACAATTTCAGACACAACACAGACTTTCTAAAAAAACGTTTTCTGAATTATAAAAGAAGGTCTTCCCTCTGAGCCTGCTTATTAATGAACCGACACATGCTTACCCCCCACCCCCGAAAGACAACAGCAAGAGGTACTGACTTTCCAGATAAGATGATGTGCAATTTAGAAACCTACCAGGCCAACCCCTTTTAACCTAATTAATTTTAAATTAGACAAGCACATCCATTTTTAAACCTTAGCTCATTTCCATGAAGATCCTATGTATATATATGCAGAATATAGTATTATTTCTTTCCACTTCAAATTCTGTTAATTTATAGCAGCATATTTCACTAAGCTAGACTTTTTTTCCTCAAAGAGGGGCATGATTCAATTAAAACTCTGCTCTACTCCTCACTAGAATAAGGTTTTGGAAAGCGCCCTAAAATCATTCCTATTTCCACTAGGAAGCTAATAAAATATGCGTCCAAAACACACAGACGCACACACACACAAATCTAACAAGAAAGTGCTTTAGGAGAAAAGAAAGTATTTTTATTACTTTTTGATTAGATTTAATTTCTCCCCTTAGAAGTAATAAAGATTATTTTTTTATTCGTTTTCAAATGTGTTTTGCTTTAGAAAAGCACACACTTCCGTATTTTCATGCCAAGGAGAGATCCTGGTCAGTTCAAAGCGCCATGCAATACAAAATAATTATACTGCATTTGGAGAAAAAATGGTATTTCTATGATAATCTCCTACCCTGTACATTCAGCACAAGATTTCATCCTACTAGCTGGAGGCATCCAATTTTGATTTGGGGGGATAAGCTGTACAAATATTGTCCCTTATTGCAATGAAATTTTTCTACAATCTTATTATTTTTATTTTTTTCCTTACTTCTCTGTGTTTGAACTTTCAACTTAAACTATATTCTTGTATTCTTGAGGACAATAATACTTTAACAGGGCGCTTTTTGTTTTTTCCCCAGAAATCAAGTTGCTCTGAGCAGAAGGTCGGGTCTAGGAAACCTATTAGAGCACAGGAGATAGAAGAAAACCCACTGTAGTGGGAGCTTAGTTCTGTCCGTTCAATACGAAGATTATCATTTTGCAGACACCACGAAAAGTAGCTCATGATCCAGTAGGGTTTATCTCCAAAACTGTGGATAGTGCATTAATATATTCTATTACCACCTGACCGCATTTCACTCATAACTTGATGTGTAAAAATCACATGCTTGGTACTAGCATCATGGCCAAAGACATTGATTGTGTAGCTGTATTTCTTCAAATACATGCAGAGATAGAAGCTACCTGGTTTCCTCTGGAAGCTTAAAACAAACTCCTTCGATTACATGTGAGGTCAGAGTCTGAGACTTCGTTTCAGTCAATACGCATCCATGTTTAGCGTGGACGCTACGTTTGTAGAAGGAGATTCAATACAACGAATATATGTTTCTGGTCCACATTTTAAGATCTATTTTGTGATGGCGGGGGGCAAGAGAGACATATGTTTTGTGTTGTCTGCTTAACAACGACAACCAAAAAGGGGTGACCCAAGTTACCATGGGTGAGCAAGGATTACCAGTTTTTATTTCAAGAAATTACTAGGGGCGCCTGGGTGGCACAGCGGTTAAGCGTCTGCCTTCGGCTCAGGGCGTGATCCCGGTGTTCTGGGATCGAGCCCCACATCAGGCTCCTCCGCTGGGAGCCTGCTTCTTCCTCTCCCACTCCCCCTGCTTCTGTTCCCTCTCTCGCTGGGTGTCTCTATCTCTGTCAAATAAATAAATAAAATCTTTAAAAAAAAAAAAAGGAAATTACTAAATCATGAAGGAACATATTGGGAAGGAATTTAAGACTCAAGGATTTCCATATATTGCATATATCATACACAATACATTAAATTTATTTTATTGATAAGTTATAAATATTTGTAATTTATGTTTATACATTGTATCGTATACAATTATATTACATATTACACATGCAGTATGATATAATGCAATATAATGTAATGTATTACATATTGAAATTATAGTATACATGTTATATATAACATGTGTTGTTTGGTATATATTACACATATTATATATAATACATGTGTTATGTGATATATGTATGTTACAGATCATAGTACATGTTACATATTATATGTTACATATGTATATTGTGTAATAATACTCTATATTATATGATATGTTATATGATATACAATTACATATTCTATACTATGTATGTTATGTAATATTCCAAATATTCCATATTCTGTATTATGTAATGATATTCTATGTTATGTTGTATGATATATAATTACATATAATTACATAATTATATAGTTATATGTTACAAATACATTATAAATATATGATAAATGATGTAACATAACTATGCACGTCCATTATACCTCCCTACAAAAATAAAAGTAAATGTTAAGAAGTAGTTGTCTGAGAAATGCTGAAAGCGCACTGACTGATGTCACATGGATTATTCGCAAGCCCTCCCTCCTGCAGAACTCCCAAGTCAGCTTCATTGTTGGTATTCAGTCTCTATGTGAAGTGACTCTCGGGGCGCCTCTGGGGGACTCAGTCCGTGGGGCATCCGACTCTTGGTTTCGGCTCAGGTCATGGTCTCAGGGTTGTGGGATTGAGCCCCGCGTCAGGCTCTGTGCTCAGCGGGGAGTCTGCTTGAGATTCTCTCTCTCCTTCTGCCCCTCTGCCTCCCCCGCCCAATGCATGTGGTCTCTCTCTGTCTCAAATAAATCAATTAAATATTTAGAAAAATTAAAAAGTCACTCCTTGGTCTTATTACTCTGGACCCACTACACGTACTCAGTATCCAATATGAGTACTTGATGATGTACCATTTTTACTTAATCATATAAGAACAATATGAACACACACAAAACGCCAACTTCCCGTAACATCTTTAAAACAGTAAAAGTTACGTTGCTACATTTTAAGTAACGTAGCTTAGTGCGTCCGTGATGGATTGTATGTGGCTTCCTTCGCGTGTTTTCCATTACTCGACCTCGATCTTGCTCTCGGGGTATGACGTGGTGGTGCCTGCACTTAGTTTTAGCAATATCATCCTTTCTGATAACTGCAAACAGACATTTTCTTTCCTTAAATAGTGGAAAATAGCTCATTTATGTTTCCTGGTACCTCACGTACTGTTTTAAGTCACAGGGTGATGTATGTCATGTGTTTTTTCTTACTAGTACTACAGGACTTGTGTTTTACCAAACGGTGGGATGATTTTCCCATATACAACCACACACGGGAAACACAAACACACAGACGCACACATGCACACACCTGCCAATTTATAGAATAGTAAAAACACCGAAGTAAAACACCCGGGGTTCCAATCAAATTTTGGCACGGACTACATTGGATACTTTCACACGAACTCAGTCTACAAGGTTCTTTATCGGGTTACTGGGAATAAATTGAGTGACTATTTCACAAGGTTGTTGCAAAAAGTGAAAGAATGTTTATAAGAACTAAGTGCATTTCATAGCACATCACTAGAACTCAAAAAAGTTAACTATTCCATTATAATGACGATGACGCTAATCTTTAAATCATCTACTTACACCTCTAGCTCTCGACTTACTTATCCTGGTACTTGTAAACATTTTGCTATAAAGATGTGGCCTTAAACACAGTATTTCCCTACCTCTCAGTCATCTCCTTTTCCCATTGGTATTTTTGCATTGTGGGAAACACACCATTTACACACAATGCCTATCTATAATTATTTTAATCCTATTCTTTTTTTTTTTAAGATTTTATTTATTTATTTGACAGAGAGACACAGCTAGCGAGAGAGGGAACACAAGCAGGGGGAGTGGGAGAGGAAGAAGCAGGCTCCCAGCAAAGGAGCCCAATGTGGGGCGCGATCCCAGAACGCCGGGATCACATCCTGAGCCAAACGCAGACGCTTAACAACTAAGCCACACAGGCGCCCCTAATCCTATTCTTAACTGGATGACAATCTCTTGGCTCTCTCACACAACCTCTCCCTCATTACTTATACTTTCTCTCTCCCTGTCTGCCTGTCTGTCTGTCTGCAGCGTTCGAGGTTTCTGGCACATTTTATTTTATAGTGAATGCCACATAATTGGGAACACAGCATTGTCTTAATGGCATACACTGTAGGTCAGACATCTTTTTAGAAGCCAAATAAGGTGAAATTACATGCCGTGAAGATCTACCCCTGGGGTATAGATACCAATTGCACAAGAAAAAGATCAGATGAAAATCTAGAGGAAGATTGAAAAGGAAAAAAGGCTCAGAGGACTCGGTGATGTAGATTTTTCTAGTCATCATCTCTGCCATCTGGCAATTTGTGCAGTGCGTACGAACGTAACCCAAATGAAAACCCACCGTGACATTTGTGCAAGTGCAGATCTGCCGCTAGACAAGGACACTCAGGCTGGTGTCTGCACGGTGACGGCTAAGCTGAGCAATGACGGATACCCTCAACCTACGGGTTTCTTGTTTGGTTGCAGCCTAACAGGTAGAAGAAACTCACTGCTTCCTTCTTTATGGAATTATCACTCAACCATCCAAGTCTAAGACTATGTCAGAATTTCCTCCTCAAAACACCTTGTCCTCTAAACCTGTTCTGTTGGGGCGCCTGGGGGGCTCCATCGGTTAAGCATCTGCCTTTGGCTCAGGTCATGATCCCACAGTCCTGAGATCGAGCCCCACGTCAGGCTCCCTGCTCAGCGGGGAGTCTGCTTATCCCTCTGCCTCTGCCCTTCTCCTCCTGCTTGTGCACTCTCTCTCTGTCAGATAAATAAAAATAAAACCTTAAAAAAAAAATAAACCTGTTCTGTTGCTTCCCACCCTTTTCCTCCTGGGTGGTTCTACTTCTTCTAAAGGATGTGAATTTTTGCTCCTGTGGTTCCCAGGAAGGTGTTAAAAATGAGATTCATTCCCTTCTACATTGGGATACTGCCTTGTTGTATAAAAAGATCTGCTTGTTGGAACAGAGCTAGAGAAATGGGGTAATTTGCCTTCATAATTTTCCTTAATTGCTGACTTTCCAAATACATACAATTATCCTATAAATGTCGAATGTCTCTATGTGCCGTGGAGGTCCTATATAGCAATGCAGTAGGCATTTTCACGCATTTTGTGGCTCATTAGTGGAAGAACTTGCTGTGTGTGGTCGTTGGTACCCCCGTGCTCCTATCTGTGGGTCTCTGGTAGTCCTCAGTGACTTGTATGGGCATCAGCATTGAGCCAATTTCTGTGATTCCACCTCTCTTCTCCCTCCTTCTCTATCTTTACCCACGTCTTTCTGTCTGTCTCTCTCTCTCATATTCTCCAAATAAAAATTCCACTATGGATTATTCCTTCCCTTCTTTATGCCAACATACATTTTCCTCAAAGTTTCCTACTATTTTAAATACTACCTAGCATAATAAGCATGATACCTATCCAAAAGACCAACATGGTTACACTTCTCATGCCACCCTGGCCAAGATCATTGACTCCAGCATTTTCCAAATGGAATCGTGGTTTTGGGCGGGACCAGGCTGAATCACTGCCTAGATACCAACATCTTTTGAGCAGCACAGAAACCTAGTTTTTGGTCCCAATTCCTAAATGTGGCAATCCTTGCACCTACCCACCCTTCCAGTAGAGATGGTTTTCCTCATTGCTCTTTTGCTTCTTGGCTTCTTGGGAGCTGGAAGGCAAATGTCGTTGCTTCATTTCATTTCACGTGCCTTCTCGAGTGTCAGTGCTCAAGACACTTCAACGGAGGCCTGATCATACATGGAGGGGAACACAAACATTGAATGCTTTGTGATCCATCTGTTGGCCCCCATGAGTCTGGTATTGTCCCACAGCGACGGCTGTGGATGGCACACTGTGCCAGACTCACCTCTAGAAGCCCATGCTACGCATCACTCAGGCTCTGTTTCGAAGGTGCCTCCCCGCTGCTGACTCAGAGGACACATTCCTTGTTTGGAAACATCTCATCACCCCCCAGTGCAGCTGCAGGAGTGACCTCATTTCCCACTAGACGGCCCAAGCGCTTGGCCGTGGCAAGCCTTCTTGGTCTTCCTTGAGCTCTTCCTTCGACCCGCTATCTGCTTAACCCTGAGGGCATTTGAATCGGCCATTCATCAACTCACTTCTGGCTCGGGAGCTCACCTGTGAGTTATTGTGGTCGTTCAGCATCACGGAAAAACATTCGATACGGAGGTTCTGTGGCACAACGTGCTGCCGCAACAAAATGCCCTCAGCTAGACACCGATGTGTCTCCTTCGCAAGTACATCTTTCTCTTAAAAAAATATCTATAGATACAGATCTTCCTCCACCTACCTATTTTCTCACAAACTTCCTTTTGAGCACAACAACGCATTATAGCCCCAGTTCAAGCTATTAAAATTTATTTATGTATTTCCTCTCAAATTATAGCCCAACATCTACCTATTTTGGTTCACCTTTGTGACTGTAACTTAGTGCATGCAAAAATCTGGTACGTGTCTTCCATAATGTGGGTAAACTTCCTTCTAGTTCAAACGCAAACTCACCAAAAAATTTTGCAACCTACATGGGAATTTACCCAGCAAACAATTCTTTTTTTTTTAATTTTATATATTTTTCACATTTTAAAAAAAGTTTATGTATTTATTTGAGAAAGAGTGAGCAAAAGAGAGAGCACGAGCAGGGGGAGCAGCAGAGGGAGAGGGAGAGGGAGAAGCAGACTCCCCGCTGAGCAGGGAGCCCGATGTGGGACTCCATCCCGAGCCAAAGGCAGACGCTTCACCATCTGATCCACCCAGGTGCCCACCAGTAAAGAATTCTTACATAAACCATTTAAAGGGAGTTCATGTATTCAAACATACATTCTAGACAAGCAGTGCTCATGGCTCCCACAGTCCTAATTTAGGGAATGGTTCATACAAATATGGGTGTTGTTTGCACCTTCCTCTGCCATCCGTTACCTACTGGCTTTTCGCTGAGCCATCAACTCATGGCTTTACAGTTACTGTGACAAGGACTTCCCTCCCTGAATATTTGGGGCATCATCAGGGATCTTGCCATAGTGGAGAATCTGCAAGCATGCTTTGCCAAGGGACAGTGATCTTGTTTCCAGACGGTCTGGCACTTGAAAGGAGTGAAGTTGAAGGATGTTTGAGGAAGTGTGTTGAGACTGATTCTTGCTAACTGGGTCCAGACAATGACAATGTCTGTGCCCCAGGGGAGAGTTCTCAAAAGCAAGGAGGGAGGCTTGTGGAGTCAGATGAATCAGCCATGGCCACTCCGTGGGTGTCTCTGTTGTCTGTCAACAGTCCCCCAGTGCTTGTTCAATGGACTCAGGAAAAACAAAGCCCATGGTTTCAGGGGTTCTGATCAGGGTAAATCATATGGACTTTCTCTCAACGGGACTGGACGTGGCATCTTCCACTGTACCTGTACTAGTGGCTCATCTCAAGCCTCTCATTCTGGACCAAACATAAGGCAGATGAAAGGTTCATCCAGTGGAAAGTACAATTTATTGAAACTCGTCCTTGAGAAAAGAACAGGGGTTTTCTGGCTCCGAAACAGATGCCTTTTCAGGACTTATATTTGCCTTTCCTCGTATCAGTTCTTAGCATCGCAACCCATTTATGCCTTTTCTCCACCTTGCTGTCCCGTACAAAATAGTTCTGATGAAGGAAAGTGCTTTCTGGTGACCTAAGACAGCATCTTGACGTTTTGATGAGATTCTCAGGTCTTAGCATATCACCCAGCTAGAGCTGGGCTCAAGGAACTATGGGGCAGTGTCCTCAGGACTCCAAGATGAAGCCAGCAGGCACACAACATCTTTGCAGGCTGTGCTGCTTTTCAACAAATGCTACATGAGCTCCAGACGTCGCCGTTCCCACATAGAGCACGGGGGTGTATAAAGAGTGAGCAAGTGGGAGGCCATGTCTACCACTGACATCTTACAGATCACATGCGGACTTTTCCTCCTCTGGGTTCTGCATGTGTACAAACATCACCAAGTGAACTGGAAATGCCTTACCACGGGCTACTGGCGAGCTACAAAAGTGCGTAAGCTCACAGACTGGAATAAAACAATGAAAAACGGACTTGGATGGATGTATCTAAAATCCCTCTACGTTTCATTGCCATAAACAACTACAGATTTAGCTCTTCCTCTCAGCCCTACGATGAACGCTTGCTTTGCACTTGTCTTTGACTGGTGCTATTGCTTTCTTTGTAACAGGTGCGCTTAGTACCTAATGGTCAGTTCTCAGACGACCTTCTGAGACTGCAAATAAATACGACCTTTGTGATGCGACACTTTAAAAGCTACATATAAGATGAATCATGATGATGGGGTGTCTGGGTGGCTCAGTGGCTTAAGCTTCTGACTCTTGATTTCGGCTCAGGTCGTGATCTCAGGGTAGGGAGATCGAGCCCTGTGTCAGGCTCCATGCTCGGTGGAGAGTCTGCTTAAGATTCTGTCTCTCTCTGTCCCTCTTCCCCGCTCTCTCTCTCAATAAATACATAAAATCTTTAAAAAAATGAAAACAATAAAAGGATGAATCACAATGAAATTAAAGTTGAGTGACGTAACAACAGAAATGCGCAGGTATGCATATAAAAAGGTGTACACGTAAACGGTCATAGCAGCGATATGTCTCCAAACCTGGAAAAACTGAAATGTCCATCTACAAGAAAAGACTAACAATGTTTGAGGCATCCGTGCAACCGAAAACAAACCACGAGAATGGATAATTATATAAATATTACACACACACACACACACACACACAGAGGATTCTCAAAGCAATCAACATGCATCTGTGGGGTGAAGATCAAAAGTAAGGTTACTAATGGGTACTTGTGGAAGTGGGAGAAAGGGGGTTTCTCAGAGAGTGCTAACGTTCTGTTTCTTGTCTTGGGATGATTTTGTTTCATAGTTTGGGTGCTTTTCACTTTGTGAAAACTACATTCCTGGGTACACTGAGGATTGGGAAACTCATCTATCCTTGTGCAAGACTTCACTTAGAAAGTCTTAGCAGTTGTATATGAAAGAACAGATGTGTGAATACAAGAACCTGCAAGATCTCGGTAGCATTGCTAAAGTAATGGTCACAGACAGGTGTTTCCTGCAAGGTACTGAGTGTTCTCTGAGATAGCCAGGTGGTATTTCTGACGTAATTCCATGGCCTGTAGACGCCCTGGGTGCAGCATGAGGGGTGGAGTAGGGCTCCTGTCGTGGGGGCTTGTGGATGTTCCTGTCCCATCCTCTGTCCCAAAGGGGGCTCGGCTGGTTGTAGAGGTCGCATCTGGGACTGGGACTGGGACTGTGGCTGTCTCTGAACTTCTGGCAAGCTCCATACACAGCTACCTGAGCCAATGGTAGGCTGTCTGTGTTTGGTCTCTCGCATAGGGCCCCAAACTCAACATCCGTCCCGTGAAGAGCAGTCATGATCCCCGTCATCAGCACGGAAGCAGCAGGATGTCTGGCTTCTGCAAGCTCCACCCCAAATCCTGCTGACGTGAGCTTCCTTCTCAGCACCCCGTCCACATCGCCATGGTCCTGCCAGCTCAGCGGGGACTATCTCCCTGTTTGCTTAGTGTCTCCATGATGCCTTCGGGTGTCCTACAGTAATGTTGCTTCTTGGTGTTTTGTTTTCAGAAGCAGAAACGAGGATCTAAGAGCGAAATCACGGTGCCCTCTGTGTGGACCTTCACACCAAGGTACCATCTGAGTTTGGTTCTCGACCACGTTTTTTTCTCCTCCACCTTGGCTGTCCTCATCAACAGCGTACGTCCTCACTTCATAAAAGCCACTGGGCCCCACGGTTGTGGGACCTGATTTAAGCCTGATTTATTTCTTCCTTTTGGAGACGGACAGTGTTGTGTCAAATCATGGCCAAGCGGTAGTTCACCGTGGGGCAGTCAGATTTATTAGTAATTAAATGTAAAAATAGAAACTCAACTCAGCCTATTATAAATGGGGAAAAAAGGGGGCAAAATAAAAAAAGGATCTCTCAGATATGCATTCAGAACACCATTTTCTCCATTTAAATATTTTATGATAGTTATATTCTTTTTTTTTTAAATAAAGAGTTTGTTTTTTTATTCAACAAATGATGATGTTTAAGGTTTACTGATGTGCGCAATTACCTCATTTGTTATTAACTGATGGGTCCATTTGAAGTCCTTTTATCTATTATGTTTTACAAAGTCAGTGCTTTTCATAACAAAACTGCTCCTAACAGAGCTGGGGACCTCAACTTAAAGGATGTTACTACAAAGGACGTCCTCAGTCTGGGTCTGGACAGAAACATCTCCAACTTTGGCGAGAGACAGACCGAGAAGGCAGGTCCTGAGCCAACGAACTGAAATTCGTGTGCCGCAATTTTCGTAGGAGTGCTCACCTGGCTCCGATGTCGTAATTTTGTTTTTTTCATCATGAGTACGTCAGAGCAATAGAGGTGCGCCGAGTAAGATAACCACCAGGTATCAGCATCGAATCATTAGGAAAGCTTTTCTTTCCTTTCTTCAGTGTCTTCCAAAAATAAATAAATAAATAAACAGCTACATTCTGAAGAACCACTGGTTTATAGAGGGGCTATCACGCACGACTTGCACCCTCCACTGTTTCCACGTGCGGCGGGAGCACGGAGACAGTGTCGTGGTTCAAAGCACACAGCAACCCTTACTAGGAGGGGTTTTGCAATGACACCGTTTATTCCTCCTTTGAAAGAGCGCAGTGTGTTTCCTTGGAAACATTAACGCTCATAAGCGAGAGCACGAGGGAGGCAAACCTTGTTTTAATCATTTTAACTCTGTTTTTTTGTGAATGTCTCCTAATTCACTCCTGGGTTGCCGGGATGCCACGCTGGTGGCTTCCCCCATTATCTTTGCGGCCAGCCCGGGGAGAGGAGTTTTACCTGAAGATTCGCAGGTCAGGGTGCTCCAAACAGCTCAGCATGACACCGCCACCGAAATTTAGGTCTTAAAAACTGCACCTGTTCCTGATGTGAATGCACTCAAAATAGACTTCTGGAAAAATATGGAAACCGCACATCTAGAAGTGAATGTAGCTGAAGTTTGTCTCCTGTCCTTCAGAGCATCTACTTTAGGAGAACGTGAGCAAACTCGCTCAGTTATTTGTTGACTGTTCATGCTTCTCAGGGAGTCTCTTGTCTTCCACCTTATTCATGTTTCTCTGTGAATTTTGAGCAAATGAGTAGGAAGTTATCTCTTGTGGTTTTACATAACGGTGGCTATCTTGAGGTTGTGGTGGAGACAGCATGAATCTAAGCTATGTGGTTTTTCATTGACTCGTTTTTCTTTTCCTGAATGGATCATTCACGCAGTGAACAAGTCACAACTTCCTCGTCCGTGCTCAAGGCTGTAGTGGGTGTTAGGGTTCTGTCAGCCAAGCAAACTGTCAAAGACATCCATTGTGTGGACTGTACGTTCACGGGTATGTGGACACAGGAAAAATAAATGAAGTAAGCACGCACAAGGTGACAAAATTATTAACTGCTACCAAAATAATAATAATATTTTGGTCTATCTTTGGATCCCATAACCGTAAATGTTCATATTTTTTTCCCATCATTTCATTTGTAACGTAAGGACGATTTGTGAAGTCTGACATGATATAATCAAAGCTTGCTGACACTTCTTATTTTAAATCTCTGAAATGTTTCCTGATAAATTAGATACGTACCTTGAGAACTACTTAGAACCAATAAATATTACATTAAGCCTTTTTTAAATGGAATCCAATTCAATGTCCATAGTAAATAAGTTAATGATAAATTAGACTGGCAAACGTATTGTTTGTTCATCAGAATTAATACAGAGTTAGAAAGAAGTAGTGGTGTAGACTAAATGCAGCTATTCTAGCAGAATTCATGTTAAATCCTCAGACCAAGCAGGATGGGATTAGGAGCTGGGGGCGTGACTGGGTCCTGAGCGGCACCCCATGCATGGGATGAGTGCCCTTATAAAAGAGACCCTAGGGAGCCTCGTCGCCCGTGTACCACAGGAGGACACAAAGAGAAGTGGGTCGCCCATGAAGAAGAAGAGCCTGCCCCAGCTGCTGAGCGTGCCGATGCTTTGATCTTGCAACTCCCAGCCTCCAGAAGGGTGACCCATAAATGTCTGTGGCTAGAATATTCTGTTACGGCAGCCTGAACGGATGGAGACAAATGATACTGCTAAAATTGTATCTCATACTTAAATTAGTATAGGAAACCAAAACGTACAAGCTGCCTGGAGCTCTAATTCCGTGCACATGTACAGATGTGTGTGTGTGTGTATGTATATGTGACCATTCATTTTCTTTAATGTACATGCCATGAGTCTCCAAGAAGATGCTTTCTAGCTTTAGGGAGACAGAATCCCCTCAGATGCTTACTGGAAACAGCATGTTCCCAGGCCATCTTCCAGATGCTCTGTAGGGCTGGGAAACAGCATATACTATCTGGACAGGATAAGAAAGCCAACAATGGATCCTTTCAAATCTCACTCTGTACGTCATTTGCAGATCTCCTCTGGCATCTGTGCCTGCCAAGCACCCACGTTTTCAAGCAGAGATTTGATTTTTCATTGGATGTGCCCCCCACGGAGACCCAGTGTATTTCACAGGGGAATCCCCGCTCTGCAGCTCCCGCCATGGGCCATGACCAAATCCTGTCCATTTTGCACCATCTATGTCTCTAAAGCCTGACGCAGACGTGGGCGTGTGACTGCGGTTGGGTCATCTGCACACATTCTGGGAGATCTGTGGGAACGTGAGAACATGAACGCTTTCTTTGCACATGATGGTTGAGTTGAGGGATATAAAGCTAGAGGTGGTCATGGCAGCACATGCATAATGGAACCGCTGGCCGAAAAGTGAAGCAAACGTAACAAAGGGCAGAGAGACTGAGATGAATAAGAGATGAGAATGCTCTAAGGAGCATTTTGGGGGCCACTGGATGGAGCCACACCTGAGTTCAGTGGATTTATCCTTCTTGGTTTGGGGAAGATAGCTTCTCTTTCTCTCTCTCTGTGTCTCTCTCTCTCCAGGTTGACTGCCTCTTTCTGTCATTTGCCCACAAAACCATGCCCATCAGCCCCGAGCAGGCAACGTTTCAATACTTGGTAAGAGACTGTCCCTGGCCACAGAATACACGCAGAATGAAGATGTCATATCTGCCTGTCACCTGTCTGAAGATGGAGGTACCAGGCAAATAAATCTCACAGAGTGCGATGAAACGGAGCTCAGAGGAAGAAAAACATGTTATGTTAGCAAAGAGGTAGGAGTGATCCACTCTTCCTCAAGCAATCATAATTAATTACATTTCCCGATTTCCATGACAACATTAAGAAATTTTCTAACCCGATACAGAGCCCTTGAAATAATATTAATTCCTTTGTAGTATTTTGGGAAAGAAGGAAGAATTTTTCGTTGTTTTAAAGGCAAAGCTCACGGAAGAACAGTACCAGTGTATTACAGATATAATACATTCCATATGCACGCATACATGTGCATACATATATATATATATTCTGTAATCCACATTTTTGGACCATTCATCTTCTTTCAAGTGATGCATATGAGGTTCGCGAAACATGAGACAGAAGGTCTCCACATAAGGAAACATCAAATGAGGCTTGTGCAGGATGTAACGTTTTGCACTGCAGGATACATATCCCATCTTTGATTCCCTGAAGGTACGGCCGGTGGGACTAAAATGGTACCGACTGCGAGAACAACAGAGCAACAGCTACTTGAGAGATTCCCCTGCAGGTGTGGGGGCTCGTGTAACAAAGTGATTATGGCGTGCTTGCAGAAAAATTAGCCCTTGCTATGGTCTGAAAACAGAGCCTTGGGTCAATAAGGCATATCTTTCTGCTCGGGGCCACGTCGGAACTCGGAGTAGCTGCCCACCACTGCGCCACCCCCCCCACCGCGCCCAACGGGCTCGCACGAGGCTGATCACCCGAGAGTAGGCGAGGACATCACATCCCTCACACCTCCTTCCACGCCTGCAACAAAATCTCTGCAGACAGAGTTTCTAGAAATCATCGGGATTCTTTGTCCCGACCTGAGTGGTTTTTTAGGTATTGGATAAAACAAAATAACGTGGACTTATTTTGTATAAAAAAAAAATCACTTAAAAATGATTGTATCCTTATGACAGACTATATTATATTATTCCATTAATATATGCTATTTATTAATATTATAATGGAATTATTATTCTATAGAGTGGACCCCTGAACAACATGGGGGTCAGGGGTGCCAAATTCCTGTACAAGAATCTACCGATAACTTCTAATTCCCCCAAAAACTCAACTGCGAAAAGCGTACTCTCACGGGAAGCCTTACCAGTAACAAACCTCGATTAAGACATATCTTGTATGTTACATGTGTAAGATACTATATTCTTACAATCAAGTAAGCTATCAAAAAGAAATTTAAGGAAATCATAAAGAAAATACACTTATAGCACTATATGGTATTTATCGAGATAAATCCATATGGAGGTGTACTGAGCAGTCAAACCCATGTTGTTCAAGGGTCAACTGTACGTGGAATTCTTTTTTCTAAGTTTATTGATATTTAAATGATTGATAACACAAAATAACATGGATTTATTTTGTCTAAAAATAACTTTTAAAATAATGAGCATAGCTTTAAGACAGATTATATTATTGACTTATGTCAATGTATTAACATTATATTAAAATACAGATATTGTGTAGAAAATATAATATGTATTAGTACACAACTATTTTATTATATGCTATTTCTGCATCATTATATTTCCATACAACTTTGTTTTAATCTGTGACAAAGTGAAATGCCCTTTTTTTAGATTGATTTATTTATTGAGAGACAGAGAGAGAGAAAGCACTCAGGGAGAGGGGCAGAGAAGAAGGGGGAGAATCTCAAGCAGACTCCATGCTGAGCGTAGAGCCCAACGCAGGGCTCGATCCCACGACCCTGAGATCACGACCTGAGCTGAAACGAAGACTCAGATGCTTGACTGACTGAGCCACCAAGGCGCCCCAAGTGAGATACCTTTTAAAGACCACCATGAATGCCTCGGGCTCTAAACATAGTCAGCATTGCTATGTAGTTAATGTCTGCGCACGTTGAGGAAGCCAACGTTGCTACGTCTCTGGAGGAAAGTCCCTGCAGGGATGGGTTTGTGCAGCAGCCTCTTGTGACCTGAGCAAAGCTAACTAGCAGCAGTAAGAATGCAGGCGGTGGCTGCAAAGTCAAACTGACCAGACACCTCTGAGTGCCTTCTCAGGGAAGCTGCCACCCGCCACATGACCGGCGTGTGGCCGAGCTACGGGCCTGCTCGTCCAAGAAAGAGACAGGCAGAGGCATCCCTTGTCTTGTACCTGGTTATGTAGGAGCGGGTGGGCCGGTTACAGAGGCGGGCCTCGCAATGTAGGGAGACGTAGGACTCAAAATCCCAACTGCTAACTCCAGAGTCTGCCCTGTGACCTTTACTGGGCACTATGAAGAGTATGTGTCTGCATGACTTCCATGCATCAAAGATTGGCGTATTCCATCCTCTTGGCACAGCGAAATATTTATTTCCCCTCCTCCTTCCCCTCCTTCTTCCCTCCCCTCCCAGTCTGTGCCTTGCCCTTCCTTCTCCTCGCTCCCCCTTCCTTCCTTTCTTCTCCCTTCCTTCCTCTTTCTCCCCTTCCTTCCTCGCCCCCTCCTCCTTCCTTATTCCATCTTCCTTCCTTCCTCCCTCCCTCCTTCCCTCTCTTCTTCCTTTCTTCCTTCTCCCTCCTTCCCTCCCTCCCTCTCTCCTTCCTTCCTTCCTTCTTTCCTTCCTTCTTCCTCCCCCTTCCTTCCTACCTACCCTCCTTCCTTCCTAGTGTTAGGGTTCTACCTCTTGATAGTTCCTTCCTTCCTTCACTTCCGAGACTGAACTCAGTGAATCGAGATCGCTCTATACCAGCTGAAACCAGAAGATATGACATTCTATCAAACTATGTGGATTGGAGAAATGGAAATGGCAGGTCTGGGAGGGATATACAGAATGAGACAACTATAGAACTATAGAAAATTCCTGGCATAACAATACGCCAAAATATTACACTAAGAACGAAAACCGCTATGTAATCTTTCACCTTGCCATGTCTTTTTGGTATGCTACGCTTTAATTTCATGTGCTAGTGGATTTTATCTTCTGTTATTAAAACAGATGTAAGATTTGCTTTACCAGCATTTCATGAAAATCAATGTAATGAACATTTGCATGCATTATTCTGGTTGCTTAAAATATGTTGGATCATTTAATTCTTACAGATTTCTGTTACACTGTTATTATCCTTTCACAGAGAGGAGACCCAGTGAGGGGGACTAAGTTATCCAAATTCATACCTTAGTGGCAATGCTTTAATTAAGTCAAAGATGGGATTCCAGAGCCCATGCTCTATATACTGTATATACATTTCCCCATTATTACATTGCAAATATAATCAGCAACATGTAAGGTTTAGTTCAGATACTAAAGACAAATGTGCATATTATAAACCTACATATATGTATATATGCAAACACATAATAGATGTTACATAATCAATGTTATGAATTTTTAAAATATTTCAACTCATTAAAATTATTGATGACAACCCGAAACCTTTTCTTTATGTTAGGGTTATACAAGTCTTGATAGTTACCATAAATTACAAAAACTATATCTATTTTCCTTTACTCATGTACACATAACAGTAAAAACCCGTTACATTTCAACATTTATAACATATTGTTGAGAAAAAAACTACATTTTCTAGAATAAGAAAAAGTAGTAACAACAGTGGTATCCTGTTTCACTTTGTAAATCTCCTTAGTGTTTGTCTTAATAGAAGACAGATACTGATGTCTGCTTCTGTGTTGCAATATCACATGCCACCTGGTTTCTGGAAAATTCCAGTGACGGAAGGAGATTATAAAAGGCAAATGACATCTTTGTACAATCATGAAAACAGGCACCCTAGAAGTATCTGGTGTGACCCAGGGCTTCCCAGAGCAAACAGTCCACTTTGAGAATTACTGGTTGATTGATCTATCAATCTCCCTCTGTATCATCAACAAATATGTCTGTCTAGCTATCCATCTATTCCTCCTTCCATCCAACCATCCATCTATCCTTCCATACATCCATGCTTCCATCCATCCCCCATCCATCCATCCATCCATCCATCCATCCATCCATCCATCCATCCTTCCATCCATCCTTCCATCCATACACCCCTCCTTCCATCCGCCCATCCATCCATCCATCCATCCATCCATCCATCCATCCATCCATCCATCCCTCCTTCAATCCATCCGTCCATCCATCCTTCCATCTATCCATCCATCCTTCCGTCCGTCCAGCCAGCCAGCCAGCCAGCCAGCCAGCCAGTCAGCCATCTACCTACATACTGATCTCCCTATCTACATCTATGTAGTTACCTATCCAGCTATTCATCTATATCTATCATTACACTGATACTTACAATTCTGTTTACATTGAAATGCGTATTTACCCTAAAATTGAAAGGAACTTTTACAAAATAAAATTCCAAAGGAATAACAGAGAAGATCCATGGTCAACGGGTAGGCATACTCCTTCCATTTATCAATACAGTATATTCTTAGAATTTCTATCCTTCCCTTTATATTTCTCCTCTAATCAGGAAGTTTCTGCAAAAAGTACTGAGGAAATGTTCCTCAATTATCTTGACACTATTTTGGACTTTTCCCTGAACACTGTGCCTACTTAAAATGTCACAGATTGTCTCTTTGGTGCAGACATGTGAAGTAAGCAATTTGGTGTGCACATTAACCAGTGTAATTCTGAGCCCAGGGGAATATGAGCATGGTGAATACATTCAGATCGATTCCTCTCAAAGTATGCAATTTGAATTTCTTCTTTTATTTACATGCTCACTCTTTTGCCTATAATTATTCTGGCTACTGTATTTTTCTTATAAATTCATGGGAAGTTCCTATATATCTAGATATTATTTTCTTGGTTGTGAGATTAGCCAGGGTAAAAATGTTCCATCAAATCATTCATCAACTCTTTTATTTTTGCCCATATTTATCCTATATTTTGATGGTAACACTATTTGTCAATTTTTTCATCCTCTACTCTGCATTTTTAAAAAAGAAATGCCTCCACAACCATAAACTACTTGGATGTTTTCCTATATTTTCTTGTACTAATTTGTAACCTTTTCACACGCAGACCTATCTGTCTAGAATCCAAATGTGTCTGTGGATATAGAGAAAGATGCACTATAATTTCTTACACAGATGGGCAAGTTTTCCCAGTACCACATACTAAATGGCTAGCCTTTCAGACTGGTCCATGATGCCAACTGGACTGCATGTTACTTTTCCATATAGTCATAGTTCTGGAAATTTCTGTGCTGCTCTATGAGTCTATTTCCAATCTTTGGACCATTTAACACTGTGTTTTTAATGTCATATATGCCTTACATAAAAGAGTTGTATGGCAAGACAGCTCTATTTTTTCTTAATTTTTAGTGTTATTCCACCTATTTTATACTTTCTATTATGCATATAAACTTACCATATAAATATGCTAACAGAGTTTCTAAAGAAACAGTGGGAATTTTTATTAGTGTTGCCTTGATAGGACAATTACATTCGGAGAATTTGTATTAACATATTAGTCATGCTTTTCAAAATGCACATGATTATCTCTCTTGATTATTTTCCTTTGTTGACTTTGTATTTTCTTAGATAATTCCTAGGTTTTTAATACTTTCAAATTGATGTCTCAATAAATGTTATTTGCATTATACTTAGAACTTCACTACTGTGGAATAGAAAACTACTACTGAATTTTTAAAGTTAATCTCATAAATCAATCTTTTATTTAATAATCTTGCTGGGCTCTCTTATTAAATCGGAGTCATATTATTTGTAAATATATATTTTTTTCTCACATAGGTGATGACACGTTCTATAAGTAATGGCAGTTTTAACCATTCCCTTCCAGTCTTTACTCGCCAAATTTTTTTTTCCTTATAGTACTTCATAGTACTATAGATTGACTCAATGGTATGTGGGCAATCAAATTTGGGTAGGCCTTGATAATCAACAATAATCAGGAGCCATAAAGAAAATAACTGATTTGCAGAATGATATACAGGTTAATTTAAAAATTTCTGTGAGGCAAAAGACCCCAAATCAAACTCAAAACCAATTATGACACCCTAAAAAGCGCTGGGAGGGTTTCTCTGGAAAGGGCCAGATGGTAAATATTTTAGAATTTGTGAGCCATATGTTTTCTGCAGCAACCAAACTGTGTCATGATAGCTTAAAAACAGCCACAAATAATATGTAAAGAATCAGCAGTGAAACTTTATTTACAAAAAAATGGTTCACCGTTTGCAGACACCTCCTTAGAATAAAATGTCTGGGACTGACATACAACACAATGGATGGATAACATTCATAGTCTAGGAAACGTTTACAAACTGGTCCAGTACAAAATTACTGGGTAGGCTATGATTTAAGGGAATGTCCTTTCTTTTAATCTATGAATATTCCATTCTTTCCATACAAGTACAAATCCACAGCACAAGATTTTAGTGTCTCAATATTTGGGTGACTTAGAAAACACTGGGCCTAGAACTCTTATGACAAACTCTCTTTTTTAAATTTTTATTTTTTGGTTTTTTGGTTTTTTCCTATCATTTGCTTTTGCTTACTTTTTGTCTTAATCAACCTGATAAGATCTGCCCACGTACCAAAACGTAAAATGCATAGTCTTAAGCGTGGATAAGTTAGCGATGGAATCCGGGAAAACAGCCCCCGTTCATGGAAGTCACTTCATCGTGTATTTGGTGAGCACGTCCAAAGTGTGGGGCACGTGTCCTTCCCTCTCATGCGGAGCTAAGCTGATGGAGGCCTTCCATCAAATCCCGGCTGCACACGACAGGTGCAACGAAGGACCCCGAAAGTCAGCTGGGGTCTTCAGGGGGCAATGTTCACCTGCAACGCCACTGGTCTGTTCACCCGCTGGATCTCTGTAGGTCTTGGATCTCTGTACGTCTGGGGCTTGGGGACACCACTTGTTTTGGTCCATTTGACTTTGTTTGGGTTGACATGCTGAGTGTTCCATTTGGTGACTTGGCACACACGTGAAGTTTCATGTGCCCTGGAATGAAGTGTTTCCCGATGTCCTGCGCCCTGGAAAGACATGTTTCCCAATACCCCTCCAAGAACAGGCTTCCCCCATCACTGAGGATGGGGTTGATGAGTCGGATCCTGGGCCTGGGCTGCTTCCGGGGGTGTAGGAAAGGTCGAGTCCTCTTAGGGGCAATTATGAGAAATGAGAAACCAGGACTCTGTGGACAGATAATGTCACCCTGCTTTCCCCTGGGGACCCCATTCTTGTCCTTTAATACAGATTTCATCAGGCTGGCTGGAGTGTAACCACGTGTCTTTGTTCTCAGCGGGAATAAAGTTGGGAATACTAATGAAAAGGAAAAGGGGAAAGAAGGATTAGAATGCCTGTCTTCATTATTATGTGGTCAGGCCCCTGAAAAGGATAGGTGTCATTTACTTTTTAAAGCTACAAGTCCAGTAAGTGTTAGTATTTAATTAAATGGCATGAGAGTTAATTCACATGATGTATAAACTCCATCCACGCATTTCCCATTTATTTACTCTGTTGCTTTTGGTGATGCATTGCTTCATTTTGACACACTGCACTTTGCTTATGATATAAAACCACGTTTACCCTCAAACTGTTTATTTGCACGGAGATACAAATGTTAGTCCATTCCGTAAATTGATTTTAAATGAGAAAAATCTGCACAGACAGGAGGGAGGGAGGAAGGGTGGGACAGAGGAAGGGAGGGATGATGAAGAACGCTGAAGGAAAAATAAATAAGGTTTTGATTTGTTTTTAGAAGAAAACAAATAGGGGCGCCTGGATGGCTCAGTGGGTTGAGCATGTGACTTCAGCTCAGGTCATGATCTCAGGGTCCTGGGATCTAGCCCCGGGTTGGGCTCCCTGCTCAGCCTGATTCTCCCTCTCCCGCTGCCTGCTGCTCCCAGTGTTGTGCTCTCTCTTTCTCTCTCTCTCTCTCTCTCCAATAAATAAATCTTAAAAAAAAAGAGAGAGAGAAAACAAATAGAAAGAAACATCACCCAAAGAGGAGAAAAAGCCTAAGAAAACAGAACGTAAAGAGCAGAACAGAACAGTTCTCCTCCCCTGTGCACCACATTTATTCTCAGGACTTGCATTCTGCATGATAACCCATGGTTGTGATGTCCACATTTCCCATTTCTTTGTGAGGCAACTGATGGACCCTGGAGGCTGGAATAACACGGGTGCCGACCCCCAGACAGTGTCAAGTCTGCACATAACCTCCGACTCCCCCAAAAAACCTAAGGAGCAAGAGCCCACAGTGAGTGGAAGCCTTACCGACAACATACACGGCCGACGAACACATACTTTGTATCTTAGAGCTAGAAACTGTGAGTATCTATCTTACTTAGAGTAAGATACTGTGTTCGTACAGTCAAGGAAGCTGGAGAAAATGTAATGAAGGAAATCGAAAGGAAGAGAAACGACGTTTGTAGGGCCGCACTGTGTTCATCCAAAAGAACCCACGTCTAAGTGTCCCCGTAGTGTTCAAGGGTCAGCTGGAGTTACGTGGCACCGTAACTAGGTAATCTAACCCAGAAAGGAGCACTTGGCAATTCTGGGCACACACGCTTTGTTAAAGAGTATCCTGAGCCATGACCGTCCCAAAGACGGCTGCGGATGGCAGCAGGACCCAGCGGGTGAGACACAGATGGTGGTCCTTTACAGACGTGACACTGTTACCCTGTGACATGGATACAGCACCACGGCACACAGATTTCTCACCTGTGCCTGGTATTTACATATTTGTTTCTGCTACACCGTTCAGCCATTGTACTGACGATCCACAGTTTTATGAAGGTGAATTACATCTAACAATAAAACCATTTACGATGACTTCAATCCATTGTGTATTTTCAAATCCTAACCTTATGCCTTAACTGTGCAGTTTAAGAAACTAAGTCTAGGGACAACTGGGTGGCTCAGTAGGTTAAGAGCATGACTCTTGATTTTGGCTCAGGTTATGGCCTCATGGGTTGTGAGATCGAGTCCTGCATAGGGCTCCATGCTCAGCGGGGAGCCCGCGTAGCATTCTCCCTCTGCCCTTTCCCGCTGCCCCACTCTCTGCCCTTCCCTGCTGCCCCACTCACATGCACGTGTTTGAGAGCTCTCTCTCTCTCTCGAAAAATAAAACTGAATAAAAATAAATAAAAATAAAATAAAAAGACCTCTATTGCAATGTTGATGAAAGAATTTAGTATTCTTAAATTTTATGCCTGTATAGATGCCCAGTAAATAATTAGCAGTACTGACGTAGTACATTGGCCTAAAACTGATTAATGTATTTGGAGGACAAAATTTCCGTATCTACGTCATTACCGAGCTATTTGTCTTCACTAAAATGTGATAAATATTTTCACTCGATGGAATTAAAATGGCGTTTTCATTTTGAAAATGTCTTGGATCTGGGATTCCATGTTCGTTAATACCAGAGTTTTGCAAGCTCATATTTAAACTGTTTATTCGATGCGTCCATCAGCAAACTGAGTGTGAAATGCACTCGATGCTGTGCTTTGGTATTTTCATGGCATGTATATATATATGACTACATGCAGAAAGTACCGTTTGCCCTCTCCGAGGACTGTGTGTGTCAGGAGCAAATGTGTTTTTATGTGCAAAGTACCCGGCAAGCGGTAAGCTCTACGTAAGCTTTGCTGGTCTTACTATTATCTTAACGAGCTGGCCAGATAAAAGTCAAGGGTGCCACGCTAAAGAAACACCAGCAACACTACCTACAAAAGACTGACTTATGGGGTCGTCTGGGGGGCTCAGTCCGTTAAGCCTCTGCCTTCGGCTCAGGTCATGATCCCAGGGTCCTGGGATCGAGTCCCATATCAGACTTCCTGCTCAGCGGGGAGTCTGTTTCTCCCTCTCCTGCTCCCCTTGCTTGTGCTCTCTCACCCTCTCTGTCAAATAAATAAATAAAATCTTTAAAAAAAACCCAAAAGCAAAAAAAGACTGACTTGAGATCACATGACACGACTGAGCTTTCTCTGTACCCTGCTGGAGCTTCCATCATCAGTGATGGGTGTTTAGCCGTCTTGCAGGATAGGAGTAGAAAGGCTAGAAAACAGTCTTCCCGTGTGATGAAGAATTCGATCCCTCCATGTGAACTCACTGTCCTGGAAACTTGATAAAGGCTGAGTGACCACTGTGCTTATAGGCTGCTTCGCTGATGTAACAGACACCTGATTGGAACAGGGCCTCTGGCT
This sequence comes from Ursus americanus, assembly GCF_024610735.1. Lineage (NCBI taxonomy): Eukaryota > Metazoa > Chordata > Mammalia > Carnivora > Ursidae > Ursus > Ursus americanus. The sequence continues at coordinate 119,748,026 of NC_142164.1, read as the reverse complement.
CTGAAGAATGGGAAGCAGCCTGGAGGGAGCCATGGGTCTGGAGCTCCCCTGAGTGTGTGAGTCCAACACTGAGTGGGGTCCCTGCAGGGACGCAGCGGTCCTTGCCTCTGGGATGGCTACAGGGAATATAGGTTTCTGTGGGGTAGGCGGTCCCTTCCAAGCCAGGAGGAGCCGCCATGTTGGCGTCCGTGGGTGAGCCATGGTTCCTGTCTTGTGCTTGTCTCCGTGAGCTACCGATGACGTGTGTGATGTGTGTAGGATCTGCAACGACTTTTCTGATGCTTTCACATTTGGGGGACCACTGACCCTGCAGACTGCCCCTTCCAGGGTTAGCCAATGTGCAGAGAGAGCACACAAGTCAGTCCAGACTGCACTATTCAAATGCCAGCCAACCAATGCAGAGTCTATACCCCAGCCACCGTCTTTGTTGGCTTCTTGCTCTTGCCACCTGCCATGATCTCCCCAGAGCCCAATACTGAACCATTCAGGACAGCCTCTGTATCCTAAAGCCCACAGGAATGATTCCAACCAGCCCATCCTAAGCCGGCCTCACCCATTCCTCCCCACGGAAACCACAGTTAAGGCTCCAGCCCACGGAGACTCCTTCTGCCTCCTGACCACCCTGGTGCTTCTATGCGTGGCCTGATGCGGCGTGTCCCCTCCTTTTGTGAACCATGACTAAATGACCTTTGCAATGGTGGCTGTATCCTCACCTAAAATGTTCTACCAACAAGTTATATTTTAAAATACAGCCCAGGTGGGCTTTGTGAGTCAGAATGCTTTCGGGGACTCCAGGAGACCCCTGGTTGGACCACATGGGGTGACTGGCAAGTTTCAAGAAGACATACAGCCAGAAGATTGCACCTGCCAAACTTCTGATTGAGGGCGGTTTTACAAAAGACAGATGGAGTGCACTATCCAAGAAAGCAAGCTGATTGCCTTGACGCTCAGTCTTGCTAGGCTCCAGCCCTGTTCCTTTGAGGTGACTAAGCACAAACAGAAAAACTTCAGCACGTCTCTTTCTTCTGTGCGGCATGATTACAGTAAAACCCCAGACCCAGGTGTGTCCAGTAACTAGCAACGTGCTTTTAACACTCATCTGTAGGAGGACAGGGCTGAATGATGTCCTTTCAACGTAAAGGGTGAGAACGGTTTCCACGGTCTGGGCTGGGGATGATCAAGAATCCTGGAATACGTTCGGTTCGAAAGGGCAGATTTCTGGGATTCAATCTCTTTCATTTTCTTGCCTTGCAGGATTCTGGTCATAGCTGAGAACAGCTATAAATACCTAGGTGGGTTTGTTTTTTTTTTTTGGTTTTTTTTTTAATGCAAATGCATGCCTTGGTGTTTAAAGGTCCCTTCTCTGCTCCTAGGATATTTAAGACAGTGCATTTGAGCATCTTGGGAATTTATGACCTCATCCTACTAATCACCCTATTTTGATGTATTTAATAAAACTGTGATGAATAAAATATTGCCTAATATCAGAGAGTTGTAAATAGCTTATTTCAGCAGCAGCAAAGAGACGAGTGAACAGGGAAAAGGGATATTCACACTGAGTTTACCTGTGAGGGCAGGGAAACAAACCCAGGGGGCTGATACTGCCTGGCCTCTTTGGGAGGGGGATCTGAGATGTGGAGGTGGGGTCAGAGGCTCTTTGAGGCAGTTGCTTCAGGAATAGTGATTAGATATTTTGTAGAATGTCCCTGAGCTAGATTTTGCCTGATATTTTTCTCATTAGACTGGAGTTGTGGGTTTGGGGAGGAAGGGCACAGAGGTGATATGCCAACGTAACTGGAGAATCTGCAACTTTTCTGCATGGGAGAATTCTCATTGTTGTTGTTTTAAAGATTTTATTTATTTATTTGGGAGACACAGCCCGAGCAGGGGAAGAGGGAGAAGCAGGCTCCCCGCTGAGTGCGGAGCCCAACGCAGGACTCAATCGCACAATCCACTCAGGACTCGATCACACAATCCTGAGATCGCGACCTGAGCTAAAAGCAGACGCTTCACCGACTGAGCCACCCAGGTGCCCCCACCCTCATTGCTTTGTGAATTAACCTCAGATGATACAATACTCTATATGTCCATCCAGAATAACAAAGTAGCATGAAAGTATTCAGTGAATTTCTCTCCCCTTAGTTAAGACAGTCTACATGGGATACTACAAATTAAGCAACATGTTTTATCAAAAGCATGGAGTTACTTTTCGACACCAAAGGCAATGCCAACATACCAACCCTCAGCTACTCATTTTTCCAATGCAACATAAAGGCAGCTCTGAGTTGGGTCAGCAGACAGCTCAGCAGACAGCAAGTTCCCAGGTTTGCATACCCCTCACGCTGCCCATGAGACGCGCTGAAGTAAACGTCCGCGTGAGGCATGGTGGGAACACGCGGTGACATGCTATAGTTATTGGCTAAAACACTATTTTCGTAATAGGAAGAGCTGCACATTTGTTTCTGAAGATGGGGCATATTCCTGGGTCTATGTTGTCCCCTGCAAGAGGGGACGAGGAAAGGCAGCTGATCAGACATGCTGGGGGTATTTCCAGAGTTGTAGGACAAACAAAATTCACTAATCCGCATCATAATATATAGATCTCCTGACTTCAGGTCTGTGTTCTGAAGCCCCATTAGAGTTATTTTACATCTTAATGCTGTAAATAATGAATGAATATCAGATTCAGAATAGGGAGGTAATGAATTATTTATCAAATAGAAAAACTCTGCTTGGATACAGCCCAAATGCGTGATTAATCTAGAAAAAGGTTTACTTCTAGATTAAAAGATATGACAGACTTTCCATCCTGATTATCTTTCAAACTAGTAAAGGTTTTGCAGGAATGTAAAATTACAAGTTGTACTATTTTTTGTTTATACAATAGGAGATGAGGAACACTAGCAAGACGTTTTTAGATCAAAATTTATCACAACTTGGCTGAAAGAATTTTCTAGTTTGAAGACTACCCGACTAAAAAAAGTGGTTCCTCATCACTATAAAAAAAAAAAAAAAACTTTCAGGCAAATTTATTCTTTCTGAAAGGGTTTGATGCAGTGGAAGACAAGGCAAGTAAAATACATTCACAGATAGAAATTGCCTGAAACACTTTACTAGTTTTTGCTTTAATATCGTCCAACTGTGCAGGCCAATAAACCTGGTAAGACTGCAGCTGTTTATGCTAACCATTTATGCTTTACAAAACAGAGATTAACACGAACTATTAAACACATCATAGAACAACAGAAATATGAAGGGACTGTTTTCTGCCTTAGGAACAATAATTGCTGTTTGGAGTAGTTTTTCCCAAAGAAAGCTGTCTACTTGATTGACTGATTACTTCCTAGGTTAAAAAAGGAATAACACTGTTCCTTCTGTTCATTGTACTGTCAGAGGTAGACCCCGAAAATATATACGATGGATACTAGTATGTCCACCAATTTGTGCAGAGATCTTTCACAGAAAGGTTTTGTAAACTGTGGAAGAAGGTGCATGACTTTCAGGGACAGAAAATACATGTGTTAATTCTTCCTAATGAGAATTTTTCTAATTTGCTAACACTAAAACTAGTATTAAATAGGAATACCCTGCTGGTTCCCTCCGCAAGGGGAGGGGTTCGCACTCACTAAAAGTACTTAAAATAAACAAGAAAGAAGTAACGGACACACCGTGTTCTCTCCACGGATGCAGGACGGGGTAGATGGGATGACAGAAGATGCCCGATGCTTCCAAAACCCATGGCGGGGACATTCGAGATGTTCTTTGCCCTCAACCCTTCTTTTTCAAATTCAAAGGTTAATGGAGACTAGGTCTTCCAACCTTCTCTTCTGTCCCCTACCTCTTCAGACCCCACTGCTAAATGCTGTTCAAAGCCAAGGAGACCTCTGGTAAAGCAGAGGGCATGGAGAGAACGGAATGTTCGGTTTTCTTTTGCTTGAGTGTGTGTGTGTGTGTGTGTGTGTGTGTGTGTGTGTGTGTGTGTGTGCATGGGTACTCGGGCACCAGCTCTCGCTATTGGTGGAGAAAACCATGAAACGGCCAAGACAAGATGCAGGTCATAGGGGATGTGCTGAAGGAAGTCTCTGGGCTTTTCGATGTCAATGTACTGCTCCCATCTGACCCAATCCATACACCAGGGTAGGCAAATTCACAGAAATTTGGTAAGGAATTGCCCATTCCCCAAACGGTCTTCAGTGTCCATGGACACACAGTAGGGATGCTAATACATCGCAGCTGATTGCATGTTTTATTTTTTACAACTACCAACTCTCGTTTTTCTAGAACATGACTAACAGCCTACGTTGCTTCAGAAATCACAAGAGCGACAGCGCGAATCTGGTCAATTTGCTCTCTGGTCCTTTCGGAGTCAGGATGTCACAGCCATCATTTTAGTTGCCCTGAACAAAATCCTACAGAAAGTAGCTTTACTGATTAAAGAATAAGTGTCCTTATTTTGTTTAGCAACTTCTATGAGTATTAAGGATACACTGAGCACTTGTGTTGTTGACCCAACTAAAACATTAGATGTAGAGACAGTGTTCTTATAAAATGATTTGTTCATATTGGATTAATTAAGACATTCTAATGCATGGAAAATGGTGCTAGTTTTACATAAGTGAAAGCCAGCCCACACTGAATACAACAGACAGTGGACCACTATATACATTTATGGAGAAAGCTAAGTAATAATCTCAAAAACATAATTTATTTTAAAACTTTATTTCTTAAAGTAGAAACGTATCCAATAATCAATCAGCAAATAGTTTTGCAACATTTAAATCAGAACATAGCAAATAAAATTGATTAAATATGGTTTTGTCACTTACTAATTTAAAGTACATATGCTACGAAAACATTCTATAAAAAGTAAGTTTTAAAAGGAAAACTCGGGAGTTTTAAACATTATTTTTTTAATGCTGTTTCAAGTTACATTTGCTTTTATAATATCTCTCAAATCTTTTTCAGTGGTTGCACAATCCCATTATTATAATTACATATATCGATCTTATCTTGCACAATTAGGATATAAAACCACTGGCCTGTTGGTTCATACGCAAGCATTTCCGTCATAACCCAACTAAAACTCATTACTCTTTATGTATCAACGTTATTTTCCTCCAGCTATAAAATAAGCGTGGTGAATAAAATGATACCAAAGCGTCTTCCGTTTGCAACATTCCTTACAATAGTAAGGTAAAGACGCACGCACATGCTGTAGGGGATGGGTTTTACCAATACTGACACGGCCTCGGCGTACATACTAAAATGCAACAAAGTGCATTCATTGTGAGAATGTGAGTTCAAAGTATTTGATTCCCCTAAAATAAACAACCTGAAGAACCTGAACAGATACTACAGTTGGAGAGCTCCTTCCATCCAAGAGGAATATCCGTTTCAGTGAAGTACAATGTCCTGTTTGTTCCCTTAGATCTGTTGTTGAATGTCCACCCTTCCACACAGCCTGGCACTACATAAATCCCCTCCCCATCTGTTCAGGGTGGCCCCCGTTAGGTCTTTGCCAAGTAAACAGAAGGTGCTCTGGGTACCGCAAGGAAGAAAGGTTTTCCGGCAGAAAGAGCAGCTCACATCACTCACAAGGGAAGGGAGAATCTCACTCAGAAGCAAAGGCAGCCTTTGCATATGTCCTCGGAAGCTCCTGGGAGCACCTTCTTCCGCACCATCAACACCTCTCACCTGGAACTTTATCTGGAGAAGGCAGTGCCTACTGTTGTGTGTGTGACGAGGGTAGAATACAGGGCGAGAGTAGAATACAGGGCGAGAAAGACATTGAGGGGACAGTCGAGAACCAGCACCAAGACGCTCAAGCTACTGGACTAATAGGATAGAAAAATCTGTTGATTTCCCAACAATGCACCCTTGGGAGTTTGAATGTTCTATGCAAAGACTGACTACCAAGCTTGGAGACCCATGTCCTGCACACACTGTGAATCTCGCTCCAGGCAACAGAGAAGGGCTTCCGTGTCGTGAAGGGCACCGTAGCAAGTACCAGCAGATAAACTGGGCTGTATGTGAAGGGAAGGGGGACAGGCTCTCAGAGCTGACCAGAAGCCCATGCAGATGGGAATGAAGCAGTCAGTAGACACAGGCCACATAGAGACCATCCGCCCTGCCTACCCCACAGGACCCCTCCCCAACAATACCATCTGTTTCTATGTTCCCAGCTCTGGAAGCTCTAGCCCACGCCCCTACGCAACTAGGGATTTTATTATTTTTAAAAAATTTTATTTATTTATTTGAGAGACAAAGAGCAGGAAGGTGGGGCTGAGGGACAGGGAGAAGCATGCATAAGCAGGGAGTCTGATGCAGGACTTGATCCCAGGACCCCAGGCTCATGACCTGAGCCAAAGGCAGACGCTTAACCAACTGAGCCATCCAGGAACCCACAACTAGGGAATTTTAAATACCTAATAAACACACGATTACCCTAAAAATAATTATTTATTTCAGGGCACCTGGCTGGCTCAGTCAGTTAATAGTCAGTCTGACTCTTGATTTCAGCTCAGGTCATGATCTCAGGGTTGTGAGATCGAGCCCCGTGTGAGATTCTCTCTCTCTCCCTCTCTCTTCCTTTGCCCCTTCCATGCTTGCTCTCTCTCTAAAACAAATAAATAAAATCTAAAACAAAATGAAAAATATTTAACAAAATAATAACAGTTATTCACTTCAACCATTAATTCTGTATAGAGAAACAAACCTTTCAGAGAACACTTAAACACTGACTTAACATATGTCACCTTTTAAACTTAATTTTCAAAGTTTTAAACATTTGTGAAATACTGCACTTTTTTTCTGATTGAAAAGTCTTACATATCCATTGTGGAAATGCTGGACAGGTGGCATAATTTAATTAGGAAGGTAACATGTAACCAAAATCTTTATGCGGAAGTAGAATTGGTATCAGTGGTATATTCCAATGTCTGCTCTCTGAATGGTAACAATGTATATGGAGTATTTCACCTCATTACTGCTCCGTATGTTAACAACAGAGCAAAACTGAAATGGCAACCACGTGTTATCCTGCATAGATTCCCTAATTGACCCTGTTACTGTATTTTTAAATCACCGCTTTCCTTTATGGTTCGTAAGTGTTTTATCTTGTTAAAGAATGCCTTTTTTTTTTTTTAAGATTTTATTTATTTATTTGACAGAGAGAGACAGCCAGTGAGAGAGGGAACACAAGCAGGGGGAGTGGGAGAGGAAGAAGCAGGCTCCTAGCGGAGGAGCCTGATGTGGGACTCGATCCCAGAACGCTGGGATCACGCCCTGAGCCAAAGGCAGACGCTTAACGACTGCGCCACCCAGGCGCCCCTAAAGAATGCCTTCCTTTTCCTACATCCTGTGTCTCTTATTCAGACATTCTTCCACACTTCTTAATTTTGCTCATCACGTTTATGTTACTAACGTACCGGCATTTATTGTAACGTATGACATGCTACACGGTTGCCATATGGAAGGCCAACGGAGACAGTGTTACTTCCTATACAGTGTCTAATGTGATGCAGGAGTGGAAATACCGCACAGGTACCTCTTCCAAAATGGCAGCCACATCGGTCTACGGGGTATGCGCACTATAGCTCATGTGAGTAAATACTCTGAATTTTCGAAAACGCGTTTATTTTTAATTACTTTTCATTAGCTTCTGAACGTTTATTCACACAGTCTGCACCTGAATGATCTGACAATGGTCTTCCTCTGCCTGTGTGCTGTGACTCAGACCATGATTAAACGCGTGGTCTGCTTTAAAAACTGGAAATCAGTATAAACCAATGCATCGTCCACATCAGTGATGTTCGTCCTTCCCTGGCAAGTAAAAGCATGTATTTGTTCAACTTGAGGCTCACTCTGATAATTGCCTGACATACTGTAGGGACCTGATGACTGACCCAGGGCCAACGGTTTTACGGAAAGAGAATTCTGGGAAAAGCAGAGAGCCCTGTTTTAGGAAATAAATCCTGTTCCTTCACAACAGAACAGCGACTGTTACTCAGCTCAATTAATTTGCTAAGTTATTCTTTTTCTTTCCTCTCTCGACTGACTCAAGCTGATTCTTAAATATAGCACTTTCACTTAAAAATGTCTTTTTGGGCAAAAGCGACTTCTTCATTCTTAATGTTTTTAGAGATAAATGCCATTTAAAATGATAATTAGTGTCTGATGCCACATAATACCATCTCTTAAAATATTAGAATTCTCCTCTTTAATTGTGTCTACATGTACTGAAAAAGAGCTATATTAAAATGTTTTTACAAAAACAGCTTTGTGTGTGCAGATATATATGTATGTGAATATAAATGTAAATATACATATATGTGTATATATATATGCAGAAATGTATACTTTTTTCCTGTTCACGAACATTATACTTCTAGCAAATGAATGGAAGTTGCTCACGCCTTTGGTGACAGGGAGTTTTCAACTCAATATATAAACAGGTAAAATGGGAATGCTACTGATCACTTTCAGGCATGGAAAATGTATGTTTCAGAAACGCCCCTCTGATAAACGTTTGATGCATAAAGACGTGTGGAAAAACTAAAAGGGATCCCAAAGCGAAACATTCTAAGACCCCGGGCATAAGCAAGCCAGAAGGCAGGACGGCACGAGAACGCTCTATGTATCACAGAGGGCGATGTGGTTGAATGACCCGAGGTGTGGACGGTCAGCTGTCACCCAAGGGACCCACAGCGCGGGTCTGTGATATGGTCACACGATTAGAAATGACTGCTCTTTGGAACTGGATCCACAGATCAACTAAGACATGGCAATGGAAAATCACTCCCATTTAATCAAGAAGCAGGATGACAGGTCAAGAAGGAATTCTGCACGGCTCAGGAACAAGTTCGATTGCCTACCCACAGGGCGTGTAGAAATGCCTGTGAGCTATTTTGTCTAAAACTGTGCTATGTGCTTCAACCCCACTGCTAACGGAATAATACTAACATTTCCAAATACGATAGCTAATTTTAACACATTTATTATTACTATTATTTTAGGAAAGCATGCATTCTCATCACGATGAAATCTGTTTGAGCATTCTGGGTGGGAAAGCTACGGAATAGAATCAATCACTGGGGGGGAAAAATCCAAGATGTCCTAATACCCACGTCACGTAGTGACAAAACCTAGGGTCCAGAAGTAGCTGGGGACGGGGGCAGCGTGAGCTGAGTGGACTCTGCCGGTGAAAGTGGGTGCAAATATGAAAAGGTCACCTGTGGGGCCATAAAACCTGATTGAAACGTCTCTCTGTGAAGCACACCAGCACATTTCGGGAACAGGCCGCTCCTTGCCCACGATGCTAACTGCATCCCGGCACTGACTTCAACGCCAGGAGCGTGAAGAGGGTGATTTCACAATCTTCACCACCTTCCCAGTACCCAGACCTCATCACTTTCCTTCCACATCGCTCTATTTTTTTATTTTTATTATTTTTACATTTTTTTAGGGGTCACCTACGAATTTTGGGTTACTTTGGGAAAACAGAGTCTTATTTATAGCGCGGTAAACACATCAGCACTGTGAGCATGCGGGAGTTCTGTAAGGCTCGAGGCGGGGAGTGCTGACCCATGTGCGTCTGCTTTCTTGCACTCAGGAAAGCGGATCTTCCCTCGGAGCAGGTGACAGACAGACAGCGCTGAGTATGGGACAGTCATCGTCCCCGCGTGCATGCCCAGCCAGGAAGGAGCGGGGAAGATGCTGTGAGAACTGGCTTGCAGGGGGCCACGTGATGGGGGCTCAGAGGACTTTTCTTCCAAGAGGAACAAAGGGATTGTCTCCTGCCCTTGTGAGAACCTGGGCCTGGGGAAATTGCTCAAGGGCAGAAGGGCTGCTCTCTTCACTGTCTGTCATTGCACAGGCTAAAGGCTTCCCTTGCAAGACAGACAGGGTTTGGTTGGGGCTGCGTGTTTGCTTGCGATCCCACTACCGGACGCCAGTGACCAAACTCCATCTTGACTACTCGAAGCCATTCACACGTCCTGGTGAGTAAAACGGAGACACTGAAGGCATGCACGGGAAAGCAACCTCAACTGCGCTTACACAGCTATCTGGGGGATGCTCTGTGTGGACGAGGGGGAAACGAACAAGATGGTTCACACACCAGTTTTTCCCCCCGGAAGGCAAGTGCACGGGAGTCACAGAGCCTCGGTTCCTTGTGCTATCAGCCGAATAGAGATGTTCTGCAACCCCAATTCATTGTCAAGTGAAATACACTTGTGCACACGTTTCAAGTGGTCTGCGTGCATGACACACACTCTTGGTCATTCTCACAGTAAAGCCCCATTTCATTGATTCAGTTCAGGAAGGAGCCCTGCGCGATGTGGTTATAAAGTATTTCTAATACAGCTTTACAGAAGGATGCATTCAATTCGTGTATTTGTCAGACGGCCGGAAAAAGGAATACCATATCCACGTCCCCGCCAAAAACAAACAAACGAAGCTGCTTAGTTATAAGGCTTTGGGCATGTGGCCTTTTTCATGTAAAAACTATCTCCCATAACCGATCATATGCATTTTATTTTAAACCCAAATGGAGAGACAGCCGTAGCTCAAACATGAAGGGCTCAGTCCCACAGGACCGCCCCCATCTCAGACACCAACCCCAAGTCCCAGATTTCCATGTGTCCTTGTGGACGATGGGCTGTAACTCGAGCTTCCCACCACGCCCTCCCTAGGGTTTGACCGTTGGCTGGAATAGCTCATAGATCTCAGAGAAACTTGTATGTACTGGTTTACTGTGTAACCAAAGACGTGATCAAGGACACAGATGAAGAGCCAGATGAAGAGGTACAAGGCATGAGTCTGGAAAGATTGCAAACACAGGAGCTCCCCGTGGAGTTGGCGGGCACTGGCTTCCTGGTATACGGAGGTGTTCACCCACCAGGAAACTCCCAACCCCAAACCAGTGGGCTTTGTATGGAGGCCTGCTTTCCCAGGCATGATCAATTATTAACTCCCTTTCCAGCCCCTATCCCCTCCCTGGAGGATGGCAGGGGACGTAGGGGGCTGAAAGTTCCAAGCCTCTAAACATGGCTTAGTCTTTGTGGTGACCTCATTAGAACAACAACGACAAAATGCTCCTATGGCCTAGAAACGTCCAAGGGATTTCGGAGCTCCGTGTTAGGAACCCGGGGCAGAGACCAATACATGTATTTTCTATTATTTCACACCAGGTATCTAGAGTTTTGCCAACATCTTTTATAGTGACCTAAGATTTTTTAACAATTATTTATTTATCTGAGAGAGAGAGAGAGAACACGGGGCTCAATCTCGGGACCCCAAGGTCATGACCTGAGCCGAAATGAAGAGTCAGATGCTTAACCAACTGAGCCACCCAGGTGCCCCTATAGTGACTTATGATTTTAAAATCCAGATAGAGGGGCGCCTGGGTGGCTCAGTCAGTTAAGTGTCTGCCTTCGGCTCAGGTAATGATCCCAGGGTCCTGGGATCAAGTCCCGCATCAGGTTCCCTGCTCAATGGGAGAAGTCCACTCCCTCTCCCTCTGCCTCCCTCCCGGATTGTTCTCTCTGTCTCTGTCTCTCAATCTCTCTCAAATAAATAAATAAAATATTTTTAAAAATAAACAGAGACGCCTTACCGAATAGATACCGGGGATGCAGCAACAGTGAAGTGAGAGGCAACAGCAGTGTAACTCGAGCTGGAAGGAAGCTTATCTAACCCACGTATGTTCTGCGTACAGCACGTCCCAGCCTCCCTGCACCCCGGATCACGACACGGCACTTTCGCACTATGCCTGGGGGGTGGTTTTGCACAGTGACGTCCACTCCCCACCACCCCCAAAAAGCAGAGCAGCAGGAACTACGTGGTACCATAGAGACCTCGAAAAAGACACCCATTGACAGCAGGAGAGCTGTACAAGAAGACATTGCTCAAGGTCAGAGGGCTACAATGTTTCACCGCTCTGTCCAAGAAGGACCGAGAAACTGCAGTATTGCTTTGGGGTCACAAGGAAATGCGAGCAAGGGAGCAAATGCCCAAACCTGGAATCTGCAAAGAAGAAGGACCGATGATATAACGTGGCCTCCAAACCATTTTGCAGCAGAGACAGAAGTCTACAAGTGTATCCCTACGCCCACGTCCAGTCTTATCTCCATATTTTTGTTACAAAATGGTTTGGAGGCCCAAAGATTCAAAAACTGGATACTGAAATTTAACGATTTCTGAACAGGACAAGCTTCCCCTTTGAAACGTCTAGAGTTCCGCGTATACCAAAATGACCCATAACTTTCTGCTGAAATCGGGCTGTTTTTGGTACCACTGGATCGGAGAACACACTCTGGTAAAGACGTCCACTGACACAGAGAAGACCACCTGAAGAGCACGCACTGACTTGGGGCCGTCACTTCCCCAGCTCAGCTATGGAAGATGGGAGGCATTGTTTTTCTCCTTCAGGATGCATTCTTACCGTCTAAATAGGGTAAGAATACTACCACTATTAGTAGTAATAATAATACATGCGTGACCTAGAGAGTGACTTTTTTGCACCTTAAGAAAGAGCGGTGTCCTTTTCAACAAATGTTTCCCCTTGTTTTCCTTTAGAGGACAGAGGCATTCACCAGCTGGGCACCGTATCCACTAGGTTCCAAACAAAACTGAGAGTAGAAATCAGTGGCTTGCTTTTCTGAACGTCTTTGGAAAGACTCAGGCATGCATGTATGTTTGGACTTTCAGATGGTTAGAACCTCTGAACAGAGCTCTTGGAAATATCGGGGTGTTGTGATATGCCGTCACTAATAACACGACAGAAGGGGGTTAATACGCTGCAGACCATTCCCAGTCGCACTGCATTCTGGGAGATGTGTAACGTGCAGCATTAGAGAAATAAGAAATGCAACAAAAGCTGCTTCACCCAAAGAGTGGACCTTCAACGGCAACAACAGGAATTCAGGTTACTCACATCTGCTGGGATATAATGATGCACCAACCTTTCTTGGGAACGGTGCTCTCCTAAGCCACCCTCCTCCAGAAATGCGGCTCATCAATGAAACCAGAGTTCTTCTCTTGAAGAGTAGAAACCCCAAAAGTTAGACCCATGGGCCCCAGGATGCCCTTAACCCAACACCACACATTGGGAACAGTATCATCCGTGCACGGTATCAGAGCGAGCACATAGGAGGCACAGACCACAGGAACACATACTGGCCCCCTTGGCAAGGGGACAAGACAAGCAAGTTCATATTAATATGCATATTTTCCCATCCACTCTTCCTTCCTCTCCCTATCCATTATTCTCCATTTTATTTTATTTTATTATTTTTTTGAGAGAGCGCATGAGTGGGAGGAGTGGGGGAAGAAAGAGAGGGAGAGACAGAATCCCAAGCAAGTTCTACGCTCATTTCTCACGACCCTGAGATCATGACCTTGAGCTGAAATCAAGAGTCAGACACTCAACCGACTGAGCCACCCGGGCGCCCCCATTATCCTGCTTTTCATTTATTTATTTTTTTAAAGATTTTATTTATTGGTCAGGTAGAGAGCACAAGCAGGGGGAGCAGCAGGCAGAGGGAGAAGCAGACTCCCCACTGAGCAAGGAGCCCGACATGGGACTCGATCCCAGGACCCTGGGATCGTGACCTGAGCCCAAGGCAGATGCTTCACCGACCGAGCCACCCAGATGTCTCAGATCCTGCATTGTAATTACATCTGCAAATCCATTTGACAATAATGCTGTGCCTTACCTTGCCACATAAACTAATTTGGAAATTCCATAACCCATTACCCTATTCATGTTCCTGTTACTGACCAACTTCCAAGCTTTATGATTTTTGTGAAACTCTACATACTAAATATATTTGGTCACGTATGTGTGGTCAGCAGCTTATTTGGTCATCAAATGCTAGCAGTAAAAAACAGTAACGACATGTCAAAATGGCTTGCCAAAAGGATGAGCTCCTTTTTATATGCTTTGATCTAAGTTGATTCAGTAGCCTCACTCACAGACCTAAGTTTTGAAAACCCGTGAGTAGTTTAAAAAATCCTTCCCCAGATCCTACTATTTTACGAGTGAGCCTGTGCCCTAGTTTTTACTTGAAATGTTCTGTCTGAGGTTCGTATTATTCATGAGATTGGAGTCCTCACTACAGATCATTGTAATAACGAGGCAGGAGGGAACAGAGATTTCCTAGTATGTGCTTTTACAGGACACATTTAAACTCCCTTACCTTTACCTTATTTAAAATAGAGCAGCAAGAGGGATTCTGAAACACAATCCATCTATTGTGACAACGACACCAAGTGACATTTAAATCCGCGGAGGTTCTGCGGAAAGCGGAAAGGGTGCAACAATGAGTCATTGTTCGTTTCAGAATGTTCATCAGGGGCTGTCCGGCCAGGAAGCTGAGGGCCGGGCTGATGCGCGTGCAGAGAAGGAAACGGGACCCAATTAATTACCAGGTTCAGTAATGACACCACAGCACGGTGGCAGGGGACAACTCTCCTCCTATCTTTGGTCGTAAAGATTTTTGGGGCCTCCTCGTGTCAACTTTGAATGGGGCAAGTCATGGGAAGTTGTAATAACAGGAAAAAAAAATTTTTTTTTTAAAAGAACAATTTTTTTTTCCTCGGATGAGTGAAAGTGTCACCTGGTTAAAATGTGAGTGACGCTGCACATGTTACTGGAAATTCCCTGCAGAGGGTCTCATACTTGGCTCTACTGGTATTTCTGACGGGGGTGGGGGTAGGGGTGCTGTTCTGTACCTGTGGGATTTCTAGAAGCATCCCTGGCCTCAATCCACTCGGTGCCACTCCAGGTGTCAGCAATACCCACTCCCCCAATTCTCCAACTTTCTCCAGAATGGCAAAATAACCCCGGTCGAGAACCACTACTGATGATAAGACATAGGATGGAGCTTTCAATCTATAGCATACATAATAATTCATCATTCTACACCATCAACAGGCTCCCGTTCTAGCTACACTGGATATTCTGTGTGTTTCTATGTGGGTCTTTATCTAGTATAATTGTTACACTAATGGACTACTATACATACTGTATACTTGGATAACACTAGACTAGGACAACAGGTATGCTAACATACTTACCCAATAACATTTTGATAGATACGTAGATAGTAACATGGTTTCCAACAGGATTAATCTAGAAGCAATTCTGCTTATATCGTTTCCTATTCAAGGGTCTAAAGTAATGTCACTTCTGATGCAATTCTCACTCAAAACCCAATTTCCTTTCTCTAATTTTGTAGAGTATCTTAATAAAACATGTTGAGACGTCATCCTCCCTCCTACAG
Organism: Ursus americanus; assembly: GCF_024610735.1. NCBI lineage: Eukaryota > Metazoa > Chordata > Mammalia > Carnivora > Ursidae > Ursus > Ursus americanus. The sequence goes on along the minus strand of NC_142164.1, from coordinate 119,732,742 downwards.
CTTTACATATATATGTAAATATATAAGTATATACACAAACTTATATACACAAATATTTATATTTACATGAGATATTTATATACATAAAATTTATTTACATAAAAAAAATATATATATATATATTAATTCCACAGGCAATTTTTAAATTTCGATGGAAAACCATGGATATTTTTCCCACAATACCCGATGTGTGAGAAAAGTGTTAGTAACTTCTGAAATGAGAACATATAGGATTTATCCATTTTTATGGACTGAACTGTGTCTCTTCTCCCCAAAATTCACACGTAGAGGCCCTAATATCCTCGGGACCTCAGAATATGACTGTATTTGGAGATGGGGTTTTTAAAGAGGTGATTAAGGTAAAATGGGGTCCTAAGGGTGGGCCCTCAATCTGACCAGTGTCCTTATAAGAAGAGGACATGATGACACAGACACGCACAGAGGGACGTCCACGTGAGGACACACGGAGAACACGCGGTCTACACGCCAAGGAGAGAGGACTCAGGAGGCACCAGCCTCGGCCCAGCTTCCAGGACGGCGAAAAAAATAAATTTCTGTTCTTTAAGACACTCAATCAGTGTTGTTGTGTTATGGCAGTCCAAGCAGACTAACATACCCATGTTCCAGATGAACAGTGCTTTTTGATAAATTATCTTGGCTTAATTTGAAATAAAACAGAAAAAAGAGAACATTTTTTTAACAGAAACATCTATTTCCTGTCCATCACTGATTCTTACGAAATGGAAAAAACACAGGAATAAGGAATTATTCTTGTTTGTGTTATGTTAAATTTAAATATATCTAAATTAATTCACGGTCTCGATAGATAGTTCAAAATACTTTCTGTTCAAATTCACAACTGAAGGCACATCGGGTATTGTGGGAAAAATATCCATGGTTTTCCATCAAAATTTAAAAATTGCCTGTGGAATTAATATATATATATATATTTTACGTAAATAAATTTTATGTATATAAATATCTCATATAAATATAAATATAAATATTTGTGTATATAAGTTTGTGTATATACTTATATATTTACATATATATGTAAAGCTGTAGGAGGGAGGATGACATCTCAACATGTTTTATTAAGATACTCTACAAAATTAGAAATCGTATTTCAACATCCTAATAGAAAAAGACTTGGGCTAAACATTGAAATAAAACCTTCATTGACTTCAGCTCTCCATTGTGTTTATGAATTCTGCCTGTAAACAGTTTAGAAAACAAATGTCTATACGTGTTATGGATTTCATTTATACACATCATGTGCTTGCCGTGGTTTAAGTCAATAGAGAGTTCTTTTCACCTTGAAACATGGAAATGAGTGTCAGTTTAGACTTTCCTAGATGAGGGCCATTACGGGCTCAGGTAAACAGGGAGAGTTAAAGGATGTTAATGCCATGTTTATTAGAGGATATTTATCAGGCAGGCAAAATTTTAAAAAATCAAACATTTTCCAAAATTTTCGTGTAGCACTAAAAATTAGGATAAACTCCATAAAGTAATGTATTACCAGAAAGGAGGGACAGAACAGAGAAAAATAATGCCCAAGTCATCATCCTAGGGATTCTCCATTTTGGAACCATAAGCTATGCAAGGAGAGGCTCACTCCCTTATCATTATAGAAATAAAACGCTTTGTGAATGCCTATTGGACTTTCTGGCAAAGAGTGCTTTATATTAATTAAAAAGGAGAAATTATACTCAAGCCAACGGATTTGATCGAGACGTAGAATGTCTTCTATGTCCTAGCACACCAGGCCAAATAACACACCTACTCTATCCAATAAATTGGTAATTAAGATAAATGAGTATGGAAAATAACTTAGTTTACGCATGACACGAATGGTATGACATACGATGATGGAGTTTCTACTTTGTGAAGGGAGATTCCTTCCAGGTTGTAAATATACGTGTTAACATGAGTTTGCCAACGAGTCAATGAACACGAACCATCCTGCCCCCACTATCACAGGAGAAATATTCAAAGGGAACACCACAGTACCGTCTGTCCATCATTTGAATGCATGCCACAAGATAGTCATTGATGTTTCCTCGAAATCAGTGTTTGGTTTTACTTGAGATCATTAGAAATTTTAGTGAACTCCAAAGTGGTGAGCTGACTGTTACGTTTTAGAGACCGCCCTCAAGTTTGATGATTTGCCAGAAGGACTCAGGGACCAGAAAAGCTGTTACAGGCATGGTCATGATTGATTACAGTGGAAGGATACAGATTAGATTAAATGATTAGCATCAGATTAATAATTAAGTAGAATCAGATTAACAGGTTAATGATTACAATCAGCAGAGTTCGGAGGCCAGGAGAAATCAGGTGCACGTTGCCCCCTTTCAGGAGAGTTGTATGGATAGTGCTCAGTGCTTCCAGCAGCCATGTGTTAACTAGACTACGGTGGACTGCAACTAGGGTGGCTCACCCAAACTCTTGGTGTTGAGGGTTTTGTTGGGAGGCCAGTCACGTAAGCAGGGAGAACCTACCATGAGCTGTCCCACTGGTTCTCTGGCCTCATTTCCTGTGCCCCCTGCCCCCCAGCCTTCCTGAACATCCAGCATTTGCCAGGGGGCATGTCTCGTCTGCACATCTCCTCACGTGTACACCATTCCCTCTGCTAGGATGTTATTAAAGTGGACTCTCCAGCATCCCTTCCACGTTATTCCCTTCTGAGAAAAAGTTCTTTGGTGCTTTCTAGAGAAACCATGCTTCCACGAGCTCCTTGAAGGAACCTCTAATGCAGCTGTTGTCAACTCTTAATTTACTCTCCACCCCATCCCTATCACCAGACGCAAATAATTGGGAGATGAGATTATGCTTGACTGGGGCTTTGCCCCACACGTGTTTGCTGAATCAATCAGTACAATCAGAAACCTTCCCATGTTTTTTGCTTTTCAGTCCTAATCTGTGTTCATATGTAAAACTAATGTCTTTCTGAATATTTTTGTCAAAGAGATCACAGGAGACCGCCATGGTGGTTTTTCTCAAGTTTGGGGTTCCCCCTCTTCAGAAGACCTCTTCCTCAGCATCGGCACCAAAAGCAGTACTTTTGGGTGAGTCTCTTGAATATACAGCACGGGAAAATTTTCAAACACATGGTATGATGTGATCCCCCCCCTTGACACTCACGGTTTCTCTCATGATCAGAATCGCAATATGAGTACCAAACATGGGGTTGGGTGATTCTTCCACATCGGTGACACCCTGCCACGGAATATCTTTACCCAACATTTTTGATCCTGGAGCATAGTTTTATTAATTATTCTTTCACACACTCTCCCTGTGAACAAGCTTCAGTTTCTGTTCACTTCAGTCTTTGTGATTAAGGCAATTTGCATTGGCGCCTTCCTTGACCACAGCTGGCGTGTCTCTCCACATCTGCCATCCATGGACCACAGCTGGGCTTCCCAAACTGGAGAGTGCACCAGAGTGGCCGGGGCGGCATGGTAAACCACAGGCTGCAGGACCCACCCCCAAAGTTTCTGAGCGGCAGCTTGGCAGGAGGGCCGCGAATTTACGTGTCACAGGTTGCCAGGTGATGCTGGGGATGCTGACATGGGAGGTCACAAGACTGCTCCATAAACGTGCTTGACCAACGTGGCGAGCGCCCTCCACCAACTCGCACAGCTACAGCCACTTAATTCACATGCCGTCAGGGAGGCCTGGAAGGGTGTTGCTTGCTGGCTCAGCACCGCGTAACTTGTAACTTTACGGCTGGTGTGACGTGGGTGGGTCGCAGACCTGGGTGTCGGCCGTGCTCCAGCGGCCACGCTCTGTCCCTGCCTGGCCGCCGTTTCCTCTGCAGCTAGGATACTTTTTCCCTTGCTCCGTTTCCTCGGGAAGCTGCATGCACATGGGAAGGTAAATTCGCTTCCCACGTCTGGGAATGTGTCTGCACTTCTCGCTTTGTTTGTGACCTTGTGCTCACCCTGGTGGTGCTGGCTTGCCTGCCTGTGCGGATCTCCTCCCGTGCCTTGTGAACGCTGCGGGGTTTGCCGGCTCTGTGCCCGTGAGTGTGGCGTCCTGGCTCTGGCGTTCCTCGGTGCCCACGGGGATCTGACTTCAGCAGGTGTCCCTGGCTGCATCCTTCTCTGATTCTCAAACATGGACTCTCTATGCAATTGAATGGCTTTGTTGCCATGCCTGTGCCTGAGGCTCATTCTTTCCCCTCCTTGGTTTCTTAGGTATCTCGAGCCCCCTCCACCCCAGCCCCCATTTCCGTCCTGCCCCGAGACTCGGTGCGGCTTTTTCACATTACCTATAGGATTCCTTTTCTGGTAAGCTCGTGCAGCTGGGCTGTAAGGTTCCAGTGCCATCTACGTCTGTAGTTTGGAACAAATAAGTAAACTGTGGTCTCTACTGGAAGCCTGGGTCACTGAGGTCTCTGGGCTTGTGACTCAAAATGTACCCTGAGGAGCCCTGCCGCTCAGCCTGTTAGGGGAGCGTCTTAGAAAAGCAGAGCCTCAGGCCCCCCTCACATTTATTAGAATTGGTTGTAACAGGAGCCCCAGGCAATTTGCAGGAATGCAGGCAAGAACTCACGGAGGGTACAGCTCCTATGGGATGAATTGCCATCACCTCAGAAGCCTCCCGCCTCGGGATCCTAGCATGTCCCTACTTTTTGCAACTTAGAACTGCTGATAATCACTACGACGCTGTGTCAGGTGCATTTCCAACCTAGACCATGAACGATGATTCTGCAGGGAACCAGAGCCTGTGTGTGTGTGTTCTTGAGGTCTGTAGTTTCCTGGAAGAGTTCTCTGGCCAGGCGTTTTCAACTATGTCAACGTGCCAAAGAAATCTTTGGTGCGTGCTTTCCACCATGATCTTCTGTGGGCTTGGAGGAGAGACACCCTGAGGGTCCAGGGTAGGTGAACGCCAGGCTCCATACGGTATTCCAGGTGCTTGCTACAATGCTGGCCCACAGTAGGGCTGTTCAAACATCTATCCCCACCGTTCATCACGGGTCAAGTGGACCCAGCTGGGTGAGCTAACTCCACCCGGGGCCTGTGGGGTGCCTGGGGCCAGCAGCAGTGGTGTGGACCATCACAGGTCAATGGCCTTGTTGCCAGAAACCTCTATCTCAGGAAACAGAACACCAACCAGGGGCTCAGTCCAGAAGTCAGGTACAGGCATTGCAGGGAGACTGCCAAGGCTCGGGGTGGGGCTGTAACCCCCAAAGGGAGTAAACTGGAACCCACAAGCTGGCAACTCGGGTGGAAAAGCCCTTCTTCGTAAGCACGGCAACAGAAAGAACCTGGGTTCTAGAATGCACCCTGGGTCTGCATGACTGCCTGCCTCCTGCCAGCTGTGTGACCATGAGTAGCTTAACCTCAGGTGGTCTTCCTAGTCAAACAGGAATGCATGTCACGGGCCTAACAGAGGGCCTCAAAGAGCAGTTGTTCTGCTGCTAGCTGCTGTTGTGCTCGCTAGTATAATTAGAGGGAGTCCTATTCTTATGCATTCATACACAGCTCAGGGCTGTTCAAGGTTCTCTGCAGTCCCAAGCTTAGCGGCAAAGCGCACTGTGACCTGATTGGCTGGGGTGTCAGGCGGCTAGTATGCTTTCTTGCTGGCCAGGGTGTGGGCGGAACAGGGCATGAGTGCTCAGCGCACAAGTGTGTGTGGTTAGGTCACGGAAAGGATCATTAATGCCAGCCGGGCAGCAGTAAAAATCACCGACATGCTGTGTGGAGCTGCTGGTTGTTGGGAAGGCTGCATTCTACCTGCGGGCTGCTGTTGACGTCTGTGGCTGTTTGACAAGTGTGTATTACTCTGTGTCTCAGGCTCTGCGTCTGTAAGTAGGAACGGTGAATGTGATGCCCCCGCCAAAAACAGCTCAAATTCTTGGTGGTCTTTCTAGTGTAGGAAGGCATTCCGTGGGAGTCCTGTGTGTTGCCAGGTGAAGCCATATACGTTTCAGGATTGTGTGTATTCTTTGTAAGTGTGGCTATTTAGAGACGTATGTCAAAAGTCAGGTGCAGCCCAGCCTATGACCTCAGATCTTTAGGCAATCGGCAAGTGGGGCCACGGCCACGTCAGAGACAAATGGGAGCTGAGTCACATCCCTGGTCCGGAACAGGCCCTTCAGATGTCAGGAGCAACCAAGCTAAAAGGGACGGCTGATCCCTTTGCGAACAGATTCTACAGCTGAAAGCAGATCAAAGTACTCAGCTTTGTGGGGGTTTTTTTGGGTTTTTTGGTTTTTTTTTTTTTTTTTTTTACCATCAATTCTTAGATGTGGAACAGGCTCTGCCTGTAAGGAATGTACTTTGCTAGTGAAGTTCCCTGTGTGAGCAGCAGAACCGTGGGCCAATGACAGGGGACCACATGTTCCTTGAGGACCAGCTGGAGGCCCTTCAGGTCTTCTGGGGCCCAGATGGCTCTTCACCTAGAGACACAGCTGGCTGTGCCCCAGTGAGAGCTCCCGGGTGCTGTGGGATTCAAGGCTAAGGAATATTCCATGGTGAGGCAAATGCTCTCCGTAAGTGTAAGCCATGAGCCCTTGGAGAAGCCACCTCCTGAGGCTCCTAATGCATCACTCTGGGAGATTCCGCACCGCCTCTTGGTCCTCTGTGGTTAGCAGATTCCAAAAGCAAAAACATGGCCCTAGTTCGGGCACAGCTTTGGATGGTTTGTGGGACCTTGGGCTGATGTGTTCGTCTCACAGGCCCCGTTTTTCCTGCACATTCTGAGTCTCTGCACATTCCGAGCCTGGCTGTTAGATGCCTCATCCCAAGCAGACACGGAGGAGGTGAGGTACTGGGAGATCAGCTTCCTACCTGTAAACCGTGTACCCCAGGGCCAAGGTATTGTCCAGCACCACTGTCAGGGACAGAAGTTGGGCTAAGGGTCTCCTTGTTTTGGAGAAGCAGAAAGCCTGAAACCTTGTCTAGCACAGGGGGAGGCTGTGGACCACGTGTCCTGTGTCAAGAGGACAGCAGCTGAGGAGACCCAGCCAACTGGGGGCAAGTAAAGAGCCTAGAAGCTCTGCGATGCTCTTTCAGAAGCCAGACCTCTAGGGGGTTCTTCCAACCTCTCCCCACCCCTATTGAGATCAATACTTCCAAGAGTTGTCAGATGTTTTAAATCCTTCTTTAGGTTGGATCTGGCTCCCAAGACCCTATTTTGATGTCTAGACGATGGCAAATTGAGCAAGGAATTAAAAATCCAGCCTACCGGCTAGAGATAACCACTTATCAATACGGATCTGTCTGTTTCAGAGGCTTTCAATTCAATTCACCAGACTGGGTTTACGTGTGTCTTAAGTAACAAATATTGAACAGATGTTTTAAACAGTTTTTAAACTTAAAATATTAACAGGGTGATTTAAATATAGGAGTATATTCAAAAGAGGACTCGATTCTGTTTCAAGTGTGGTGCAGAAATGGATCTATACATGTATATTCCGATTTTGATTCTGTCCAATCCTGCTTTTTCCTTCCAAAGACCACCTTAAAATGAAAGAGTTTAATCCAAGGATGTTAATGACATGTGGCATTAATACAAGCCTATGACACTCCTAATTTGAGCACAGGAGAAGGAGTGAGCAGGGTAAATCTAGTGAACTGCTGAGTCTAACCTTTAAGTGCAGCTCTATTCTCCAGAGAGTGCCGAATTGATCTTCCAAAACACGTTGAGAGAAAAAGGTAAGGATATGACAAAAGAAAACTTCCACTGGGGGCAAGACCTAGGAGAACTCTAAGGATGCTTTCTCTGCCCACCCACTGCCTTCTTCCCTTGCCCATGGTTGCTCCATGGCTTGTGCAAGATAGACAAGCATGTGGACACGGGTGTGAGAATACCGTCGTATGGAAATCTCTCCACATTATGAAGCGAAGTCATGGTCAAGCCACGTAATTCTTTATATGATTCTTCATAAATTATTTGCTCAAAATGTGAAGACTTCTCCTTGAGGACTCTATGACCAAAACCCACACATGTGCACGTGAAGTGGTCCTATCACAGATTTTTCTTAAATCAAAGGCTAACTTGTATTGGTTTCAACAACTCTCAATGCCACACTTGGAATCTTCTTATGATCTAGATCATACGCTCTGTGGGGGTGACATACCCAGTTTACAAAGTTTAGAAGAATCTAAGAGATCCCATTTTTAAAAAGCTGTATTCAATACTTCAGAGTGGGAGAGGCACGGGGACTTTAAGATCTTCTCAGCCAGGTGGAACCTCCACCTGGAAGGAGCCACCTGGGTCTGTAGGTTCTGACTGTCTTGATGCCACGTGGCCTGGGTGTTAGGGGATATATAGGATTGCCTCTCTGATCTTGGAAGGCTTCTGGTGGTCTTGAGCCTGCCTTGCTATAGAATACTGCATAACTGCATGTGATCGCTAGACTGATTCCAAGGCCTTCTGAGTCCACCAGAAGGCTGTTTATTTCTTTTCCCAGAGTTTACCATCTTTCTTAAGCTGTATCCCTACATTTTAGGTATTGGGTTCCTTCTTATTCCCAAAGCTCAGACATTAGCTAAGTAGCTGCTAATACTTTCTGCCGGGTCATGGTATCAAGCCCCGTGTTGGGCTCTGCACTTGCCAGGGAGTTTGCTTGAGAGTCCCTCCCTAAGCCCCTCCCCCCATTCATGCTCGCTCATTTGTGCTCTCTCTCTCAAATCTTTAAAAAAAAAAAAAGGCCTTTCCTAACTAAAATCACATGTTGCTTGTCATTCTATGCGGTTCTATATTCTGATCTTCAAACAAATCTGCATCTGTTCCCTTGTACCTCGTTGGTTACATCCAAGGCATCAGTAGGTGCCTAAAATGTACCTGCTGTTTTTCTGGGGTGGGGGGAGAAGAAAGAGTTTCCTCTATGACCAGACTATGGATTTTTGCTACTTTCATTCACTCATGCTGGTCTCCAGCAATGCTCTTGAACCTTCAGCTCCCTGAGTTGCATGCTGCTCCTGTTTACCCATAGCCCACCTTCCAGTGGACAGAGCCCACTGTGAATGGCCCACCTCACGATCTACGGCTGGAACTCCAGATCTGAGCATGCAGCGTGGCTACCCACCCACTGCCCTCTAGAAATCTCAGTATCTTGCTGGCCATACTCCTCCTCCTGAGGAGTTGTCTGCTTCTAACTTCAGGGAGTGAATCCAATAATTCTGTAAAAGCTGTATTTGACATCTACAGAATTCTTCAGGCTGCCAGAGGCTGGATGGCAGACCTTTGCCTCCTACTTGTGAACTCATGGTGGTCTCTCCCTTCAAGCTATTTTGTGAAGACCAACCCATCCTGGGGACTGGGGTGGAGAGAAGTCTGTATTCTTATGCTCTCAACCATAAATTTCTTCCTCTTAGTACTGGAAAAAGTCTTTAGGAGGGAGATGTAGGACTTATGAAAGTAGGGCTCATACATATTCTCAGCACAAGTGGGCATATAAACTAGTACAATGTTATCTGGAAAGAAATGTGGCAATCACCCTATCTAGTACTTCCTTTTATTTTGGTATTTTTTTTCATAAAATCCATATGAATAAAGTTATCTGTACAAGACTGAGTGTATAAATAGTACACAGTCTAGCAAGAAACAATTTGTTGCTTAAGAGGAAGTAGAGTCCTGACTCTTATCAGTTCTCATGATTTTGCTGTAAAGAAAATACTCTTGGAAGGTCTACACTGAAGCAGCATGCATGAGGCTCAATGGGACGAGCAGAAACCAACTTTAGTCTGTGTGTGTTACAAGGTGTGCTGCGTATGTTCACTTTCCCTACCCTGCTCTGTGTCCACAAAGCAGACTTGTGTGTATGCACACGATCCTTCAGTTTGAGTTCTATGTGCACTCAATGGAGGAGATCTAAGAGGAGTTTAAAGGGTGTAGGAGTTGAAGGGTAGGCATCTGCTTCACTGGCTGGGCTAGCAGTGTCCCTCAACCACCTTCTCAAGGTGACCATTACAACCTAGCCTCTTAATTATGGCTTGTTGGTAGATGACTCATCTTGGGTCACTCATGTGTTTGCATGTCTTCTAAGCAAGGCAGTAGCTCTTGTGTTCATTCTTCTAAAAGGATATTTGTACAGAGAACACTTTTGGAAGGCAGAAGGGTACCTCCCTGTGGAGAAGAGTACAGATCTGTCTGCTGTCCAGGACAGTGAGCATAACCTCTCCTCTAGGGCAGAGATACAGAAGTGTCCCTGGCAGTTATCTTGTAAGAATGGACACTTCCGAAGCTCGGTTCCTGACTTGTAATTCAACCCAACTCTGCAGTATCCACCTGGACCTGTCCCCTCATGGCTACCAAGGGATGTGGGACTTGGGCCATGCAGAGCATAACCAACTGCTGTGATAAAGTCTTTGGTATCTCAAGCCTTCGGTCTTCTGCCATCATCTATGAAACTGGATGGCTGACACGTGAGCTTGCAAGGAGGGTAAAAATGTCACTCCCTTCACATTCCTCCAACATAATTACTGCCTCCCCTCATTGCGTTGAGCCTGAGAATGGTTTCGTCTTGACCGTTCAGAAAACCCAGGATTCCTGGCAGGTCTTGGAGTTTCCATGCAGCTGTGTAAATGAACCCTGTGTGAAATATTCTGACTGTAAGATTTCTCCATCTCTGGATGTACTAGCTGGCAGTACAGCTGTAAGACTGCATGGGCCTTTAGCATCCTGATAGAGAGCATGGTGCAGAAGGAGCAGATATAGGGGTGGTAAGGAGGCAAAAACAAATGAAGAGTAACAAGAGATGAGGTATGAGATCTGTCAGACAGGGTCACAGAGGCTGTGGGACTCTGACCGGGGAAAAAGGTCACACCATTGACTGGGTTCAGAATGTCAGAAAGGCCATGCAGGTTGAGGAGCAATCCAAGTGTAGGTTTGGGGCACAGAATATACGTCATGTGGGCACAACGTGGTGTAACTCCAAAAGCATTCACGTTACACCGCCATGTGCGTGTTTTGTTCAAACTCTGTTCCTCAAAACGTAATTTCAGTGATAAGTGTTTTAATCCTTTTGATGGGCTAGAGACTAAGAGAATCCTTTCTATAATTTCTAAATACCTTACGTATTATATGGTTTATTTCCTATGTGGTTTATACAATTGAGAGGTCTCTCAAATATGTCAAACCACAACAAAAACTGGCATGATGGTTTCCTGACCTAAGTTTACTTTATTTTTTAAAGCCCCAATGTGGGTCTTAACTCATGACATTGAGATCAAGAGTTGGACGCTTAACCAGCTGAGCCACCCAAGTGCCCCCATAAATTTATTTTAAACGAAACCTAAATAGATAAGGACACAAATATCCCTCAAGCTGTCTTTCCACTATAGGAAAGGGGAAGGCAATAACTATATTTTGAATTTGTGTTCATGTGGCGCCGTTTTTAAAAGTCTGGTTGACAACCTTTAGAAATAAGAACAGATACCACCCTGATAACTCTGGACACTTAAAGCAGCATACCAAGTATCTAACTTGCACTATTTTAGTAAAAGTCATTAAAGATGAACCAAATAAATTGAGAGTCCATTTTTGGGGAAAAAATAAAATAAAAATTACTTCTTCTAAAAATCGTAAGGATCTTTTAGTAAATGGAACAGAGCAAAAGAAATTTCCACCAGTGGTATCTATTTACAATGGGTTAATTCCAACAAATGATAAACAGCAATAAAGATCCCTCCATTGAGACGACAATCAGATATCACTGCACACATTTCTAGGCCAAAATCTAGAAACCAAGACCAAGTGGAAGTGGAGCAACAGGAATTCTCACCCACTGTTGGTGGAAATGCAAAATGGTGCAGCCACTTTGGAAAACAATTTGGTGGTTTCTTACAAAACTAAACATCCTACCACAAGATCCAGCAATAGCGCTCCCTGGTATTTACCCAAAGGAGTCCAAAATGTATGTCCACACAAAAACCTGCACACAAACGTTCATAGCAGCTTTATTCCTCACTGCCACCACCTGAACCCAACCAAGCTGAGGTGTCCATCAGTAGGGGAATGGATACATAAATGGGGGTCCGTCCAGACAACGGAATATTATTGAGTACTAGAAAGAAGTGAGCTACCAAGCCTTGAGGAGACACGGAGGAAACTTCCATGCACACTACTAAGTGAAAAGCCAATCTGACAATACTACACCCGGTAGGATTCCAACTCTGTCACATTCCGGAAAGGACAAAGTTACAGAGACAGTAGAAAGATGGGTGGTTGCTGAGGGTTAGGGGAAGGTGGGGATGGACAGGTAGAGCACAGACGATTCTTAGGGCAGTGAAACTACAGTGTGATAATTATAATGATGAATACACGTCATTGTACATTTGTCCAAACCCAGAGAATGGAGAACGTGGACAGTGAACCATCACATAAACCACGTATTCCGGCTGATGATATATCCGCGTAGGTTTGTCAGAGCAAATGTGCGACTCCCATGGGATAATGATGGGGGATCATGCATGAGTGAGGGACAAGGCATATGTGGGAAATCTCTATCTTTCAAGTTTGCTGTGAACCTAAAACAGTTATAAAAGAGTCCTTACAAAAAAAAAAAAAGACCTCCACAAATATGCCTCAAAACTTGGAAATCATGAACATCCTATTTAAATACTACTTTTTTTGTTTGTTTTGTTTTTGATAATTTTTTATTAAGTTACGTTAGTCACCATACAGTATATACTTAGTTTTTGATGTAATGTTCCATGATTCATTATTTGCGTATAACACCCAGTGCACCATGGTGTAAATATTGTCTTAAAAGACAAAAGATGATCAAAACAGGTAATGATTTATGGTGTGGTTTTGGGCACCCACCACAGCAAGACGTGGAAACCTTAAATCCCTAAGCATGTTGTGTGTGTTGAAGCCTAAAGAAATGTCGGCAGAGTGAGCTTCCTTACTCAAAAAGCTAAAGATGGAGTCACAATGTAATCCAGAAATTTATCTGAAGGTATGCACCCAAAAGAATGGAAAATAGGGACTGAACAGGTATTTGCACACCCATGTTCATAGCAGGATTTACAGCAGCCAAAAAATAAGAGCGTCCACGATGGCTGAATAAAGAAACAAATTGTGGTTCAGGCATACCAATGGGATGTCGTTTGGCCTTAAAAAATAGGGACGTTCTGACACCCGCTACAACGTGCAGGAACGTGGAGGACAGGATGCATGGAGGACAGGATGCTGAGTGAAATCAGCCAGTCACAAAAAGACCTCCGCTGGAAGATTCACCTTAGAGGTACCTGAAGGAGTCAAATTCCCAAAGACAGTAGAGGGTGGGTGCTGGGAGCTGAGGGGAGTAGGCAGCAGGGAGTCCCTGATTAGGGAGGACAGGGTTTTCATTCTGCAGGATGAAATACTTCTGGAGTTGGATGGTGCTGATGGCTGCACACGATATCAGTGCGGTTAACGCTCTTGAACTATACACCTTGAAGTGCTTAAAATGACCAATTTGAGGTTCTATGTTACAATTTTTTTTTGAACGTGAGCTGCCCCCAGGGATCCAGAAGTCTGAGACTGTCAGCCCCATACAGTTCCCCTGTCTGGGGACGGGTATATGAGAAATAACTAGCCTTCCAATCAAACACTCACAGAAGGTGTTTCAGACACAGGCAGACTTAAAAATAGGTATGCTGAAAGAGATATATTTTCATGGGAGGTTGGCTAAAAAAAGACTCGCTATAAAAGCTTCATACCTTGCTCTCCATTAGGCACGAAAAAGGTCAGGCATTTAGAAAGAGAAAATGCCTCATTAGCATTTCACTGGGACTACCCTGATTATAATTGCCTCAGCACCGGTTCTTTTGAGCAGTATATTTTATTTAATGTTATTTAACTTGCTAAAGTTTCACCAAACCTGTGGTCACTGACCTACAAAAAAATTGCTTAATTAGAGAGTTAACCTAAAACAAATGTTAAGGAAACTGCATGAGAAGAACATAAAAACATTTCCTGTTGTATTCTAACCGAAGGAGATGAGCCCATTAGCCAAGTGTTGTAATCTTTCACCCGCCGTATTTGTGCAGAGAATGAGTTGTTGTGTGCACTGCGTGCTTGTCCACGTGGAGATTTTGCCGGTGGGACAGGGACTAAATTAAGCCTCTTAAACAGCCAATGTAATCTCCTTCCTTTCAGCGACAATATGGGGTCTTGTCCTCTCCCGCAATGTTAACAGGTCCCCTCCTTAGGATGCAGGCAAGCCTGAGGTCTTCACGCAAAGCGGAGATGACCAACATCACGCCCAAGGCAGAGTGGACGTTTGCAGAAAGCTCATTTCAGACCGCCTTCTGGAGGAAGGCTAAACCAACTGCTGTGTGTTCCAAAGGCTGCTAGAACAAGTCACACATGCTGAGTCGCTTTCAACAACACAAATGCTGGTTCTAGACGCCAGAAGTCCAAAATCGAGGTGTTGGCAGGGATCTGCTCCCTCTGAAACGTGGAGGATGGGGCGCTTCCTTGCCGCTTCCTTGTTGCAGTCCTCGCTGTTCCTTGGCTTGGTAGCTATGTGGTTCCAATCTCTGCCTCCACTGTCTTTCACAAAGCTGTCCTCTCCCCTGGGGCAGCAGGCAGTCTTCCCTCTGGGCAAGTCTCGGTCCTCGTGGTACAAGAACACTGGCCCTACTGGAGTAGGGCCCCACCCTGATAAGCTCATTTTGCTTACATCAGCAAAGACCCTATTTCCAAACATCAGAATCGTAAGTATGAGGAGTTCAGACTTCCACATCTTTTTGGAGGACACAACTCCACCCGTAACACCAGGCACTGGCAGCTTGGGAGGGACCTGGTATACTAACTGGGGATCCTGCTGCCCTAGAACCAGTGAGTTGATTCAGTGGGCGTGATGCTATTCCAGGCTCATCCATGAGGGAATTGCAGTACATCCTTCAGAATGTCATCCATACAAGAAAGGGCAGCACTGAAGGGTAAGGTGTGATTAATGGAGAACACTGTCCCTTGATTTCCATGACTCTTATCATTTCCTTACTCTCATCCCATCCCCAGTAAATGCTCTTCTTACCTATAATTTTGATGCTTTGCTCACCATGCATTTCTCTACATTGATTTTTGCTTCTTGCAAACATTGCTTTAAAATACTCATCCTGACAACGGAGTATGGAGAACCCCCTTGAACTTTGCATCCCAGAGGATGCCTCCTACCCCTTCACCCTACCGTAGCCCTGCATATGATTGGCAAAGGTCTCCCCTGATGTAAAACAGTAGCTCTGCCAATGCAGTAACTGACCCGGCGTGGTACATTCTCTTCTCTTAGAATATATAAGTCCTCTCAAGGCTCAAATCTATTGGCTGTCTTCTACCCACAGCAATTTACAATCTGCTTCCACACATTTTATTATTTCAAATAGATATTTAAATAGGCATTTAAATAATTTAAATCGGCATCTCAATAATTCATTGAGAATCAGATCACTGATAAGGGGCAAAGCAGAAAAATCAGACTTAGATCCACCTCTGTCTGATTTCATTTTTCTTCCCGCCTCAGCATGTTGAGCTTCTAATAAAACAAGAGGGTGAGGAGTTGGAGGTCAGCTTATGAGAATGTTTTCCTGAACGCACAGGGGTTGGGAAATTGACATTTCATGTTTAAAATTCGTAGTCTGTCTTCACGGCACAACTGTTACCTCAATCCTAATTCCTTTCCTATCTCTGGAAGAACTCTACCAGTCGTGTCTGTATCATGAGAGTTTGGTTGTTCCCCAACACTGACAGAATACAAGAAACCCTCCTTCAATGCAGGGCCTCCACAAGCTGGAAGATGCTCTATTCTACAAAAACTAATGGGCCTTAGGGAGGACATACTGTTCAACAAATCCCAATACATGTATTTCCCATGTGAACTAATACAGTAGTTAACAAGGAGCAATGCTCAATAAATAATCGATAGATGAACCATCAGTTTATGAAATACTGGCCCCACAATTAACCAGAACCTCTTCCTGTCCAGCAATGAAGAGGTTTTGTTCAGTTGTGGACTGTAAGTATGTGAACAGGAATGGTGATGCATATCGGAGGAGGGGACACGGAGGAAGCATTTTTAGCAGGTTTGAGGATCCATTCCACACCCTTGCTTCTGCAAAGTGCAGCCCACACCAAAAGGGAAAATAAGATTTGGATGGTCTTTGGCTAGCTTCAGGTGTTCTGTGGTTTGAGTTCAGAATTCAACACATTTGTTTCCTACCCATCAGATGCTTTTGAAGGACAATTTGGAAACTTGTGCACTGGGACCTGCTACATGACTCACTTCTGTGACTTTGTAAGTTCACACAGAAGCAAGCAGAATGATTAAATATAATTATGCCTCCATACAGTAGAATGGAAAAAGAGCAATCATTGTTAACAAGTTTATGGTTTTCAGAGAGGGTTTTCTATTGTCATATAAAATGCATCTTATTTGTATTGCAATGAGTTGAGATGTTTTTCATAATATAAAGGTAATACAAGGGCATTCTGTAGCCCTCAAAGACGCATCCCAAACTGAATATGTCATTTACCCAAGCGGTGAAAGAAGAAGTGTTTGGGGGTTCATGGCACCATTTTAACTAGAAACAGCCTGAAACCTACAAGAGGAAAAGGAAAACTGGAATGGTATTGTTTGGAAAAGTAAAGACTTAAACAAAAAAACACAAAAAACCTATACCATAAAAGAATACTTGCAAAATTTATCTAAACCCATTATTTTTAGGACCATGGAAATCAAAGCTAGCAATAATCCATGGAGCTTCTATTCAAGAAAAATAGATGAATCTTAATAGGAACAGTAAGGTTTCAAATTGCCTATTCTCATCCCAAGTTCCATGATCACCTTGATGACCAAGATCCCACAATCACGGGGAAAACCAGCAGCCTAACAGCCACTTTAGAGGCCAGAAGCCCCGTCTGCAGGTATTACATGATTGTCGGGAAGTTCCCTGGAAAACCGCATTCAAAAAGTTGTCTTTATTTGACCTGACAGAGCTCACCCACTGGGCAGTCCCTTTCCCTGGGAGAATTAGTACAAACACAATCAGAGGCAACTGTTTAATAGTGCAGCTGCCTGATGCAGTGATAAAAGCTGGAGCAAATGATCTACTGAAAACTTCTTAAAAGCTGGAAAATCAGATGTCCTTGGCAAAATGCAACAATGCCAACTAGCCCTGGAAATTCACAAAGGTTTGTAAGAATAGAAAAAGGATGTGTTCAATTAAAAAAAAGAAGAAGAAGAAAAAAAAAAAGGCTGAGAACTCTGCCTGAATACACAGGTATATGCCAACAGGTGCTGGGAGCCCCCTGCCTCCCTGGGAGTTTCCAGTCATTTAATCAAATCTGTCTGTCCAATCACTGGCTGAACACCAAGCTAACAGAGCAGAGACTTCAGTGGAAAAACACAACAGGGAATACAGGCTTTACAGAATTAGTTCAGGAAATTCATTAAACAAATGGCAGTAGAAATGACAAAGAGCAAGCCCTGGGGAGCTGGGAGAATCTGATTTTCACAGTAGCTGTGTCGCATAAATTGCCCAGTTTTCAACTACAAAAAATACTCAGGACCTACAAAGACAAAAATAGGATCATAAATGTCATCCAATCAAAAGTCAGAGATTGGAAGAATGGATTTTAAAAAACCAATAATACGCTATTAACAAGAGATTCTTTTTAGTTCCAAAGATACAAAGGATAGCTATAATCAGAATGACAATACAAGTGTTGGTGAGGATGCAGAAAAACTGGAACTTGGACAACACTGGTGGCAATATAAAACTGTGCAGTCATTTTGCAATAGAGGCTGGCAGTTCCTCAAAAGGTTAAAGATTGAGTTACCAGATGACCTAGCAACTCCATTTTTAGATATAGATGTAAGAAAACTGAAAACATGTCCACAGAAAGTCTGTACATGAATTTTTATAATAGTATTATTCATAATAGGGACTGCTAACAGTCCAGATCTCAATCAAATCAATAAACAAAATATGAAATATTATTTTACCCATAAAAAGAATATTAATCTATGCCACAATATGGACGAAACTTCAAAACCTGCTAAGTGAACATATCTAGACACAAAGTCCACACATATGATAAAAGCCGGTTTCTATGCAGGGTCTGGAAAGATAAATCCATAGAGACAGAAGGCAGATCAACGGTGCCAGAGATTGATGACAAAAGTGGGGAGTGATGGGTATGGGTATCCCTTTTTGCAGTGACAAAATATTGTGGGAATTACACATTGACAATGATTGTAAAATGTGAGTATATGAAAAGCCACGGAACTATATATTTTAAAACTATCTGCATTATACATTAATTAGAATAAATTTTAAAAATTCCATGATGAACAAAATCAGCAAGAGTGTAACAGGACATCTTGAGACAAAAAAAAATAATGGTGATCCTGTCATTATTTGAAATGTCCATAATTTGTTCATTGTGGATTTTTTTCCAATAACTTTGATTTTTTAAAATATTAAAACTAAATGTTTTATTCAAGTATAATTAACATTCAGGTGATTCAACAATTCTATACATTTCTCAGTGCCCATCAAGATTAAGTGTATGCTGGGTACACTTGGGTGGCTCAGTTGGTTAAGTTTCCAACTCGATTTCGGCTCAGGTCAGGAGCCCCATGTCAGGCTCCACATTCAGCGTAGAGTCTGCCTGAGATTCTCTCTCTGCCTCCTTGTGCATGCTCTCTCTCTCTCAAAATAAGTAAATCTTTAAAAGAAAAACATAAGAGTGCCTTTAATCCCCTTTATTTCACCTATCCATCCACCTCCTCTTTGTCAACCACTGGTTCTCTGTATTCAAGAGTCTGTTTTTTTTTTCTTCTCTATTTTCATTGTTCATCTGTTCTGTTTCTTAAATTCCACATATAAGTAAATTCATATGGTATTTCTCAGCTGTGGAAAAGAATAAAATCTTGCCATTTGCAACCACATGAATGGACCTAGAGTGTATAAGGCTAAGTGAAATAAGAGACAAATACTTTACATTATCATTTATATTGAAATACAAAATTGTGTCGTGAATGTCAGGACAGTGCCTCAGTGATCCTAAAGTTACTGTAATGTATAGGTAAATATATGCAATGGCTGTTTTTGGTTCATGATTACATAGAACCCAGGATATTAATAGTAAGAAGGGTATAAAAGTGTAAAGTCAAAAGAAGGACCCCTTCAGTTTCTATCCTGCTTCATTAATTAAGGAAGTGACTATCTGAATGGTTCCCTCCTTTCCCCTTTTTCTCCTCTGTTTTTTTTTTTTTTTCTTTGAATAAAGTCCTACTTAGGTGCCAGGTGCTCTCTTGTACAGTAAAACCCAGAGTGCTTCTCACCAGAAGGGGATCGTTGCCATATCTGGCACTCAATGGGGGGAAGAAATCTAAGTTCACCTGCTATTGGCATTAGCAACTAAGAACTGATACAGACACAACTCATTCTACGAATGATATATATGGTTTTCTTTTCCACTGAAGACAAGTATGGCAATAATAAACATGAGACAGTAATGCTCCTGTCCACGTCTATCGGACACAGCTTCTCTGGCTCTCGTGTGGCCCCTGCTGACTCATGGAAGAAGAACACGACAATCTATGGTGGGCCAACCACCGGGTGCGACAAAAGTAATGTTAGCGGCTATAAGTCCACAAGGGATTCTTTCAAACTTTTTTGTTTTTTTTTTAAGATTTTATATATGTATGTACGTATTTAGAGCATGAGCCAGGGTGAGAGAGAGAGACAAGCAGACTCCATGCTGAGCCCGTCATGGCACTTGATCCCACAACCCTGAGATCATGGCCTGAGCTGAAACCAACAGTTGGATGCTTAACCGACTGAGCCACCCAGACACCCCCTTTCAAAACTCTTACATCCAAAAACACTGGAAGATTCAGGAGAAATCTTAAGTGTATTCTACTGGGCTCCTAGTCTCAATAGCTATGTAGTTTTGTGCTGGAGAATGAACATCTTCACCAATGTATTAACTCTTCTTTAAATGTTTGGTAGGATTCTCCTGTGAATCCATCTGGTCCTGGACTTTTGTTTGCTGGGACTTTTTTGAAAACCTATACAATTTCCTTACTAAAAATGGGTATGTTCAGGGGCACCTGGGTGGCGCAGTTGGTTAAGTGTCTGACTTTAGTTCAGGTCATGATCTCAGGGTCCTGGGATTGAGCCCTGTATCCAGCTCCCTGCTCAGTGAGGAGTCTGCTTCTTCCTCTCCCTCTGATCCTCCCTCTTGCTCATGCTTACTTGCTCTCTGGCTCTCTCTCTCTCATAAATAAATAAAATCTTTAAAAAAAGGTATGTTAGGATTTTTTTTCTCTATTCCTGATGCAGTTTTGGAAGACTATATGTTCCTAGGAATGTATCCATTTCTTCTAGGTTTTCCAATTTGTTGCCATATAATTTTTCATAGTAGTCCCTTATAATCCTTTGTATTTCTGTGGTGATTACCTCTCTTTTATATTTGATATCCACTTGGGTCCTCTTTTTCTTTTTAAAAATTTTTATTTAAATTTTAGTTAACACACAGTGCAGTATTGCTTTCTGGAGTAGAATTCGGTAATTCATCACTTACATACAACACCCAGTGCTCATTACGAGTGCCCTCTTTAATACCTGTCCCCCATCTAGCTGATCCCCCACCCACCTCCCTTGATCAACCCTCAGTTTGTTCTCTATCCTTAAGAGTCTCTTGTCACTGCCCAGGTGGCATAGTCGGTTAAGTGCCCGACTCTTGGTTTCAGCTCAGGTTGAGATCTCAGGGTCGTGAGACTGACCCCTGCATGGGGCTCTGTGCTCAGCATGGAGTCTGCTTAAGACTCTCTCCCCCTCCCTCTGCTCCTCCCCTCCAGAATAAATAAATCTTTAAAAAAAAAATAGAGTCTCTAATGGTTTGTTTCCTCCTCTCCTTTCTTTTCCCCTCCCCATATGTTCATCTGCTTTGTTTCTTAAATTCCACATATGAGTGAAATCATATGGTATTTGTCTTTCTCCAATGACTTATTTTGTTTAGCATAATACATTCTAGCTCCATCCATATCATTGCAAATGGCAAGATTTCATTCTTTTTGATGGCTGAATGATAATCCATTGACTAAAAACAGAACTACCGTATGATCCAGCAACTGCACTACTAGATATTTACCCAAAGGATACAAAAATACAGATTTGAAGGGGTACATGTTTATAGCAGCATTATCAACAATAGCCAAACTATGGAGAGAAACCAAATGTCCATCAATTAAAGAATGGAAAAAGAAGAGGGGGTCCTCTCTTTTTCTTGAATCTGGCTAAAGGTTTACCAATTTTATCTTTTCAAAGAACCACCTCTTAGTTTCACTTATCTTTTTCACTATTTAATTTCAGCTTCTATTTCATTTATTCTTTCCTTCCAACTTTTTTTTATTTCCAGTATAATTAAAGTACAGTGTTATGTTAGTTTCAGGTGTACAATATAGTGATTCAACATTTCCATACATTACTCACTGCTAATTATAAGTGTACTCTTACTCCCCTTCACCTGTTTCACCCATCCACCTACCCATCTCCTCTCTGGTAACCGTGAGTTTCTTTTCTATATTTAAGACTTAGTTTTTTGTCTCTTCTAAAATTTGTTTTGCTTCTTAAATTCCACATCAGTGAAATTATATGTTGCCTTTCTCTGACTTATTTCACTTAGTCTTATTCCCTCTAGATCCATCTATGTTGTTACAAATGGCAAGACTTCATTCTTTTTGATGGCTGAGTGATATTTAATTATATATATATCCATACATATGTATACGTGTGTACCGTACCTGCATTTTTACATATATCCATATATATGTATACCACATCTTCACTCATCTATGGATGGACACTTAGGCTGCCTGCATAATCTGGCTATTATAAATAATGTGGCAACAACACAGGTGTGCATGTATCATTTTGAATTACTACATTTGTATTGTTTGGCAAATACCCAGGAGTGGAATTACTGGATCATATGATATTTCTATTTTAAATATTTTGAGGAACCTCCATACTGTTTTCCACAGTGACTGCACCAGTTTGCATTCTCACCAACAGTGCAAGAGGGTTCCTTTTTCTGCACATCCTGGTCAACACTTGTTTCTTTTGTTTTTTATTTTATTCTGACAGATTTGAGGTGATATCTCATTGTAGTTTTTTTTTTAATTCAAATTAGTTAACATATAGTGTGGCATTGGTTTCAGGAGTAATATTTAGTGATTCATCTCATTGTCATTTTGATTTACAATTTCCTGATGATGAGTAATGGCGAGCATATTTTCATGTGTCTGTTGGCCATCTCTGACATCTTTAAGGAAATATCTGTGCATACCTTCTGCCCAATTTAGTTGGATTGTTTTTATAGTGTTGAGTTGTATAAATTCTTTATGTATTTTGCACATTAATCCTTTATTGGGTATACCATTTGCTAGTATTTCCTTCCATTTAATAGCTTATCTTTTCGTTTTGTTGATCATTCCCATGGCTCCAGAGACATATCTAGAAAAATGTTGCTATAACCGATGTCAGAGAAATTACTTCCTGTGCTCCATTCTGGGATTTTTATGGTTTCAGGTTTCACATTTAGGTTTTTAATCCATTTTGAGTTTATTTTTGTGTATGGTGTAAGAAAGTGTCCAGTTTCCCAACACCGTTTGTTAAAAAGACTGTCTTTTCCCATTGCATATTCCTGTTCCCTTTGTTGAAAATTAAGTGACCATATGATCATGAATTAATATCTGTGTTCTCTATTCTGTTCCATTGATCTGGTGGTGATTTTTGTGCCAGTACTATACTATTTTGATTACTACAGTTTTGTAGTATATTATTAAGTCTGGATTATAATACCTCTAGTTTTGTTCTTTTTCAAGATTTCAGTGGCTATTTGGGGGTTTGTAGATCCATACAAATTTTAGAATTATTTGTTCTACTTGTGTGAAAAATACTGTTGGTATTTTTGAGACATTGCATTAAATCTGTGATTGCTTTGGGTAGTATGGATAATTTAACAATATTGGTTCTCCCAATCCATGAGCATGAACTATCTTTTCCATTATTTTGTGTCATTTTCAATTTCTGTCATCAATACTTTATACTTTTCATAGTACAGGTCTTTTACCTCCTGAGTTAAGTTTATTCCTAGGTATTTTATTTTTGGTGCAATTGTAAATGGGACTGTTTACTTAATTTCTCTTTCTGCTACTTCATTAATGTATAGAAATGCAACGGATTTCTGTATATTGACTTTGTATCCTGCAACCTTACTGAATTCATTTATTAGTTCTAGTAGTTTTTGATGAAGTCTTTGGCATTTTCTGTATACAGTATAATGTCATCTGCAAAAAAGTGAAAGTTTTACTTCTTCCTTACCAATTTGGATGCCTTTTATTTCTTGTCTGATTGCTGTGGCTAGGACTTATAGTACTATGTGGAATAAAAGTGGGTGAAAGTGACCATCCGTGTCTTGTTCCTGATCTTACAAATGAAAAGCTCTCAGTTTTTCACCATGAAGTATGATGTTAGCTCTGAGTTTTTCATATATGGCCTTTATTATGTTGAAGTATGTCCCCTCTAAATCTACTTTGTTGACGGTTTTTATCATGAATGGATGTTGTACTTTGTTCAGATGTTATTTTTGCATCTACTGAAATGATCGTATAAATTTTATCTTTTCTCTTATTAATATATCACATTGATTGATTTGCAAATATCAAACCACCCTTACGATCCAGAAATAAATCCTAATTGATAGTGAATTATTTTATGTATTATTGGATTTTGTTAATATTTGGCTGAGAATTTTTCCATCTAGGTTCATCAGAGATACTGGCCTATATATTTTTTTTTCTTTTTCTTCTTTTTCTTTTTTTTGGTAGGGTCTTCATCTGGTTTTGCTATCAGGGTAATGCTAGCCTCATAGAATTAATTTGGAAGCTTTCCTTCTCTTCTATTTTTTTAATCATTTGAGAAGAATAGCTATTAATTCTTTAAATGTTTCATAGAATTCAACTGTAAAACCATCCAGTCCTGGACCTTGTTTGTTGGGACTTAATTGACTAATTCAATTTCATTGCTGATAAGCCATCTGTTCAAATTTTCTATTCCTGATGGAGTTTTGGGAAGGTATTTTTCTAGGAATGTATCAATTGCTTCTAGGTTTTTCAATTTGTTAGCATATAATTTTTCATAATATTCTCTTATAACCCTTTGTACTTCTCTGGTATCAGTTATTTCTCCTCTTTCATGTCTGATTTTGAGTCCTTTTTACTTTTTCTTTTCAAGTCTAGTTAAAAGTTTATGAATTTTGCTGACGTTTTAACAGAACGGGCTCCTGGTTTCATTGATCTCTGCTTACGTTTTCAGTTTTTATTTTATTTCTGCTCAAATCGTTACTATTTCCTTACTTCTGCTAGTTTTGGGTTTTCTTTGTTCGCTTTCTAGCTTCTTTAGGTGCAAAATTAGATTGTTTAAAGTTTTTCTTCTTAAAGTAGGCCTGCACTGCTATATGCTTTCCTCTTAGAATAGTTTCTGCTGCATCCCAAAGATTTGGGACCATTGTGTTTTCATTTGTCACTATGCATTTTTTTTTAATTTCCTCTTTGATTTCTTGTTTGACCCATTCATTGTTTACTAGCATGTTATTTAACCTCCACATATCTGTGCTATTTCCAGATTTTTCCTTGTGGTTAATTACTAGTTTCACAGTTGGGATCAGAAAAGATGCATGGTATGACTTCAGTCTTTTTGAATTTGTTGAGATGAGTTTTGTGATCTATTACGTGATCTCTCCTGGAGAATGTTCTATGTGAACTTGAAAAGAACATGCCTTCTGCTGTTTTAGGGTGGAATGTTCTGAATATATCTGTTAAATCCATCTGGTCTAATGTCAACCGAAGCCACTGTTTTCTTGTTGATTTTCTGTCTGATCTATCCATTGAGGTAAGTGGGATGTTAAAGTACCCTACTATTATTGTATTACTATCAACTACTTCCTTTATCTTTGTTATTAGCTGCTTTATGTATTAAAGTGCTCCTATGTTTGGTGCATAAATATTTAAAATTGCTATAACTTGTTAGGTTATTCCCTTTACAATTATATAGTGTCCTTTTCTGTCTCCTATTACCATCTTTGTTTTATAGTCTATTTTGTCCAATATAAGTATTGCTACTCCGCTTTCTTTTCACTTCCATTTGCATGATAAAAGCTTCTCCATCCCTTCATTTTCAATCTGCAATGTATCTTTAGGTCTGAAATGAGTTTTGTAAGCAACAAATAGATGGGTCTTGGTTTTTCATCCATTCCTTCACCCTATGTCTTGTGATTGGAGTGTTCAGGCCATTTACATGCAAAGTAATTATGGACAGATCTATATTTATTGTCATTTTGTTCCTTATTTTATAGTTTTTATAATTCTTCTGTGTCCATTTCTTCTGTTTTGTCTTACGATATGCTGGTTTTCTTTAGTGATATACTTGGATTCCATATACTAGTCTGTATTTAGTTGATGGCCACTTAAGTTTAACCCATTCTAAAAGCACTTTTTTTTTCACTCCTCCCAATGTTTTAGGTATATGGTGTCATAATTTATATGCTTTTATTTTGTGAATCCCTCAACTGATTTCTACAGATCTACTTAATTTTAGTGCTTCTTACTACTTAATTTTCTTTCTCCTGTTATTGGTCTTTCCCTTTCATGCAAATAATTCTTGTAAAGCTGATTTAGTGATGATGAATTCCTTTAACTTTTGTTTGTCTGGGAAACGTTACCTCTCCTTCTGAATGACAGCCTTGCTGGATAGAGTATTCTTGGCTGCAGGTTTTTTCCTTTCAGCACTTTGAACATATCATGCACTCCCTTCTGGACTGCAAAATTTCTGCTGAAAAATCCACTGATGGCCTTATAGGATTTCCCTTGTATGCAACAGTTTTCTTTTCTCTTACTGCTTTTAAACTTCTTTATCACTACTTCTTGCCATTTTAATTATTATGTGTCCTGGTGCGGACCTCCTTGGATTGATTTTGGTGGGGACTCTCTGTGCCTCCTGAATCTCACTGCTGTTTCCTTCCCCAGATTTGGGAAGTTTTCAGCGATTGTTTCTTCAAATACATTTTCTGCCCCCTTTTCTCCCTCTTCTCCTTTTGGATCCCTCTAATATGAATGTTACTATGCTTGATGGTGTTGTTGAATTCCCTTAGTCTATTTTCATTTTTTGTTACTTTTCTCTCTGTCCTTTTCAGCTTGATTACTTTCCATTATTCTGTCCTCCAGGTTGCTAATCTTTTCTTTCACTTACTCTAGTCTACTATTTATTCCATGTAGTGTATTTTTAATTTCCGTTATTGAGGTGGTTTTTTTTTAATCTCTACTTGGTTTTTATCTCTTTGTTGAGGGTCTCACTGAAGCCTTCCACTCTTTTCTCAAGTCCAGTATGTTGATGACCATTGCTTTAAATTCTGTATCAGGCATATTACTTACCTTTGTTTTATTTACCTCTCTTGCTATGACTTTGTCCTGTTCTTTCACTTGGGACATATTCCTCTATATCCTCATTTTGTCTAAGTCTCTGTGTGCTAGAAACATCAGCCACATCTCCTGCTCTTGAAAGCAGTGGCTTTATGAAGAAGAGTTTCTGTAGTGTCCCCTGTTCATGAGAACCTGGAGCTTCAGAGGTGTCTCATGTGCATTGCGTGTGCCCTACTATTGTGGCTGAGCTATATTTGCCTCAGTCCTGTTGTCTGCAATGGCTCCCTTTGCCTGTTGTGGGCAGAATTTGGTCCCTGTGCTCCTAGTGGACCAGTCTGGAGCCACCATGGCCTTGAGTTTGGTCAGATCGGGTGTTTACAATAGCACTGACCTACTGGATGCTTTGCCTGTATTGTCCTCTGAGAAGGTTTTGTTGGTGGATGGGGCTTGCAGTCTGACCATATGTCTGCCCCAGCCCATTGCTGGGACCTCAGTTGAACTGGTGTGTGCAATTATCTTCCTCTCTTCCTGGGGCATGAGCCAACTTGGGGTGGTGCTGACCTGTCGGGGCTGTTTGCACACTGCCATGCTGTAGCACCAATTTGGATAAGACTCCTACCGAGGGCATGCTGAAGGGGGCAAAAATGCAGGGACAGGATGGTCAGTGTTTGCAAGGTCTGCAGTAGGAAGGGGTCAGGTTGGAAGGGGCAGGTCCACAGAAGAGTGAAGGAGGAAGACACTGTTAGCAAGGGAGGTGAAGAATGTTGGTGCTGCACTGGTTCTTGGAGACGTCCACGTATTGGGGGGGGGGGGTCAGGGGAGAAAAGTGGTACCTGCCAGCTCTTTTGTTCTTGAGGAAGTCTTTCAAGGATCCCTGCCACGCCAGCCCATGTTCTGAGAACAGTACACAAATCCCCTCCTGTACACCTCAGGTGTCTCTCAAACTGCTGTTTCTGTGCTATCTCTTTAAGGGTGGGGACTCAGTTTCCCATTGCCCTCAGGTTCTTTCAGAACTGAGCCTGCTGATTTTTAAAGTTCCAGGACTTTAAATCCCATTGATTTTTAAGAACTTGAGAGTTAAGCCACTCTGGTTTTCAAAGCCAAATGTTACAGGGACTCATCTTCACAGTGCAGGTTCCCCATGCCTGGGGTATGGTTTGCTCCTTTCCCTTCTCTGCACCACTGGCATCCCTCCCTCCCATGAACAGTCCCATGGGGTCCATTTCACTCCCTACCACATCTCCACCCTTCCCTCTCTCTTTGATGTGGCCTCCTCCCCACACGTAGCTGTGGTGAGTCTGTTCTGCCAGTCTTTAGGTCATTTTCTGGAGTACTTACACTCCTGTGGGTGTTATCTAGGTATATCCATGGTGCAAGATGAGCCTAGGATCTTCTTAACTCTGCCATCTTCCCTGGAAGATTCCCTTTCATTATATTGAAAGAAATGTTGGAACCAGAAACAATTTAAAAAGCAGAAGAATAACACCCAAAGAGACCCTCAAACACACAAGTCCTAAAGTCTTCCTTTTTCTAACTTTGGACTTTGTTTGTTCTTTTCTGCCTCCTTTTTATAAGAACCACTTGAATTACACGGGTCCACCTAGTTAATCCACGACAATACCCCCAACCCCAGGGTCCTTCATTTAATGCCATCTGCCCAATTTCCTTTGTCATGGTTTCAGGGATTATGATGTGGACATCTTTGGGGAATCATTATTCTGCCTACCGATTGTGAATTAGGGTATGAAACTCTTCGCCATTATTGTACCAACCACAGCCACCATGTGAAAATATCAATCAATAAAAATGCTGCCCAGTGAGTCAGATTCAACTGGATAATGTAAAAATTGCTGAATCTTACTTAATTCCAAAGCATTTTTTAGAGAGTCCATTGTTTTATAGTAAATATTTTGTTTTTATTTGTAAGCAGTCAGATTCTACAATAACTGACTTCCTTTCTGATCTATATCATAAAATCTTAAGTAAACATTTCCTTTCAGACATTCTTTTATCATATAAATGATCTTTCGTATGTGGTATGACATTCAACTATTTGATTGCCAGCATCCAATACACATAAGTTATTTTTAAAGGCTTAGTTCTGAATCGTTTTCTTTTTTTCCTAAGGGCCTTCTCTCCATAAAAGAAAATCTTCCGAAGTTCTCCTTTAGCAATTGAATTTCAGGAGAGGGTAGTTTTAAACTGCACTTATTTATACAGCCAGTGAATCATTTTCAGTGAAATAACCAAGTTCTCTGATCTTGATATGTGTAACTCAGAGTCTTGTTCAAGCTCTGCGTCTAAGTAGCCATCTCTTTCTACAGATGTTCTCACCTGTAAAATAACGGCATCGACCGGAATACCATGTACCACCTTCTCCATCTCTCATTTTCTTATGAAGTCATATTCAGATGATTCAATGACTTTCTGTCATCTTCATCTGTCCTATCATATTTCACAAAAGGGAAATTTTAAGGATGAGAAAACTGAATCATGTAATGCCTATGCCTTTCAAGGTCCCCGGAGAATCTGGATCATAAATGCAAATCAAGACCACCCATGTTTTACTGTTAACTAAAGGATCAGTCAAGTGAACTTTCCTTCCAACAGTTTATGACCTTCCAGTGTTTCCCTGACAAATGCCAGTAGTTCCTTAAAGGCATTCTTTAGAATGACTGCCTGAATATAGGCCTCAGTATTTTTCAGTTTGCTCTTTGTGTGACTTACTTATTTATGTGGTTTCCTGTTCAAGTCATTGAGATGAGACATTTGGGATCATGCCTAGGGTTTCAAGTTTACCACACCCGACACGGTGCAAGAGTTCACACAAACTGCTCTGGGTCTCCTGGATATAGGGTGTGGTTTAGAGGTGGGATGGATTTATAGGTCAATGTGCTGAGCCTACTGTTAGTGTTAACAGGGACAAACTCAGGTTCTGCTCCTGTTGTGTGCTATTGCCATTTCAGGACAGATGGCTGATTTATTCTGCCTCGATGATGGCTTTTGGGAAGCAGTTGTGCAATCCTTTTCTTAGGACCTTTTGTCCAAAGTGTCTCACAGAACTGGCAGAAGCACAGGCTTTATTTAATTATTGTGAAATTGGGGAGCAACACAGAGCTTTTTCATATAGAAAAGGAAATGCTTCTGAGCAGACAGGCATCAATTCTGCAAAGGTCAGGGTGGCAGGTAGCAAAAGATCCATTGTATTTTCACCATCCTCTTGGCCATGGAATTTAGAAATCTTAAATAAATCTCCCCATCCTGGGGCAGCCATGTCCATTTCTAATTTAGCTGCATTGAGGGGGCTGACAGCTCTGATAGGATAGCAGAGGGACCTGAGATTCATTATATTGAAAGAAATGTTGGAACCAGAAACAATTTAAAAAGCAGAAGAATAACACCCAAAGAGACCCTCAAACACACAGAGAAATCCACAGATAGTCATGTCATAAAAACACAGTATCAGACTTTTCAGATCAATCTATATTTGTCAGATGAGAAAAAAAGGTGGATACACATGTCTGATACATATATAGGATTAAATAGATACTTCTATACATATATATTAAATAGCCTGATAACTCGGGAGGAGGAGATCAACCCTATTTTTCTTGAGCAGGCAGATGAAAGCACCAGATAATTTTTTATGAGTTACCTAGATAATTCTCACTCACGTTTATTTCTTCCCTCTGTGTGGACACAGCATGACGATGACAGCAGTAGAACCAAGAGTGGAAGAAATAAAAGGATATCGTTTCTGTAACATTGAGTATTCTTGTTTTAAATAACAGGTGAGATCAGCTCTCAGACTATTCCCTATGTGAAATTCACTTGCCTTCAATAATAAATGGTACATGGGATTTCTTTTGTGTTTGTCTGAAAGACGATGAAACATTTCATCTGATGAGTTACGAATCCTAAGTTTTACAGAATAATTCTCATGCTAGCACTACTGCCAATTCTCTGCTTTTCGTCAAGAACTGTATCAGTTCAGTGGGATCATCACAATAATGTCACACCGGCTAGGGTTTTTATCTTCTGTTTTATATACTTTCCATAAATAAAATGGAACACTAGTGTTTTTGTTTTGTATCTCATCACTATGAAACACTGAGCACAATGAATAGAATATAAATAAGTGACCTTGAGGAAATATTTTAGTGCAAGCAACATAGGACATTTTACAGTCAGTCTGAAAATATCATCTATCAACACAAGAGTTTATAGTTGTGTGCATATTCTCAAATAATTATTGCCAGGCAGAATTTATGTATTAGTCCACTGAACCAGTAAGTGTAAAAAAAATTATTTTGAGTCCAACTTAATTTCGCATGTTATATAAAACATGCTTCTGGATAATGGGTAAGTTTTCAAAAAATCCTGAAACAGACACATGGAAGAAATCCTGTTTCAAAATCTGATGCTTTGAGATTCTTTAACATGAAATGGAACTTATTCTATTAAGAACCAGACTTAAATGAACGACAACAACAAATGCTTTTGTTAAAGTATTGATAAAATATTCATAAAGACTGATAAATATCACAAACGACAATAGGAATGAGTAATAACAACAAGCAACATGATTTAAAGGTTTACCCTGTGTCTAGCAGTTTAAAGCATCATGCAGGAGATTAATCATCACAATTAGCTTATTAGGGAAAAACCTTTTTTTAATTGTACACTTTACATGGTTATTGTGGCATAAATGACATATAACGTTAGCTTCAGGTCTACAACGTAATGATGTGATATTTATGTCTTATGAAACAATCATCACCACAAGTGTAGTTCACGTCCATCACCACAGTTACAGAAAAAATTATTTTCTCATGATAAGAAGTTTAAGATATACTCTCTAGCAACTTTCAAATATGCAAAAAAGCATTATTAACTACAGTCAGCATGCTGTGACTTAATTATCCCGTGACTTAATTATTTTATAACAGGAAGTTTGTACCTTGTGACCCCTTTCACTCATTTACCCCACCAGCCCACCACCTGCCTCTGGCAACTACCAATCTGTTCTCTGTTTCTTTGAGTTCATTTATTTTTGTTTTGTTTTAAATTCCATATATAAGAAAGATCATATGGTATTTGTTTTTCTGTGTCTAACTTACTTCACTTAGCATAATATCTTTAAGTTCCAACCATGTTGTCAAAAATGGCAAGATTTAATTCTTACAGCTGAACAATACTGTGAATATATACACCACATACTCATTACTCATTTAACCATCAATGGACGGTTGGGTTGTTTCTGTATCTTTGCTGTCATAAATAATGTTGCAATGTACATTGTGTGCACGTATCTTTTCAAATTAGTGTTTCTCCTCAAATACACAGAAGTGGAATTGCTGGATCATAGGATAGTTCTATTTTTAATTTTTTGAGGAACCTCTATACTGTTTCCCACAGTGGCTGCAACAATCTACATTCCCACCAACAGTGCAAGAGGGTTCTTTACATCCTCGCCAATGCTTATTTTTTATCTTTTTGATACTAGCTGTTCTACCAGGTGTAATGTGGTATCATTGATTTTGATTTGCATTTCCCTGGTGATGAGTGATGTTGAGCATCTCTTCATGTGTCTTTTGGCTGATATGTCTTCTATGGAAAAATGTCCATTCAGATCCTCTGCCCATTTTTTAATTGCACTGATTTTTGCTACTCACTTGTATGAGTTCTTTATTTGGTTCAGATATTAACCCTTTGTCAGATACATGATTTGCAAATATTTTCTCGCATTCAGTGAGTTCCCTTTCATTTTTTTTTTTGATGGTTTTCTTTGCAGTGCAAAAGCTTTTTAGTTTGATGTAGTCCCATTCATTTTTGTCTTTTGTACCCTGTGCTCTTCAGTCCGATCCAAAATAATCATAACCAAGACCGATGGCAAAGAGCCTACCACCAGTATTTCCTTCTAGGAGTTTTATGGTTTCAAGCATAACATTCAAGTCTTTAATCCATTTTGAGTTAACTTTTGTGTATGGCCTAATATAGTAAAAAAGTTTCATTTTTTTTTTGCATGTGGTTATCTAGTTCTCCCAGTACCATTTATTGAAGAAACTGTCCTTTCCCAAGTATATTCTTGCCTTTCTTGTTAATTAATTAACCATGTGAATATGGGTTTATGTTTGGGCTCTGTATTCCGTTCCATTGATCTATGTGTCTACTTTTATGCCAATATTCTACTGTTGTGATTACTATAGCTTTAAAGCATAGTTTCAAATCAGAGAGCATACCTCAAGCTTTATTCTTTATTTCTCAAAATTGCATTGGCTATTTGGGATTGTTTGTGGTTCCATAAGAATCTTAAAACTATTTGCTCTAGACCTGTAAAAAATGTGATTGCAATTTTGATTGGGATTGCATTGAACCTATAGATTGCCTGGGGTAGTATGGACATTTAACAATATTAATGAGCACAGAATATATTTTCATTTATTTGTGTCTTCAATTTCTTTCATTGATATCCAAAGTTTTCAGTGTACAGGTCTTTTGCCTCCTTGGTTAAATTTATTACCAACTATTCTGTTTTGGTGTAATTGTGAATGGTATTATTTTCTTAATTCCTTTTTCTGATGGCTCATTGTTAATGTATAGAAACAACAGATTTTTGTGTATTGATTTTTATACTCTAACTTTGGTGCATTCTTTAATAGTTCTAAGTTTTTTGGTTGAGTCTTTAGGATTTCCTGTAATGTCATGTCATCTGCAAATAGTGACAAATTTTACTTCTTCCTTTTCAATATGGGTGCCTTTTATTTCTTTTTCTTGCCTAACTTCTCTGGATAAGGACTCATAATACAATGCCAAATAGAAGTGGTGAGAGTGGATGTCCTTTTCTTGCTCCTGATCTTAAAGGAAAAGCTCTGTTTTTCCCCACTGAGGATGATGTTAGCTATGTTTTCATAGACAGCCTTTACTATGTTGAGGTATGTTCCCTCTAAACCAATTTGAGAGGGTTTTTTGGTTTGTTTGTTTTTCTTTTTATCATAAATGGATGTTGAATCTTGTCAAATGCTTTTTTTGCATCTCCTGAGATAATCATATGATTTTTATTCATTTTGTTAATGTGATGTATCATGTTGACTGATTTGCAGATGTCAAACTATGCTTGCATCCTTGGAATGAATCCCCCTTGATTGTGATGTATGATTCTTCTCAAGTTTCATTGAATTCAGTTTGGTAATATTTTGTTGAGGATTTCTGCATCGAGCTACATCACAGGTACTGGCCTGTACTTTTTTCGTGGTCATCTTGTCTGGTTTTGGTATTCAGGTAATGCTGGCTTCATAAAGTCAGTCTCAAATTTTTCCCTTCTCTTCTATTTTTTTTTTTTTTTTTTTTTTTTTTTTTTGGAACAGTTTGGTCCTGGACTTTTGTTGAGAGGTTTACTATTACTGGTTCAGTCAGGGAGTACCTGATTCTGCTAAATGTAGAGAGGAGGAAATGGAGGAGATTGTGAACTCACCCCACCTGGGCAGCAAGGGGAGAGCTGGAAATAGATCTCTGTATTCAAGCTTCAGCTCCTCCCCCATCATCCACCACCACACCACCTCTTAACTGGATACTAAATCCATGAACAGCTTTTCCCAGATGGAAGAATTAGAAGAGTGACATCAAAGAGTTGGGTTTTAGCAAATAAAAGTGAGGTTCGACCAAGAAAGTGAGACAACAGACATGGCCAAATTCACTCTTCTGCCTAGACCCAACCTATTTCCCATTCAGTGGGTTGCTCCAAAAATGTCTGCATCGGAGATCATGTTTTCCATATACCTTAGACGCTGTTTTCTTATCTTTGGTTTCCATAATTACACTATGTATTTATGTCTCCCTTTTCCACAGTAAGATCAACAACATCTTTAATCACCAATGCAATACTATAAAACCCACAAAAAAAGGGTCTTGCCCATGTTGGTTCGCTATCTTTTTTCAACAACTTTCTATTTTTTGATAAATGATCATCGTTGACATAATTCTTCTACATATTTGACATTTGCAGAGAGCACTGGTTGTTTTTTTGTTTCTGGGTTTTTTTTTTTTTTGGATAAATGCTGATGCTGCTTCTAGGTTAGGCAAAAAGCATCCTCCACGAAAAAGAAAATCAGTGTTCATCGCTTATCTTTTCCTTACATTTTTTCATTATGAAAATGTCACTGACCATTTTCTCCCTGAGATAACATTTCATTGTTATTTCATATTATCTCATTAAGATCAATCCCTGAGTTTGGTGTTAAGAATTGGCAATAGTCTACTGAGGCAAACGTATCATGGAATGGAGAAATTTCTTTAATGTAAGTTTCACCTGTGGGCTACATAAAAATACAATATAATAAATCTTGGGTAGGCCCAAGGTTTGTATCATGATATCCTTTGCTGGAAGAAATTTTGATATAATATGAAAAATGCCCACTGTTTCATAGTTGTATAGATTATTTATTCATGCAAATTTTTTTCCTGAGCAGAATATGAGGTACAGCAATGGGGAACTTGAATACTTAAATCACCTGCATGTCCCAAGGGAATCAATCAGTTTTTTTGAAACTACACACACATATGCAGTACCAACTGTCTTTGTCAAGGATGTCCACAGCAATTTCTCCCATCTCATAGCGCCTTGTTACACAGTGACCTTAAGATGCCTCCCAGACAGAAAAGATCCCTATAATCCCCACTCTTGAATCTGGGCAAAGTTGTGGAAAGAGAAGTAAGACTCTATGTCCATGCTGAGCTGGATCTGAGAAGGTTAAACAATGCCCCCCTGGCTTTCTTGGGTAGGTGGCTCTTGGAACTCAGCCACCATGCAGTGAAGAAGTACAAAGAGCTACATGGAGGTGCCACGTATAACTATTCCATCTGAGAGCCCAGACAGGTCTCAGAGGACTGCTGGCTTTCATCCAGAGGCAGAGGAGTGGGCAAACATTCAGCGCATTCTAGCCCTGGCCAGAGAGTGATCCCCAGCCTATGTAAATTCCCACTGGAATCCCCAACCATTTTGAGAAAAGACAAGCCACACCCAGTGAATCCTTTTAGAATTCCTGACCCACAGAATCCATTAGCATAATAAAATGATTGCTGTTTTCCAAGATTAAATTAAAAGTGACTTGCTACACGCAGCAGATAGGCACCCAGGGCACACACACAGACCAATGCTAAATTCAACTGAAGCCAAGATTAAATAAGGTATCCAATGTATGAGCAATTGTTTGCAAAACTATTTTAATAGCATATTACCAAAAGTACTTTTCCTGTTTCTTAATACACGTATTTTTTTTTGAAGATTTTATTTGAGAGAGAGAAGGAATGACAGCGTGTGTGTGCAGAGACAGGGGCAGTAGGGGAGGGAGAGGACGGGGGAAAGAATCTCCAGCAGACTCCGCACTCAGCACAGAGCCTGATGCAGGGCTCATATCTCAGGACCGTGAGATCATGACCTGAGCTGAAACCAAGAGCTGGAAGCGTTACCAACTGAGCCACCCAGGCGCCCCTTAATACATGTGTTTTTATATAGACTCTGTGAATCAACATTCCTAGATACCATTTATGTTTATGGTGTAAACTGATCAAATTCACGCTTTCTAAAAAGAGAAGATTTTTTAAAACTATGTAAGTGATTATACCTTATGTCATTCAAATTGTGTAGGTGGTAATCCAAGCGGCGTTCTCACAGTTACAAGGCTTTTCCTCCTGTGGTGTGAATACTCCGTATAATACTGAGCAACCGACTTTAGAACAAGTCTGGCTCCTTCAGAAATGACATCCTCCAGCGAGGAACTTTTCAAGCATAAAAGACATTTCTTACTGACAACCATGAGCGGAATTAAAGAGTAGGTACCATGTCATAGCAGCACTCAACTAAGCTAAATGAGACTTTTCAGGGCCTTGCTCCCACATTTTTGCAAATATTTACTACTTCTTCTGTGAATCAAGCTAAGTATCGAGTGGAATATCAACATTTAATTAGAAAATAGAAGTGTGCATCAGTGTCAATTTGCTTTTTGATTCCAATACCCCGTCTGAAAAAAGACAAAAGCAGTAAATTGAGGTGGATGCCCCTTGGTCTTAAACAAAGAAGCCTAATTCCCCCAAATGAGGAAAATCTGAACAATCAATCAGTAAACCCACATATATTCTAATCCTGTAGAAATGAAAAAACAATGAAATGGAACTTCACAGCCAGTAGCTTAACATAAGTTTAAACATCTACGAAATGCATTGTGGGGAAATGGTAGCAAAGGGGAATACTACACTTTTTTTTGAGAAGCAATTTTGCATTTTCTGAAGTGGAAAACCTCTCGTCATGGTACTCAGCGATACTCTTCAGCATTAAAGCAGGACATGGTTAAGTGCTGTGTTTTTTGGACACACTGAATTTGATCTCCACTTTTCTGCTTGCTAGCTGTGGAACCGAGAACTCCACTCCTGGGCCTTCGATTGTAATGTACACATCAGGGAGACTGGAGTTTTGCTGAGGACATCTGAGTGTCCTCAGTATTTACAAAGAGCACAAAGAAACTAAATATTCCAAAGAAATGCTTCCCTAACGGATGACCTGGATGGCTCAGGTCACGGTCCCGGGGTCCGGGGATCGAGCTGGAATTGGACTCCTTGCTCAGCCCAGAGTGTTTCTCTGTCTCCCTCTGCCCCTTCCCCCTGCTCTCCTGTAAGCATTCTCTCATATAAATAAAATCTTTAAAAAAAGAAATGGTTTCATATGTACACAAAAAGGAACTGAGAGTGTGTTCCTTTCCATATCAGTGTAAACAATGAAAACGGGAGAAGGACTTAGATCCATCAGAGGAGTGAATACAATCCAGTGTTTGCACACACGGTGTGCTCCACAGTTTAGAAGAATTGGCTGGATCTACACCTAACAAAAACACAACTAGAGTAATTTGCAAAAACATGCAAACGTTAACATACTTCCAATGTGAATTTTAAACATATTCACTACATACTGTCTAGTGACAATATAAAACTGTATTAAAGACTCCATGAGAAATTATTTTCTCTACCTATCTACATATTTTATTAAAACTGCTCATTCCTGTGGGTATTTATTACAAACCCAAAATGATGTAAACATTGCGCCATTACAAATCATTTGTTTTTGGTATAGTTGACACACAGTGTTACATTCAGGTGTACAACACAGTGATTCAACTGGTCTGATTGTTGTGCTATGGTCACCCCACTTGTAGCTACCATCTGTTACCACACAACCCTACTGTAATACCCTTAACTATATTCCCCATGCGGTGCCTCACGTTCCGGGATTTATTCCATAACTGGAGGCCTCTGCCCATCCCCCATGTTACCCATCTTCTACCTCCCTCCCCTCCAGCAACCATCAGTTCTATTTATGGGTCTGTTTCTGGGGTGTTTTTGTTTTTGTTTTTGTTCTTCTGTGTTTAGGAATCCACTTGTAAGTGAAACCCTACGGCGTTGGTCTTTGTCTGACTTATTTCACTGGGCATAAACACCCTCTAGGTCCATCCATGCTGTTGCAAATGGCAACATCTCATTGTTGTCATGGTTGAGCAATAGCCCATTCTGTGTAGACACATCCACACACATATACACATATACGTACATATAACATCTCTATCCATTCACTGTCCTTGGGCTCTTGGGCTGCTTCCGTATCTTTGTTATTGTAAATAATGCTGCTATAAACATAGGGGTGCTGATATCTTTTCAAATTAGTGTTTTTGTTTTCTTTGGATAAATACCCAGGAGTGGAATTGCAGAATCAGCTGGTAATTCTACTTTTAATTTCCTGAGGAACCGCCATCCTGTTGTCCACAGTGGCTGCCAGCTGGCATTCCCATCAATAGCGCATGAGGGTTCCCCCTTCTCCGCATCCTCGCCAACACTTGTTGTTTCTTGTGTTGTTGATCTGAGCCATTCTGACAGGTGTTAGGTGATGTCTCACTGTGGTTTTGATTTGCATGTCCCTGATGATGAGTGACATTGAGCATGTATTCATGGCTCTGTTGGCCATCGGGATGTCTTCTTTGGAGAAATGTCTACTTCTTCAAGCATCACACAAACATCACCTCTGCAGATGGACAAAGTTGGATGGCACTGAGCAAACTTCACTTTCATCAATAATCTGAGTGAATGAGAAGATCTAAAGCATATTTGATCTTTTAAAAATTCTGAGCAGGGTACATAACTTAAAAAAAAAACCCACTAACAGTGTATATCTTTTAAACGTTTTCCAAATTAAAATCTGTTCTCTATCCTATCCACCTATTTTCATTCCACCCTGTTTAGCTTCCATGACATTCAGTTGCAAAAGGAAATAGTTTCACTTAAGTTAAATATCAATTAGTGATTTGAAACTAACCTATTACATCTTTTGAAATTGCAAACCTGTAAAATGTGTCTTGTGTCGCTGGTGGTTTAGAAATTTCCAAGACAAGACTGCCTAGATGCGGATACCCTATACAGAATGCTGCACCCATTTTCCAGAATTCTAAAATAGAAATGAGGTTTTGTGGCTTGAAAACTTGAAATACAGACATGACGTGTAAACATGAAAACAGAATTAAGATTGTACCACAAGTAATTTTACTAAACACAGTTACATACAAATGCAAAGATATAATTTACAAATGGTTGCATGCATATATACTTAACATACATATTTATATATGTGCTCTTATGTTTTAAATGTACATTTTAAAATCATAATTACGTTAGAACTTGTTTTCGTATTTCTATTGAGCTTAATAATGTTATAATCTTTGCACTGAAAAAATCATGTGTGGGAATCCAAAAAAGGAAATCTATCCTAGACAGCCACATCTAGCCACAAGTATATTAAGAGTTTATGGGCGCTTTTGGCAATTTCAGCGTCTTTAAGATTTTATTTATTTGGCAGAGAAAGAGTACAAGCAGGGCGAGCAGCAGAGGGAGAGGGAGAAGCAGGCTCCCTGCTGAGCAGGGAGTCCAATATGGGACTTGATCCCAGGACCCTGGGGTTATGACTTGAGCTAAAGGCAGAGGCTTAACCCACTGAGCCACGCAGATGCCCCAATTTCAATGTCTTTTTAAAACATTCCAGCAAGTGTTGGAATTTCGTTCTGCTACAGGCTTCCCAATTGCTGGAATGGGCCACCATTAAATCCCCTTGCAGATGACACAGTTTCCTTTTGAATATGTTGCCCCAACAAAGCTTTCTTGGAAAAAGAGATCTACTGCTTAGAAAAATTCATGCTGTAACACCAAAGAGCTCGCAGAGAAATTTTTGGTTCAACTAGAAATTTCCTTGTAGAACCAGAAACCTTTAGGAAAGAAATAATTGGCAGGTACTGTCAGAAGAAATGTTCTGTCATCCTGCGGGGAACCAGAACATAATTCTTCCATTGACACTTCCATCAGGGCTAAACTCCTAAAGAAAGAAAAAAAAAAATCTGATGCCCCCTACGGGTGGGAATTTTACACATCCATATGTTTTCCTCTTGCCTGTAGCAAGAGAGAAACGCTGCGCTAGGCACGGAGATTTATTATCCCGAATCCTCTCCATGCATCAAGTATTCATGGAACACCATGCTATTTCTATTCAGCCAAAGTGACAAGAGGAGGAAATGCCCAGATTCTGTAGTTGGAGGCCATGAAACATTTATGCCACTGGCAAGAACTCCGGGTGGCTTTCTCAGATCTGTTTAAGGATCCCAATTCTTGGAGAGTGTAACCCATACTGATTAGAAACAGAAGTGCTGTATGGTGACTAACATAATATAATAAAAAATAATTAAAAAAAAAAAAACAGAAGGGGGAATGAGCCACGAGAGACTGTAGACTCTGGGAAACAAACTGAGGGCTTCAGAGGGGCGGGGGTGGGGGATTGGTATAGGCCGGTGATGGGCAGTAAGGAGGGCACATATTGCATGGTGCACTGGGTGTTATACGCAAATGACGAATCATGGAACATTGCATCAAAAACTGGGGATGTACTGTATGGTGACTAATATAACAAAATAAAAATTGTAAAAAAAAAAAAAAAAAAAGAAAAAAAAAGAAACAGAAGTGCTACCTTGCTATGGTCTTGGTGTTTACTCCGGGACTGGCCAATGGGCAGCCTTTGAAGACGGACGGAATGATCCACTCTAGAGCTACCTGAGTCAATCTTCATCTGTAACTACTTAAAATGTGGGCGTAAACGACGTCTACAATTACTACCAAACTTTGTGCAAATGCTCTGTGTCCCCGCGGAGCACGGAGACCCATGTGGGACTCAATCTCAGGACCCTGGGATCATGACCTGAGTCGAAGGCAGATGCTCAACAGACTGAGCCACCCAGGCA
The DNA here is from genome assembly GCF_024610735.1 of Ursus americanus. Classification (NCBI taxonomy): domain Eukaryota; kingdom Metazoa; phylum Chordata; class Mammalia; order Carnivora; family Ursidae; genus Ursus; species Ursus americanus. The sequence goes on along the minus strand of NC_142164.1, from coordinate 119,691,987 downwards.
TTCCCACACTTTACCTTAGCATATCCAGGAGCTAACCTGGACCAAATCCTGCCCATCATCTGTTTTTATAAATAAAGTTTTATGGAAACACAGCCACACCCATTCATTTTTGTATTCTGAGTGGCTGCTTTTGTGGTACAATGACTGACTGCAATAGAATCTTTATAAGTCACAGGGCTGAAAGCATTTACTATTTGACACCTTCCAAGAAGGGGCTGCCAATGCTGTTAGTACTATTAACACGACTGAAACAGAAAGCTTTTTCCATTCTTCTCTCAGCTTCCACTGTTTTTTAATTTGCTGTTTAATGTTCTAATTAAAGTACTTTATCATTGACATTTTTATCTATACATTGTGCAACACTACCTTTCAATTCCAGGATCAGATCATTTATATTGTACTCAGCATCACTGGAATTACGCAATCTGGATTTTCTAGCACATGCCTATGATACATATTTCACTCTTACAAAAACCATGGAAACGTGGTATAAGACTGGCTCAGCTGACTGTGTGTCACTTCTTGATACAGAAATGTTCTACCAACACTCCTCATTCAGCTCACTGGTGAGTAAGGAAAGATGAAGTAAGAAAGAATTGTGGGTTGCTTGGTGTTTGTCTTTCCTTCCACATCATCATCTTTAGCACGAGCAGATGCCGGCCATGAGGAGTCACACAAGTATGGAGATATGACTGTCTTTAATGGTTGTTTGGATTTCTTGCAATCAAATCTGGTTCCAACAGAAAGCACAGCCACTCTGGACTGCTAGAGTACCCCTCAGCCACAGATCTAACACGCTTACCCTGTTTTCACTTTGATTCTCGCCAAAATCCACACATGTAGGGTCCCAGACAACTGTGCTCATTCACAGGGCACCATGACCCATAGATTCTAATGCGAGACCTAGCAAGGATCTTGCTGGAAATGCATGTAGTATATAGCTCCTCTGATCATGGTTCATTTCCCCATTCAACTCCCCTTACAAAACATTAGCTCAAAGTTTGAATTTTCCAGTGTTTTTAAGACAGACACAGCAGAACGTTCGGTCTGAGGAGCTTCTGAGAAAAAGACCTGTATACACATGCCATGACAAAAGTCCTGACTTAAGAAACGCAACAAGTTACTGAATGCCAACAACTTCTTGTTTTCTTTTGTTGTTTCCTCATTCCAGTTATAGTTACATTATTTTCAGGTGTATAATTCCGTAATTCCATATGTAACTCAGTGCTGATCGTAAGTATCCTCTAAATCCCCTTCACCTATTCTACTCATCCCCCCTTCCCCCTCCCCTCTGCATTATAACCATCAGTTCTCTATATTTTAGAGCCTGGTTTTCTCTCTTCTTTGTTCATTTGTTTTGTTTCTTAAACTCCACACCCCAGAGAAATCATATGGTATTTGGCTTTCTCTGACTTATTTCACTTAGCATAATACCCTGTGAAGCCATCCATGTTGTTGCAAATGGCAAGATTTCATTTTTTTATGACTGAGTAATATTCCATAGTGAATTTTTTAAAAAATGTATTGTTGGGATTTGGTTTGCTAATATTCTGCTGGGAATTTTTGCATTCATGTTCAAAAAGATATTTTGCATTCATGTTCATAAAAGATAGTTTTCATTTTCCATACTGTCTTTATCTGGTTTTAGTATCAGGGTAATGCTGGCCTCCCAGAATAAATTTGGAAGCTTTCCTCCTTTTTCTAGTTTTTGCAATAGTTTGAGAAGAATAGGCATTAACTCTTTACATCTTTGGTAGAATTTAACTGTGAAGCCATCTGGTCCTGGACTTTTGTTCATTGAAAGTTTTCAAATACTGGTTCTATTTTATTGCTAATAATGATCTATACAAATTTTCTCTTTCTTCCTGATTTGGTTTTGGGTGTTATATGTTTCTAGAAATATATCCATTTCTTCTAGGTCATCCATTTTGTCTGATTAATTGTTCAGCATCTCTTATAATTCTTTGTATTTCTATGGTTTTGGTTGTTATATTTCTCTCTCATTTCTGATTTTGAGTCCCCTTTTTCTTTTTCTTTTCTTTTCTTTTTTTTTTTTTTTTTTTTTTTTTTTTGATGAGTCTGGCTAAAGGTTTATCAATTTTGTTGATCTTTTCAAAGAACCAGCTCTGGGTTCATTGACCTGTTCTATTGCTTTTAGTCTCCATTTATTCCTGCTCTAATATTTATTTCTACTGGCTTTGGATTTTGTTCTTTTTCTAGTTTATGTGTGAGATTAGGTTGTTCATTTGAGATGTTTCTTCTTGAAGTAGGCCTGAATTGCTATCATCTTCCCTCTGAGAACAGCTTTTGCTGTACCCCCAAAGATTTTGGACTGTTGTATTTCCATTTTCATTTGTCTCCATAGAGTTTCTGATTTCCTCTTTGACTTGATGGTTGACCCATTCATTGTTTGTTATTGAATCTCCATGTACTTATGTTCTCTCCAGATTTTTTTCTTAGAATTTCTCCTTTCATATTATTGTGACTGGAAGAAGATGCATGAAATGATTTCAGTCTTTTTCCAATTTGCTGAGAATTGTATTGTGGCCCAACATGATCTATTCTGTAGAATATTCTCTGTGCATTGGAAAGGAATATGTATTCACTGCTTTGGGATGGAATTTTCTAAAGATATCTGTTAGGTTCATCTGGTCCAGCATACCATTCAAAGCAACTATTTCCTTGTTCATTTTCTGTCCAGATGATCTCTATCCACTGATTAAGTGGGGTATTAAAGTATTATTGCATTACTACTGGTTTCTTCCTTTATGTCTGTTAATAGTTGCTTTATGTGTTTGGGCGCTCCTATGCCGTGTGCCCAAATCCCTACAATTGTTAATATTCACTTACTGGACTGCACCATTGATAATTATGTACTGTCCATCTTTGTCTCTTTGTTACAGTCTTTTTTAAAAGTCCATTTTCTCTAAGTATTGCTATCCTAGCTTTCTTTTCACTTCTGTTTGCAAAACTGTTTTTCCAGACCTTCACCTTCAATCTGCATGCGTCGTTAGGTCTGAAATGAGTCTCTTGTAGGCAACATATAGATAGGTCTTGCTTTTTTATCCATTCTGTCACCCTGTGTCTATGGATTGGAGTATTTGTTCCATTTACATTAAAAGTGATTATTGATAGGTATGTATGCATTACCTTTTTTTAAATTTATGGTTGTTTTTACAGTTTTCCTCTATTCTCTGGTGGCTTTATGGCTTGCTTTTATGCCATGCTTAGATTCCTTTGTCTTTATTTTTTTCATATCTATTATAGGTTTTTGATTTGTGGTTACCCATTACATTGACATATACTCTGCGTGTAACAGGCTATACTAAGTTGGTGGTTACTAAGCTGAATCTATTCTAAAAGGACAAATTCTTACTATCCCCCACGTTTTGTGTATATGGTATCATACTCTACATCCTTTTATTTTTGCAAATCCCTTGGCTACGAATCCATTTTTATAGATAATTCATTATACTGCTTTTGGGCTTCAACCATTGCACTGGTTTTGTAAGTGATAAAATTACATTTGTTTGTACCTATCTGTGAAATTTTTACTTTTCCTAATTTTCTTACTGCTGATTATGGCCTTTTCTTTTCACTCAGAGACTTTCCTTTAATGTTTCTTGTAAGGCAGGGTGACTAAGAATGAACTCCTTTTTAACTTCTGTCTGGGAAACTCTTTACCTCTCCTATTCTGAATGATAGCCTTACTGGATAATATTCTGAGTTGCAGGTTTTTGGTTTTTTTTTTTCCTTCCAGCACTTTGAATATATCATGCCCTTTCTGTTTGGCCTGCAAAGTTTCTGCTGAAAGATCAGCTGATAGCCTTATGGGGTTTCCCTTATATATAACTGATTTTTTTTTTCTTACTGCTTTTAAATTTTTATCATTATGTTTTGGCATTTTAATTATTTTGTATCTTGATGTGGACATCCTTGGGTTGATTTTGTTGGGGGCTCTCTGTGCCTCCTGGATCTGGATGTCTGTTTCCTTTCCCAGAACTGGGAAGTTTTCAGCTATTATTTCTTCAAATAAACTTTATGCCCCCTTTTCCCTCTTCTCCTGGAATCACTACGATGCCAAGTTACTAAGCTTGATGGTGTCACCGAGTTCCTTAACCTATTCTGTTTTTATTTTTTCTTTTTGTTATTCAAAGTGGCTGCTTTCCATTACTGTCTTCTAAGTAGCTCTTTCATTACTCTGCTTTCTTTAATCTACTGATGCCCTCTAGTATGCTTTTAATTTCAGTTACTGGGTTTTTTGTCTCTTTTTATATTTTTTCTCATTGTTGAAGGTCTCACTGAGATCATCCATTCTTTTCTCAAGTCCAGTAAGTATCTTTATGACCATTATTTGAATTCTTTATCAGGCACATTGCTTTTGCTGATCTCCATTTCATTCAGCTCTCTTTTGCTATGGTTTTGCCCTTTCCTTTCATTGGGACATAGTTCTCTGCTTATTTTGTCTCTGTGCTTGTTTCTAAGTATTAGGAATCTCAGCTATATTTCTTCTTCTTGGAAACAGTGGCCTTATGAAGAAGAGACTCTGTGTTGCTCTGCAGTGCGGTCTCCCCTGTTCACCAGAACCAGGTGGTCTAGGAGTTTCTCCTATGTTATGTTGTGTGCACCCTATTGTTGTGGTTGAGATGCATTTGTGTTCAATCCACTTGGCTGCAACAGCCCTCTTTGCCTTTTGTGGGCAGGCTTTGGTCCCTGTGCTGTTAAGGGGCCTGAGGCTGCCTTGGGCTTGAGTTGTTCAGACCTGCCCTCTGCCCTTCTGCCAGGACTATAGGGCACCCTCCCTGCATTGTCTTGAGAGGTTCTTCTTGGTGGATGAGGCCTTCAGTCAGATCACAAGTGTGTCCTCAGTCCATCTGCTAGGGTTGTAGTGACCTGCACTACAGAGCTATCTCCTTGTGCTGCCCTTTGTGAGGTTTCTGTTGTGGGTGGGGCCAGCAGTCAGATCAGGTGTCTGCCAGCAGCCTGCTGCTGGGGCTGTAGTAGAACTGGTGTGTGTGGTTATCTCCCCTTCTACCCAGAACAGTAGTCACTTTTGAGTGGTGCTGGTCCCTATCAGGGCTGCTTGCAGAATGAAATAAGTCAGGCACTGGTTTGTAGAGACCCCACCCTACTGGGGGAGGGTTGGATGGAGCGGATCTGCAGAAGAATGCAGGGGTGGGTTGCATGGTGTTAGCAAAATAGGCACTGGTCCCTGGTCACTACTGGGGCTGCTTGCAGGATGAGACCCGGCCAGAGCCACTTTGGAGGGACTTCTGAGTAGAGCAAGTTGGATGGGTTAGATTCATAGGAGAACATGAAGGCTGGGGTGCTCAGTGCTAGCAAGCTAGGTGGACAGTGGGCTGGTTTATACAGGCGTCTGTGTATTTACCTGGGGGTGTGGAAGCGGGGATGAATAGCACCTACCAGCTCTTTTGTTCTTGGAGAAGTCTCTTAAAGGCTCCCTGCTCCTCAAGCACACATTCTGAGATTAGTAAATCAATCTCCTTCCCATATACCCAGGCAATTTTCAGACTGCTGCTTCTGTGCTGTATCTCTGTGGGGTGGGTTGTTGTGCTGTCTCTTTAAGGGCAGGGACTCTTTCCTGTTGCCCTCTTGACTCTCCTTGAAACAAGCCTGCTGATTTTTTTTAGAGTTAAGCCCCACTGATTGTAACAACATGATGTTAAGCCCCACTGGCTCTCAAAGGCAAATGTCTGGGGACTCATTTTCCCAGTGCTGATCCCCCATGACTAGGGTGCCTGGTGTGTGGTCTACTTTTCTCCCTTCTCTGTGGTTTTGGTGTCCCTCCTGATTGTGGTTGTTCTTGCCAGAAGTCTGGTTTTGATGGAGTATCTGCCCCTCCTACCATTCTCCGTGTGACCTCTTCTCTACAATTAACAGTGGACAGCCTGCTCTGCCAGGGATTGGGTTGTTTTCTGAGTTACTCACACTGATGTGGCTGTCATCTAGGTGTATCCATGGGATGAGATGAATTTAAGATCTTCCACTGTGCCATCTTTCCAGGCTTGCCCACCGAATTATTTTAACCAAATTATTTTAACCAAATTATTTTCCACAATCAGGGGATACCACTATCGTGAATTGAGAGCTAGGATTTCTAGTATTCTATGGTTAGGAAACATATTCTTAAGTGTTAACTGATTTTGATAATTATAAAAAAGAACCAGATCATGTATGTCCTCTTTTGGTTTTTTAACATTATGTTTTCAGAGACTCACCCAGGATGATTTATACACATGCAGTTTATTATTCTTCTTTGCTGTAGCATTTCTATTAATAGGACACACTGTTCAGCCATTCTGCTTTACTTTTGCATATTTTTTTCTTCATGGAAATGCAGCTGAGCACCCACTGTTACATTAGTTTTAGGTGTACACCATACTGAATCAAGTTTCTATATTCTGTGCTCACCACAAGTGTAGATACCATCTAAATTTGTACCTTTCAACCCCAAGACTTATTCCATAACTGGAAACCTGTGCCTCCCACTCCCCTCCACCCATTGTACCCAACTCCCATTCCCCTCCACTCTGACAACCACCAGTTCTCTGAATTTATGGATCAGTTTTCTCCTTTTTGTCCATTTATTTTTAAGATCCCACAAATAAGTGAAATCCTCTGTACATCTTCTTTGGGAAAATGTCAGACTTATTTCACTTAGCATAATACCTTCTAGGTCCATCCATGTTAGCACAAATGGCAAGATCTCTTCATTTTTATGACCGAGCAATACTACATCATTTACACACACAAACACACACACACACACAAATGGCAAGATCTCATTTTTATGACGAGCAATACTACATCTTTACACACACACACACACATATCACCTGCCATCTTATCCATTCATCTATTTCTGTATGGTGCCTACTGTAAATAATGCTGCAGTAAACACAGGGGTGCAGATATCTTTTCAAATCAGTGTTTTTGTTTTACTTTGGGGAAAACACCCAGTGGTGGAATTACTGGACTGTACGGTATTTCTAATTTTTTGTCAAACTTTTTTTTTTTTTCTTAACCGTGCCCACCACATTTTACATTCCCACCAATGGTACATAAGGGTGCTTTTTCTTCTCCACACCCTCGCCAACAAATTTCTTTAGATACTAACCATTCTGACAGGTGCGAGGTGGTATCTCATGGTGGTTTTGATTTGCATTTCTCTGATGATTACGATGTTGAGAATCTTTCCAAGTGTCTGTTGGCCATCTGTATGTCATCTTTGGAAAAATGTCTAGCAAGCCCTTTTTTTTAAGGGCTTTTTTTTTAAGTAGCTTTTTTTTTTTTTTAAGTAGCTTGTTTGTTTGCTTTTTGGCATAATGAGTTTTTTTTAATATATCTTGGGTATTAAGCCCTTATCAAATACATCATTTGAAAAATATCTTCTCCCACTACCTGGGTCACTTTTTCATTTTGATGGTTTCCTTTTGCTGTTTAAAAATTTTTATTTTGGTGTAGCCCCAAAAGTTTATTATTGCTTTTGTTTCCCTTGCCTGAGGAAACCTATCTAGAGTAATGTTTCTAACGCTGATGACAAAAAGATTAGTGCCTTTGTTTTGTTCTAGAATTTTTATGGTTTCAGGTCTCACAGTTAGCTCTTTAACCCATTTTGAGTTTATTTTGTGTATGGTGTAAGAAAGTGGTCCAGTTCCCGACAAGGATGCCCACTCTCGTCACTATTATTCAACATAGTACTAGAAGTCCTTGCAACAGCAATCAGATGACAAAAAGGGATCAAAGGTATTCAAATCGGCAAAGAAGAAGTCAAAATGTCTCTATTCGCAGATGACATGATACTCTACATGGAAAACCCAAAAGAAGCCACTCCCAAACTATTAGAAGTTATAGAGCAATTCAGTAACGTGGCAGGATACAAAATCAATGCTCAGAAATCAGTTGCATTGCTATACACGAATAGCGAGACCGAAGAAAGAGAAATTAGGGAATCCACCCCATTTACAATAGCACCAAAAACCATACGTTACCTTGGAATTAACCAGAGACATAAAGGACCTATGTTTTAGAAACTATAAATCACTCTTGAAAGACACTGAGGAAGACACAAAAAGATGGAAAGATATTCCATGCTCATGGATCGGAAGAATTAACATAGTTAAAATGTCCATGCTACCCAGAGCAATCTACACTTTCATTGCTATCCCGATCAAAATACCGAGGACCTTTTTCAAAGAACTGGAACAAATAGTCCTTAAATTTGTATGGAAACAGAAAAGGCCCCGAATCTCCAAGGAACTGTTGAAAAGGAAAAACAAAGCTGGGGGCATCACAATGCCGGATTTCGAGCTGTACTACAAAGCTGTGATCACAAAGACAGCATGGTACTGGCACAAAAACAGACACATAGACCAATGGAACAGAATAGAGAACCCAGAAATGGACCCTCGGCTCTTTGGGCAACTAATATTTGATAAAGCAGGAAAAAACATCCGGTGGGAAAAAGACAGTCTCTTCAATAAATGGTGCTGGGAAAATTGGACAGCTACATGCAAAAGAATGAAACTTGACCACTCTCTCACACCATACACAAAAATAAACTCCAAATGGATGAAAGACCTCGATGTGAGACAGGAATCCATCAAAATTCTAGAGGAGAATATAGGCAGCAACCTCTACGACATCGGCCAAAGCAACCTTTTTCATGATACATCCCCAAAGGCAAGAGAAACAAAAGATAAAATGAATTTATGGGACTTCATCAAGATTAAAAGTTTCTGCACAGCCAAGGAAACAGTCAGAAAAACTAAGAGGCAGCCCACGGAATGGGAGAATACATTTGCAAATGACACTACAGATAAAGGACTGGTATCCAAGATCTACAAAGAACTTCTCAAACTCAATACATGAGAAACAAATAAACAAATCAAAAAATGGGCAGAAAATATGAGCAGACACTTTTCCAATGAAGACATACAAATGGCTAACAGACACATGAAAAAATGTTCAAAATCATTAGCCATCAGGGAAATTCAAATCAAAACCACACTGAGATACCACCTTACGCCAGTTAGAATGGCAAAAATTGACAAGGCAAGAAACAACAATTGTTGGAGAGGATGTGGAGAAAGGGGATCCCTCCTACATTGTTGGTGGGAATGCAAGTTGGTACAGCCACTCTGGAAAACAGTGTGGAGGTCCCTTAAAAAGTTAAAAATTGAGCTACCCTATGATCCAGCCATTGCACTACTGGGTGTTTACCCCAAAGATACAGACGTAGTAAAGAGAAGGGCCATATGCACCCCAATGTTCATAGCAGCAATGTCTACAATAGCTAAATCGTGGAAGGAGCCGAGATGCCCTTCAACAGATGACTGGATTAAGAAGTTGTGGTCCATATATGCAATGGAATATTACTCAGCAATCAGAAAGAACGAGTTCTCAACATTTGCTGCAACATGGACGGCACTGGAGGAGATAATGCTAAGTGAAATAAGTCAAGCAGAGAAAGACAACTATCATATGATTTCTCTCATCTATGGAACATAAGAACGAGGATGATCAGTAGGGGAAGAAAGGGATAAAGAAAGGGGGGTAATCAGAAGGGGGAATGAACCATGAGAGACTATGGACTATGAGAAACAAACTGAGGGCCTCAGAGGGGAGGGGGTGGGGGAATGGGATAGACCAGTGATGGGTAGTAAGGAGGGCACGTATTGCATGGTGCACTGTGTGTTATACGCAACTAATGAATCATCGAGCCTTACATCGGAAACCGGGGATGTACTGTATGGTGACTAACATAATATAATAAAAAATCATTAAAAAAATAAAAAAAGAAAAAAAAAAAAAGAAAGTGGTCCAGTTCCATTCTTTTGCATGTTGCTGTCCAGTTATCCCAACACCATTTGTTGAAGAGACTGTCTTTTCCCCATTATATATTCGTGCCTCCTTTGTTATAGGTTAATTGACCATAAAGGTGTGGCTTTATTTCTGGGCTCGCTATTCTGTTACACTGATCTCTGTGTCTGTTTTTGTACCAGTCCCACACTGTTTTGATGATTACAGTTTTGAAGTATGTCTTGAAGTCTGGGATAGTGATATCTCCAGTTTGGTTCCTCTTTCTCAAGATTTCTTTGGCTAATATTTTCAGGATTATTTGTTCTAGTGCTCTAATAAATGCTACTGGTATTTTGATAGGGATTGCACTGAATCTGTAAATTGCTTTGTGCAACATTTTAACAATATTCTTCCAATCCATAAGCATGAAATACCTTTCCCCTGGTGTCATCTTCAATTTCTTTCAACTGTGTTTCATAGTTTTCAGAGTATAGACCTTTCACCCCTTTGGGTAAGTTTATTCCTAGATATTTTATTTTTCTTGGTGTAGTTGTAAATGGGGCTATTTTCTTATTTTCTCTTTCCCTACTTCATTATTAGTGTACAGAAATGTAACTGATCCCTGTATATCAATTTTATATCCTGCAACTTTACTGAATTGATTTCTTCTCATAGTTTTTTGGTGGAGTCTTTAGGGTCTTCCCCCTAGAGTGTCATGTCATCTGGAAATAGTGACAGTTTTACTGCTTCCTCACAGTATGGATGCCTTTTATTTCTTGTCTGTTTGCTGTGGCTAGGACTTTCAGTACTATGTTGGATTAAAGTGGCACAAGTTAACATCCTTTTATGTTCTTGATCTTAGAGGAAAACTTTCTACCACTGAATATGCGTTAGCTTTGGGTCTGTCCTACATGGCCTTTAAAATATTTGAGGTATATTCCCTCTGAATCCACTCTGTTGAAATGATCATATGGTTTTCATCCTTCATTTTGTTAATGTGGTATATCATGGTGACTGATTTGCAAATATTGACCATCCTTCCATCCTCATAATAAATCCCACTTGATCCTGGCAAATGATCCTTTTCATGTATTATTGAATGTGATTTGCTAATATACTGTTGAGGATTTTTGCATCTATGTTCATCAGAGATATTGGCCTTGCATCTAGTCTTCTTGGAGAGAAGAGCCAGAGATAGTCTTCTTGGAGTGTCTGTCTGGTTTTGGTATTAAGGGTAATACCGGCCTTATAAAATGCATTTGGTAGCTGGTTCTATTTTTTGGAATATTTTAAGGAGACTAGGTATAACTCTTCTTTAAACATTTGGTAGAATTCATCTGTGAAGCCACCTGGTTCTGGAATTTTGTTTGGGAGATTTTTTTATTGTCACTTAAGTTTCATTACTAGTAATTAGTATTGAGATTTTCTATTTCTTCCTGATCCAGTTTTGGAAGACTGTATGTTTATAGGAATGTATCCATTTCTTTTAGGTTGTCCAGTTTGTTGCCATATAATTTTTTGTAGTAGTCTCTTCTAGTACTCTATGGTGGTGGTTACTTCTCCTCTTCCATTTCTGATTTATCTGGATCCTCTCTTTTCCTTGATGAGTCAGTCTAAGGCTTCATCAGTTTTATCTTTGCAAAGAACCAGCTCTTTGAACCTTTCTATTGTTTTTTACTATTTCCTTTATTTCAGCTCTGATCTTTATTATCTTCTTCCTTCTATTAACTTTGGGCTTTGTTCTTTTTGTAGTGCTTCTCAATGGAAGGTTACGTTGTGTTTGAGATTTTTCTTGTTTCTTGAGGTGGGTTTGTATCATTATAAATTTCCCTCTTAGGACTGCTTTTGCTGCATTGTAAAGATTGGAGTCTTTTTCTTTTTTTTTTCATTTTCTTTCGTGTCCATTTATTTCCTCTGATTTATTTCATTGACACACTGGTTGTATAATAGCATATTGTTTATCCACCACATGGTTCCCCCCCCCCCAACTATTTTTCTTGTAACTGATTTCTACATTCATACTGTTGTGGTTGGAAAACATGCTTTATATGATTTCAATTTTCTTAAATCTACAGAGACTTTTATTGTGGCCTAACGTGATCTATCCCAGAGAATGTTCCATGTGCACCTGGAAAGAATATGTATTCTACTGTTTTCTGGGTGTAATGTTCTGTATACATGTGGTTAAGTCCAACTGGTCTAATGGGTCGTTCAAGGACATGGTTTCCTTGTTGATTTTCTGTCTACATGATCTATCCAGTGATGTAAGTAGGGTGTTATAGTCCCTACTAGTATTGTATTATTGTCAATTTCTCCCTTTATGTCTGTTAATATCTGCTTTCTGCACTTAGGTGCTCCCATGTTGGGCACATATATCTTTATAATTGTTATAGCCTCTTGTTGGACTGACCTGTTTATAATTAGGTAATGCCCTTCTTTGTGTCTTGTTAAAGTCTATTTTTTTCTGATGTAATTGTTGCTACCCTCCTATTGTTTTCCATGTACATTTACATGGAATAACTTTTACCATCCCTTTACTGTCAGTCTGTATTTTTAGGTCCGAAGTGAGTCTTTTGTAAGCAGTGTATAGATGGGTTTTATATTTTTTTTTTATCCATTCAGTCACCCTATGTCTTTTATCAAAGTATTTATACCATTTAAATTATTACTTGTAGGTGTGTACTTCTTCCCACTTTGCTTTTGCTGGTTGTTTTTGTACTACTTCTCTGTTTCTTCTCTTCCTCTTTCCTTGTTATTTACCTGTAGTTCCTCTTTCCTTGTTTATTGATGACTTTCTTCAGTGTTATACTTGGCTTTCTTTCTATTTTTTGTGTATCTGCTATAGGTTTTCAGTTTGTGGTTACCATTTGGTTCATATATAACATCTTCCATATATATGAAAGCAGTCAATACATATTTTCATACATATATGCATACCAATCTATATTAAGTTGATGGTCACTCAAGTTCAAACACACTGTACATTCTATGTATATGTTGTCCTACATCTTTTTATTTCTAGTCTACTTAACAAATGTTTTAGGTAGAATTGATTTTACTACTTTTGTGTGAAGCTATTATGAAGGTTAAAACACAAGTGATTGCTGTTATACCTTTACTGTATGTTTGGTTTTACACATGACATTTTTCCTTTCATAATTTTCTTCTAGTTATGGCCTTTTCCAGTTAATATCCACCGTTAGCATTTGTTGTAATGCTGTTTAGTGTTGATGAACACCTTTAACTGGGAAACTCTTTCTTTCTCCTTCAATTCTGAATGATAACCTTGCTGGGTAGAGGATCCTTGGTTGGGGACTTGACTGTATCATGCTACTTCCTCTGGCCTGCAAAGTTTCTGCTGAAAAATCAGCTGATAATCTTATAAGGTTTCCCTTGAATATAGCCAATTGCTTCTTTCTTGCTGCTTTTAAAATTCTCTATCTTTAATCTTTGACATTATTATGTGTCTTGCTGTGGTTCTCCTTGGGTTCATATTTTCTAGAACTCTGTGCTTCCTGAACATGGATATCCTTCTCCAGATTTGGGAAGTTTTCAGCCATTATTTCTTCAAATTGAGATCCCTATAATGTGAATGTTTCTTTGCTTATGTTCAAGAGATCCCATAACCTATCTTCATTTTATTTTTTTCTGTTCAGCTGAGGTGCTTTCCATTACTCTCTCTTCCAGATCACTGACCCATTCTTCTCATTCTCTAATCTGTTGATTCCATTTCCATTGCATTTTTCTTTTTAGTTATTGTATTTTCAGCTCTGATTAGTTCATTTTTTATATTTTCTATATTTGTTGAAGTTCTCACCAAGCTCATCCACTCTTCTCTCCAGTCCAGTGAGCATGTTATAATCATTAAACTCTCCATCAGGCATATTGCTGATCTCTGCTTCATTTAGTTCTTTTTCTGAGGTTTTGTCTTGTCTTGTTCTTTCTTTTGGACCATATTTCTCTGTCTCCTCAATTTGCTTGATTTTGTTTCTGTGAATTAGTTGGAATAGCTACTTCTCCTAAGCTGGAAGAAATGTTCTTGTGTATGTTGATTCCCTGTTAGACTATGTGTGCCTGGTGACTTTTCCTGGCTGGAGCTGGCATGGGCTGTGTGTCCTACAGTGCTCTGTGCTAGGGAAACCTTGGTGGGACATATGGAGCTAGAGGAGGTGCAGGGCAGTCCTATGGCTCTCCATGTAGACGCTGCCCTGGCAGGAAATCTGAAGCTGAAGTAAGTACAAGCTGAGGGATCCTGGAGCTCCCCCATGCAGAGGGCATCCTGGCAGGACAGCTGAAACTGAAGTGGGCATAGGCTGGGGCAACCCTAGGGCTCTCCACACAGAGAATTTCCTGATAGGACAGCCAAGGCTGAAGTGAGTGCAAGCCAGGGCATCCCAGGTCTCTCTGTGCAGAGGGCATCTTGGCAGGACAGCTGAAGAGGGTGCAAGCTGGGAATCCGAGAGGCCCTCTGCAGGAGCTGCCCTGGCAGGGCAGCTGGGGCTAAGGCAGATGTGGGGCAGAGAGGGCTTCTGGGAATACTCTGCACAGGAGGTGCCCTAGTGGGGCAGCTGGAGCCAAAGTTGTGCATGTGTGGAGTGTTCTGTGGTGCTTTGTACCTGTCACCTTGGTGGGACAGCTGGAGCTATAGTGAGCACTGCCCAGGGGTGTCCTGGTGTGCACCATCCTTTGGTTACCTTGGTGGCACAGGTGGAGCTTGCACAGAATAGGGGCCTGGGGCTCACTGAGGTGGCAGGCTGGATAGGGTTGCCTGGAACTTGTCCACACTACAAAGGTGGAGGGGGAACCTAATCTGTGGTGCTTGCAAACCCCGCTGACCTGGAAAGAGTGCCAGCAGCTGTCCCACAGTTTGTAAAAGGGCCAGCCCTAGAACCCTGCCAAATGAGTTGCCCATTTACACCACGGCTTTCTTTCTGGGTCCCAGATGAATCTGCTCGTGGTCCCTCCATTCTGCCCCTCCCCACTGCAGTTCACAACACTGGGGTAGGGGTTCCCTTCATCACCATGTCTCTGCCCCCGTTGCTATTCTTTGTGATCTTTGTGCAGAAGTTGTGCAGGCAGCTCTCAGGTCGTCTTTAAGGGGAAATGGATTTGGTGTGTCCCCGAGGAGGTGAGGTCAGGGTCTTACTACATCACCATCCTGCACCAGAACTATCTATCCTATTTTTGTTAGATGTATGTGTGTTCCACAATTTTGCTCTTAGAAAAGCTGCTATAAATTTCCCTACAGGTGCCTCATGGTCTCCATATACCTGAGATAGCTATGCTGTACGCATTCAAGCAGAACTGTTGGTTCATGAGTAATTCTTACACTAGATTTTCTGCAGTAACACCAAACTGTATTCTCAAAGCACAGTGACAATTCATAATCCAAGCAGACGTGGGCAGAGTTTACAGGGACTCAGAGCCTGACCTTCAGTCACTATTTTAAGTACATTGCTTTGACCAACTTTATGGGTAAGATAGGATGTCTCTTTAAATTGTTAATTAAATTTATATTTTACTTAATTTTAAGTTCAAGCATAAAATGTATCTCTGAACTATGCCATTTATAATTTTGCCCATTTATCTACTGGGGTGTACGCATGCATGTGTGTATTATGTTTTTTTATTTGCTGGTTAAATAGATTGAAAATTCTCCAAATTAGATGCTTCATTTAACTACCTTTAGCATTGAACAGACAGAACATTTTAGTTAAATGAAACTTTTTATCATTCATTTTAATTTTTGATGCATTTCAGAATCCTGTCTCAAAAGTTCAAGAGTTTTGATATTTGGCCTTAAGTTCTTAAGGCTGTAACTATTTTTAACAGGTTCGTAAGTTTACAGGTATAATTTGCACACAGTCTGTTCAAGCATAAATGTGAATTTTATTGAGTTGGTGGGTTAATTAGGAGAGAACTGGCATCCTTATTTATAGAGTCTTATACATACTATGACAAGGAAACAGCTATTGGTATTGCTGATATTGACCAGCTATCTGTAGAATCCCATAGGTTTGCTTTGTAGTATCACGTCACTGATCTGACAATTCTCCCTCTATTCAATTCATAAAACTTATTTTTCCTTTTGTAACCAGCAGAATAGAGAGCAGAGATGATGATAGAAGGAATCGGGATTTTTCCCTTCCTAAGTATCCCAGGTATATTAGTAGCTGCAGGTTTTCCCATTGCTCCTTTCCCTTGTTAAGAAAGCTCCTTGGAATTCCAATTTCCTGGGAGAATCTGTTCATGAACATTTGTAGAATTTTGATTTTTTTTTTTTTTTTGCCACTTACTGATAAAAGCATCAATTCAGATGACCATTTATTACTGTGGGAGAATTATATAAAATAGTCTAGCATTTGAGAATATTATGCTTTCCTACAGTGAATCCTGATTGATCATGACACATATTTTATGCAATCAATCTTTGTGTATGTTAATTGGACATCTATGCTGATACGTGAGACTGGTTTGGAATAAGCTATTTCTGAGTGATCCTGAATTTCACAAACGGTATCTCAAACCCGCACTGCAAACTCTCAGAACACACAGCTGGGGCAGGTATTAAATGTAATTGAAATTCTAAGTTGGTGTCAGAATAAACCATTTCTAAGGTTTCCCCTTTAGTTTCTCTGATTCTTGATACATTTTAAAAATCATTCAGGTTTATTATTGTCATCTTGACTGAATTTGTGCATTTTGTAAAATAATCCATTTTGAGACCAAACATTTAACAGTGCAAGTTGGTTCATTTCAATTAGACTTCAAAGAACCCTTTATCATACTTAAGAAATCACTACATAGGGAGATTGTTGATCAATATTCAGCTGACCTTGTAAGATTTTCTATTAAAAAAAATTATTGGTGCTTTGATTTACCTTCATTCCAGTGATGACCTTTTGATGACGTAACAGGTGGTGTTCTAATTATTACAGTCAGATCCAGGGATGGGTCAGCCAGTGAAGGTGAAAAACTCATTTATCTTTTAGTGATTAGGGCAGTTTTAGGCACAGAATGTAGAATACAGACTACATAAAATCCTCTTGAACTGAATTCAACAGAAAACCTTTTATGTGTGATTTGATACTGGACTCTGGGTGTTTCCCAATACAGAGGCCCCATGATTGTGGGTTATGAATTATACCCCACATAGTTAATACTGTCTTATTTCCATCAGCCAGAAGAATATACAAAGGTTAATAAACAGCTCTGTGTAACTGCTCTACATGGAGAGAAAAGGAACATTTCAATCTCAAAATATTCCTGTCCGCTGCTCTCTATGTTCTCCCATTTTTTTGTCCTGCATGTGGGTATAGCTCTTCTCCCTCTGAAGGTTCCGGCGACCAACGTAATTCTCATGACTCAGTGCTCACATAGAGTAAACCATGTCATTTAATTAAAGAAATGACTAATACTGATGAGAAATGCACTGAGATGTAGAGAAGAAAACATTAAAATCTAGCTCTAAATTATAGAATTAACGGACTACACCTAGCTCTAAATTATAGAATTAACGGACTACACTTACTTCATCATTCATGTAAACGTGTCAAAGTACTGACAAATGTCACATACTGAAGTTAAATTTCTGGAGAAGTGAGTCAAACTTCATATTAAGCTTTATGTATGAAGCCTCTATACGTACATAAATGTTCAAATCATGCTTACATGTATCTGTAAATAGATTTGCGTCACATAATTTGGTGATTCCGGTTCCCTTTGTAGTCACAATAGCAATGTGTTTATGTCAGATGGTTAAGTGGTTTGAAACGTGCTCATGATCTCAACTGCTAAGCAACTTTTCGTGGTAAAAACAAACCTGGAACAGTAGCCTTATGAAATAGCCCAATACGGGGTGTGCCTGGGGGGCTCCATCAGTGAAGCTCTGCCTTGGGCTCAGGTTGTGATCCCAGAGTCCAGGGATCGAGTCCCGTATTGGACTCCCTGCTCAACAGGGATTCTGCTTCTCCCTCACCCTCTGCTCCTCGCACTGCTTGTGCCCTTTCAAATGAACAAATTAAAAAAAAAAATTCCGAAAAAAAAATAGCCCAATATGAAACCATGGGATACCATCTCAAGTCCTCAATGTCACCCTTAGATTTTTTAACTTAGTAAAGGTAAACATCACTGGGTCTCAGTTTCCTCAATCTTAATTTAGATTAAGCAGACAAAATTACCAAAGTACAGAGCTGTTTTTAAGATAATGTTCTTTGTAAACAGATATGGATTATGAATTTCACTTCGGATAGATCTAGTTTACTACTTAAGCCACAAGAACTTTGGATGATGAATAAAGACTGAGACAAGTATTCCCAACAGTAGTGAATCTATGCAATTCTTAAAAGTGTGGAACACACTCCAGTCGACCCTTGAACAACGCAGGTCCCCTTATGCATGGATGTTTTTCGACAAATAAAGTACTATCAATGTATTTTCTCAATACCCTTTCCATAGCTGACTTTAAGAGCACAGTATATAATACATACAAAATACAAAATGTGTTTATTGAACACTATTGGTAAGGCTTCTAGTCAACAGGAGGCTGTTACAAGTTCTGTGTGTTGTATATATAGAATTTCATGTACATATAAAAGTACAGCTAACAGTTACATTAGTTTCAGGTGTACAACATAGCAATTTCACAAGTCTATGTTATGCCATAGTCACCACACGTGTGGCTGCCACCATGCAACACTAACTATATTCCCTATGCTGTACTTTTTTTTTTTTTTTTTAAGATTTTATTTATTTGGGAGAGCATGGAAAAAGGAGAAGCAGACTGCCTGTTGAGCAGGGAGCCCAACATGGGGCTCGATCCAGGGACTCCAGGATCATGTCCTAAGCAGAAGGCAGACACCTAATCAACTGAGCCACCCAGGCAGGTGCTGCTATGCTTTTACCTCATATTCTGTGACTTACTCATCCCGTACCTGGAAGCCTGGTGCCCCTATGCGTTTACCTTGTATTCTGTGACTTACTCCGTACCTTGAAGCCTGTATCACTTACACCCCACCACCTCCCCTCTGGCAACTATCAGATGTCTGTATTTACAGGTCTATCTCCACCTTTTGCTTATACATATATTTTGGTTTTTAGTTTCAGTGAAATCATAGAGTATTTGTCTTTCTCATTTCACTTAGCATTGTACTGTCTAGGCTCTTGAAGATCATAGCAAAGAGCAAGATCTCATTCTTTTTTATGCTTGAGTAACGTTCCATGATGAGTCTGTGTGTGTACCACATCTTTATCCATTGATCTATGGATGAACACTTGGATTGTTTCTATAATCTGACTATCGTAAATATTGCTATCATCAACACAAAGGTGAATATATTTCCTGAAATTAGTGCTTTTGTCTTCTTATGGTAAATAACCAATAGTACAATTACTAGGTCACATGCTACTTCCATTTTTAACTTTTTGAGTCACCTCCATACTGTTTTCCACAGTGGCTGCACCAGCTTCCATTCCCACCAACAGTGTAAGTGGGTTCCCCCTATCTCCACATCCTCACCAACATCTGTTGTTTCTTGTGTTGTTGATTTTAGCCATTCTGACAGGTGTGACATGATCTCTCTTTGTGGTTTTCATTTGCATTTCCCTGATGATGAGATGCTGAGCATCTTTTCAGGTTGGCCATCTGTATGTTTTCTTTGAAGAAATGTCTATTCAAGTCCTCTGCTCATTTTTAATTAGATATTTTTTGGTGTTGTATGAATGTATGTATTTTGAATATTAACCCCTTATCAAGTAGATCATTTACAAATACCTTCTCCCATTCAGGAGCTTGTCTTTTTGGTTTGTTGATGGTTTCTTTTGTTGTGCAAAAACTTCCTATTTTGGTGTAGTAACAAGAGCTTAGTTTTCCTTTTCTTTGCCTTGCCTAAAGAACATATCTAGAAAATGTAACTACAGCCAATTTCAGAGACCTTACTGCCTGTGCTCTTCAGGATTTTTATGATTTCAGGTCTCACATGTAGGTCCTTAATCCATTTTGAGTTTGTATGGTGTTAGAAAGTGGTCCAGTTTTATTCTTTAGCATGTTGCTGGCCGGTTTTCCCAGCACCACTTGCTGAGGAAACTTTTCTCCATTGCATATTCTTGCCTCTGTCACACATTCATGGGCCATATAAAAGCATGGGTTTATATCTGGACTCTATTCTATCCCATTGATCTGTAAGTCTATTTTTGTAATAGTACCATACTGTTTTGATTATTAGTTTTCTAGTGTATCTTGAAATCTGGGAGTGGTACACGTGCAGCTTTGTTCTTTCTCAAGATTGTTTGGGTTAATTGGGATCTCTCGTGCTTCCATACAAATTTTATGACAGTTCTACTTGTTGGTTTTGATAGGGAATGCACTGAATCTAGATTGCTTTGGGTAGTGTGGACATTTTAATGCTTCCAATCCATGAACATGGAATGTCTTTCCACTTGTGTCATCTTCAATTTCTTTCATCAATGTCTTATACCTTTCAGAGTACAGGTCTTTTTACCTCCCAGTTTATTTCTAAGCATTTTATTCTTGTGTGATCGTAAACTTCTCTTTCTGTACTTCATTATTACTATACAGAAACACAACCAATTTCTGTATATGTTGTATCCTGCAACTTCACTGAATTCATTCATTCGAATAGTTTTTTGGTGGAGTACCTAGGATTCTCTATGGATAGTACCATGTCGTCTGTAAATAGTGACAGTGTAACTTCTACTTTACCAATCTGGAATTCCTCGTCTGAGGACAAGGCTAGGACTTGCTGTGGCTAGGACTTCTGGTACTATATTAAATAAAAGTGGTGAGAGTGGACATCCTTGTCTTGTTCCTGATCTTAAAGGAAAAGCTCTGATTTTCACTGAGTATGTGATACTACCCTGGATTTGTCACATGGCCTTTATTATGGTGAAGTATGTTTCCTCTAAACCATTTAGCTTTTTATCATGAACAAATGCTGAATTTTGTCCAATGCTTTTTCTGATCTACTGAGAAAATCATAGGATTTTTATCCTTCATTGAACCATCCTGCATCCCCAGAATACATCCCACTTGATTGTGGTGAATGATTCTTTTAATGTATTGAATGTGATTTGCTAGTATTTTGTTGAAGATTTTTGCATCTATGTTCATCACGGATAGTGGCCTGTTGTTTTCTTTGTAGTGTCCTTGTCTGGTTTCGGTATCTGGGTAGACTCGTAGATGTAGATTGTGTCCGAAAATTTTCCTTCCTCTTCTTTAAACATTTGGTAAAATTCACCTGTGAAGCCATGGGGTGCTGGACTTTTCTCTGGGAGTTTTCTAATTACTGATGTAATTGATATGTTCAGATTTTCTGTATTTTCCTGATTCAGTTTCAGAAGATTGTATGTTTCTAGGAATGTATCCATTTCTTCTAGGCTGTCCAATTTGTTGGCATATAATTTTTCCTAGTGGTCTCTTACAGTATTCTGAATTTCTGTGGTGGTAGTTGTTACTTTTCTTCCTTGATGAGTCATCAAGTTCACCTTCAAAGAGCCAGCTCTTGGTGTCATTCATGTTTTTTAAGTGTCTACCTCTGCTCTGATCTTTCATTTCCTTCCTTCTACTAAACTCGGGTTTTGTTTGTACTCCTTAACTGTGCCCCTAATCCCTGCACTATTCAAAGGTCAACTGTACTTATTTACTACCATACAAGTTAATACGGACAAGAGAAACTCCCTTGTATAAGGACAGGATCACTGGGCTCTGAGTCACCTTGCTTTTATGATCTTCTCTGAATTAGTAAGTGAAGACCAGCTGTTATGGGAAGGGAAACTTAGACTACAAGCCTCACATTTGCAGACTTCATTGATATATTAAAATGCTGGCAGTGAATTGTCTTTTCCTGTGCAGAATTTATAATTTTTTCAGAGCCCCACTGGGGCACAAAGCCATTTTCAAGAGGAGCTTTCAGAAAGAAAAGGAGTAACTAAGACCTGTTTAGGTAAATAAAATTTAAGAAGTAGAAAAGAATACATCTCATGCTTCAATATAAACAGGTAAGTTTTCTGGACACCACACAAAAAAGCCTATACATTCTAGGAGTGTTCACACAGAAATAAGAATACACAAAACTATTAAACATTAGTTATATTGAGAATCCGTCGAGACAGAGCTTGTGAAAAGACAGTGGAAGTTCAATAGTTAGAATTATATAAGAAGCTAGACTACTCCTGGAAGGTGACAGAAAACACTTAGCTCTACCAACTCTATTATCCCTACTGCTTACATCTCAAGGATATATATGGACAAGAAATTAGGGAAAAGGAAGGGCTTCAAAAGGAGTGATGAACAAACCTTTAATGTTAAACTCAATGTGTAAGGATAGAATAAGTGGGACTTCCATAGAGGTCTGGAGAGGTAAATATGAGAAGGCGTACTCACACGTATACCTTCCAAGTCAAGATTAAGAGAGATGCATGCAAACCAAAATAGAACTGATGAACACAAAAGAATAATTAGTCTAAGGCTGGGTATTCTCTATAAGAAGACAGATTTCCACAGTTCAGTGAAATTTAAATTAAGCTTCTCTTGAACCTAGGCAACAATGCTGTTCCGTGTGGCAATCAGGTTTAAGAGAAAGGCTCTGCATTTTTCCATCATGGGAGAAATTGGAATAGAAGAGAAACAGCCCAAGCTTCTGGAACACCCTTTCCACCTGTAGTATAGATGGGACTGGCTTTCTGCCTTCTCACTGAGTGCAGGAAGAGGCTATGCTTGCAAACAAAAGACTCTCAGAAGAGTTAAGAGTACCCTAAAACAAAATTATTAGGAAAACGCCAATGTTTCGGATATAAGTACAAAGTTCAATTATACACTGTAGAGAAAAGAAATGCCCAAATAGCTCTTGAGTGAGAACATGATCCAAGAGACTGTGCTTACCTAGCCTGTGTCAGTGCAGTCCTATTTTCCCTCCGTCCCTCTTACAGTTGGGTGGTGGTGGTCTCTGGGTTCCTGGACACAGAGTAAGGTTCACTGAGTCTTCTCAAGGCAGCTGGCAGACTCAGTCACCTGCCCAAGCGCCAAGTAGAAGCTTTGCGCTGTGACTTTGGGTTGTTGCCAGGCTCAAAAGGTTTGAAGACAGCAATGACGCAGGCACAGATATCTTTAAATGGATGGTGGGAGTTCAATGGTAAAACGTTACAGAAAGTAATGAAGTGGACCTAAAAATACTTCGAATGCATACATCTCTGACTCAGGTTTACGGAACCAAAACCAGTAACAATGTGTGTCTATACATGCATGCATGTACAGAGAAGTATATAGCTTATCTCTGTTTAGGTATCGCACTTTTTCTATTCATCCATCCGCTATTTACACACAAGCATCTGAGACGTACTGCATGTCCGGAGATTAAGGATTGTCAGGTGAAAGGGCAGGGGCAAAGTTTTCCTAGAAGGACCCTCCCAGGACTTCCCACTACACCCTTTTAAACATAACTGCGTGATATGGCTGTAAGTCAGGGAAGACCAAGAGTTTGCAATAGTTTCATTCAGAAAGGAAGTGAAAAGGGCTGGGGACTAGATTTTGGACAGCCTTTCCACAGTGCCTGCCAAACATACTAGTTTAGCTTATGTAATTTTATTTGAATGGTTTCATCCAATACATTCCCAAGAATTTGCAGAAATGCAGCCTTCTGACTTCACTGGAAGTTCTAGAACATAAATTCAGTAGAGGAAGAAAAAAGGAAAGTGTTGCCTTTTTCAGCCCAAGTCTAGGCTACATATTATAGGACAATCTTCAGTAATTTTACTCATTTTCTGAAAGATGCATGAGACAAACTATTACATGCCTTGGTTATCCATCCGTTATTTCACGGTATAAAGATTGTTTTCTTTTAAAGATAAAATTATTGTAATTCTGAGACATGATGGAAAAACTCAGATAAAACCTATTTTTATGAGCAAAGAAAATCAAAACATATAGCCTAAATAATTCATTTTTCTAAAGTAGTTTGATATTTTAGATCAATAAAATTACGCCAATATCTTGATACGTGAAAGCTGAAAATATACTGTGAATTTAATGCATTGTTTCAAAAACCCCATACTTAAAGAATTGTACCTTGGGCATTTTTTTTTTCCCCACACTAAGCGATTGCTTTCACGTACATCCCAGCCAAGTCAATGAGTGCCTGTGTATGTTTTCTACACCCATCTTCAAACCTCAACTACCAAGATTTAAGCACATTGAGAATCATAAGAACTACTACTCCCCTGTATCTGAAGGAGATTTCTCACCCTCCCTAATTTATTTTTGGAGAATTATTTGAATGGAAGAATTATGTAGGAAAATGAGACAGCTTCGTGGACTCATTATACTAGGGAGTTGCTAACTTTCACATCTTGTTTGGAAAAGAGGGTGCCAGAAACTGGTGACCACAACTGTCATTTCAAACATTTTTGTCCTGGTTGTCCCACCTATGTATGGTTTGGAGATAGAAGACCATCGTTGAGCAACTGTAGTCTTGACATTTAGATGACTCAAGTCCTTAGGATTCCAGCAAAGTGCTGGTAGAAAGGGGAAATGAGGATAGAGAAGTGGCCTTAAAGTCTTGGTGCTGTTACTCTAATGGGGTCTAAAAGTTACAAAGTCCTATATATGCTTACCCTACCCAACAAAACTTTAAAATCCTCACCCCTGAATGGCTGACATCAAAATACTGTAAAACTTCTAGCCAACTCTAGAAACAAACAGTGGGGACTTTCACCCGAATTTCCTCGTTATCCTGGAAATTGATTAAGAAATCTTCCATTATTTTGTGTTCTGGGAAAAGGGTTACTACACAGAAACATCCTTCCTCATAGGACTTAATACGCAGATACCCCCTTTTTCACCTAAAGGCCACATAGTCATTTGAGACAATGGGAATTTGGAGGGTCTCTAACTGAATTGTTTTGTCCCCACTCATCAATGGAAACCAAATGGTTCTTAAACTTTAGTGACGTCTTTGTCCTTCCCACACCCATGAACTCTGGCCCGTCATCAGTCTGAGCCAACATACCACCCCTCTTTAACTGCCCAGGCCTAAGAACAGGCTGTTAGTAGTATAAAGCATCCTCTGATCTACTTGTTGGATCAGCCACCACTGCATCTCACAGCTCCCTACACCCAGTTTACTCCTCCATGTAAGAGAAAAATTCTGAGATGCATACAGATGTCGGGGGGACAAATGCTGTTGCAATACGTAGAACACTAACCCTCTCTCAATAGAGTCCCCCTCCCCTTTCAATCATCCCCCATGAACTAGTTCATCTCCTCCACATTGGCTCCCCCATGTCAACTGTTGGCCTCTCTTGTTCATATACCATCTTGGGGATGAAGGATTTATAAGATACCCAGTAGCACAGTAATATGCTAGTTAAAGCCCTGCACACTATTTTAGCTGTGTTATGATTCTCCCGTGATAATCGACCCATCTGCCCGAAACAGCTAAAGCAAAGAAGCAGACAAAATACACCAAAGCCTGGATATCAAGACCTAACTAGACAATCCACTGAGATAGACAACCTCTCGGCATTGGGTATAATCTGTAAGAAGATAAATCAGAAAACAGTCAACATTAAGTTTAAGGTCAAAATAAAAGAAGGTAAAGAATGGAAGAGAAACAAAAGGAGACTGAGTCCACAATTAGCTTGTGTGAGGACACACGAAAAAGTAAACAATGGTCAAAGCTCTCAGGAAAGAAAACAAATTTTTCCAAGTACAGATACATTATTTCCCAAGAAAAAATAAAGCTCAACCTATGTTTAATGTTAAGATTATATATTTGGGCATATATGTGTTATATATTTTTAAAATTTATAAATATATGTAAAGCTTAAATACAAGTTTAAATATAAAAACTTAAATGTATATAAATCACATGTATGACTTATAAACATCTCATAGGCTCCTGGATGGCTCAGTTAAGAGTCTGACTTAGGTTCAGGTTATGAGCTCAGGGTCCTAGGGATTGAGCCCCACGTTGGGCTCCCTGCCCCGCAGAGTCTCCTACTCCCTTTGCTCACATGCTCACTCTTTCAAATAAAAAAAATAAACATCTTAGAGACAGGTGAGCATAGTGGCTACCATCCCTCTGTAAACCATATAATCAAAACACACAGACACCAACAGGAAAAGTAACTTGTGAAAAATACCATAGCCAACCAAGAGGTAAAGCAAAATAATTTACAACTGATGAAAATGTCCTCCTTTAAAGAGGCAGTGAGCTCTGAATTCACTGAAATAACAAAATTTAAACAAAGTACACGTAACACACCTTCACATAATTTGGGTGTGTGAGTAGAGAAAGGAGAGGTTTTAAAGGTGCCGATTAGTACTTTTTTTTTTTTCAACTGGAATAGAACAGTCTAGTGTTGAAAAAAACAAATAACCATTGTTCAGCATAAAGTCATTATCTGGCAATGTTATTGACATTACTGTGCTTTATAATCACATCTCAAAGATAAGATGTCTCCTGCCTTGGAAAGAGTAGTTTTCAACCACCTCCACTGGTTGAAACACACTTAACCACATGAGCCAAATCCTTACTATGGACATTTCAATTACAAAAGAAAAAAAAATCGCATAAACCCCGCACCACCACTCACACACCAAAGGAGTATCAAATAAAGCTGGGTGTGTGCAAAAGAGTCTCAAAGCTGGCAAATGAGGAAAAGATATTCATGTTTAGCCCAAGACTGCATCAAAATTTGACACTTCTCGACTTTAAAGTTACAGACTCAACACATGTAAGTCCTGTCAGAGTTGATAATTAAAGGGCAAAGCCTTTGTGAAAATAGAAACAAAATTAGAACAAACTGGCAAGAGCAGGGAAAACGGAATCCAAGAAAAGTATCACTGAATGGAAACTGCAAAGTGCAAAACCATCAGGGCAACAAAACACCAAAGGACATAGAGCCAACTTCCCTAGGAATCCAAGATGGTTCCCCATTTCATTAATGTGCTGATGGGACCCTGAATCTTAGAACACACAGTCTGTCTCCTCCTTGGGCACAGCAATTTGCTGAGCTCTTTATTTCCTGCCAAGCAGGTAGGTTTTACGGATAGGGCTCCCATCTTACTCTCAGGTTGGTGCTCTCCATCAGGACTCCTGAGCCCTGGAGTCCTGAACTTGCAAAGTTCAGGCAGAACTTGCAAAAGTATGCTTGGTGAATGTCACATGGAATTAGAGTTTGGAGGTCAGGGTGTAAGAGATGGGAGCCAACGGCAGAAGGAGGTTTCCGAGCCATGAACGTACGACATGACATAAATACAAGACTACTGTTGGCTCTGCATAGTAGGACGGAGCAAAGACCCCTTTCTCTATGCCTGACATGGATACACAGAATCAGGAGAAACCGGGGTCCTGGGACAATCAGAGTCTGGGAGCCGCGAGGATGGGTGTTGCTACCATCTTGGAAAATAATCCAGATGCCTACATCATAATGAGTGCCGACGGTGGTTTACTTTGGAACACAGCACCGCAAGGCTGGAGAGAAGGCATTTTCTTTCTTCACTGATTTCCTGATTACACGTTTTTAAAATGATCACGTGTCTACTAGCATTGAAATAAAGATTTTCATGCTTTGAATAAATGCATATTCTATATCATTGTGTGCCTATCAGCCCATGATTTGCACAGAACCCACAATGAAATTGTTGGAAATATAATTCATGTTGTATAGCCGTTGAGGAATTAGCAGGTTGTAACCTTCTCTCTCAGAAACAGATTTTTTTTTTTTTAATCAAAGCAACAGTGCTTGGAAGTAGTGCCTTCAGAACATGATAAATGTTGTTCAGGAGAGGCCAAGAGTGTGAGCAAATCTAAAGAAAACAGTCAAGCAGGTGCCAGCCCTCACAGAGGTACAAAGGCTAAATTCTGTACATTCTTCAGCATGAACTCTCGGGAGAGAGGGCACAAACTCTCCATTTTTACTACCTATCATCATGGTACCTGTGGTCTGGGACAGAAATACTGATTAAGAAGATGACTTTGAAAACAGGTCCCAGGAACAGATCATCGACAGCACGGCAACAACAGTAAGTCCTGTATATTTGAAACTTGCTACATCTTAACAGTTTGCACATCAAGAAAAAATGTAACCCTGTATAATAACCAGTGTCAACCAGGCTTAGGATGACCACTTTGCAAGACGCACTAATGCTGAAGTCTGTTATACACCTGGAAACTAATGCTATGTGTCCACTGGACTTCCATGAAACAATAAAACGTGAGTCTGGCTACGCATCAGCATGGTCTTGCAAACTGGAGAACCAGAAGGGCTGAGGGAGAGGGGCAACACCTTTTGTAGGCTGAGCACACAGTCCATCATTACGCACAGGGGTGAATCCAATCGTCACGACTGCAGATGTGAGCTCATGATCTCTTTCACACAAGAACAGGGAGCCGGACAATCTTTTGCTTCTCTGAGGTCTTATAAATGGCAGGATTGAACCTGTGTGGTAGGTGGGATGATTCGCATTCCCCAGCCCCACCCCAAATGTCCACATCCTAATCCCTGGAGTCTGTGAATACCTAAACTGAAGTGACACAAGGGATCTGGCAGATGTGATTACCTTCAGGGTCCTGGGATGAGCAGACTGACTATCTTGGATCATCCAGGTGGACCCAGTGTAATCACTAGGGTCCTTTACGGTAGAAGAGGGAGGCAGAGGAGGTGAACCACAGGCAAGGGCTTGTGGGAAACACCTGAGCGGCCATGGCTGGCTTTGCAAGTTGAAGGGGTTCACGTGCCAAGGGACAGTTTGCATTGACTCCAATGACACCGTGTCAGATTTCTGACCACCAGAGGAGTAAGAAAATAAGTCTGGGTTGTTTTAAGCCCCCAGGTTTGTGGTACAGGCGTACCTCGGGAGATACTGTGCCGTCGGGTCCAGACCAACACAATAAAGTGGGTGCCTGGGTGGCTCAGTCGCTTGAGCATCTGCATTTGGTTCACACCACGATCTTAGGGTCCTGGGATCAAGTCCTGCATGGGGCTCTCTGCTCACCAGGGTGTCTGCTTCTCCCTCTCCCCCAGCTCATCTCGCTCACTCTCCCCCAAATACATTTTTAAAAATTGCAATAAAACCAAATTTCCCAGTACATATAAAAGCTTTGTTTATGGCCTATGTACTGTATTAAGTGTGCAACAGCCTCATGTAAAAAATACCATTATCTGAGTTTTCAGTGAGTCCTAATAACAGATCAACACAAAAATATGAGAAAGTCTGAAGAATTGTGAGCATTACCAAGAGGTGACCCCAAAACAGGAAGTGAGCACGTGCTGTTGGAAAAAATGGCACTAAAACCTCTTGACACGGGGTTGTTACAAATGTTTGTAACAAAAAACAAAAAAACACAATTATCTGTGAAGTACCATAAAGCAAAACACAGCTAGACAAAGAGATCCAAATCCCATGCAATTCGTCAGAATAGATAGGCTGGTGTCTCCAACAGACTTTGGTCCAAAAGCGGTCAGAGAGTGGAATCTAGCAATGCCTGCGGAGCCCCGTGTCTGTGGGTAGGCAGACAGCTCACAGCCCCTTTGTATGGCAGAAAGAAGAGCCCCTCCCGACAGCCCAGAGAATGGAGCCATCCCCGTGTCAACTACGATCCTGGAATCCACAGAAATCTAGAACGCCCAGAGTAAGACTCCTTCCGCGCTGGGAATGATGATGATGGACTGTGAAATCCTTCTGGGCCGACGGAGAGCAGGAAAACATCAACTGTTGAGAGCTAAGTCACTGTGCAAGAAGTAGTCCCCCTCCTGCACTTATACACTGGTGGATTTTACCATGAACTAGGCGACAAGATGACCATGAAGCCACTGACCTAACCAAAGAAATGGTGGTCATCCATACCACGCGGTACTGTTCAATGATGAGGGAGTCATCAAGCCACATGAAGACGTGGAGGAACCCTGCATGCATATTACTCAGTGGAAGAACGCAGTCTGAAAACACGATAGACTATGATTCCACCTATAGGACATTCTGGAATCAGCAGGACTACCGATGGGTAACGAGGTCTGGGGTAGGGGAGTTCTGAATAGGTGAAGCACAGGGGATACACTTAGGGTGGTGTATGTATTTTGCATGACCCTGTAAGGGTAGACACAGGACCCTAGAGGTTTGTTAAAAATCACTGAACTTCACAGCACAAAGACGGATCGTAAGGTATGCAATTCAAACAAGAGGGATTTAGGGGATCCTGGGGTAAGATGCACAGAGCAATGTAATAAGCATGTGCAAATGTGTGAAGCCATGTCAGTGAAGGGAGTGGGTGTGTGGGGCAGTGCTGACCTAATGTCACTTCACAGGGCTGTGCATCTGTGAGACTAGAGACAAAGGAATTGTCATAACCATGTGCTTTGGTTGAGAACACACTTCCCACAGGGTTCTGAACGGATATGCACATATCCTGCGATGCACCGGTTAAGTACACGGAGACCAGGTGGCTGGTCAGGGCCAGTTCTGGTCACTGCTGCAGTGGCAGTCAGCCCAGAAGCAGCGCAGGATGCTGGAATGATCCCAGTGGTAATGAGTTAGAGCTGGAGGCGGCAGCACGCGCTCACAGAGAACTACGTACAGAAACATGTACGTGCAGGTGCATAAACGTGAGTTGGTACATGTATACACACACACACACACACACACACACACACACACACACACACACATTTCCGTGCTCCCTCAGCTGAGAGGGCCCTAAAGAAATAACACACTGCCCAGAGCCTGGTGTCCAACACCAGTGTCCAGTAACAGGACAACCAGAGCTCCTGGGAGAAACGGCTGGTTTTAGGACTGGGACAGGAAGTAAGTATACACGAGTAGTCTGCACTGAGGTGGAGGGCCTCGCATTCCAGAACAGTGCACACGCATGTGTGCACACACAAGGACGGTCACCGCACACACAACGGTGGGGATGTCACAGCTGGTACCACCACGCAGGAAAGCAATGTGGAAGTACCCAGTTTCAGGCAGGCACACCCCAGGACCCAGAAATGCCATGTCGTATGTGTAACCAGTACATCAATTCACAGGACTGTACTAGGAAGATGCTTGGGGACAGTCATCCTTGTACTCGATTTATGAGAAAATACTGCAAAAGAAATCAACTTTTTCTATGAAGGACTGGGAGACTGTTGCTATGCGTACCATGGAATGCTTTACAACAGAGAACGTTGACCCAGGTCCAAGAGTATCTTGTCGTTGACTGAAAATGTGAAATGGAAGATGATGCTTAAGAGAATTCTATCACTACAGGGGAATGTGTGCTCAGTCAGTATATAAAAATACACAGGGGCACCAGGGTGGCTCCACTGGTTAAGCATCTGCCTTGGGCTCAGGTCATGATCTCAGGATCATGGGATCGAGTCCTGAGTCGGGCTCCCTGCTCAGCGGGGAGTCAGCTTCTCCCTCTCCCTCTTTCCCTCCCGCTGTTCATGCTCTCTCTTGCTCTCACTCTCTCTCTCAAATACATACATAAAATCTTTGAAAAAAATTTAAAAATAAAAATGCACACATAAACACGCCTGGGTGTCTCAGTCGGGTGAGCGTCCGACTCTTGGTTTCACCTCAGGTCATGATCTCAGGGTCCTGGGATGGAGCCCTGCAGACAGCCTGCTTGAGATTCTCTCCTCCCTCCCCTTCTACCCCTCCCGCCTGGGCTCACTCTCTCAAATTATAAATCTAAAGAAAATGCACACATAACTATTAGCAACTGCTAGTAAATGGTTACCTCTGGGAGGTGTGGAAACATTTACTTGATTTCTATTTTGTTTCTTAAATGCTTTGGAAAATTTATAACAAAGTGTCTCATTACCTAGTTGCCGGTCAGAGAGGCAGCCTTATATTTCAATATTTGATGTGGTTAAGCTATTTTCTACATTTAAACATTTTAATGCATAGAAAAGGAAGTGCGCACAGGGTGAAGAGGGTGATAAACTGGCAGAAACACAGGGTGCATCTCCGTCAGTCAAGATCTCTCAAGAGGGAAGACAAAATAGTTCAGTTTGGGTTTTCTCTGCTTCAGGAGGCAGTGATTTCTAAATGCTCGTGTGATAGAAGGGGAGAGGGAGTGAAAACACACGCACGGACGCTCTGGGGACAGGATCAGTGTGGATGACCCTGATGGCAGGACATTCAAGAGAAGGGCTCCAAACATTCCTACAGATTTCTGGGAGAGACTCAGCCCAGGATCATGAAAAGTTGGTATCTGATGGGGTTGCCTACATTCCCAAAGTCTCGACACATTTGCTCCATGAACACCGGCTAAGTCATCTAACTTTTTTATTAAACAGTGTAATATAGTCTGCTTCTTTTTTAGTTTAAGACTTTCTGTAAGAGTTTATGGGAACATCTAGAAGACATTAGAGGAAAGTTTTATCAGGTTTTTTCAACCTAGTAGTATAGAAGATAGTTTTATATATATATATATATAAAATTTATATATATATATAAAAATATAAAGAGAGAGAGAAAACCAAATTGTTACTAAGGCCGGAAGGAGGCAAGGTAGTTAGACAGCAAAAAGCCACCTTTTACCATGTTGCACAATTATGTTTTTTCTGCTGTTTTAAAACAGTATTTTAAACTGTCCATGTCCGTCAGAATAATGTCACTTCAAAGTTATCTGGCTGACTGCCTTCCTCTTTTTGTATCTTACAAGACACATACAATAAAGAATATAATTAGCCCAAGACAAAATCTCAGATGAGATTCGCTGTCATGAACTTGACGAAAGTAACATTATCACGTAGACATTTATCAATTAAATGGACGAACTCATTGCCCCCATGTACACTAGCAGAAGTGATTGTTCCAACGGACAACACAATTTCTTTCGCTGCTATTTTTAAATGTTCCTGTTTTGGACCTAAAATTATTTCAAAGCATGAACTTCCCCGAGATAGTGTAGCTCTCTCTCTTTGGATAGACTTGATACACGCACAGCTCGTCTCATGGTGTTTACTGTTTGACAAATTGAAGGTTTATGGTGACGCTGAGTCAAGTGAGTCTACAGGCACCATTTTTCTAACACCAACTGCTTACTGTGGGTCTCTGCATCACGTTTCGGGAATTCTCAGAATATTTCACGCTTTTCCACTATTATATTTGCTGTGGTAATGTGATCACTTGCTAAGAAGCTCACATGACGGTTAGCATTTTTTAGCAAGAAAGCATTTTTAATTAAGGTATGTAAACTGTATTTTTTAGACATAATGCTACTGCACACGTAATGGACTACAGTGCAGGACACGTGTAACCTTGGGAAACCAAAAAATCCATGTGACCGGCCTCATTGCAATATTCGCTGCATCGTGCTGGTCTGGAACCGAGCCCACACTCTCTCCGAGGTACACCTGTATGAATACAGGATGATGGAAATGCACACTGATTACAATTATTACACCCAGCCTGATCGCCAGAACCACCCTCCTGGAACTGACCTATTAAAGGAAGACTGGAATCTTTTCTTCACAAATGAAAAGGGCTTTACAGAAGCCTTCCTTTTTTTAAACCCTGGTGTTTACTGCTAGTTTCCTTGGGACCCAGGAAATCACTGAGACAGTATTCACTTTTAAATATAGAAACACCCAAAGCCTCAGTTTCTTGGTCTGTGAAATGGGTAACAATGACACCTAGTTCACTGGGTTACTATGAGACACAGACAGGAACACTTAGAGAATGCCCAGAATTCAGTAAGAAGCCATCCATTCATGTTTGACCAGTAATAATTTGCGGCTTAGGGAGGTTTTTTTCTTTTTTTTTCTTTTCTTTTTTTTTTTTTAATTTATTTATTTGACAGAGATAGAGACAGCCAGCGAGAGAGGGAACACAAGCAGGGGGAGTGGGAGAGGAAGAAGCAGGCTCACAGCGGAGGAGCCTGATGTGGGGCTCGATCCCACAACGCCGGGATCACGCCCTGAGCCGAAGGCAGACGCTTAACCGCTGTGCCACCCAGGCGCCCCAGGGAGGTTTTTTCGATAGCTGTATTTCCTATTTCTCTGTTTGTACAGGTTGAATGTGGAATTTCTGTCACCATCAAGGGTCGGAATCGGTGGCATGTCTGTTTCTCTGCCTATGGTCAACCCAAGAGCAGGGGACAGTAAGTAAAGCATGCCTGAGCTGGCCACGGTTAGGAATATCTGTGTCCCCGTCATTCACCACACTTAAGTATATGCTACACGTACCCCGTCTATTAAAAATCACAAATTCTCTTATGGATTAACTGCCATGAAAATGTTTAATAAAACCAACACACGAGAAAGTCCTAACAGTGTCGGGAAAATACAATAAAGCTGCCAACACGGAATGAAGTGTGCTGTGCGTTTGGATGGCTGAACGTTGTTAATAAACCAATTTGAAAATTTTCGACTGCCGTAACAAAATTATTTGGCCTCCCCTTAAGGTGTGAGTCACCTTTAAATGTCCTTATCAATTATCTCAGCAAAATTAAAACTAGGAAGCCGGCTAGATAATATTCTGTCAGAATTGTGTACAGTTATAGTTCTCCGCCTGTCATTCTGTATTTTTGCCCTGACGTGACTACAGTCTCCGGCATATACTTATCTGTGAAACTGGGGCCTTTTCATAATGGAAAACAGTGTCTTCGTGACCCCGTGGGGCAAAACTGGTTACGTTATCTCGGTAACACTCGGTAATTCATTGTGAGGGCAAGAATCGTCATAAAACTGGGGGATGCAGTGCAAAAGTGGAAAAGTCAAGGAATCAGTTACTGTCTTCTAACAAAACATAAAAAGCAGATCCATGGGGTTGAGGAAACTTGTTTCTACGTCTACATCCTGTACGGGGTTACTGTATCTCTTTAGCTCGATTATCGTTACTTATTCTGACTCTGGGCAGTCCTTGTCTGTGTTTTGTTAACATCATCGCTATGTACAAAGACATCTGTGTGAGTGTATTCTTTGAGTCCTTTTCTCATATGTCCTGAATTGTGAATACTTGCTTATGCCAACCGATGGCAAAAACAATATTGAACTAGTTCAAGAGAAGTAATCAAACCGTATTTTAACAGACAGCGGTATGAGTTGATCTGGAGACTACACTTCACGGACAACAGAATCAAGGTGGAGAATTACCATCTTGAGAATCCCCAAAACTAGAACATGTGTATGAGGTTTGACTACACACTAATTTAGCAAAATATCAAAGCTTCCCCCATGTGCAGGCTGCATAAATCGAAAGAAAGAGTCTGCACGTGATCTTTCACGTTTCTGCCCGGTGTCTAATGCATGGAAGTGCAGGTAAATGCTGCCAATAAGGACATGAGAATTCAAATATTCTCAGACAGTGAGAACACCGTATGGTCAGGAGAATCTGCACACTGAGCTCTTCAGTGAGAATCTGCTATTTATTCCATTTGCTCTGTTTTAACATCATTTTACTTCTGAGAAAGTGGAGACTTTTGCAAATCTAAATTATAAGGTGCATCAATGGTAAATTACAAGTCAATGCAAATTCTCTATCTGTGCACGCACATACATAAATGCCATATATGCATGGACGCATACAGCATCTGACATATCCCCCTTTTGGGTTGGTAATGAAAATGGTAATCATACCATGTACAGAATCAGTCTCTCTCTGATTTGCATCACCATAAACTCTTGACCTCAAACTCAAGACCCTGTTTTCATGGCCATCAAAGTGATTTGTACAAGGATAACAGGAGGGTACAGGTGCTTTCGGGCCAACTGATCAATGTGACTTTGATGAAGTTTAGACTGCTTTCCACTGGTGGCTGCCCACGGCATTTTGGGAAGCCGCCCCCAGCAAAATCAGTCGCACCTGATGCCAACAGGTGGCAATTCACGTCGGTGCAACATTTCTGGGGGAGAATTCTTTTGGTTTTGTGCCATAAAGAGTTGATTCCGTGTTCTGTTGATGAGTGTCTCCAAAGTGTCTGAGATGCCACCCACCTTGGTGTTCGGTTTAATTGAAAAATCAGGGAATCAGCTTATGGGATTCGATATTCCATGCAGAATGGGATTTAATTTTTCCTTCGATGTGTATATACGCATGGCACTCTACACCTTAAATCTTTGCCTGGATAACTGTCCTTTTGTGTTGTATTTATTTACATTTAAAAGTAGGTTGGTGATGGGTAG
The DNA here is from genome assembly GCF_024610735.1 of Ursus americanus. NCBI lineage: Eukaryota > Metazoa > Chordata > Mammalia > Carnivora > Ursidae > Ursus > Ursus americanus. The sequence goes on along the minus strand of NC_142164.1, from coordinate 119,656,029 downwards.
TAAGGAAGGCACATATTGCATGGAGCACTGGGTGTTATACGCAAATAATGAATCATGGAACACTACATCAAAAGCTGGGGATGTACTGTATGGTGACTAACATAATAAAAAATTATTATAAAAGTAAACTGGACAGTTTCTGACACATAAGAATAAAACTATGTTGACATCATTTATTAAAGGTTTGCGGATCTCACAATAAAAAAGCAGAAATTTTACGCGTGCCAAGAAAAAAAATCAGGCAACCCAATGCAAGAAAGCTATCATCTCATGGGGATAGGCAGAGGTACTAAGGACAAAATCTGAACAATTATTGGGGAAAACCGTCAGGTCCTTGTTAGATATTAAAGCTGTGAGATCCTGCTGCAGTGTTAATTTAACAAATTCAAACTGGGGCTTGTTGCTGACGTCTGACTTTGGTTTATTGTGTTTGCAGACCGTGTTTCACACAATTCTCGCTACCACGTGTGGCCCGAGTCCTCAGCATCCGTGAGTTTTTCAGGCGGTGTGGCAGCCCAGAACCCTAGGCAGGCACTCCCCACCACCTGCACTCCCGTCCTCGAAACACTCTCTATATAGGACCATTCTTTGGACCCATTTCCCTCTTCTTAATTTTTTATATTCTTTTACTACCCAAATTCTGGGATCTTGTCATCACTGCCTGCTCTCCCTTGAGAATTTCCATTCCTCTGAAGCCTTGGATGATGCTGGCTGGGGAGCAAGAGGGGAACACACGGTCTCAAAGAATCTGCACTCCGGGGCTAAAACCAGGTTTGCTGTTAGCCTTGCTCTAGGGCTCCTCAGGCCATCCCCCTGTCTGGTTTCACAGGCTTCCCAGAGGGAGACATCATTTTCCTTCTTGTGTAAGCGAATTTCATTGTATCATTGTGTTTCCCAGACACCCCCAGTCAGTCCCTCTCATTACTCAACACTGTATCTCCTGCTTTATTGCCATGATCTCCGATTCCGAATGCTCTTGAGCTAATTCTGGATATGCACACACACTCAGCTGATCCTTTCAACACACTGACCCCACGGTTGTCTGAAATCTTACAGCCCCTGATTGTTCTCCCTCCCCACTAATTCCCCACACGTTATTATTTCTAATATGCACCAATCCTGCACCAGCTCAGTAACTCCCTCCCAACACATTACCACCAATCATTCACTTCCCTGGCATCTCCAATCCACCGAACCTACCAAATGTTCCCTGAATCACACCTTTTTTCCTGTTTCCCCACTTAAATCCCATGGCAAAATGTCATACTCACTCCCATGCTTACTTCCTGAAGTGCTGGCCTCTCTTGTTTTGTTGTATGATCTTGGAAAATACACAACTCGGACTACATACACCTCAACCTGCATCCCCCCCCCCCCCCCGCAGCTTCCAAGAATATACATAAACACATGAACCGCTCAGACTTCCCATTTTTTGCTGGTGAATTTCAATGGTGGCCTCCAAGCACTCCTAGGATGCTTCTCCAAACCTACCATGCATCCTTCAACTGGATAGAGATTTCTGTAGTTTCTGCCCCTGGAATCGCAGCACTCTCCCCCGGTCAGCTGACCGGTTTGCCTGCAAGCAAGGAGACCAAGGCACCCACGGGATTCCCCCTGCATGTCCACCGCCCTACTCACTTCTGCACGCTCATACTCTGCCTCATGGTTCATGCTGATGGATGACAGATACAGCCCTCTTCCCTCCACACTGTGCAAGGGTTCCCTCGCCTCCTGCGCTCTCAAGGATACAAGCACTGGATTGATCCCCAAGTGGAGCTTTCCCATCCACCAAAATATTGGCCATTTTCCCACCTTCAAAAGAAATCTGCTCTAGACCCACACTCTCAAAACGTTCATGGCCCTTAGCTGCAACTCCCATGTGCAGCTAAATTGCCCTGAAAGATGTCCCTCCTCACCACGCCCCTACTCTCCCACCAGCTCGATCTCGCCGGAAGATACTCCAGGCAGGGCCCTGCTGCTCTCACTTCCCGGAGCTTAATTACCTAAAGGTCACTAATAGCTTCACGGAGCCAAATCCAACGTTCCTTTCTCAGGGTCTGTCCCCAGACAGTTCACCTCCTTTGTAACTGGGCCTTGAGGACAACGGCTCCTTTGTTTGGTCATGGAGGCTGCTGGTGACGCGTGTGCCTGGAGTCCCAAGACGGTGGCTGTTTCTCACACCCCTGTATCACTTCCATCTCTTTTTCCCTGACCCCTTAGTACCCTCAGGTTCCAGGACCCCGTCTTGGGGCATCCGTGCCCTTTGCTGGCCATCATTCCTGGGCGATCACAGTCACTCACACGCCATGCGATGCCACAGATCCCATCTCTGATTCCCCTGCTGCAAACCTTCCTTCCAAAGCTCAGCCTCAGTGAACTCAGCAACAGTATTCAGAACCATTACATTCAGCACTGTTTTCCCCCACCTCCGAAAAAATGTGCTCTGCTGCATTTTCATTGTTTTCCAGTTGAAATATTTCCTAGCTTCCGTGTTGCTTTATTCTTTGATCAATGAGTCTATGCCAGTTTTATTTCTCAATTCCAAGTATGTAAGATTTCCTAGTTGTCTGTGTGTGCATCCAGAGAAATAAACTCTGTGATTTTATTCCTTTGAAAGGGATTGGAACGTGCTTTATAGCCCAGCGTATGGTCTACTCTGGTGAATATTTCATGTGATCTTCTCGAGGATGTGTGTTCTAAAGTGCAGACGTAAGGCTTTCTAAGGGACAATTAAGCTTATTTGGCTAATAGTGTTTTATGATCTTACCTATTTACAGTCTTCTGATTTTGCCTCTGCCTACCAGTAATCTAGAGAGGTTTGTTAAAATCCCCAGCTGTGGTCAGGGACCTCTCTCCTCCTCCTGTGAGCTTCTGCCGCTGAATTCCCAAAGTGCTCTCGTCAATTCAGAACTGGGGTAACCTTTGCTGAACTACACAAGGCTGCCAATTCTGATCCTTTCAAAGAAGGGCAGTGGGGTACAAAAAGGGGAACAGGCAGAGAAGAAACCAAGTCCCTGAAGAGACTGCTCCTTTGTGGGGGGATGGCCCGTCCCCAAGCAACCTGGCACATGGAGGTGGTATCGATTCAGGGGATGTGTGTGAAATTGCTGGCATTGAGCATGACACAGGGCACACATTTTTTTTTTTTAATGATTTTTTATTATATTATGTTAGTCACCATACAGTACATCCCCGGTTTCCGATGTAAGGCTCGATGATTCATTAGTTGTGTATAACACCCAGTGCACCATGCAATACGTGCCCTCCTTACTACCCATCACCGGTCTATCCCATTCCCCCACCCCCCTCCCCTCTGAAGTCCTCAGTTTGTTTCTCATAGTCCATAGTCTCTCATGTTTCATTCCCCTTTCTGATTACCCCCCCTTTCTTTATCCCTTTCTTCCCCTACTGATCATCCTAGTTCTTATGTTCCATAGATGAGAGAAATCATATGATAGTTGTCTTTCTCTGCTTGACTTATTTCACTTAGCATTATCTCCTCCAGTGCTGTCCATGTTGTAGCAAATGTTGAGAACTCGTTCTTTCTGATAGCTGAGTAATATTCCATTGTATATATGGACCACAACTTCTTAATCCAGTCATCTGTTGAAGGGCATCTCGGCTCCTTCCACGATTTAGCTATTGTGGACATTGCTGCTATGAACATTGGGGTGCATATGGCCCTTCTCTTCACTACGTCTGTATCTTTGGGGTAAATACCCAGTAGTGCAATGGCTGGATCATAGGGTAGCTCAATTTTTAACTTTTTAAGGGACCTCCACACTGTTTTCCAGAGTGGCTGTACCAACTTGCATTCCCACCAACAATGTAGGAGGGATCCCCTTTCTCCACATCCTCTCCAACAATTGTTGTCTCTTGCCTTGTCTATTTTTGCCATTCTAACTGGCGTAAGGTGGTATCTCAGTGTGGTTTTGATTTGAATTTCCTTGATGGCTAATGATTTTGAACATTTTTTCATGTGTCTGTTAGCCATTTGTATGTCTTCATTGGAAAAGTGTCTGTTCATATCTTCTGCCCATTTTTTGATTTGTTTATTTGTTTCTCGTGTATTGAGTTTGAGAAGTTCTTTGTAGATCTTGGATACCAGTCCTTTATCTGTAGTGTCATTTGCAAATATATTCTCCCATTCCGTGGGCTGCCTCTTAGTTTTTCTGACTGTTTCCTTGGATGTGCAGAAACTTTTAATCTTGATGAAGTCCCATAAATTCATTTTATCTTTTGTTTCTCTTGCCTTTGGGGATGTGTAATGAAAAAGGTTGCTTTGGCCGATGTCGTAGAGGTTGTTGCCTATGTTCTCCTCTAGAATTTTGATGGATTCCTGTCTCACATCGAGGTCTTTCATCCATTTGGAGTTTATTTTTGTGTATGGTGTGAGAGAGTGGTCAAGTTTCATTCTCTTGCATGTAGCTGTCCAATTTTCCCAGCACCATTTATTGAAGAGACTGTCTTTTTCCCAACGGATGTTTTTTCCTGCTTTATCAAATATTAGTTGCCCAAAGAGCCGAGGGTCCATTTCTGGGCTCTCTATTCTGTTCCATTGGTCTATGTGTCTGTTTTTGTGCCAGTACCATGCTGTCTTTGTGATCACAGCTTTGTAGTACAGCTCGAAATCCGGCATTGTGATGCCCCCAGCTTTGTTTTTCCTTTTCAACAGTTCCTTGGAGATTCGGGGCCTTTTCTGTTTCCATACAAATTTAAGGACTGTTTGTTCCAGTTCTTTGAAAAATGTCCTTGGTATTTTGATCGGGATAGCATTGAAAGTGTAGATTGCTCTGGGTAGCATGGACATTTTAACTATGTTAATTCTTCCGATCCATGAGCATGAAATATCTTTCCATCTTTTTATGTCTTCCTCAATGTCTTTTAAGAGTGATTTATAGTTTCTAGAATATAGGTCCTTTACGTCTCTGGTTAAGTTAATTCCAAGGTAACGTATGGTTTTTGGTGCTATTGTAAATGGGGTGGATTCCCTAATTTCTCTTTCTTCGGTCTTGTTATTCGTGTATAGAAATGCAACTGATTTCTGAGCATTGATTTTGTATCCCGCCACGTTACTGAATTGCTCTATAACTTCTAATAGTTTGGGAGTGGCTTCTTTTGGGTTTTCCATATAGAGTATCATGTCATCTACAAAGAGAGACATTTTGACTTCTTCTTTGCCAATTTGAATACCTTTGATCCCTTTTTGTCGTCTGATTGCTGTTGCAAGGACTTCTAGTACTATGTTGAATAATAGTGGCGAGAGTGGGCATCCTTGTCGAGTTCCTGATCTTAAGGGAAAGGCTTCCAGCTTTTCCCCATTGAGAATAATATTTGCAGTAGGCTTTTCATAGATGGCTTTTATGAGACTGAGAAATGTACCCTCTATTCCTACACTCTGAAGGGTTTTAATCAGGAAAGGATGCTGTATTTTGTCAAATGCTTTTTCGGCATCGATTGAGAGGATCATATGGTTCCTGAGTCTTTTCTTGTTGATATGATGTATCACGCTGATTGATTTGCGAATATTGAACCACGCTTGCATCCCAGGTATGAATCCCACTTGATCGTGATGGATAATCCTTTTAATGTACTGTTGGATTCTATTAGCAAGTATCTTGTTGAGGATTTTGGCGTCCATATTCATTAGGGAAATCGGTCTGTAATTCTCCTTTTTGAGGGGGTCTTTGCCTGGTTTGGGGATCAAGGTAATATTGGCCTCATAGAATGAGTTTGGTAGCTTTCCTTCTGTTTCTATTTTTTGAAATAGCTTTAGGAGAATAGGTATTATTTCTTCTTTGAATGTTTGGTAGAATTCCCCAGGAAAACCGTCCGGGCCTGGAGTTTTGTTATTTGGAAGGTTGTTTATCACTGACTCAATTTCTTCATAATTAATTGGCCTGTTTAAGGAATCAATTTCTTCCGGTTTCAATCTTGGTAGTTTATAGGTTTCCAGGAAGGATTCCATCTCTTCCAGATTGCTTAGTTTATTGGCATATAGCTGTTGATAAAAATTTCTAATAATCCTTCCAATTTCAATGGTGCTCGTCGTGACCTCTCCTTTTTCATTCATAATTTTAATAATCTGGGTCCTTTCTCTTTTCTTTTGGATAAGTCTAGGGCACACACTCTTGAGCTAGCTGCATTATGTTTATAACGAGACCGCACTACCTCTGAGTCGTTCCGGTAAGTGACATATCCTTGCAGGAATTTCCCTGCAAAGATTCAGAAGCTGACAAGCTGTACCTTGAAATTCTTTCCACAGCTGGCTGTGATAGATGTATGCTAACGTGTTCTTTCTCCTACATTTCAATGCAACCCATTTCTCCAACCCTTTACTTCTATTTCCCCAGCTAAGATGCCGTTTTAGCAGACACTCCTCTCTCTCAGAATTCCCACCCATAGGGGCAACTGGTCTACTTATATGGTTTAGACTAGGTATTCTTTTAAAAACCAGTCTTCTTTATGGTCATTTTTGTATATTTCTTTTCAAGCAGCCCATCCATATGTGCGCTTGTCAAATAATTGTGTATTTTTACTTTAATCACCTATAATACTCACATTATCATTCTTTTTCTCACACTTTCTGGAACTTTAATAACATTTAAACTCCGTAGGACAGAAACCATATTTCTTCTAGTCAGGAACCCTAGCGTAGCATGATGGCCAGTGAAGGGTGCTTTTACTGGACACGGTTTGGACAACCCCGTGCATAAGGAACATTCTTCTTTACAGACAGCCTCAGGAACGATGCATTTTTCCATTTTGTGGATGTTTACTGAGCACCCACTACACATCTGCTACCTCCCCAATTTTCTCTGGCACTGACACCGCCCTAAGAAACATAAAGCACGTCACAGAGATGGAGGGGGGGTGGGCACAAGGACTGTCAGTACTGTTCAAACAGAGGTCAGAGGTTGTCATTGGAACAGTGTGTTACTTGAGCTGATTGGCACTTTTGAGGGTAAGTTTTTAAATTTAAATTCAATTATCACTTCCTCTTACTTACATCTGCAAACCATATCCATAAATACATATGCAAACTTATCCATCATGCCAATTATGAATTAACCACTAGGACAGCTACTGGAGAAACAAGGTAATTCTAGAAATGACGCTGCAGGGGTTCAGAGCAAGGAAAACGTAAGCGAAGAGATGAGAATGCCGTTGTATGGAAGGAGGAAATGAGTCCCCGTGTAGAAACAGCTCACCATGGGCGGGGGCCTCCAATCATCTCCCCACCCCTGGGATTGCATCTCCAACAAAGCTGACTGACCTGAGCCAGGGAAGCTGGGTCTTCACCACTGCTGAACATCTGTAATGACTTATGTCTACGTCAGGCTCATTTAAGTGGAGACAATGTAGGATATTAAACATCAGCATCTACAGGTATTTTCATAAATAACCGTGAGATGGGAAATTATGCGCCGTGTGTGTGTGGGGGGGGGGAAGATGCATGCTCTTGTGTGGACGGGAGCGACAATATTGATTTACCTAAATCCCTAGTCTTACACTTCATCTTCTTTAAGCACTTGGAAACAGATTTGCATTGACAACTCTGTCTACCTCTCAATTATTCAGGAGGCTGTACCAGGACACAGGAGCAGGGAAGATTCTGCATCCAGCTGGAATCCAATATTTCCCGAAGACTAATGACTCTGTGCGTTACTTAGGATACTGTGTAGCAAGCCTTCTGGACAGAGAAGTTTTATGATTTTAAATAATGAAATGTAAGCACCTTTCAGGAGGTCTGGGAGCCTGAGGGCTGCCATTTCCCCAGCTGTGTGTTACAAGGCCTATTAGGGTAGGAGCCCTGGCAAGCAAGAAAACTCCCGGTGTTCTGTAATAAAAGGCAAACAAAATTCACCAAAATTCTGACCTTGTTTGCACCTAAGGAAATAGAAATGTAAGCACACAGTGCCGAAAGGAAAAAAATGGGCAAATCCAAAATCAGTGTTAGACTAAAATGTAGATCTGAAATGGTTTGGCAAACAAAAGTATTTAGAAAACAGAGGTGCATACAAACTGTGATATTCAAATGATTACACAGATGGAATTTTATAGAACATTGCATACCAGGAACAACTGCATTTCACACCAACCAGAAAACCCTAACACTACTAACAAAATTATACAAATATGTAATCTGACAACACTGAAGTAAAATTAGAAACTAAGAACAAAAAGTTAGTGAAAAACATGTCATATACTTGGATCTCAAAATACACTTTGAAGCAATGCAGGTGTTCAAAAGAAAAATATCATGGGAATTAGAAAATACGCAGAATTCAAAGACAAACATCATCACACAGCAAGTCAGGTGACTAAAGCAGAATTTTAAGGGAGAAATATGAAAGACAAAGATAAGAAAGAGTCAGAAAACCCATACTAAATGCAAAGACAGTATGAAGAAGGAAGGAAGAGGTAAATATAGCAAAGAAAATAAGTGGGTGGTTTGCAACGGAATGGCAGAGAAAATCAATAGAGCAAATAAAATCTAGACCACTGGCTAATGAGAAAAGTCCTATCATGGAAAACACACCGCAAAGGCTGATGAAGGACATAGCATGACTAGTCAGCAGTATACTAAAACAGGACACAGTATCCCAGAGCAGAGACGATCATAACAGGATAAAAGGAGTAACTGTATCTCACCAGAATAGGTCTTCAGCTAATAACCTAACATATGCAAGAGGATAGTTTAGCTACTGAAGTCTATTCGTTAATGATCTTCAATAATCAGCTAAAATAGATAACGCTACCTGAGTGAGGACAGTCGAGGAAGGCAGAGCCGAGACACCAGCCCTAAGCTGGTGAGAACTGAAGTTGGATGTGAGTACCCCAGTACACTGGGGTTCATTATACTACTCTCTCCCCTTTTGTAAATGCTTAAAAATTCCCATTTTCCAGGGGCACCTGGGAGGCTCAGAGTGCAGCATCCAACACTTGGTTTTGGCTCAGGTCATGATCTCAGGGTTGTGGGATCAAGTCCTGCATCAGGCTGCACGGTCAGCAGGGAGTCTGCTTGAGATTCTCTCTCTCCCCCTCTCCCTCTGCCCCTCCCCCTGCTCATGTGTGCTCTCTAAAATAAATTTTAAAAAACTCCCATTTTGTAAAAAAAAAAAAAAGAAGAAGAAAAAGAAAGAAGGAAAGAAAGAAAAAAAATAAATGTGTCCCCAAATGACACCAGTCCATCACCAGTTTATATAGGAACATTTTATGAAACATTATAAGGGGGCTCCTTTTACTTTGCAAATTCAGTAAAGTGGCAGATATAAAATTAATATACAGAAATCTGTTACATTCCTAGACGCTAATAACAAGGCAGCACAAAGAGAAACTAAGGAAACAATTCCACTTACAATTCCACCCCAAAAAAGGAAAGAGCTAGAAGTAAATCTAACCAAGGAGGTAAGAGACCTACCCCCTGAAACTCTAAGACACTGATGAAAGTGAAGATGACACAAATAAATGGAAAGGTAGTCCATGCTCATGGACTGGAAGAATTAACACTGTTAAAATTCCATACTACCCAAAGCAATCTACAGATTCAATACAAAATCCCTATCAAAATACCAGTCGCAGTTTTCACAGAACTAGAACAAATAATCATAAAATTTTTATGGAACCACGAAAGACCCTGAAGAGCCCAAGTAATCTTGAAAAAGAAAAACAAAGCTGGAGGTATCATGATCCCAGACTTGGAAGATACACGACAAAGCTTTCCTTCATAAAGCAACAGAAGTCAATAATGCAGACTTTTTTTCTACTAGTAAATGCCAGAAAATTACCAAGTGAGCTGTTCAAGCAATGAATGCATTAGACTCTGGGAAACAAAAGGGCAATTCTTTTACAAGGTTGTTACTGTTGTCCGTGTTCTAGACCCTGAGACATTTTCCCTTCTGCGTGGAATGACCTGTTGCTTTGTTTCCTCTCATTGGTACCTGTGCTTTTGTGTTTTAAACAATGTAGTTGATAACCAAGATCTGATAGTACTATCCTCCAGAAATGCCATGCAGCTCCCAACATCTTACTTAAAGTAGAGTTTGTTCTGATTGCTACATGCTTTTTTCTCTCTACATACTCCCACACTCGGGCATTGTCTTTACTATCAGTCTGTTACATTTTAGGCTCCTTGTGTTTTTGTCATTGTAACTGCATTATGCTTCCTATACTGTAAACTCTCCTTGAGCACTGTATCAAGTAATTAGTGCTGACAGCTGAAAGGAGAGAGAAAGAACCAGAGATGGGAGCCCTGGAAAATCAGTGCTTTTTACTGTAATAATTTATCAATTTTTATTTGAGAGAGAGCATGAGTGGGAGGCTCAGAGGTAGAGGGACAGAGAATCTCCAGCAGACTACACTGACTGTGGAGCCCAACGAGGGGCTCGATCCCACGACCCTGAGATCATGACCTAACATATGCAAGAGGACAGTTTTGGACACTTAGCTAGCCAAATGAGCCAGCCAGGCGCCCCAATAATTTATCAATTTTAACTGAATTCCATTTTAGCCCAGCTCACCGCGTTACAGGGATGTGAATACACCAAACCCACCTTGTTCACTGTTACTTCTACAAATACACAGAGACAAGCCCATGAAAGCAGAAGTTTTATATCCACCCCTGACTTTACAGAATTATTTAATAAAACATAACTCACTATGGTTACATACTCATCACTTTAGACACTTACGCAAGAAAAATCCTAGAGCATACAACGAAAAGAAGAGGCCGAAAATCACATTAGTGTCTGCCCCACAGGAACTGGGTAATGAGCCCGTACCGATAATTAGACACAACAGTACTGAATTTCACTAGTGAAAGTACTGAAAAGCATAACTGTGAACATAAAGGACTCTCGCAAAGGTAAAATGAGATCATCGAGGTGTCGGCAGTGTGAAATGAATGAGATCAGTCTTGCTACCAGCAGCCCATCGCTCTAAGATACAAGTGTTGGAAACAGCCCTGGAGGACACTGCTAACATCAGTCTCTGAGATGAAGCCTTTGGAGGAAAAAAGGCTGCCTCAGTCAGAATGTTCTATTGTGGTGTTTCACCACCATTATTCATGTCACTAAGTTCCCAAACGCTGGATCTCCCGTCCCATTAGGGACTTCGGGGCATGCCTTTCTTTTACTACTAGCGAAGGTTGAGGTGCTCTAGTCTGGTCTTTGTAGGGACGGGGAGGGGGGCTTGGGCACGTACTGACTTCTGAGTGGGGCAAAGTTCACAGAGTACGATTTTCCTTCCGAATAGCAAAGTGGCCAACCGTACAAAGGACACGTAGGCACGGCATAGATGATCTTGCCATTTCGCTTCGCCTTATGCCTGTCCCAGAGAAATGCCACCTACAGCCGGGAGAACCGAGGCATACGAGGACATCTGCACTCCCAAAGAACGCACGGGAGGAACCCCTGCATCACAATGATGCTGGCCTTTTTTTTTTATAGACATTTTTGTTTTTTAACGAAAACGAAAAAGTGATCCCCTCTGTAGTAAGGCACAACGCCGTTCCATCAAGGGAACAAAACAAACCCTGCTAAAATGCCTAGAGATGATCTCAACAACATACAGAGTTTCAGAGATCCAAAGGAAAATTAATTCTCCAAGGTCAGGGGTTGCTCACAAGCTAGGAATTCAAGTGCACGTCAGGACAGGATGACCTCAGAGGATCGGACACAATTACGGGACACTTGGGGTGTTCTTCATACCATGATGCAAACCATGTCACTTACCTAAAATTTATTCCAGGGAAAGGAAAAACAGTGCATTCAGTTAACTCAGGACGTGGCAACTCAGCTTAGTAGAGGAACGTCTAATTTTAAACTGCACGGAACATTGTTTTGCCACCAACTTAACCAATTTGTTATTTCCCCTGACTGACCGGGTCATCAAGCTATATAAGCCAGCATGTCATACTGATACCAGGAAACATTTTTTAAAAAGGAAAATGCTTACAATAGGACCATGAACCTGTGAATGGAACAGAGCGCACCCCAGTGCACATAGGACCTGGCTTTGCACGTCGGCCTCATGCACCAGCATCCTTCGTTGTTGTCCAACGAATCTTACAAACCACCACCTTCCCTCCCCCGCTTGCTCGCCCGGAGAAACCATCAGCACGAATGGGAAGCGGCACATAAGTCCTGTTTCCGGTTACTCTGTCTCCCTATGACTTTCATGGAGACCACCGGGCTCTAGAGCAAGCTGCCAGTGTTCTAGGCCTATCGATGCTGGAATGGAGGACACGTTCCCTACCTCAACTCCTTGACTCCGGGACCTCTGTCCTTGTGGGGCACACGCAGACCCCTGGTTACTGCTTCTGAGAAACCGCCTTGTTTTCAGGAGTGGAGCACGCATGCTCAACAAAAGAGAGCCTGTATTTTTCAGTGATTTCTAAATATTTTGTATGTTCTATTCCTTCCACCTGCTCTGTTCTGGTTTCTCTCTTTGACTTTTGGATGATGTTTTTCTTTTCCTGTTTTTCCACTCAAAGATTATTCTGTAGCTTCTTAAAAAAAATTTTTTTCCAGAACGTGATTTAATTGAAGTCTGAATGTACACAATATTTTTTTTCTTCTCCTGAAGATCCCAAGGGCCTTCGCTCATAAATCCTGACATTTCCTTTCCAATTTATAAGCAGGTACTGTCATATATACTTAGCCACATCTTATTTTACTTTCATTCCCATAAGACAGTGTTGCTTTCATTTAATAAAGTCAATGTTTGTTCAGATTTACGTATGCATTTTACCACCTGCAATATTCCTTTTTCCTTGTGTCTCAGACCTTTAATTGGAGATTGTGTTCCTTCCTCTGGAGACTTTGCCCCTGTTATTAAAATAACGTTAAAAACCTGAGACCTGGCTGCCGTTATGAAGATAAATTCTCAGGCTATCCAGTTTGACTCAAATCATCTTAATTTGGTGCTTGGTCTTGAAGGATATTTCCACCGGATTTACAGTGGTAGGACTGTGATACTGCTGAGAAATCTGATGTCAGACGAGCCCTTCTTGCCTTGTTTTCTTTTCTTGTATCTTTTCTGACTTTCTGCACATCTTTTCTTTGCGTTGGTACTCTGAACTAATCATCAGTGGGTTCTCCATCGGAGTCTTTTTGGACTCATCGCACTTGTCTTTTTAGGCTGAGATTTGTAGCTCACGTCAGTCCAACAGAATCCTGAGGCGATAGGATTTGAAGGACAGCTCCATCCCCCTCCCTGTTTTTCTCACTTGTCGTCCTAGGCAGCAGGTAAGTACAGGGTAGATGCTTTCCACTGTGTCCTTTGTATCCCCTAAGCTCACTCTGTGACAAGTTCCCACCGCTCGGTCTACCGAAGCTGGGTAACATTCCAAGATGGCTTCCACGTCATCGTTCTTCAGGTATATGGAGCACAATTATATTAGGTTTCCCATAGGATCCATATGCAAAATTCCATATTTGGAATATCTGCTGCTTTGATCATTTATCTTCTTTTATTGGCTTTTCAAACAAGTCTGTGCTGTCTTTATGGATTTGACCATGAACTCAGATTCGATGTTGATTTATCTAAGTTCATCAAAAACGTGTGTTAAAGGTGGATGGGGATAGGCTGGTAGGTATTAAGGAGGGCACGTATTGCATGGTGCACTGGGTGTTATGTGCAAGTAAGGAATCATGGAACTTTACACCAAAAACTTGGGATGTACTGTATGGTGACTAACATAATAAAAAATTTTTATTAAAAAAAAAAAAAAGGTGGATTACTGATACCAGCTAGCATGCCAGGAATCGGAAGATAATTACAGCTATTTTAACCTAAATTTGAGCACATATTCAAATAAGGCAAATAGAATTTGGGCTGCAACCGTCCTGTGCATTGACTTGTGGTCAGGATTACTCCAGACGTAACTTTCCATTTACTCAGCCCCCTACCCCAAGGAGAACTGCTCCTTTCCCATGCACTTTTGGAAGTTGCTGGGTGGGCCGGAGGACAAGGGAGCTCCTGTTAACCTTCCTTTGCATGACATAAAATCATCACACCCCGAAGCTTAATACTACTGGCTTTCCATCTCACAGACTATAAAATCCAAGTCCTTCTATTTGCATGCCATGCCAGATGTGGTAAGCCTGCTCTCTGACTTAAACTGTTCATTTTCTCTACCCGCACGCTGTACTTTGGGCACTCTGGTTTCTCTTCTGTTACTGGAACACGCTGAGACCACTTAGCTGTGCACAGCTGACTGATGGATTGCCTTCCCCCCTCCACAAGGTGGCCCCTTGGTGTCCAACCTCAATGTCTCCTCTTCAGTAGCACCTTCACACCTGGCATGTTCAATCTCATTCTCCTATTTCTCTCGATGGCACCTGCTAGCAGCTGACTTTTTCAGGTTGCAGCTCTGCTCCTTTTGAATCATCTGTTGCCAGAAATAAAGCCATCAGAATAGACCCATGTGGAGGAAATCCCTATGTCCGTGTAGCTTTGATGAATCCATGGCCAGGACACAGCGGCCACTCCGCAAATATTTCTGCAGTGCATAAATAGCGGGTTTACAGCGTGGGGGGTCAAACCTGAAATCACGGACTTGTACCTCTGTTCTCTGTACATCACAGAGACCAGTAAGTTCTGGACATTCAGTCCAGCTCTTAAAGAAAAGGGTGTATAATTTGCTTCGACTATGAAGAGAGTCCCTCCCGAAATGAGCTGGAATTTGTATTCTGCTCATGCTGCCTCTGTTTCTATTGACTCTAGGTGAAAGTAAATAAAGACAGATATGTTGGCAGAAAGGAGAAGGATGCATTTGCAGAAAAGAGGAACTCCAGAGGGTCAATTCTTTCACATTAGGCAGTCAATTACTGTGAGCAGCCTGCATTCGCCCAGGGTCTAACAGAGTGTGCTGTGTGCAGAGAATCTGGGGCGAGGGGCCAGACTGCCATCACAGTAGTTTTTGGTCTGTTTTGATCCACTTAAGAAAAGCATTCAAAAAAAAAAAAAAAAAACACATACACATCCACATCAATAATTTAGTACCATTTTAGGTGAGTTCCAGCACACTGGGTTTTAAAAGTGGAAACTGCAAAATGCATCCATTTGAAATGGCTGAATAAAATTCTTGCAAGATGTGTGGATTCATATGTGGTGTGAATGTCTACAGCATATTTAAAAAATTAAATGGTGCTCCATTTTCAGGGGTAAATGTGCCATCTTGCAAGTATGTTTAATGCAAAGGCATACAGATAAAAATACAAGGAAGATGAAAATTTAAAAGCAGCAAATGTTTTTATGCACAGTGTCTTTCTGCATATGAAATTATATAGACATATATATAACACGTAATTTACATACTGCCAGAGAAAGACACATGTACGCGCACACACACGAGGAAGAGAAAACACCATCCAGAGACAATAGAGTTCTTCGTACTCCTCAGAAAGAAGCAAACACATTAGATACAGTATTTGTTTGTTTGTTTTTTAACCAAAAAAGATAACAAATTCCCCAAGGAAAATGAAGTTATTGGGAGGAAATTAGGTTCATGTCAGAACAAAGGATCAAATTAGTAGATACAGGATATGTGAATCTTGACTGTTTTTGCTCCAATAAAATTAGACGTTAGAACTACATAAAAATCACTTCCTTCCTGCGTCCAGTAGGACTTTTATATATTGCATATAAATATATATTACTTGGTTAATAATAGCCATTATCTGGGGCTCCTGGGTGGCTCAGTTGGTTAAGTGTCTGCCTTCAGCTCAGGTCATGATCTCAGGGTCCTGGGATCGAGCCCCGTGCTGGGCTGCCTGCTCAGCGGAGTCTGCTTCTCCCTCTCCCTCTGCCCCTCCCCCCACTCATTCTCTCTCTCAAATAAATAAAATCTTTAAAAATATAAAAAATAATAGTAGCCATGATTTCTGTAGGTGAAATAATTCAGCACAGTGTCTCCATATTCTAAAATGGATTGTGGATGTCTGGCACCTATATAACATTATTTTGAGTAAATGTCTTTCAATAGTGCACTGTCTATCTTCTTTGCCATACAATGAAGCTTTTTGACTGTACAGTTTTCTAGATGTTCTGAGAAAGTCTCTTCGGTCTCAGCGATCTGTATTCACGGCTAATGCCATAAGCACACAGCAGGGTCAGTGTGCACGTAACTGAAGAGGGGCATATGGATTCTCTTTTGCTCTGTACCTCAAACACTGGTTTCTCCCTTCGCTACCATCCTGATTGTCCTGCAGAAAGACCACCCAGTCTCTTCTACGGGAGCTCAAGGAAGCCTTCCCAATTTAAAGAGCATTGCCGTTCCTGAGCTTCCTACAGCATGTTCCACCCTCCAACCAGCTTGTGCTTCCTCAAACACCGTGATGCCTTAGTAGCCATAATATTCACCTCCGGTCAGGTCTCCTACTGCTATTCTTTCAGATTTGGTATCATTTACTCTCACTTTCTTCCTCTTAACAGCACATGCTGGAATTCAGCCTCTCCTTGTTTTATGTTTTGTTACCAGCTCTATGTTCCCCCAGAAAAAATTCACTCCTAGAGCTT
The DNA here is from genome assembly GCF_024610735.1 of Ursus americanus. Lineage (NCBI taxonomy): Eukaryota > Metazoa > Chordata > Mammalia > Carnivora > Ursidae > Ursus > Ursus americanus. Next base: position 119,639,505 of record NC_142164.1, on the reverse strand, counting down.
TCATGGGCATTTCTGTGCTCAAAGTCAGCCAAACCTGGGTCTCTAATAAATTTTTCTTCTTTAAACTTGGATCCATGTACCCACGGTCTAGCAGACTTCCTTTGGCTACCTGGATAACTCAAAGCCAGTTCCACATCCATCTGTGTACCCACACTTCACTTTTCTTCTTCCACAGGTCATGGGTGAGCTTATACTGAGTCTGCAACTCAGTGACAATGAATAAAACATAGTATTGCATCCTTGGGAAGCCAGTGCATGCACCAATCTTTCAGAATCTCCTGGCAGCTTTCCTATGAGTCCCTCTCAAGTCCTCCATCAGTATGTGCCTCTTAGTTCAGACCACCACCGTCATTCCTGAAGACCCCTGGCCTTACTGGTCTCCCCACCTTCAGACTCTGTCATGGAAGCTCACCACAAAGACGTGAACATGATCAACTGTTCAAGAATCTTCTGTGCTGTCCAGTGCCCCCAAGAAGAAAACCCTATTATTTAACCTGGGCTTTGTGTGACTCTGCCCTTTTCCACCTGCCATATTCTAGATATGGGCGTTCATCTCCTTTTTGCTACCATGACAAATTACCACAAACTTAGTGCCATAGGACAACACACATTTATTATCTCCTAGGGACACAGTTCAGAAATCCAGCACTGGTCTCACTGGGCTAGCAACAAGGAGTCAGCAGAAACTGATCCCTTCACAGGGACATGAAAAGTGAATCCGTTTTCTTGCCTACTGAGGTGCTTAAAAGGCATCCCCATTCCTCGGCTCATGTCCCTATCCTCTACCTTCAAAGGCAGCCATGGCTGACCATGTTTTTCTCACATGGCATCACAAGGACTCCTCTCCTTCCATCTTCCTTTGTTAAGGATGCTTGAGATTACAGGGTACCCCTGGCCCCAATAATCCAGGGTAATCCTTCCATCCCAAAGTCAGTTGGCTGGCAATCCTAATTCCAACCGCAACAGTTTTCCTTTGTTCTCTAACATAACACATCCCTGCTTATAGAGATTAAGAGAGGAGCCATGTTTGTCTGCCACACCTGAGGGTCTTCATGCCATAAAAAATGACCTAACAGTTGACCACTACCCTCTACCTCAGGAAGGCTCACGTCTGTTTTCTTTTACCATGGCATATTTGCACACTCTGCAATTATCTTTAATAATTCTGGTTCATTCTGGAGATCCCATTCAAGAGGTCAACTCTTGAATTTCCCCCCTCTGATTGATCAGTTCTCTCTGGCCATACTTAAGAGCTCTCCTGTGATCCCCTTGGGGAAATCCTTAGGAAAATTTCTGATAATGGTCCCAAGGCTCCTGACAGCACCTAAGTCATTTTCCTTCTTTAGGGGGCTGATAAGATCAACATATGATCTGTCATTCTCAAGATAAGATGGTAGCATATGTGCAGAACAGAGAACATGTAATGTGTCCGAAGCTCATATGGAAAGCATGTTTGATTTTGCTACATAGTGGGTGGAAATCTGCCCTTCAATATCCCAAAGAAAGTAAGACAATTATAAATGGGTATAAGCATGGACCCATTAGGACTTCCCAGACAAAAGTGGTATGATGCCTTAGAACACCTCATTCCTAGTATATTAAATTAGTTGACATAAAGGGCTGCCCTTCTTTTGTCTACCATCATAGCATACCAAACACCTGAGGTCTAGGTTCCAGAATGACTTGAAAATTTAAGTTGCCTTTCTTTAAATAAAATGCCTAGGAACAAAGCTAACCAAGGAAGTGAAGGACCCATACTCTGAAAACTACAATGTGTTGATGAAACACACTGAAGGCAATGCAAACAAATGGAAAGGTAGCCCATATTCATGGATTGGAAGAATACTGTTAAAATGTCCATACTCACCAAAGCACTCTACACATTCAGTGTATTCCCTTACCAAAATACTAGTAGCATTTTTCACAGAACTAGAACGAATAATCCTAAAATTTATATGGAACCAAAAAAGACCCCAAATAGCCAACACAATCTTGAAAAAGAACAAAGCTGGAGGTATCACAGTCCCAAATTCAAGATACACTACACAAAGCTGTAGTTATCAAAACAATAAGGTACTGGCACAAAATACACACATAGATCAATTGAACAGAATGGAGAACCCAGAAATTAACCCATGCTTATCTGGTCAATTAATCTTTGACAAAGGAGACAAGAATTTCATCTCTTCAATAAATGGTGCTGGAAAAACTGGACAGCCACATGCAGAAGAATTAAACTGGACTTTCTAACACCATACATAAAAATAAACTCAAAATGGATGAAAGACCTAATGTGAGACCTGAAGTCATAAAAATCCTAAAAGAGAGCACAGGAAGTAATTTCTCTGACATCAGTCATAGCAACATTTTTCTTGATAGGTCTCCTAAGGCAAGGGAAACAAAAGCAAAAATAAACTATTGGGACTACATTTAAAAAAAAAAAAAAAGCTTCTGACAGCAAAAGAAACCATGAACAATATAGAAAGGCAACCTTCTGAATAGGAGAAGATAGTTGCAAATGATATATTCCACAAGGGATTAAGATCCAAAATATATAGAGAATTCAGACAAGTGAACACCAAAAAAACACCCAAATAATCCTATTAAAAATGAGCATGGGGCCTGAATAGACATTGTTCCAAAGAAGACATCCAGATGGCCAACAGACACTTGAGAAGATGCTCAACATCAACCAGTCATAAGGAAAATTCAAATCAAAACCAGAATGAGGTATAACTATACACCAGTCAGAATAGCTAGGATCAAAAAGACAAGAAATAACAAATATTGGTGAGGATGTGGAGAAAAAGGAACCCTCATGCGCTGTTGAAGGAAATGCAAAATGGTGCAACCCCTATAGAAAACAGGATGGCGGTTCCTCAAAAAACTGAAATAGAAATACCATATGAGCCGATAATTCCAGTACAAAGTATTTGCCCAAAGAAAACAAAAGCACTAATTTGAAAAGACATATGCAATCCTATGTTTATGGCAGCATTAGTTACAATAACGAAGATATGGAAGCATCCCAGGTGTCCACCTATGTATACACAATAGAATATTACTCGGCCATTAAAAGAATAATTTCTTGCCATTTGCGACAATATGGATGCAACTAGAGAGTATTAGGTTAGGTGAAATAGGTCAGAGAGAAGGACAAATACCGTACGATTTCACTTATATGTGGAATCAAAGAAGAAAAACAAAAAACAAAAAGCAGAAACAGAGACATATATACAGAGAACTGATGGGTGCTGGAGGAGAGGGGGATGGGGGATGGGGAAAATGGCTGAAAGGGAGTGGGACATGTGGGCTTCCAGTGATGGCATGAATAAGTCACGGTGATGGAAGGCACAACATAGGGAATGTCGTCAATGGTATTGTAATAGTGTTGTACGGGGACAGATGGCACCTATAGGCATGGTCAGCATAGCATAGGACACACAGAAATTCACTCACTATGTTGTACACCTGAAACTAATGTAACATTATGTGTAAACTATACTTCAAGAGACTAAGTAGTTTAACTACTTTAGCCATAAGTGGGAAAGTGCATTGGTGCTGCCAGATATTGGAGATGTACTTCATAGGCTAACTGATGTGCTGTTTCAAACTTGACACCATTACATAAAAATTTAAAAGGGGGGAAGTCCCTATTTTGGCAGATGCTAAAGCAAACATTTATTTGACTAGATTCGTATTAATGTTAATATTTTCAGAATTGTCTCTTGAACACTTAAGAGTTTTGGTCAGTGTTTGGTGACCTGTTATATCCCCCAAAATTACAGTTTTCACTTTGCAGTAGGCACAGAAATATTTGCCGAAAGAAGGAAGGAAGACTGAAAAGAAATAGATACATCCGACTTAATGAGAAAAGAAAGAATCTGACCCAGTCCTATTAGGGTGAGACCAGGAAAATGGATTTTGAAAATGCATTCTTTTAAAACACAAGAGCGACTGGATTAACACGGTGGTTCTCTATTGGGGGCCATGCTGCTCCTTTGTCCAGGTCATTTGGCAATGTCCGGGGATCATTTTTCATTGTCACATCTGGGGGGACAAGGGAGGGCGACTGGCATCTGAGGAGTAGAGACCAGCGATACTGCTCAATGCCCAACAGTGTGTGCAGAATGGTTTCCATCGCAATGAATTATCTGGTTCCAAGTGTCAATAGGGTCAAGACCGGGAAAGCCTGGATTAATGACAAATTTTTCGTAAACACTGAAAGGTTTTCTCTGGTGATTTATGACTTAAAATACATGTTTGAGGTATCATTTGGCTTTATCCAAACACTGTGAGGTGCTTTGTTACAGTGTAGCTGTTTTTCATTTTGGGCAAGTATCAGAGTATTTAATGACTAGGAATAAATGTATCATGCTGCTCCCTATGAGTGGATTTTTTTTTACTGTTGTAGTTTATAAAACATCAATTAGACATAATACTGAGTTTCTATGGATAAATGAGTAGTTTCTAGTAATAAATGTACTAAATGTTTCACGTACCAGTAATAAGTGTACTGAAAGTCTTATGTAGACCATAAATGTAAAAATCTTGAGGCTGTGTTTTATAAGGTTCATTTGTAAGTATTTTTATTAGTCTCTCCTTCCTACTGATAAAAATCATTCTGAAAAAGAACCAGATTGTATTAGACACCTGTCAGTGTCACAGGCAATCCCCATCTTGGCTAAACAGACCTTTGTTCATTTCAAAATCAGCAAATGAGGGAGAACCTTTGGGACCCCACATGAATACAAATGAAGCCCACGGCACCGTGAATTAGGCAGTTGCTTCTCTCTCTCTCCTACACTCACCTGTGCTACTTTCTTTGCTGTGTCAATGTCACCACACCATTTTCTGCCCTTAGCCTTGCAATGTCCTCCTTTTTCCCACTCCCAGACAGAACGAAACCTCCCAACATGACTGGAGATGGCAGAGGGCTTCAGTGCTGCCTGCTTGTTTTCATTTCCTTTGGTTTTGTGTGCAGAGCTGCCCCCAGGCAGCTGTGAATGGCAACAGTCTCTGCCCCCAATCCTCACCTCATCAGACAGACGTGACTGTCTGGCTTCTCTCTTTTCCTTGGGGCAACACCAAGGAGGAATTCACCCCGGATATTTGACAAGCAACTGATGCAACAGGGAGAATTTTTTTTTCCTTGATAAAATAATGTTCCTATGTCTTGATATGCCTAACTTGAGACTATTGAGACAATAACTATTATTGGTCTTTTTTTTTTTTTTTAGTTTCCTACTATTCCCTTTTTTTTTTAAGTGAAAAAAACTCAAGGGGCACCTGGGTGGCTCAGTCCATTAAGTGTCTGCCTTCGGCTCAGGTCATGATCCCGGGGTCCAGGGATCGAGGCCCATGTCAGGCTCCCTTCTCAGTGGGGAGTCTGCTTCTCCCTCTGCCTCTGCCCCTCCCCTCTGCTCCTGCTTTCTCTCTGGCTCTCTCTGGCGTTTCGGGTTGACATGGAGTTATTCGAACAAGCTATTGATTCAAGGAAGGCTGCCACTGATTTTCCTTGTTTGGATGTATTTGAAATTTAGGCCAATTTTGTCTTTCATTCTTTGTATTGTTTTGTTGTTTTACTTCTAAGGAATATACCAAAAAGAAATGGATCCAAATAATTTCATCGATGACTAAAAACAGACTCTTGGAAGCAGTACATGTATACATTTCTCAAACTTTGCTCAAACTAGAGCCAAACAGAATTCACATTAATGATGACTTGGGGAGTGTGCTAGTAACCTATAGTTAAGTTTTTACACTAAAACTGAGCGCACACTGAAAAGGAGACAGGCCTTCTGATTTTCTTTAATCTCATTATATGCCACTCCCTACCTACGGGAATATTAAAGAAAATGCGGAAATCATTTCCTAAGCAATGTTAACACCGTGAACACACACGTCAAAAAGTAAAATAATTAGGCAAGCTTTCTACCAGCACTTGGGTTAAAGGAAGACATGAAAAAAAAATGAGTAAGACGAGAGTTCTGACTCACAAGATCATCAAGTCTTGAGGAGGGCACCTATGCTCCCCAAAACTGACCAACACGTGATCACCGTTTCCAAAAGTGCACTTAGCTTTGTGCTTTAGAAGAACAAGTAAGTTGACCAAGGAGCTTGGGAAGTCTTCATTAAGGAAGAGAAATTATAGGCTAGATCGCAGGGGGCAACGTCAAAATTAACTTTATAGTCAAGAGGAGGAAAGAACACTTCCGGAAAAGGACGTTTGTGTAAAGGGTTATGTTGTTGTGAAGTCAGATTGTATCGTCAGGGAATGATAAGAAGTACATTTTGTAATGAAAATACAAATCTACATTGGCAAGTGTATATTCACTCACATGTTAAAAGATTTTGCAAACACCGGTGCTTAAAGTTTTCTCTCACGTAGACAAACTCTAAAGTGCGATCTGAGTATCAATTTAAGGTAATTGGAACAAAACAGATTACAGGGAGCTTAGTGCTGCTTTACAAATTTATGTCCTCGGGCATTACTGAATTTTGTGCAGTGTAGTCAGGTTATTTACTAAGAGAGTAAACAAAATGATTAGATGCTAGAAAATCCTCGAATAAAAATTATGACACATATGCCTGATAAATATTAAGAAAAACAACTTGTTTGGGATCTCTCTTTATGTCATGTTATAAATTAGTTATAAAATTGGTGCTTTTGCTTTTAAAGTTTATGAATAGCATAAGGAAAAAAACACAAGAGATTATCTTTGCAACACCACGGTGACAAATCAAATCAAAGAGTGATGTTTATCAATAAGTGTGACGTGTAAGCCAGCAGGCTCTGCAAACGGGAAACAGGAATACGGAAAAAATAAAGTGAATACACTGCTCCATCAACAATGTGGTGAATGGATCTACGAAGTCAGAACCACTTCGGGTCTGAGCATTACTAATCCAAGGACTGGTATAAGAAGGACTTCCGTAATGACACGACACCACACACATGTGCATCAATTATACGTAAATGCCCTTTATTAGGGTAAAATATTAGAGGGGCAAACAAACAAAAAACAAAAAGACAAGGACCATTCCTTAAAAGATCTTTGAACACAGGACTGTATCTAAAAATATTAATTTTGGGCGCCTGGGTGGCTCATTTGGTTAAGCATCTGCCTTTGGCTCAGGTCATGATCCCAGGGTCCTAGGATCGAGCCCCATGTTGGGCTCCCCGCTCAGTGGGGAGTCTGCTTCTCCCTCTGCCTCTGCCCCTGCTCTTGATCGCTTATTCTAATAAATAAATTCTTTAAAATAAATAAATAAAAATAATACTAATTTCATGGGAAGTGTCATTGTTCTATCTGGTACCATATTCTTGTAATTCATAACCCACTAACAGACCTGACTGCGTGAACAGCCCCTTTGTTTTTTTTTTCATGGAACTTACAGATAAAGGTATTTAATTCTGTACCTTACACATAGCTCTGGTATGAATCATAAAGGAATTGGCTTGCTCGCTGATAGAATTGTAGATTTCATTTCAAATCCAAAAGGGTGCCAGACATTAATTGCTGAAGACAGCATAGATATTAAACAGAACGTGAACAAAAACTAGGCATTAATGAAATGTTTGGCTACATAATATCCCAAATTATGGATTAAAATTTTCAAAATATTCAAAGGCAGTATATCGTCTATGTATCTAGATACATAGTGTGTCTATATCTAGTATCTACATATATATCTAGATATAGATATAATATGTATTTTTCAGGTCAACCTCTTAAAAAAATCACTGGATTATACGTGAGGAAAAAAATATTACAAGCTTGAGTAAAGAGTCTGGTGTGTGAATTCCCAGCAGTTTAAGCAGTCCATAGTTATTTTTAATATTACTGATAGCACATATCAGCGCACATCGGAATATCAGTAAAACTGTGCCATCAGAGCCAGGGTGAGCCATATGAATAAGACATGATAAATCTCGAAAAGAACAAAGTTCTTCTTTACACTGCTTTGTGACTCAGCCTTGAGATAATCTCAACATAGCCGTTATGTCTCTTAAGGAGATGACTTTCAAAGCAACTCTGTACATAGGCCAACTCAGATCAGCATTTTCAGCCAATTCCATTTTTTACTTTTTCATTTTCAGGCTTTGAGATGGAAATTCTCACCCGGATAACTAATAGAAATTACTAAGTCCCATTAGATTGATTGGCTGCCATTGCAGAGAGACATTTCTCTCTGGCATAGATCTGGGATGCTCTGGGGGTGAGATGTTCCAAGAGAACTTTATGGCACTCCCACTGCTATCCTGATTGGACCTGTAATTAATACAGAACACGGAATGATAAATATTCAAAACGAGGCACAAAGAACTTCATTCTTGCATGCTCACCCTGTTCTGAGTCTTTGAAAGTCATATTTTTGCTTTCCCTCAGTGTCTGATGGTAAAGGCAGCAGTAATGAGGCCATGGGACGTGGCTCTTCATTGAAGAGTTCTTGATTTATTTCCCTACAGACTTGGATCCAAAGCTCCCAGGTAGTAGGCACTCACTTTGACTTTGTTATCTCTAACATCATAACCCGTTTACGGAAAATACAAATGTCAAAGAGAAACGGCCCCTGCCCCCATGACGTTTTGTCTCACTTTGCGCTAACATTCCAATTTTACATCATCCTGAAGGGCTGGGAGCCGTGTGCTCAACTTCCCCACTGGGTTTGGGACTTTTTTTTTTTTTACTTGGTTTTGTCTTGGGGTCTACTGGTGTTATTGTGGCTGATGTTTGGGTGAACACTGACAAGTCACTCTGCAAACCTGTATTGTGGCTGATGTTTGGGTGAACACTGACAAGTCACTCTGCAAACCTGTATTGTGGCTGATGTTTGGGTGAACACTGACAAGTCACTCTGCAAACCTGTACTGGAGTTACACATGGCAGGGAACAAACAAAACTTGTAAGGATCAAGGTGAGAATCATCCCGTATTTAAGTGTCACTCACCGGGGGTATGAATACATTGGACGCTGACTGGAAGCTACAGGCTGGCGAAGAATCCAGACATTCCACACTCCTCCTGGGCATGATTCTGTGCCACTTTATCATAATCGTAGCCTGCCCAAACAGTCATTCATGGTATCTGGGTATCAGGACCCCCGAGCACACTGATCACAATAGATACGTCAAGTCATCCTGTTTTTATGGAATGCGACCAGCGCTCATTCATTTATGGCACTCATATAGGGAATCACTCACCTGTCTTGGAAATTTACTGTCATGTCCTGTGAACACATCCTCATAATCTGAGCAGGGAAGCTGTCACTTCCTCAATCCTTGTCCCCCCCCCCCACCTCATTCTCCCTGCTAGCTGGACATGTTCTTCCATTCTGCCTGCCTCCTTAATCCTAAATTCACTTTTATCACAAGACCCGTTTTTTAACAACTCATTGTCAGAATTAAGGATTATATATGTTCAGCACCGAGAATGGCGGCTAGAATATCGTACATACGTGATAAATACTGGCAATTATTTTACGATGCAATTTTGTCGAAGTTCTAATTAATATTCATTAATTCCTGATATTACTCATATAATCTGTTCTCATATAATCATGACTCAGTAGAAGCCATTTGCATATAAACTATTTCAGAAGGTGCTTAGGAATTTAGGGAATTAAACATTTTTTTTAAATGCGTTCTTCATATCCAGCCTCACTCACCGCCTCGCCCGTCCCATGCCATTGTTTACTGACGACTCGCTGAATGGGTGAGTAAATGGTGGATCTGTGTCCTAATGCTGAGGCAGACCCTTACGGAGAGATTTCTCACCCCATGAAGCTGTTCTGAGTACTTCATGACACATACTACCTTCCATATCCTTCTCTACCGTGTATATCTTTTTAACATTGCAGGGAGGAAAGAAATTTAATCTTCTTAATGTTAAAAAAAAAAAAATCCAGTTTGGAAGAGAAGAAAGCCCCTGGGTTCTCACCCATGAGAACGTGAATGAACAGGTGGGGAAAAACTGTCACAACCCACTGCCCTGTGGCTGGGAGGACAAGACTGAACACAGAGGTTCTCAGACTGCTACCCTTAGGTTGCTTTTGGCCGCCATCGGAGAGCTTGGAGTCCAGCTCCATTCCCGACAGTCCCTAACTGATGAGGGTGCTTTCCAGTGCCTAAGCCCTTTGTCCATGCCATGTGGGCTGTATTCCACCCCAACTTTCCTTCCGGGCATCTGGTATTTTGGTATGTGCTAGACAGTGGGTGCTATGTGAACCCCAATAAAATCTTTGGGTGCTGACATTTAACCAGCCTCCCTTGATGGACAACATTGTGCAGGCACTGCCAAAATCTGAAACTGGAGGAAGTCAGCACGTCCACTGAGAAGACCCTGGGAAGCTGGTGCCTGCTTCTGCAACCGAACTGACAAGAGTTCCCTCCTTGGTGAGTTCCAGGTAGTGACCGCACCAGGGGGAGTGCTCACGATGTGGGAAACAAAGGCGAAAGAAAGATTAAGAAAAGCAGGAAAAAACATCCGGTGGGAAAAAGACAGTCTCTTCAATAAATGGTGCTGGGAAAATTGGACAGCTACATGCAAAAGAATGAAACTTGACCACTATCTCACACCATACACAAAAATAAACTCCAAATGGATGAAAGACCTCGATGTGAGACAGGAATCCATCAAAATTCTAGAGGAGAACATAGGCAGCAACCTCTACGACATCGGCCAAAGCAACCTTTTTCATGACACATCCCCAAAGGCAAGAGAAACAAAAGATAAAATGAATTTATGGGACTTCATCAAGATTAAAAGTTTCTGCACATCCAAGGAAACAGTCAGAAAAACTAAGAGGCAGCCCACGGAATGGGAGAATATATTTGCAAATGACACTACAGATAAAGGACTGGTATCCAAGATCTACAAAGAACTTCTCAAACTCAATACACGAGAAACAAATAAACAAATCAAAAAATGGGCAGAAGATATGAACAGACACTTTTCCAATGAAGACATACAAATGGCTAACAGACACATGAAAAAATGTTCAAAATCATTAGCCATCAAGGAAATTCAAATCAAAACCACACTGAGATACCACCTCACGCCAGTTAGAATGGCAAAAATAGACAAGGCAAGAAACAACAATTGTTGGAGAGGATGTGGAGAAAGGGGATCCCTCCTACATTGTTGGTGGGAATGCAAGTTGGTACAGCCACTCTGGAAAACAGTGTGGAGGTCCCTTAAAAAGTTAAAAATTGAGCTACCCTATGATCCAGCCATTGCACTACTGGGTGTTTACCCCAAAGATAAAGACGTAGTGAAGAGAAGGGCCATATGCACCCCAATGTTCATAGCAGCATTGTCCACAATAGCTAAATCGTGGAAGGAGCCGAGATGCCCTTCAACAGATGACTGGATTAAGAAGTTGTGGTCCATATATACAATGGAATATTACTCAGCAATCAGAAAGAATGAGTTCTCAACATTTGCTACAACATGGACGGCACTGGAGGAGATAATGCTTAGTGAAATAAGTCAAGCAGAGAAAGACAACTATCATATGATTTCTCTCAACTATGGAACATAAGAACTAGGATGATCAGTAGGGGAAGAAAGGGATAAAGAAAGGGGGGGTAATCAGAAGGGGGAATGAAACATGAGAGACTATGGACTATGAGAAACAAACTGAGGACTTCAGAGGGGAGGGGGGTGGGGGAATGGGATAGACCGGTGATGGGTAGTAAGGAGGGCACGTATTGCATGGTGCACTGGGTGTTATACACAACTAATGAATCATCGAACCTTACATCGAAAACCGGGGATGTACTGTATGGTGACTAACATAATATAATAAAAAATCATTATTAAAATAAAAAATAAATAAATAAATAAATAAATAAATAAATAAATAAATAAATAAAAAAGAAAGAAACTTCCTGACTACCTACAGCTCACTGACAAGTCCCTGAAACAGGCAGAGTAACCTTCCTCTAGGAACTCAGCTGCCTCGATGTTAATACTTCACTGAGGGCAAAAGGAATCTTAGCCTGACCCCCAGGATCCTGTAAGTCCACTTTAACATATAGAAATTCCTTTGGAAACTTCCTTTTCTCTATCCCACCCACCCAAGACACATGTTGGCAATCACCCCCCAAGCGTATGACCCACTGACACACATCTGAAGGGTCTCATGACTCAGGTTTCATTAGACGGTAATAAATGACATCTTCCCAACTGCTAGGCCCCTCAAGGTCCCAGAAACTTGCTTCCGAAACTCCTTATAGACTTACACTATCCCTAACCCCCTCCCAACTTGAGAGTAGGTAATGGGCCACTCCTCCTGACCCCAGTGCAGCTGTTTCTGCACTTTCCACAGGTCCTGTCCCCGTGCTCTAATAACACAACCTTATTAGGGGCACCTGAGTGGCTCAGTCGGTTAATGTCTCCCTTCAGCTCAGGTCATGATCCCAGGGTCCTGGGATTCAGCCCCTCATCAGGATCCCTGCTCAGTGCAGAGTCTGCTTCTCCTTCTGCCCCTCCCCATGCTTGTGCGCTTTAATAAATAAATAAATAACTTTAAATCAATAAATGAATCAATCCACCTTTTTGCACCAAAGACATCTCAAGAATTCTTTCTTGGCGGTCGGCTTCGAACCCTAGCGTCCTTCCCTACGCCACTCACACAAAGGAGGCTATTTGCACCCAATAAGGAGATCACGGGGAGTAACTTCCAAAGCTGTGACTCCCTGACCGGGGTGAGTGGCTTTCTCTTACTTAGGGTGAGGATGAGTGTGTGCAGAAAGGGGAGCGTTGCCCTCACGTGTAAAGGCAGGCGTAAGCCCGGGCACCTTAGAACACCTGCCTGTAAGTGCATCCTATGTCATGTGAATGAAGCTTGAGCTCCTCTCTGGGCAGAGGGCTGAACGTAACAATGAAGCAGAGGTTACTGAGGACAAGGGCCCGGCGTTGGGCCTGCTCCGAGGGCCAGTGTAAGCTGCATGGGGTCTTCCAAGGGCTCACTTCTCTTGGGTAAGGAATGCGGGGCCTTGCTTATTTTCCAAACAGCACTGGGAGTTTCACCACTGATTTATCTCTGTTTCCTGGCCTGGCAGGACTGTGGGGTTTTGCCTTCCCTTTGCTCCCTTGAAACACTTTAACACTGAGGTTTTTGCATTTCTTTGTAACTCTGACACCTCCTAGGAAGTTCTACAAGAAGTGTGCTGGAGCGAGCAGAGCCCACAGAGCAGAGCTCAGGGAAAAGAGGTGGGGGCCTAAAATGACTTCTCTTTCCGGGGACCCCGAACTCCTTCTGCTTATAATCTCCTCTGGACTTCACCCCGAGCCCCTTTCCCTTTGCTCGTTTTGCTTGGTATCCTTTTGCTGTGATAATTCAGAGCTCTGAGTTGGATAACATGCTGTTTCTCCTAGTGAAATCAGCCAACCTGGGACTGGTCTGGGGGATCCCTGACGCAACCCCCGTGTGACATAGGAACACATATTTTCGGGTAGGGAAATCTCTTCCTAATAAGGTCCTGTATATTCAGTGACTTTTTAACTTCCAAAGCCCGACCCTTAAGTTCCAAGTAAACTTTACTCAGAAAGTCCCAAAGCTGAACTATTTATTTTCTGTATAGTCCAATATCTGTTTGGGTTTTTTTCTTTAGTCCAATATCTGTTTTATATGTGCATGAACTGATGCCTCTTTCCTTACTGGTGAGCATACTTTCTACATATACCCCACAAATCAAAGGAATTATTTTTTTCAAAGCCTTAATGTCTTTACTGGTTTTCTTTCCATTATTGATCTTCAATGACAAAAAGAGGTGTGCTAAAATCTAAAAATGGTACTTTGGATTTGCTCACATCTACTTAATTTATTTTGCCATTTGCTGTTTCCTCTACGTGAAAGTCCATTACCATGAGATGGTCTAATTCAGAGACTGACGGAGAATTTCGTAGGAAGAGACACACTCACGTCCATGGTTCCTTGACATCTGGACTTGCCACTGGGCTGCCACGTTCCAGGGCCACTTGCTTCTACAAAGCTCGCAGGGGGGAGTAAGATTCCAGGAAAGCGCTAAGTTCTTATGCTTGCAAAGCACCCCTAATCATTCCCATGTGGTCCCGTGCAAGCTATCCTAGCCACCTTTCCTATAATCCGTTGGTTAGAATCAGGACAGTGGTTTCAGCACGTGCCCAAGGAGAGCAAATTCCATAGGCATGAATTTCAGGAGGTGAGAATCCTAGGTGCGGGGCAGGGGTGGGGGCAATGAGGATTCTGAATGCAGGACTCGCATAACAAATGTGGCTTTTATCATTATTACTTAGTTGGCTGGGTGTATAAATCACGAAATCATGACTGGGATTTTACAGAAGGAACGACAGTTACCACAGTCATGCAGACAAAAAAAATGCAAGAAACAGGTACTAAAAAAATGCATGTTGGACAACAGTTAAAATTTAACTTCACTGACCTCACCATGGTATCAGGAGACAGGACCTAAGAAGTCTTCAACTTCTGTCTTGCATAAAAAATACAGGCACAGCTCTCTCCCGGGATGATCTTGGCTTTTTTTTCCCCCTCCACCAAAATTAACAGGATTTCTTTTACTTATTTCCTATTCGCATCCGAGAAATCATCAGCCCACTCGAAGGAAAATTCTACACCCTGAAATATTCTCCAGACTCTCAATGTTTATAACATGCATCTTGGTGTTATTTATGCTTTGAGAATTAGAACAGAAACAGCACTGTTCCAATCTATGTCACAAAAAAAAACAAAATTGTAAAGTATTGATTAACAGGATAATAGATCGAATCTAAAATAGGTTTTAATGAGTCAAAAAATTCAAACAACCCATTTGAAAGCCAATTACAGTGCCTAAAGCCTCCTTCAGGCCCCTTTCATTAAATCCATGTTTTGCTTTATGATGGAAAAATAAAGGGCCCTTGAGGCTTTCTTTGTAAAGTAATTATTTCTAAAGGGAAAAACTTCAACAACATTTCAGTGACATGATTTGAATATCACACGCATGCTTTCAGCCTGTTTTTCTTTTCCTTTGACATTTTTATAATATAATATGAAAGAAAAATGGATTTATCAGAGTAATGGAAATAATTAGACTCTGATTATCAAAAAAGAAATCTGTTGACAACAGTTCTTTTGGAACTGTCAGAAGTGGTAATAAACCCCTCTTTCCAGTGATCATCACGGTATGCGTATAAAAAGTTGCTGTCTCTCTGTTGGGCGATGCATGAAGTCAGCCTGACCAAGAACTTGATACTTATGTAGACCCTGAAATTCTTTATGGGTGAGAGAGAAAGAGAAGGAAGGTATTTTATGGTTTGCAGAATTTGGAATCTGACCAGCAATCTTTCCCAAATATGTTATAATCCCATATAAGCAAGAATTCTGTGGGTAATAGGAAACAGACCTGAGAAGTCCACGTAGCCAGTTACCTTTTGTCTTTCAACGGACAACACTTGTAGGATATAAGAGGTGTCAGCAACGATCAACATTTCGTGTGATGATCTCTAAATTCGGTCTTCTATTTCCATGTCCACCTATATAGGACACGTTCTGTCCAAAGATTTCAGTCACTAATTATGCCCTCTATCACCAAGGCACTCCTGAACCAAACCATCCTAAGTAGCCAGATTTGGGTGCTCAGAATCTCTGTTCCCCATATAATTGGGAATCCAGGTATGAGTGATCTACTTCTTGGGTCAGTATGGGCAAGAATGCGGAGATCTCCCAAGGGCAGAGCTGTATGGGAATGGTCAAACAGGTGCATGGCATATTCCTGCTCTTCATGCATTGAGGTTCAGACACTGGGTATAAATAAATAGGCTCAGACATCAAACGTCCTCAGGATACTCTGTTAAGCAGGAAGGTACATTGCAGGGTAGTAAACACAGAGGGAAGACATCAGAGTGGGATTATAGAGAGGAGACTGAAGGAGGACTTGTATTTTTCTTTTCTTTTTTTTTTTTTTTAAAAGATTTTATTTATTCATTCGACAGAGACAGAGACAGCCAGCGAGAGAGGGAACACAAGCAGGGGGAGTGGGAGAGGAAGAAGCAGGCTCCCAGCAGAGGAGCCTGATGTGGGGCTCGATTCCGTAACGCCGGGATCACGCCCTGAGCCGAAGGCAGACGCTTAACTGCTGTGCCACCCAGGCGCCCCAGGACTTGTATTTTTCTTGCTTAAATTTGCTATAAGCGGACTGAAGGAGGGGCTTTATTTCTCTGGCGTGAATAAGCTACAAGCAGGATACTGTTTGGTATTGTTTGTAAATATAGAAGCCTGCTGGGAAGCTGGACTACAGTGTGGAATGATATCCAGTGTTACTGAGTAGCGAACGGATAACACACAAAGATGCCCAGAGTCACAGAACACAAAAGTAAGCCAGGATCTACATGCTTCTTCTACTCAGCATGATTACCACCTACATAGGATCCAGAGTCTCCAGATACTCAAAATGTCCCTGATGCAATTAAAAAAACACTTGCCCTAGCAATACCCTGGAATATCACAGCTTGAATGAGGAAAGATAATCATGAGACATCAACACAGAGATGGGATCATCTGAGGAAGTTTCAAAGGAACACACACAAAAATTCTTCAGCACGCAATGACACTCTTCCGACAAACTAAAGGAAAAAAAAAAAAGCCTGAGCCAAAAAGTCAGAAGATATATATATAAAAAAAAGTAAATTACAGAAACGTAAAATACAACGCCTGAAATAAATGAAGGTAAGATGCTTTGTGAAGACTTTGCCAGACTTGCAAAAGTCAAAACATTCATCATCATCACACTTGCCAAGTTAAGAAAAGATAAAGGGCATCGTTGGAACAGATGATATCTAAGGAATTCTCATCTACACAAAGGCATAAAGAGCAGTGAAACTCACAACTGAGTGGATCTCAAGACGTTTTTCCTACCATTTAAATGTCCTTCACTGATAACAGACACGTCTAAAAGCACTGGTAAGAATGTATTGTGGGGCTTGTCACATGTAGAAGTAAAATTCACACCAGCCATCAAAGCAGGAGAGAAATGGCAGGATACCATTGTAATCTCTTCTAGTATACAAAAGTGGTACAGTACCATGTCAAGAAAGCAGGTTTATTTCCTTTTTTTTTTTTTTTTTTTTAAAGATTTACTTGAGAAAGAGGGAGAGAGTGAGAGAGAGCATGAGAAGGGTGCGGGGCAGAGGGAGAAGCAGACTCCCTGCTGAGCAGACAGCTCAATGCGGAACTTGATCCCAGGATCATGACCTGAGCCAAAGGCAGACACTTAATCCACCCAGCCACCCATGCGCCCCTAAAAAGTAGGTTTATATTCAACCATGTGAATAATCACATTAAATGTAAGTGACCTAAGTACCCCCAATGAAAACGCAGAGATCGGATAAAAAAAAGGCAAGACCAAATTACGTGCTTCCTAACCAAACCA
Source organism: Ursus americanus (assembly GCF_024610735.1). NCBI lineage: Eukaryota > Metazoa > Chordata > Mammalia > Carnivora > Ursidae > Ursus > Ursus americanus. The sequence continues at coordinate 119,622,087 of NC_142164.1, read as the reverse complement.
CGTGAAATATAAAAGCTCGTCATCAGAGAAGAGTTAACTCACAGTAGCAGAATCCACAGTTCATTCCGTTGAACTCTAGGACATCTGCCAAACCAGACCATGTCCTGGGCCATAAATATTCAAGTTGTAAATAGGATTTCTCTGACCATATAGAAGAATTCTGAAATCCAAAAGCATGTGAGAACGATATCCTAAACAGCCTATGGGTCAAAGAAACAAAAGCAAAAGACAAGTAGTATTTATTTGGAACTGAGTGCCAGTAGGTGCACAACTTACACAAATGTGTGAGATTTATCCATAGCAATTATTAGTGAAATGTGCATGGCACCAAATCCCTATCTCAGAAAACCAAAAAGTCTCAAATCAATGACCTCAGCTTCCAACTTAAAAATAAGAAACAGAGGAGAAGCAACTGATGTTGGCGAGGATGTGGAGAAAGGGGAACCCTCTTACACTGTTGGTGGGAATGCAAACTGGTGCAGCCACTGTGGAAAACAGTATGGGGCTTCCTCGAAAAGTTAAAAATACATCTACCCTATGGTCCAGTAATCATATTTACCTAAAGATTACAAAACACTACTTTGGAAGGATATATGTACCCCTATGTCTATAGCAGCATTACCGACAATAGCCAAATTATGGGAGCAGCCTAAGTGTTGACAGATGAATGAACAAAGAAGGTATGTGCGTGTGTGTGTGTATATGTGCGTGTATACACACACATCACAGAATATTATTCATCCGTAAGAAAGAATGAGATCTTGCCATTTGCAACAATATGGCTGGAGCTAGAGAATATAATGCCAAGTCAAATACGTCAGAGAAAGACAAATGCATGATTTCACCCATATGCAGAATTTAAGAGACAAAATAACAAGAGAGAGAGGCAGACCAAGAAACAGACTTTTTTTTTTTTTTTTTTTAACTAGAAAGCTTCATGACTAGCATGGAGCCCAAAGGTGGGGTTGAACTCACTACCTTGAGATCAACAGCTTACCTGAGATCAAGTGTTGGATGCTGAACCAACTGAGATACCCAGGTGCTCCCGGAGTCTTAATTCTAGAAAGCCAACTAAGGGTAACCAGAGGGGAGGTGGAGAGATGGGGGTGAAGGAGGGCACTTGTCGTGATGAACACCGGGTGATGTATGGAAGTGGTGAATCACTATATTGTGTGCCTGAAACTAATATGACAGTGTTATGTTAATTATACTGCAATTAAAATATTGAAAACTTAATAAAAAGTACACAAATGTGTGAGATTTAATAAAAGTACACAAATGTGTGAAAACTTAATAAAAAGTAAGAAATAAAGGCATAAAGTAAGCCAAGGAAAGAAATAATAAGGACCAGGGCAGAATTTGATAAAATAAAAACACAGAAGCACAACAGAGAACACAAACTCCTCACTGGTTCTCAGAGGATAATCAATAAAATGGATAAACGTCTAACAACAGTAACTGAAGACATGAAGACAAAAGATATTACACAAAGTGATGAGATCACTAAAAATACTACAGATACCTAAAGAATAATAAAGGAATACTAAAAAAAGTTTTGAACAACTTTGTGGCCTTATCTGAGAAAATTCAGTCTTTCACTATGAAATAGGATGTTAAGTACAGATCGTTAGATACGCTTTATCATGTTGAAATAGCACACGTACACACACATATCGTGGACATGTATACAGTATTCGATTCATTTGGATAATATTTTTAAATAATTCTGCACTGTCTACTCCAATTGACTATGTTGGTCTGTTGTTGGTATCGGGGTATGTTTACCTACATTAAATAGATTGCAAACGTTCCCTCTTGTCTCAGTTCCCGGAACAATGTGTGTAGAATTCATATTTTGTAATCTTTTAAATGGTTAGAACAGTTCCCCAGTGAAGCCACCTGAACCTGGTGATTTCTTGGTGGAAAGGCTTTTAAAAACAAAATCAATTTAGTCAATAAGTCCGCGGCTATTACTGCCTGAGTGAACTCTGTGACTTTCGGGAAATGCCTACATTTAATCTAAACTACAGAATCATTTCTCTTATACTTGTTTTTAATCTCCCTTATCATCCTTTTAATGCCTCCAGATCTAGACCGATAACACGTCCTTCATTTCTGATATTGGTAAAGTGATTGGAGTTGGGCTAACGGTTTGGTTAAAGGTTTAAGAACTGCACTGTTGTCCTCAAAGAACCATCTTTGGTTTCACCGATATCATATGTTCTATGGTTTAATCTTCTTTATGGATCACAAACTATTCTCCTTCTCCTACTTATGCTTGGTTGATTTTCTAGATTCTTCAAGTGGAAGTTTAAGTCACTGATATAAGCTAGTATTTCCTTGGTAATAAGTGTTCGTAGTATAAATACCCCTACAAATACTTCTTTGAGGTGCAACCTACATATTTTTCCCATAGTGAAAGTGAAAAAATTTTTTTCCAGCTTAACTGACATATAATCAGTACATAAAAACTACACATGATGAATGTATGCAATGTGAAGAATTTGGACATTTGTATACATTCACGTAACCACCAGCACAATCCAGGTAACAAACGTATCCATCACTTCCTGATACATGTTTATATACTTTCATTCAGTGAACAACACTCCAATTGCTCTCTAATTTCCTTATTGACACATATATTATTTAGAAGAAGCCCACTGCTTATTTCTTAAATATTTGGAATATTCAGATACTGTTATCAATGGTTCATTTAATTCCATTGTCACCAGGGAACGTGTCTGATTTAAACCATTTTAAATCTACTGACACTTAATTTATGACCCTTATATCCTCTATCTGAATAAACGTCCGGTGTGCACATAAAAAGAATACACAGTCTGATGTTGAGTGTTCTATAAATGTCAATTGTGTTCTTCAGGTCTTTATTCTTATTGATTTTCTGTGTCCTTGTTCTATTAAAAATGAAGACATATTTTCAAAACAGACCACAATTATGAATTTGTTGATTCTCGCTTTCACATTATTTTTTGCTTTGTGTATTTCAAAGCTCTGCTATGAAGTCCAGAGCCATTAGGATGGTTATGTTCTCTCCGAGTTAGCAACACGCCATTATTAACCAATGGTCTTTATCTCTTTCATTGATCCTTGCTCCAGATCCGGCTCAGTCTGCTAACAATAAAGGAACTCCAGCTTTCGCTAAGTCAGTATTTCCAGTACATCCTTTCTCCTGTGCATTATTTTAACCTCTCTGTATTTTTAGTGTTTGTGTAGGCAGCTTAGAGTTGGACCTTGCTTTTTTTTAATGCCATCTCTCTGCCTTTATACTGAGGTATTTAGGGGACGTCTGGGTGGCTCCGTTGGTTAAGCGTCTGTCTTCAGCTCAGGTCATGATCTTAGGGTCCCGGGATCGAGTCCCGCATTGGGCTCCCTCCTCAACGGGGAGTCTGCTTCTCCCTCTGCCTGCAGCTCTCCTTGCTCCTGAGCTCTCTGTCTCTGACAAATAAATAAAATCTTTATAAAATAAATAAATAAACTGAGGAGTTTAGATCATTCATATTTAATTACTGATGTGCAGGTTTTAAACATAACCGCCTACACATCTTCCTATTTGTTTTCTGTCTCAACTGTTCTTTATAAGCTTTTTTTTTTTTTGCCTTCTTTTAGATTTTCTTCCTCTCTCCTCATTATCCGTAACGTTTTCTTCCTTCAGAATTTTCCAAAGTGTTTGCGTTACACACATTTTACTTATCGCAGTCCACTGGCAGGTGTTCTTACACCCGGGCACATGGAAGAATCTTATGTCCTATTTTCAACCTTTGCGCACATTCTTTCACACATACCATCACATGCATCATTTCCAGCAGGCTTCATTCCTGTGTGCCGATCTAGATTCCCATCACGTAGAATCATCCTGCTTGCTGGTAAGAATCCTTCTACGTGTTGGTCTGCTGACGATGACTTTTTCAGCCAGGGTGTTGCAACGAGTCTGCATTTCAACTTTATTTTCAAAGGTATTTTCACACTGTTGAGAATTCTAGGATGAAGGGGACTTTCAGTTCTTGAAAGATGGCACTCCGCTATGTCCTAGCTTGCACTGGTTCTCATGAGACACACGTGGCCAGCCTTATGTTTGCTCCTCCGTAGGTAAGGTCGGTTTCCATGGCTCCCTTTGAAAGGGTCTCTATTACTACTTTATGGTCACTGGATTATAATATATCTTGTTTCCATTTCTCTCAATTTTCTTCCATGCCATACTCATTGGACAATTTTTTTTTTTTTTTGGAACAGATGTACGATCTTCATTAAATTTTGGGGGGAAATGGCATGATTTAAATATTTCCCCCTGGAAATCCAGTCAGAAGCATATTGTTCTGCTTGCTGTTGTCTCAAAGTTTGCCGGATCCCTGCTTTCTTTTTCACCAGCCCCTGTGATCTTGATATTTCATTTCGCATACTTTTTTAAATTTCGGTTTTCTTTTGCAATATCCATCTGCTGTTCATTGCTTCCCAATATCATCTTTATCCCAGAGATTATCTTTTGACTCTAGATGATTAATTTTGCTTTTACATGTTCCTTGACCCTCTTTCTGAGGCCGACACTGTAAACTGATGACATATGTTTACAGAGGACTGTTTAAAGCCCCCATCCAGTAATTCCATTATCTACGTTAGTTCTCGGTCCACTGCTGTTTACTGAACTTTTGTTTTCTCCAACGTGGTCATAGTTTTCTGTTCTTTTGCAGGTTATTCATGTTTCATTAGATACCAGTCTTTGTAAATGTTCCCTTTTCAGGGGCAGACTGTGTGTGTGCATACACTTGAGCTTTGCTCTGGAATACTCCGATGGAACTTGGGAACACTTGGATCATCTCAAGTCTTGCTCTGAAACATCGTTGGCAGCAAGCGGGGACTTTAGTCTGAGACCGGACTACTAAAGTAATACTCTTTTGAACATGTTCTACTTTTCTGATTTTTTATGTATTTTACCACATACAGCATAACGTGCACTATGCTCCCAACTGTTAAGTGTATGGTTGCGTGGTATTTACTACATACTACGCCTCTCCCTCCTAATGTTGCTTTCTTTACTCAGACTTTCTAACATATTATTTAATTTGGGTATTATTTCTACCATCCATTGCCTGCATCATGCCGCAGAAAGTTAAAATCTGCGATGGTGGGAAATCTGAGTTAGATTCAAGCCAGCATGTGTTTATCTAGAGTCTGGGGGTATTTCATAACCGTGTTGTGAATCACTCCTTTCCTTCAATACTTAAAAACCACAACAATAAACATTTCGCTTGTTTCTTCTTTTAAAAACCACTGTTTAATGGTAAGACCTTCCTAAGAGGTGAAGATGTTTCCAACCACACGTGGGTAACTTTTATATGACCATCTCCCCCCCCATCAGTGAAGGGACTGAAATTTTGTGTAAAAGATAGTTATCTTTCATTTTTTCCCCACGTATCTTTAAAGTGACATGCATATATATCTTTTATATTATTTGAGAATTCTATGGTAATTGAATAAATTAGCAAGAATGACTTCACACAGCATAAAGGAAAAATGTAATAATTGCTTTACAATGACAAAGCTGTAAATGTCACCACTTCAATAGGAGATGAAATGGGATCAAAGAAAAAATACACATATACATGAATATAGATAACAGTTCATTTTCTCCAAACAAAAAGAATACACGCTGTGTTTCTTTCCTGATTATTAAGATGATGCTGTTACCATGAAAAACTGGGAATAAACAGGGCAAATATCCATGTAATTTAAAAACAGTAATGTATTTCAATCAGAGAAATAGTTTAACAAATAAATGTTTCCTGAACAGAATGAAAATCTCTACTTGGAGGAACAATATTGACCTGCATCAATATTTTTGTTAAACAGTAGTCTGGAATTTTTGGGTTTTTTTTTTTTTTTTTTAAGTAGGCTCCATATGGAACCCGAAATGGGGCTTGAATTTACGATCCTGAGATCACGACTTGAGCCGAAACCAAGAGTTGGAGGCTGAATTGACTGAGCCCCTGAGTCACACCTGGTAAACGAAACAGTAGTTTTGACTGAAATAATTTCATACCTTATATGAAACCACAGTTTCAGATTTAACAGTACAATAGATATTTTGCAATTATTTTGTGTTTTTTATCATTGAAAACAACACTTTAATTTATACTCCAATCAAGGTCAATAAAACACATCAACCAAATAAAATAAAACTCATTCTAAAAGTTAAGCAAAATGGATATATTTTTGCAGAGATGGTAGTTTGATTACATTTCTAATAAAAAAGAGAAACATGTATCAGAACCATTCAGAGTTCTAAAAACTTGGTTTGATTAATGCTAGCTTATGTCTTTTTTTCCCAACAGAAAAATATGTAGGCAAGCCTTGTCCTTGAGAGCCCCTGACATTTCATCTGTATTCTATTCACTAAAACTTCAAGATCTGCTTCCAAAATTTAAAGCCTGTCAACAAGGTTATGATTGTAGAAAATGGAAAATAAATATTTTCAAAAATGTTCCAGCACATGTTACAATGCACACGTGGGTTTAGGTGACGTATAATTTAATCAAAATATGCAATGAAGATGATCATCTTTTCAGTGCATGTTTCAGCATGGATATAATAAATAGATTTTAAGAATCAAAAAATAATAAATAAATAAATAAATCGGTTTAAACTATGGTTAAAAAAAATACATTTGCCTAAGACCAAAATGAAAAGAAAACTGTAAACTAATTTTCACTTTACTTGAAAAGAACTGCGGGCCGTAAACAGTACTCACTTCCACCCACCTGCTATCCTTAAGCGCAGATGAAATGCTGCATGGACTTAAAACCTTAGCGATTTGAGCAAACTTTAAGCCAACTGTTCTAGGAGATGCCCTTCAACTCTGGCAATGAACTCTGGTAGTCCTGCGGCGGCTGGGGGGGGGGGGGCTCGATCCCAGGCACGTGTCATGGAAAGTCACAAATAAAGCAGCATGCAAGACGGAGCCTGGTGAATGTTTACAGTATATATTTTATCCACCTTTCTGCATTTCACAATCGAGAGTATTCGGGCAAAGAGAATTATACACTTTTCAGGGCAATTTGAGTAACATTCATTTCTATCAACTAGGTGTCCAGGTTCTTCCAAATTGTACTAAAATAATGTGAACCAAACTATCATTTCACTATCACACAACATCCTTTCAAGGAGAACCCAATGACTTTGAAGAACTTGGTGTGATTCTGAAAAAGGCATCGCATGTTCTGGGCAGACACTGGGCATGGCGTGGAGATTAGCAAGCAAGGTAAAGGGAGAGTTCAGCCAGGCACTCCTTTGAAAACAACGTCCTCTTCAACAGGTGAGCAACCCTGCCCTCAAGCTACTGTTCACAAGATCTAGGGCCCATAGGAATTTTCCAGAACAATGGGACCAAGGAGGGTCACAGGACTTCAGGGCAAAGCCTGGGACAAGGCTCATAGCTCCAACGCATGAAGGACAGAGCAAAGTCCCTGGACCCTGCCATCATAATGGTGCCCAGGCTCAAGGTGCATCGTCCAGGATGAAGCAGAGAAAACACAAAAAACGGTACCAGCTAGACACATAAATTCAGAAGAGTAGCAAGTACAGAGTTACCAGACGGACAAAGGGTGATGCCACAGACCAGACGGGCTCAACATGGCACCCAAAGAACCACCTTCCCCCTATATCCATGAGTCCACTGGTGTCCATCCTCCCCATCTTAGGGAGAGAAGCAGAGGAAGAAGGCTGAGAGTCAAGCTTTTTTTTTTTTTTTTTTTTTGAGATTTATTTATTTATTTGAGAGAGACAGAGAGCAGGGCGGAGGGGCAGACAGAGTGGAAGAGTGAGAGAAGTAGACTCCTGGCTGAGCGTGAAGTCCAATAGGGGGCTCAACCTCATGACCCCGAGATTATGACCCGAGAGGAATTCAAGAGTTGGATGCTCAACTGAGTGAGCCATCCAGGTGCCCCAAGAAGCAAGATTTCTAAGCAATTCTGTCCAATAATGGATTTAAACTATGTAATTAGACTAAGATTTTTAAACCATGTCAAAGAGGTAACTGATTTTATTCCCCTTACCAATGCACAGGTTGGGACTTGAAAGAGGGGCAGATTTGTTCCAAACTAAATAAATTCCATTTTTTCTACCCACCCAAGTGATAGTGTAAATGAAATCTGAGCTTCTGCTGTAGTATGGTATATGTATCAAAGCATTCACACACGGGTGTAGTCCTACATGTATAAGAGATGTCTAACCTTGGCCCATCTTCCTTATGTTTTGATGTGGGAATTCTCCTGAGAACAAGGGAGCTGTGAATGCTTAATTGTAGAACGGCTTTGTCACCATGGGGAAGAAAAGACCACCAGAAGGTTGGGATGGTGGGATAATTCAAATGTCATGGCTTTATTCAGAAGAGGTGACCTTCTTCATTAACTGGGGCTGGTCACGACTGCGTAAAGATCCAGTCCCGACTCCCTCCGTGCTATCCCAGCACTGCTTCTCTTGATGTATGAGAAGTTTATGTAACAACTAACTTGATTTCACGGAACCTTCAGCCCCAGAGGGGATTCAGTTGTTAAAGGATCTGTATCGGACAGAGCAGACTAATTAGATTGTTCTTGCTGGCATTGATTAAGCACACAGTATGGGCATTGAGGAAGCTTACTGCTAGAAATAAGAGCATCTAAATAAGACCTAGGGAGCCTGTATGCTTCCACTGTGAAGTCACGGTCAACCAAGAAGAATCAAATCCAGCCACGAACAGATCAAAGGCATGAAGACTTCCGGATCTTTCCCTCTCTAGGAATCCCGAACCCCGTGTTTAGGGAGACACGTGTAAATCCATACTTTGAGAATCTGCAGATTACAGAAATGTGTGAAAAGTAACTTAAAGACAGGTAAAAACCTATCACAACTTCAAGAATCATTTTACTCCAAGACAGGTAGTTGTAAATGTCATGAAACAGTTATCACTAAAATTAACGGATATGGGTTTTATTGCCAGAAAGAGAAGATGTCAAAGATCTTTATGTTGGAGAAGAGCCCCTTTGTGTTATGGCTACTGGTTTTCCTTCCAATTTTTTCTTATGCCCACTGTGCCTATACTTGCGTGTGAGAGTGTGTGTGGTTCCTCTTAATTTATTGAGATAAAAAGTACCAACAGTGAAATGCAGACTGTAAGTGTGTGCTTTAAAATTTGATAATCCCATGAGTCTACAACTTCAGACAAGAGGCCGAAATGTCCATCACTGGGGGAAAAAAAATCCTCTTATGCTCCTTCTAAGATGGAAAACCATCATTCTGTTTTGTATGCTTTTTACTTCCTGCTGAGCTCCCTAAAAAGGTAAGTTCAACCCATAAGTATGTACTTCTTCTGTGCTGGTTACCTTTGTTCAGCCTCGCGTCTGTAAGAAAGACCCATCCTGTTCATACACAGGTACCTGATTGTTCTTTTTCTGGTACGTACAATCCCATCTGTGAATATACCATCATGTGCTTACCCATTTTCCTGATGAGTTTCCTTGAGTTTATTCAATATGCTTTCTTGCATCTACTAAGTTGATTATATAGCTTTCCGTCTCTATTCTGGTAACAGAATTAGAGATAAACACTAATTGATTTTCCATATGAAACCCACCATATGTTTCTGGACAAAACACACCTGATAATGAGGTCTTATCCTTTTTGTATATTGCTGGATTTGATTTGTAAAGTGGGCCCTTGACTCAAGGAAATTCTCCACAGGAGCCTCCTTTTCCATTTGATAATTTAAAGAGAAGGACCCTTTTAATTATAAACAATAGAGTGCAGGTTAAAGATAATTTTTAAATGACCTGACAAGAAAGAAAAAGCATATTAGACACTTATTAAACACATAGCACATAATTAAGTTATTAACCTGTTCTTCGTCCCTATGAAAGTTAATCTAATTCTCTCTGGCTCAAGCACTTTATATTTTCCAGGTAAAACTCTTTCACAGCTAACAGAGGAGACAAAGAGCAGGAGTCTTCTCTTGAATCTTGGATCCACGAGACTTTCTAGAATGTGTACCTCTACGCCTTCAATCCCACTCCCTGGGACAAATCCGTTACATCTTGGAGGCCAATGTGCCAATATAGGTTACCCCTTGCACAGTGATTTGTAACTATAAGCTGACAATACGGTAGGCGTCTACCAATAGTGTAAGCACCCAGAGGTGGGCTTACCAGGTTTATGCTTTACTTTTCCACTTGAAAATTTTGTCTGAATATATTTACTTGGTTCCCTGCCATCTCAAACTATACTGGAATTACTTATCAACCAATCTCCATTTTTAGAAATACCTTTTTATGAAAGCTCTCTGCAGGCTTCACATCTAAGAGTACAACACATACCTGGGTAGAATCTCTTAACTCTGCCATTCTCTATATTTATGGAGAGTACTGCCCAGAATCCTTGACACACATACAACGACTCGTAAGTGCTGATATGAAGAACCGTCAGGTTCTGTTGAACATGAAAAGGTACATCTTTGCCGTATTAGGGCAAGAAATTCAATACATCATTAACATGTGGTCTACGTCCCTCTCTTCCTCTCTCTCACACACATAATGACCCCCAAGGCAACTAAAGTACAATAACTCTGCTCAGCAGATCTGAAAAGAGAAACTTTCAAGAATGTGGAGTCAAGGTCCTATCTAATTATCTCATACACTGTGCGTATAGAATGAAAGACACTTCCAAAATCAAGAGAGAAGAGAAAGGTGAACTTGGATGGGGGTGCACCAGTTTTTTCCCCCTTCTTCTCTGTTGGGTGCACTGTTTTATTTTGTTGGACTTACATGTTCTAAAGAGCAGATGTGGGAGACACAGAGGGGCAATAAGGAAGCTCAGGGTGGTGGCCCTCTTCAGTACCTCCAGCATGCCAATCAAAACAACAGCTGCAGTTCCTTAAACCCTACAGCCTTGGGGAGCCTGGAGGGCTCAGCCAGCAGAGCGCCAGAGTCTTGGTTGCAGCTCAGGTCAGGATCTCAGGGTTGTGAGATCGAACCCTGTGTCGGGCTCCTCGCTCAGTGCAGAGTCTGTTTGACATTCTCTCTCCCTCTCCCTGTGGCCCTCCTGCTCATGTTCTGTCTCTCTCTAAAATAAATTCATAAATCTTAATCTAATAAAATCCAATTAATTAATTAAACCATACAGGCTTGAATATTACTACCTATCACTGAAAGCTGCGAAGCTCATGTTTAGAACATGGGTTTATGCCGTTCAAACTCCAATACGAATGCATTTATTTTTTAATTTATTTATTAGAGAGCATGCACAGAGGCCATGGGAGAAGCAGACTCCCCGCTGAGCAGGGAGCCCAACACCGGGCTCAACCCAAGGACCTCAACATCATGACCTGAGCCGAAGGCAGACGCTTAATGGACTAAGGCACCCAAGCACCCCAATACATACGTACTTTAAACAGTTACACTCTTCCTAAGGTCACCGTGGTCCAACCGTACTAAATACCTCCTAGCGTCACCAGTAATGATAAACAATATTTAAGGACTAATTCACTGAGCTCTAGTTCTCGCTCATCTTTCAAGATAGCCATGTCTTCCCTCTTTTTCTTTAGGAAAAAAAAATTACATGCAAATACTTTAATTGACTCCAAGAGAATAAGCAAATGTGTATGGAGGAGAAACACGTTGCAGTGAACTTATTTCATCTTGTCCAGATGGCAGTCCACTTCCCACAGTGCCCATCTTGCACAGCAGATGTGAATAGTTCAACACCTGACGTGACAGGTCTCGACCTAGCAAGCCATTCTGCATTAAATGGTAAGGATAATAGGAATAACAGGAGGAACCAGAAGGAGACGCAGAAGCAAGACGAGGAGAAGGAAGGGAGGAAGAAGAGCTGCAGGAAGAGGAAAAGAAGAAGGGAGTTAGGGTTCTAGCTTCATATCTGGAAGTACAATAAGAGTGGGAATCGATTCTGCCGGCTCTCAGGTATAAGGAGATAATTTTATCATCAAGGAGGAGAGAGGCAAGTACGTTGGAATCAAACGGCTGCAGTAATACCCTTCAGCACTTAAAGTTCATGTGTGTAATTACATCCACGGCAGTGAGAACCACCTCTTGGAGGAAAGGTCACACATCACCGCACAGGGCTCCAATCTCTAGCAGGGAGAAGGAACCAGAATGCATCACCACCCCATCCCGCGTCTCTCCCCTTTCTGAACGCCCCCTCGCCCAGCTAGGGACTCAGATATAAAGCTATCTTTACTTCTTCCTTCCCTGCTTTAGAACTGACAGGTGTTTACATATCTAAGGATTCTCTTATCATACTGGTGTCTGGGAGGAAATGCTTCTCACACTGGTGATAAAGAAGTCAGAGGAAAGAGAACATACTCTCAAAATCTAAAAACACAACAAAGAAACCGGTAAATTACATTAAATGAAGCAGTATGTAATAACAATTAAGTCAAAACACTAGGCAGAAAACCCTTCACTTTCAAATGCCGGTCTTCTTGTCAGTTTACAGTTATAATTCAAGACGTCCACTATATATCAGAAAATATTTTCTAGTTATATACTTTTTTTAACACATCATTTAAGAAAGATGTAGAAAGACAATTTTCATGTTGAGACAAAGTTCCAGTGCAAATTATGGAAAATGCTACAACCGTGCAATTTGTCAAGGTCATATAAAGAAACGAGACTGGTCAGCACCGAGATAGTAATATAATAATACAAAAGTGTTTTAAAAACGTGTATATAAGTATGCACTTTAAACAAATACATCCAGTCCCCTATTGGGGGAGGGGGGGGGGTCCCTGCCCAGCAGGGAGTCTGCTTCTCTCTGTGCCTCTGCCCCTTCCCCCTGCTTGTGCTTGCTCTCCCCCTCTCTCAGATAAATAAATAAAATATTAAACAAAATATCTCCAAGAATGAGTCACCCAAGTCGTGAATTAAACACAGAAATCATACCCATGATTGGGAAAGATGAAAATAAAACAAAAGCTTCTTCCTCAGGAATGTAAATTCTCAGCCAAATGTTCCACAAACAAAACAGAACGATCCATTGTTGCATTTCTTTTAAAGTTTTGTTGTTGTTGTTTTAATGTATTTGACAGAGCACAAGCACAAACAGGGGGAGCAGCAGAGGCAGAGAGAGAAGCAGGCTCCCCACTGAGCAGGGAGTCCCATGCAAGACTTGATCCCAGGACCCTGGAATCAGGACCTCAGCCTAAGGCAGACGCTTCACCGCTTAACCCACAGAGCCACCGAGGCTCTTTTTTTTTTTTTTTTTTAGCATGAAATGCAAATATAAATAAGTGGTTTTCAAAACTGGGTACTTAGAATGCAGCTGCTATATGCTATAGACAAGTATTTGCCTTTACAGAACCAGTATCCATGAAATGGAGCTGCTTACATTTTCAGCTTCCACCGTAACCAAAGTTTCACTGTTTTCCACCACACACTCGTTAGCAAGGTCTTACTTTCTTTTTGTGCACTGAAGTTAGTGAAATGATGTTTCAGGCGTTAATGAAAGTAATCCCTGGCATAAAATCTGCTCCTGGAAATTACTGAGCGAAGTAGGGGTGAAAGTTACCGTAGTTCTTTTTATGCCATTGTATTCAATCCCGCGTGGCCCCGCTAAAGATTTATTTGGAACGCAAATGCCTGTTTACGGGAAAGCAAAACCTCTCACTGCCTTCCAAGTTCAAGCCCTGTGGTTTTGCGCAGAGCCCTCAGACTTGACATCAGCCACTGTGAACGCTTCAATCATCCTTCCTTTTCCACTTAACCACAACCACAACCCAAGGGCTGATGCCCTGGAGACACAGCAACGAGTCATTTCATCTTGTATGCGCCGCCCACGCACCAGGGGAAAATATCTTTTAGGATCCTGTAGCCACTCTCTCTGCCTCCGAAATCTCAGCAGCTTTCCTGGGACTTTACTGTTGGACGCATATTTTTATTAGCCTAGCAACACGGTTTTTATTTCGTTAGAAAAGCTGAATCTGAACAGACTAAACATCTCTATGCCAGCTACAGATTTAAAATGCATAATTTCAAAAAGAAATGGTGTATGTTAATTTTCCAAAAGTTATCATTTGCATCAGCATCAAATACGTGGCTGACTATATATGATGCAGACGTGGGAATCTATGTCATATATGTGTGTGTGTATACTTGGATAAACACGTTATGTGTATATGTGAATGCATGCATATGTGAGCGTATAAAATACAGCTGACAAAGGACATAAAATAATTTAAGAAAAGATACCGTATTGCACAATATTAAAACTACATGCATGCCAGGAGCGCCCACAGGGCTCAGTCAGCACAGCATGGGACTCTTGATCTCAGGTTTCCGAGTTTGAGCCCCACATTGAAGGCAGAGATTACTTAAACATAGAAAACTTTAACGGGCGACTGGGTGGCTCAGTCGGTGAAGCGTCTGCCTTTGGCTCAGGTCATGATCTCAGGGTCCTGGGATCGAGTCCCATGTCAGGCTCCCTGCTCAGCGGGGAGTCTGTTTCTCCCTCTCCCTTTGCCTCTGTGCCTCCCCCTGCTCGTGTTCTCTCTCAAATAAATAAAATCTTTAAATATATGTCATCAGCAATATGCACATGTAAGAAGGCTCTTCATCATTAGTACCTTTATAAATTCCACATAGATGCAATCAAATGCCTCACTGGTTTCTTTGCAAATCGAGACAACAAAGGTCTCGAGACGATGAAGACAGGCTCTTTGTCCCTTGCAGGGTTCCAAAACCTGACATTAAGGGAGGGCACCTGGACTCCAGATCCACCACTCAGCTCTAAAGGACACAGGAACGTTTCCCTGCGGCGGTTCAGTATTTTGGCCAAAAACCTCCTATACACGATTCCTAAACCAGCTGGTGGAGGGGCTCTGGGTGGTGAGCGGACCATGAATGATGTGCGTCTATATTCAGAATTACTCTAATGTGTATACTTTACATGGTTGATTCTCCATGAGGCACATTCCTATATGCCCTAGAGTCACTTTGGCATATATTACAAAGACCCAGGGCATCCTGAGAGCTTCCTCCATCCCCAGTGAGAACTCCTTGTCTACATCAAAGCCCTGTCAGTGTATCAACTTCCCAGAGACAGTATACTTCTGTATACATAACGAGTAACGTTAGTATCGAACACCTGTAACACCCGAATGTCTACAACTCTCTCTCTGTAGATTTATGACTCCATTGCACCAAAGAAAAACTACGGTCACTTAAAAGCATTCCAGTAAAAGTTCACTGTCACTTAGGTGTTAATGATTTCTTGACGCACGTGTGTTGACATTTTAAGAATTGTAAATTTTAGTTAAGTGAATCCTTAATATTAGGGCTGTTGTACTGCCAAAAACGG
Organism: Ursus americanus; assembly: GCF_024610735.1. Taxonomy (NCBI): domain Eukaryota; kingdom Metazoa; phylum Chordata; class Mammalia; order Carnivora; family Ursidae; genus Ursus; species Ursus americanus. Next base: position 119,606,727 of record NC_142164.1, on the reverse strand, counting down.
AGCTGAAAAATACCTTTACAATTTCTAGTTAATTTGTCATTTGAAAAATGTATTAAATTCACATTATGTCTTAAGAATTAAAGTTTGATTAGATAATGTAACTCAAGTTCCCAGCAAAGAGGAATTAATTTCCTTAAGGAATTACCCCAATATATAAAACAGAGTAGAGTTTCAGGATGCCACCTTTTATCTACGTTAAGATTTCTACTTGTTTGTTAGTGAAAAGAATAATCAGATCTATCCCTTTCAGGCTTCATAAATATTCAAGTGATGCTCTGAACTCTCACCTTCTCATTTTATTTGTTTCCTCTTTACAGAGGTCAGCAATGCTGAGTTTACATTGTGGGAATTCACCCACTGGCTAGTCCATACATCTTTTCTAATGACTAGACACGAGTAAAACCCTAGGCCATCAAAAGGAGGTTGCGCTCATTTTTATAGATGAATTCAATGCACATTCTCCTAACACGCATATTTTGAGTATTGGCGGAGATCTAGCTTTCCAAAGCTGACCAAATAGTTTTTGGTTCTAGAGCTCCAGAATGGAAAGGAAGAGTGTCATGAAAAACAAATTGCAATGTAAAGTTACATGGTGATTTTTCATTTGCATGTCTCTGTCACGTGCCTTACATTGTACATATGAATAGCAATGGGGTCCTTTGCAATATGTGTATTTGAGTATTTTAGGCTCCTCAGGAGCCTGCAAAATGCTGGCAAGCACATTAAATCCTAGCCATCTTTACGGAGCAGAAGAACTTGGCATGTAACCTTGCTCCCTCCAAACTTACAGACAGGAGCCTGACACGTACGGAGCACGCAATAAAGAAATCTGGAAAATCATGCATTCTGTGGGAAGAACCCAGAAAATAGATTCAGAAGAAACTGATCAGTTTGGATATAAGCAAATTTAACAGGCTTTGGTGGGTTTGGCTGAAATTCCTTCCTGACCCTCACCACTGCCCAGAAATTCAAGGTAAGTAAGGAAATTATATCACGAAAATCTTAAGAGTTATGTGGTGTGTATCAGTCAAAAGTGCTGTGCAGACGATGTACTAGAATTTAAGAGAGAGGGAGAAGCTTACCCTTGGGATCTAGTTGGCCTATATTGGTTCCAAGGAAATTTACTTTTTCTGATGACATAGCCTAAGACATGGGTCCACTCCCACGTTCTGAAACACTGGCTTTTGTTAGGTAACGACTTTTGGTTTTCTCTGAGATTTCTAGATATTTCTTCTTGGACTCCAACATCACATAGCCTTCCTGTGCCCCACTCTCAAAGCTCCCTGTTCTTCACAGACACTAATAGGTTCATAGTCTGGTCTTAGCCAGACCCAGCCTCACCGGAAAACTGGGTTCCATCATTTCAAGTGTCATCTAAAAACTGGTGGCTTTACTTTCTATGACCCCCCCAAGCCACACACCACTTAAGTCTCGCCTTCAATCTGCGTCTCGCATATGTAACGGGTTTGCACCTTGTAGAGACAGCGAGAAGTTGGTCTCACAACTTCTTTTAACAAGCGTTTCTACTGCATTAGTGTTTATTTTTGTAAGTGACAGGTTAGATTGGTTTTGCCTCACTGTTGTTCCTCTAAAGGGTTTGTCTGTTTTATTTAAATATGTTTTTCTTTTGAATCGTGTTCCCTAACCTGTTTTTCCTCTTCTGGTCCCTCCTCTTTTAGATCATCTTTACGTTGATACTCTCATGCTCCTTAGCTATCTCTTTTCCTTTTTTCTTCCTTTAATTTCATTTGCTTTGCTAACACAACAGGCCCAGTGTCTCTGAGCTCCCTTAGAAGTCCGCAGACTTAAAAAATGCACCTCCCAATTCACTGAAGTGAAAAATGAAATACCCCGGCTTATAAAGAATGAAAAAATTAAATTTTCATTATTAGAAACTCTCATTTTAAATATTTTTCACATAATTTTGCTTATTTTTTTTCTTTGTACATGATGACATTTCTCTTTGGAGAGAAAACAAATCCCCTACTATAAAGACGTGGCCTATCAAGATTTAGTTTTTGTGAACTTTTATCATTTTACAATCTTCATGTTTACTGACTGTGATATTAGTGTATTATTGGAATAAAAAAACAGAGTGAAGTTAAGGTCAGTGTATTATCAGGATGAAGCAATAAAGGCAAGTCAGCAACTCAAATTATTTAGGTCCTCATGAAAAAAAAAACGAAGGGAAGATTTGCATAAATGAGAATGCTACATAAATATCTGACATTATGAACTCATGAAGACCAACAACCATTTATAAAACAGAATTATTAAATATCTAATTTTTACAAGAAGCATCTGGGTTAAAGGTATTACATCAAATTTATTTTCTCTGTAATATGTGCCAAGTATTTTAAAATGTAAAGGAGGAAAATACTTATGTCCAATTTTTAGTTGATTCTTATAAACTATTAACCAAGTATAGTAAGTAAACTCCTACTTAAACTGCTTTTTTTTGTGACTTACAGATTCACTCAAAACAACAAACACCATACGCACACATATATATAATATATACAAGGAAGCAAAAAATTTAAATTATAAGAAACAACAGGTCTTTTCTAGTGATCAGAATTTTTCTTGTTCAACTATGTAAATAAACCCTTATTCATGTCTATAAGCCAAAGTACCTGATTAAATTTTAAGAAAACCTACCTAATTCATTAACTATTTTCAAAATTATTCTAAATATAGCATTCTCCCCAAAATATTTTAGAGTACCCCTTTTGCCAAATCCCAACAAAAGGTAGGGGAACTCGCTTGGATAAAGCAGCAGGGGTATGTCAAAAACAGACGCATGGAGGGGCACCCGGTGGCTCAGGTGGTTCCGGAAACGACTCGATTTTGGCTCAGGTCACGATCTCAGGGTCGTGGGATCGAGGCCCACATGGGGTTCTGCACTCAACGGGGAGCCTGCTTGGGATTCTCTCTCCCCCTGCCTCTGCCTCTTTCCCCGCTCACACACTCTCTAAAATAATCAAATAAATCTTAAAAAAAAAAAAATAGATGCATTGGTATCTCTGAGAAATGCTGATCAATTAAAGGAACTAATATGCACAATCTGTCCCCCCCACCCCGAAGTCACTTTATGGGTACTTTCTGAAGCTGCCTGGCCACTGTCTTCTGTCCACGAGCGTTGTAACGCAGGCATGGGTTTTTGGGAGTTTTTATAAAGGGCTTAATTGACTTGCCTGTGGGGAGTTTGTAAATGCCGGTTTAAGGAGCTGCGAGCACCCCTATTTTAAGAAGTGCTCATTTGAGGGGCGCCTGGGTGACGCAGTCGTTAAGCGTCTGCCTTCGGCTCAGGGCGTGATCCCGGCGTTCTGGGATCGAGCCCCACATCAGGCTCCTCCCCTGGGAGCCTGCTTCTTCCTCTCCCCTGCTGTGTTCCCTCTCTCGCTGGCTGTCTCTATCTCTGTCGAATAAATAAATAAATAAAATCTTTAAAAAAAAAAGTGCTCATTGAATTTCTAAAGACACTGTCTTCCTTCATATCTATGGCATGATTTCGGGATTTCTGGCATGACCTTTATTGACAGATATTTGATTGTTTGATGACTCACTATATTTATCAAAGAGCATTCGCTGAGTTAGAGGGTTGGTTTTCTTTCTGGGGAAGGCTCCCCACTCGTGCCATAGCTTGGAGAACTGAAAGCATCTCCTGGACTGACTGCATATGGAGACCATCCTTGGTCCAGGAATCTCACCCCGCAGACGTTCATTACGGGGACCACAGGGAATAAACACGAAAACTGAGGTTTCACGAAGGAACGGGCTCCGAAGGTCGGGAGTAGAGGAACGCACGCTCGAACCTCAGCAGGCTTGCCCGCACGCACAAACACAGGGTTGTGGGGTCACCAAGACAAACACGGGTCACGACGTCTCATATTCCCACACAGCCGGAAATACCAAAATGCTCACGGCAAACAGAAACGCAAATGCAGGCAAAAGTCCCCATTCTCTGCTACCTCGAGTAGCCACTTAATCCTCCAGGTGAAACACAGCAAACAAACCAAAGCCATTCTCTACTACTACCACCAGTACAGACGCCACTTGGAATCGCATCCAGAAACACACCGGGCCAAGAATCAGATTCACAACCCGGAGCCAATGCACTCCGTCATCCGAACATGACCTTTGACGAGGAGCCTGCAGAAAGTGGCCAGACATTCAAGGGGTACAAATATGGGTAAAGAAAAATGAACACTTACCTGTGTCGGCAGGTGGCCTCAAACGCAGCCGCTATCAATCCGTATACACACTCCCTTCTTCTCGCTTTCTCTGCCCATCTCTCCCCCTGCATTTTCAACATTTACCACTCTCCCAAATCATGGTCATTAGCCTACAAACATGCTTTCGTATCAAAAAGCTATCTGAAAACGCTCGCTAGCCTCGAAGCCCGCACACAGCTGCTGACTCAGTTCCATGATACCCCGTGGGCATCTGCCTGAAACAGGATTGAGGTTTCATCTGCATACAGTGTGTGTCACTATGGTGCTTGGCACACTTACCCCAGGTGACGTGTCACGGCTCTGTGTATTCAGATGTCATAATACTCCAGTGACTCTCCCACTGATGACATCAGCCTGGACCACACACCAGGATTGCAGGGTCAAACTGGCCAATTTCCCACCTGCATGGGAAGTGAGAGAGAGAGCTGGATGAAGTAAAAATCATACACCTGGTAAAAATCATTGGTTGGTGGGACAGGTGAGGAATTCAGAGCATGGAAAGGAGAAGGGGAAGATCTGGTGGGGGAGGGGGGCATCAGAATAAACGGGCTACTTAGGAGTTGTTTTTGGGAGTCTGGAAGAAAGGAATGTTACTTGGGAAAGATGGTAGCCGTGGACCTTGGGAGAAGGAGTGACATTCAAGCTATATTTGGATGGCCAACTTAATAGCAACGAGTGGAGGAGTGCGTAAGGAATGTAGTGTCCTTTTTTGTTTTGTTTTGTTTTAATTTGACAGAGAGAGCACAAGCAGAGGGAGGCGGTAGGCAGAGGGAGAAGTAGACTCCCTGCTGAGCAGGGAGCCCGACGTGACGCTGGATCCCAGGACCCTGAGATGATGACCTGAGCCAAAGGCAGATGCTTAACCAACCGAGCCACCCAGGTGCCCCAAGGAATGTAAAGTCTTGTTTTGAGTCAGGTTACGTGGCCCATAACAAGGCCACTGCATGGGATGCAGGAGCCTAGAAAACACACGCGTGGGGCTGGATACATTGTGTTCCACAGCTCTATTTGAGGACCAACTTCCGTGGGGTCCTTTAAAGCCTAACTTTGAGAAATGACTGTTTAAAAAAGTAAAATAAAACGGAATTAAGGGATGGAGAGTAAAGTGGGAAAGAGAGGTAATGATTGAATCGCATGTTTTACGGATCTTGCTGCTTCTCCCATATCCCGTTCCACCCTCAAGGCAGAATCTTGGGCGTTTTAGGAAAAGTACTGTTTCGGTAAGGATTTTCTCAACTAGCACAGGGAGTGATGTCAGTCCCTTAGAAAATGGGAGAGTTGAGGGGCGCCTGGGTGGCTCCGTGGTTAAGGGTCTACCTTCGGCTCAGGTCATGATCCCGGGGTCTTGGGATCCAGCTCCACATCAGGCTCCTTGCTCAGCGGGGAGTCTGCTTCTCCCTCTACTCCTACACGCCGCTTGTGCTCTCAAATAAATCAATCTTAAAAAAAGAAAGAAAAAAAATGGGAGAGTTGTGTTGTTCCTCATTTGACTTCGGGGCTCAGGTCTGTCTCGGATTCCACCTGTGATGGGAGTTTCCTTGTGTCCTGATTTTTATTTTTACGGGTTTCAGAAATGACGGTAAGTAAGGTAAATGGGAGTTTGCTCGTCCAGCTAACTCTCAGTCTTTCAAACACTTAACCATCCCAGCCTTAAAGAGAAATTTATAGCCTTTTTGGAGCCTGAATTATTTTCCATTCATGTTTCCTTAACTCCGCAGATAAGAATAAAGAAGCACATTTCAAGTCGAATTCTAAAGCTCATCTGTTACCCCACGTAATAGCATGAAATTAAAATGTTCCCTTCCTCTTCTATTTGGAAATCTCGAGGCTTAATGAATTATTCTCTACATCAAGTATTTTAGGATCCCATTTACTGCCTCTCCTACCGGCCATCCTCGCCCCAAGCAAAAATCATGTTTTGCTCCCAGCCTTCGCAGGGAACATTCTCCCATTTGTAACATCCATGGTTTTACTGTGAAACATGACCAAATCACACTTTACTGCTCGGTGATTAAAATGACCTTAAGGATAATAACCGCATAAAGCTTCCGACTCCACTGCCGACTCCAACTTGACCAACCTTGAAATTTCACACCGGCACCCGAAATCATTCTTGGGGAATCTGTTTTGTTTTTTTTTTTTTTGCAAAAAAAAAAATAAAAATAAAAAAAGAACACGCGGTCCTTTTTACCTTCTAGGACGAGGACGAGCAGACGCATCATCCCAGTCGTACGTGCAGGACATTTGTCAAGAAGTAGCACAAGGAACAGTATTCGGAAGGCGACCCTGGAAGTCTTCCCTGAGGAAACGTGCGGCTTGGGGACTAGAACTCCTAAAGCGAAGGACGCGCAGCCCGACTGAACCCCCAGGGAAGGGGTGGGGGGGAGACTGTAATTCGCGGAGATGCTAGCAGATACAGGTCGCCCAGCCGAGCAGGAGAGGCATGGTGGGGTGCAGGGTTCACAGGTGCCCTGAGGCCGGGACAGCTGGGCAGCCACGTGTTTGGAGGCTGTTCCCACGGGGGAAGGTTCCAGAAGCAGGCGCTAAGGCGTCCTGGGGGCGCCTGGGGACACCTGGCCGCTGCAGGTCGGCGGGCTGCGGGCGGGGGCCTCGCACAGGTGCACCGGGCCTGGATACGTGGGGGTCCGCCAGCCGCGGCGTGGCGGCCCCAGCGTGCTCACACCTGGGCTGGCCCCGCAGGGGTGGCCTGCACCGCCTCCGGGCACGGCGTGTCCCCGGCTTGACCCCTGGCCGGGGCTGTGTGTGTCCGCGGGGTCGCGGGAGTCCGCCAAGAAGCCGCCTGGCTTCGCAGGTACTGGTGAACCCAGCTCCTGGCTCCAACACAGCGCTGCGACCGCGAGCCAGCGAGCGAGCGAGCGCAGCACCTGGACGCCAGGTGTTCTTATCCTTTCCTCCGAGGCATCTCTGCGGCTTCTGGCATCTCCCGAGGTATCTCGAGACCCTGCGAGAACACACGTGAGCCTGTGAGATCACACGAGAGCCCGCGAGATCACACGAGAGCCCGCAGCATCGGACCACAGCCTGAGAAATCTCGCGAGACCGAGGTCCTCCCCAGAACGTGGTCCAGCTCCAGTTTCACCTGGTTGAGCCCTGGTGATGCTCCTTGCCTGGTTCTCGGAAAATTAACGTGTTAAACACCTTCCTTAAAGGGGCAGCTGCACGATTTTTTATCCTGCATCTTCTTTTTTTTCTTTTTTTCAAGATTTCATTTAAATTTAATTTTGTTAACGTATAGTGTAGTAGTAGCTTCAGAGGTGGATTTTTTTTTTTAATTTAAATTCAATTAGCCAACAAACAGTACGTCATTATTTGCAGATGTAGTGTTGATTCATTAGTTGCATAAAACACCCAGTGCTCATTACATCATGTGCCCTTCTTAATGCCCATCACCGGGTTACCCCATCCACCCACCCAGCTCCCCTCCTGCAACCCTCAGTTTGTTTCCCGGAGTCCAGAGTCTCTCATGGTTTGTCTCCCTCTCTGATTTCTTCCCATTCAGTTTTCCCTCCCTTCCCCTACAATCGTCTTTGTTAGTCCTTATATTCCACGTATGAGTGAAACCATATGATAATTGTCTTTTTCAGAGGTAGAGTTTAGTTACCTGTAATTTGCATACAACACCCAGTGCTCATTACATCACGTGCCCTCCTTAATGGCCATCATCCGCTTATCCCATCCCCACCACCTGCCTCCCCTCCAGCAACCCTGTTTGTTTCATAGTTTCATCTCTCATGATTTGTCTCCCACTCTGATTTCATCGTATTTTGTTTTTTTCCTTCCCTTCCCCCATGTTCATCTGTTTTGTTTCTTAAATTCCACGTATGAGTAAAATCATACAATATCTGTCCTTCTCGGACTTATTTCACTTAGCATAACACCCTCTAGTCCCACCCACATTGCTGCAAACGGCAAGATTTCATTTTTTATGGCTGAGTAATAGTCCATTGTATATATGTACCACATCTTTATCCATTCATCTGCCAATGGACATTTTTGGCTGCTTTCATATTTTGGCTATTGTAAATAGTATTGTGATAAACATTGGGGTGCATGTATCCCTTTGAATTGGTATTTTTGTATTCTTTGCATAAATACCCAGTAGTGCAATTGCTGGGTCATAGGGTAGCTCTATTTTTTAACTTTTTTTTTTTTAAGATTTTATTTATTTATTTGACAGAGATAGAGACAGCCAGTGAGAGAGGGAACACAAGCAGGGGGAGTGGGAGAGGAAGAAGCAGGCTCACAGCAGAGGAGCCTGATGTGGGACTCGATCCCATAACACCAGGATCACGCCCTGAGCCGAAGGCAGATGCTTAACTGCTGTGCCACCCAGGCGTCCCTATTTTTTAACTTTTTGAGGAAGCTCCATACTGTTTTCCACAGTGGCCACACCAGTTTGCATTCCCACCAACAGTGTAAGAGGGTTCCCCTTTCTCCACATCCTTGCCACCATCTGTGCCCCGCATTCTCTAACACACTAAAAAGGGTCTTATCCATGAAATGATAACTTGCAGGGGACTCCAATTTTGAAAAGACAGCAAAGTGCAATGCTGAAGAGGATAAGCAGCATCTGCAATAGAGATCGGTGTTGGACAGTGGGCACAAAGTGGCTTGTTGCTTCTAAATAGGATTGGTCAGAATTCTTGCATTTATTATTGATTATGATTATTATTATATCAATTCTTGCCCGTGTTGTTTTTAAATCCCCTACACAGAAATAATAGAACTATTTTTTGAAATCTTTGATTGCTCTAAGTGAAACTTATTACCAACAGTAATGAAGCTGAAGGTCATCATAGATGGAAATAGCAAGCTGTGTGTGGTGCTCACAGATGTCATCTAGCTCATTAGCCGTCGTTCTGTATCTTGGACATTCAGGGCTGAGCATCTCAAGATGGAAATGAGCAACCCCATGACCTCGTGGAGCGGGTGTGGTGCAATCTATTAAGAGAGAGAACGAGTACGTAAGCAGTTAGAATGTGTTAATTAGCATAAGAAAGAGAAATAGGCATGTTGTCATAGGAACAGAAACGAAGCAAGGTAGCATTTGCTTGGGCTTATGTAAGAATGTTTACCAGAAGAGGTGATGGAGAACAGCCTCATTCTAAATGATGGGGACAACTCCATCAGTGGGAAAATGCACAAAGAACTTTCCAGGCACTGACAACATCTGTTACAAATTCACAGCTATGCTAGGTGGCAACAGGCAGACATCAGGAGGCATTAATTTTTTCAGGTGAATCTGCAATGTGCTGATGAGGAATCACTTTATGTGCTAATAATTACAAATGTGTTCCTTGGTAAACAGAGAAAAGCGGTCCATTTTCAACAAGGCTGTGAGCATGTGTGTGGCAGGCTATATCAGATCTGAACACATTGTTTCACAGAGGTAGAGACATGTATTGGCTCACTATAATTTTTAGTCTAGGCAAGGGAGGACAAAGTTTGGACAAGGGTATGTTTGAAGATAAGGAGAGAACAGGTGGGATGAAAGAGACACAAATGAGGGAGGCTTGGCAGATTTCTCATATTACTGAGTAAAAGATATTATCCAAAACAAGACTTAACAATGACTCCAGTGGTTTTCCATTGGGTGGAGAAGAAATGAGTTAAAGCACAGAAGCTAGTTTCGGGGGAAGCTGATTGCTGACAATTTGTATATGTTGATTGTGACATGCCAGTCCATGAGCCAAGCTGATAGGTCCAGAAGAGTAATATGATATTGGCATAAAGTTGATATTCGTGGAGCTCCTCTGTGTTCAGACACCACCACTATAAGATAGCATGGGATGCCATGGTCTTGAAGGTCAGCGCCAGGAGAAATAGAAAGGTTTGAGAAGATTGTCAACTGTGTAGGAGTACATAAAGAATGAGGAGAAGGGACGCCTGGGTGGCTCAGTTGTTAAGCGTCTGCCTTTGGCTCAGGGCATGATCCCAAGGTCCTGGGATCGAGCCCCACCTCAGGCTCCTCTGCTGGGAGCCTGCTTCTTCCTCTCCCACTCCCCCTGCTTGTGTTCTCTTTCTCGCTGGCTGTCGCTCTCTGTCAAATAAATAAATAAAATCTTTAAGAAAAAAAAAAAAGAATGAGGAGCATTGAGGACCCATGAACAGTAAAAATCAGAGTGGAATTAAGAGAACCCAAAGATAAAGTTTCAACATGAAAGGCAAAATAGCCAATACTTGGAGTGAATGCACATTCTCAAATAGAAATAATGTTGCCCACCCTAGCCCCTCTAAAAAGTTGAGTTTGGAAGGGAAAGGATTTTTGTTTTCTTATCGCACACTGCAGTATTTTACATTAATTTAACACTCTTTAAAGGTGTTCAATTAACATCTGTTGAATGAATGTGAAGTCAAATGAGACTCTTGGCAGACAAATGTGAGAATAGCGTACAATCATTTTTTGAACACCGACTAATTTATAGACGCCATATGCCAAAGTCACTAAGGCCCTACTTTTTCAGAGCTTGTCTGAACAATATTGGACGATATTACACTTACACGTGGAAATTTGCGGTAGAAAATGTGCTTTTCGGGGCGCCTGGTTGGCTCCCTCAGTAGAGCATGTGACTCTTGATCTCAAGGTTGTAAGTTTGAGCCCCACGTTGGGTGCAGACATTATTTAAAAATAAAATATTTTAAAAAAGAAAGAAAATGTGCTTTTCAATCTTCCATAGCCACCTTGAAGTTCATCAACTCCCTCTACTTACTTTTTTAAAGATGATAATCCTCAATGCTACCCTGCTTTAATGCTCCACACTCGAAAGATTTCTAGGGTCTCCCAAATAGCTCATCTTCGGAACCACATGAAAGCTGGAAGTATGACTTCCACCGGAGGTTTCGCGTTTATTTTTCCATTTTCAGGAATCCCTGAGGACATGGTTGCCTAGTCTCACTTTATGACCTGGACGGGTTCTCATCTCTGAGAAGAAAGCTATTTAAACTGGAAAGATCCTTAGCAAGTTGCAACTGTTTTGTGCTCCGTAACTTTAAAGTTTATCAAAGGAGGATTTGTGTAAAAGGCTTTTGTTAACTTGTATCAACTATAGAGACTTGAAAGCTGATGACTCTTTATTTTATTTCCTGAACTCAATGTCTTGGTCTCCAGGGCATCTTTTAGGTCAATGATGAGCATTGGCTTAACTTCAAACATTTTCCTTCCTTCACTTTTTTCTCGGAGATGCAAATGTTTAATTCACACTTAATGGTCCTCTCACCTTCTGATGATTTCTTAATTCTTTTGGATTTTGATCTCTTACATTGTCCACACCTCCATCATCCAGCATGTCCTTTCTTGTTGGAAAACAGAATGGACCCTGCTCAAAATATTAAAAATAGAAGTACCATATGACCCAGCAGCTCTAATTCTGGGAATTTTACATTGAACATTTAAAAACAAACAGAAAGGAAATCTAAAATGCAGCCTAGGTACCCTCAGTTTAGGAAAGAACTTAGAAATGTTTAGTTATATTATCTGTGTGATAATAATAAAGCTATAGAAACACACCAAGATAAGCCACAACTTCACTGTTGGGAAAATTTTTCTTTTGGTTTTATTGATACAATCGACACCGAGTGCTAAGTTCAAGGTATATAACATAGTGACTTGACTTAATTTGTTGCGAGATGATTATCACAATAAGTTAGCATCCATCATCCCGTAGAGATAGAAGAAGAAAAATGTTTTTCGTCCTTGTGATGAGAATCCGTTACTTGTTGGTTAAAAACAAGAACACGAAAGTGGGGAAAAGAGCATCCAAGAGCTTCTCTGCAAATATAAGATCATCTAACCTGCGGCTTCAAATTCTCACCTAGCAGGAGCAAACATCCCAACATTTCAAGCTGTAGAAATTTCATGGCATGAGATCATAAATCAAAAATTGAAGGTTGGTTGAACAGTAATAAACATGATCGTTATGTACGTATTGCATAGCCTAATGCCAACCATTAAACTATGTTTTTGCCTTTTGCAAGGTTTTAAAAAGAGAATAAAAGCATTCACGAAACTATTCTAAGTAATATATTGAAGAAGTATATTGAAGGAATATATTGAACAAATTCTAAGCCATTAAGATGTCAGAGGCAGAGATTAACACATCTCTTCTAGCCTTCTACCATGATTATATTTTGTAACGTGGACACGAAAGTGTTTGATTTTCTATCAACCTAGAGGGGGAAGTCAATAGACTTTACTGTTTTGTACATCTTTTGGTTACTTTCATCATCAGTTATTCCTCAAATATTTTGTTCTTACGAGATTATTAATAGTGGCACTATTTTGTTCCCTGGGACGAACGTTTTCCTAAATGGATTCACCCACTTGTAAACATGACTTTTCTGTGCATTCTGCAAAGCTATAAATGCATTTGTGTGTGTTGAATAAAGAAACAAAAAGTTGTTAGAAATCCATGGGGATGTTTATGGCCCAGAAGATCAGTGCAAAATCTCCTTCTTTTGATTGAATCCAGTTATCTGTGGGGTTCGAAATGTGTCATTTAATTACTGAGTTTTCCAGTGGAGAAGTAACTTTAACATACTTACATTTATTTATGTCCAAATGAAAATGAATTCAAGATACCCTTGAGTCCAACAAATTGATAACTGCTGATCAATATGGTGGACTGAGATGATCAGAGAGTTGATTTGCTCTCATTTCAAACAGAAACAGAGACTGAAAAAAATAAAATACATAGGTCATCAACTCAATATTAAGGAGGGAAAATCTGTAGTTGTTAGATATTCAGAGAACTCTAAGTCAAAGCAATAAGAGTGAGCTGAAGCAAACAGACTCATGTCAGTAAAACACGCCATTTGTTAACAGGTGGAAGCTGAGACCTCACCACCACATAGAGAGGGAGTTCAGGCCACACATCCAAGAGGATGGAGATTTTTGAAAATTATTCTTTATTATCATAGTTATTAGTTTGCATTGCCTTGAGTTATAAGGAGCTTTTCTGTTGACCAGCCATGGAAGAAGGGAGAAATGTTAAAAGACTTCCATTTGAAAGTATCTGAGAAATACCAAGATGGTGAGGATTATAGAGGCCAAGAGAGGTTCGCTCATGATCTGGCACAAACTCAACCCTCGAAGCATTAACGATTCGCCAGTGGCAGTTGAAACAAGCCTTGGTTAAGAGTCTGAGGACCCGAGCAAAGCTATTGGCATTTACCTTGTAGCTGGAGGACAAAAGCAACATGAGAGCTGCCTTGGAGCAGGTGTCTGGTAAAAATCCCAAGCTTCGTTTTGGAGCCCCCATGGGCTGCATCCTAGGAGTAAGGGTGAACCAGGGTAGGTGAAGAGATGAATCTTGGCAATGGGTGAAAACTAGCTTTAAATCTGTCTATATGATGCCATTAGGTCAAGGGAGAAAAAAAAACCTTCTCTGAAGGAAGCTAACACCATCATTTTATTTTTCCATTTTATGTCTCAAAAGACCATTTTATTTCTCAATTATGTTAATACTGCCAGCATTTTATCAAAGAGTACCAGAGGTAAGAGGAAACAATAACGCACGGCTGAAAGCCAAGATAAACAGAGAAAGACAGAGGAAACAAAATTGTAACAAAATCCAGCAATCATACGTATCAGAATAGGATTGTAAATGTCTGTGATTGGTAGATTCAAAAACTTGGTTGCTAAAAAATATCAACAGAGCAATGGAGAGCATGACATATTAGGCAGAAATTCTAGGATTGAAAACAAAACGAATGAATTGATAGGTGATTAGTTATAGTAGAACACAGAATTATTACTGGAAAGAGACATCCAGAGATAAATGGAAGGAAAGCAGAGAAGGGGGGGAAAGGATGATTTTATATTTTGTATAATATAAAATATACATTTTATATATATTTCTAAAATATATATATATGTCATATAATATATATATATGGGACATAAGGAAGGGGGGCGAGGGGAGAATCCACGTGGAAAAGATAATCTCTAAGACTTTGTCAACACTTAACTGAAATCAAACACACATCTGAGAAGCCATATGAACCCCGGGGAAGTTCAATATATATACACAAAAACACATAATAAAACACAGGTTAACAAAAAAGACAAGATGTAAAGATTCCCTAGGTGGGAAAGGATGTTATCTTTAAAGGAAAATAATAAGACATGAATTTCTCAGTAAGATAGTGAATTTGTTGACTCGAAGATAGGCAGGAAAAAAACAGAAAAATATATGTGGGTAACGAACATATGACAAAGATGAGAGCAGGGATCATCAGGAAAGCAAGCTGATTTAGTAAATCAGAGGAATATTGGGTACTCCTACAGAAAAACACAAAGAAACAAATAAATAAAACAGCTACCTCAAACCACAGGCAGAAAAAATCTACTTTTTAGATGTACACATGAAAGCTAACACCATATTATTGTAGAAGATATTGCAGAATGTTGTTTTCTTCGAAAACGATTAGATAAAGATTTATCAAAGGAACACACACAAAAAGGTTTTGCAGACTTGCTGTTCATACAAGTATGGGGTTCCTGTCGGTCCAGACGAACACATTCGAGAGGTCCACTATACAACATTGCTCACAGTTAAAAATACTGCCCTCGATACCTAAAATTTTGTGAATCAGGTAGGTCTCACGTTACGCTTTTTTTTGGGGGGGGACCACAATTTATAAAAAGCTTCACAGAAAAGGAAGCATGATGAATTGAACTATTACTTGCAACGTTTGAAGTGTTTGGTTTTCAATCCCCACTGTAAAATAATGAAAACCCAAGGTACTAAAATTGAGATTATATTTACAAGAATATCTAATGTCAGATATTGTCAGCAAAGGGCTCATAGCCAGTATTTAGGAGAATGTATTATTTTATATCAATTATAAAAAGACTACATAAAAAAATGAAAATAAGTAGGCACTTCACTACGGAGGATATCATCCTGCCATCTGCACTTACATGCTCCTTCCTAAATATCAGAATTTTAATTTATGGTTTACATATAAATATGTACCCAAACACATAAATATACAAACTTATTGAGAAGATTGAAAATATAAAGATTTATTTATTCATTTTAGAGCGTGCAAGCAGGGGGAGGGGCAAAGGGAGAGGGAGAGAGAGAATCTCAAGCAGACTCCACACTGAGCATGGAGCCCGAGGTGGGGCTTGATCTCACAACGCTGAGATCATGACCTGAGCTGAAATCAAGAGTCGGATCTTCACCAACTGAGCCACCTACATGTCCCGAAAATATGTATTTTTATAAAGACATGTATTTCAATAAAAATTACCTCCAGCTTCGACACTCAAAAAATTGCAAAATCCAAAGAAATACTGTCTTACAGAAAAATTATCTGACTCCTGTGTCATTTAATTAGCATTGACCAATAGCACACTAATGGGAAAAACTAAGAAATTCAAACACATTTTCTCCTAATAGAAATGAGTGGGGAAAATAAACAACTACGATTTAACTTTGAGTGTACAATATATTCAAATTTAGAAGCAGTGATTAGAAGGAAAACACAGAAATCTAAGAACAGCGACAAAGAAAGGGTCATAGTAATTTAAAACAAGTGGAGATGAGTATGTCCATTTCATAAATTGCAACTTTTAATAAAGTTATCCCAAACTCATTTAGTTGTAATTGGAAATATGTTGTCTCAGTTTGTAAAGGACACCTACATGAGACAATAAACAACATCTTTCAAAACTTATATTTAATGATTAGAAAATTAAGGCTGCAAGTCTTCCTTGAAATGGACAGCATTAGACATTCATTAAACAGTCAGAGAAGTGTGTAAATACATTAAGTTATGGCCACATTATATTTGCAAAGATAATAACTATCATGTTTTAACGGTCATTTCTAGATTATGCATATGGCCATCTGCCCCCAAAAGAGGTGAACTGCTCAGTTATCAGCTTGGCACTAATTGTACTCAAGGTAAAACAAAATGCCTTCTTTCTATTCATCAACATTTTGCTATTAGGTTTAAGGGATATTGAGTTTTGTATATAATGTTCACCTTAGCAAGTGGCAATTATGTAAATGTCTATTTTCTATGTCTCTTTTCTATGTCCATCACTCTTGTTCTAAACAGAGACCACCAGTAAAAGAAAAGCAGGCATTTAAACCATTTTATTTACTCCAAGGCGACTCTTCCGTGGCCAGTCAAGAAGAGTATGAAAGGAGGTGACGTGAACTATGTATTTGAGAGATCATTTTAATAAAAGCTCTCTATGAAGAAAATAAGTTTGCAACATGAACTTGTAGGTGAACCATCTGTCACCTCTCTGCCACGCTAATTCTGCCTTCTTTTCCTAGTCACTGTCCTCCCCTCCAACTCAGGACACCATGCATTTAGAAGCAAAACCCATGCAACATGATGGGGTGAGGGCTAGTTCAATAATGTATGCAGAGTTACTGGTCTGACCCTCACGGGTCCAAGGCCAAAGCCACTGGGGTTCGAGCAGCTGCATGCAGGAGACCTGGCCTGGGCTCATGGCGTTCCCTGCAGCTGGACCTCCAAATTGCCCGTGAGCTAGTCCTCCAAGTTGGGAGACACAGGGTGGCCCCAAAGACTTGCAACTGCAGGGTCCTGTGGGAAAGACACATTTTCAGGAATGGTTGGCTGTAGGTGTATAACCTGATGGTAACTTCCTATCACCAGGACACCAGCGCTGTGCCTCTGAATCTTACTGAGGATGAATGTAACTCCCTCCTGCCTCCCACCGCTATGGGAAGATGAATTAATTATGAAAAGATTAACACAATCCTTCTTTTTATGAGTGAACACTGGGGACGTACCGTTGAAATTCCTTGTATTTGTAATTTACGGTTACTTTGCAAGCTCAGTTTCTCCTGAGAAGGACATTTCTTGGTCTGAAATAGGATATGCCAAATGAAGTTTCGGTTAAGAAGGAAAACCAATATCCAGTTTAAAAAAAAAAAAAAGAAATCAATGTATAGCTGTTCATTCGTGAGAATTGTATCAGAAAGATGATACAAGTAAACATGCATCATGCCGGGGATACAACTTAAGAAAAGAACAGGTGAAACTTTAAAGTAGCCAAGTGTGTCCAGATACACAATGCAGGTTTAAAACAGCTGCAAGGCAATCCCAAAAGCTTCTCTCCATCTGCAGGCTAACGCGGATGCCTTCAAGGTCCACACTTATCTTCCAAGGGTGGAAACAATAGAGTTAATTGTACATGTGAAAAAACCATAAGGGTAGTTCTAAGGACCTTCAAGATTATTCCTTATGATTAACACAATTATAAGATATTAATCAAGTTACCATTTCATAGTGGTGTAGAAGAGAAATCCAGTCTGTGATAGGCAACCTATGAGAAACCTCGTTTCTATCATGATATCCAATATCCAGTCTTTCCTGTAAATTTAGAATGGATTTGGCTAAAGCTTGATCAGACCTGATAATTTTATGTCAGGCATTTCCTCAACATTTATGGGCTTCCTGTCGTGCCTGAAAATGGTGTGTGCAGTGATGCTTTCTCCCATCACAGTGGCGGGATGGAGCACATCGGTCTCCTCCCAATGTGGGAAGTATCTGGGGGATCCTAAAAGTTCTCGTGTGAATGTATAGCACTCATCACAAATGGGTCTATGAATGGCATTTCCAACTTATGTGGCTTCTGGTGTGATTTGAGGATTATCCCCACCCCATCAAGGGGGAGATCAAGTCATGGTAACAAAAAGAACAGGTCTCTCCACGGCCATCACATGACTTGAAGCTTGAGGCTGGTTGTTGTTTGTGCCAAGAATAGATGTTTCGTTCTGTTAATGGTAGTTTGTAAAATAGTTTGATTCGAGAAGTTCAGATAGCACGCTACTATTGTGTATGCAAAACAAATTATACTTAAATAAAAATAAGGAGAGAAACTGAATGGACACATTAGAAACTCTATGGAGATTTGGGGAAAATATTTGTGGGGGGAAAAAAAGAGATTGTGGTTGCTTGGGTGTGCAAAACTTTGGGAAGTGATGCATTTGGGAAAGAAGTTTAGAACATTCCGTGGAGGGACACCTGGGTGTCTCAGCCGGCGAAGCATCTGCCTTCGACTCAGGTCATGATACCAGGGTCCTGGCATCGAGTTCTGCATCAGCTTCCTTGCTCAGTGGGGAGCCTGCTTCTCCCTCTGTCTGCTGCTCCCCGTGCTTGTACTATCTGTCTCAAATCAATCAATCAAACAATCAATCAATCAAAAAGCAAGCTCTGTGGAGGGACATGCTGGGGAATCCCATATGCATCTCCCTTGGAAGTCTTAAATATGAACCCATATGGTTTGCCAATGTTTGGGAGTCCAATGTCCATTTCGTCCTGGACACAATTATTGCTCTGATTGACTATCAGACTGATGGGCATTTTTACTCAGGTTATAAGTCAGAGAGTATTCTCCAAGACCAAATTAGCAAGGACACCAACCCTGCCACCTGGTGATGGCAAGGTGAGTGCATCTTGGCTCCCTCACAAGGCTGCAATGAAGGCTGATTTGGGATCAGATAACCCAGTGTTCTTGTCTATGCAGGGAAACGTAGCTGCAACTTCTCCATTCAAATTGCCAAACTCCGGGATGCAGCCTGAGTGCAGAGGTGGGAAGAGAGGTTGTCCTGTCCTACACAGTGAATGCATAAATCTCCTTAGAACTCGTGCTTACAGAACCCGAGTGATCATCTGTGTAAAGCAACATAGATTAGTCTATAGAATCCCAAATTTTCCATGTTTTCCTCCACCAGGATGGGCGTCTTGAGTCTACCATGGGACGAGTGAGAGACAATCTAACTTAGAAACACATCGGAGCCATGCCATCAAACAGAATTATGAGCAGATAGATTTGGTAAATATGAGTAGAAGGATCGATTTGACTCGCAGAAGAAGGTGATATGTGTCATGTCCCACATAGTAATTGGCCTCTCCTGTACGGTTAGTGGGCTCGGCCATCAGGGAGGAGAGCAGAAAGCATCTCTCAGATGGTTTCTGAGAGCAATCACCCAAGGAAATGAGGGAAATCGTCAGAATCAGAACTCACTGCACAAAGGAAAGAAAAAGTCCATTTGAGGGACTTTTTTCTTAAAGATTTTATTTATGTATTTGACAGAGAGAGAGAGCACATAAGCAGGGGGAGTGGGAGAGGGAGAAGCAGGGTCGCTGCTGAGCAGGGAAACTGATGCGGGATTTGATCCCAGGCCCCTGAGATCATGACCTGAGCTGAAGGCAGATGCTTAACCAACTGAGCCACCCAGTGGCTTCTTAAGGGAGGCAGGGATGGAAAGAACAAGTGACCTGAAAAAGAAGTCAGGCTCCCTTTAATCCATAACCAGAGGTATCTGGGCTCAGTGAGTTGCCAGTGATGGGAGCTCTTATCTGCCCGACATTTTGCAAGAGTCTTTGGGAGACATGTGCCCAAGGTCCTAAGGTGCAGGGCTTTTTGAGAGAGAAGCATGCCGTTCAGATATTTTTTAAAAATTCTTTAATTATCGTTCTCAAATGATTTTAGGGTCGTGTGTGTTGGGGGACTGCTATAACAGAATCGCAGAGCCTGGACGGCTTCCAAACCACACTTTTTGCATTTGTAGAGGCTGGAGGTTCGAGAGCAAGGTGCTTGCCGATCTGGTGTGTGGGGGGACGGCGTTCATCCTGGTTTGTAAATGGCCATCTCTACACACACATAGGGTGCATAATAGGTAACCACATTCGGAGTCCTGATAGTGATGATCTGGGGTCCTTAGCGTTGGGTCCTTTACCCACCTCACAAACAAAGTACACGTTGATCTGTGAGGGACATGTGTCTTCCAATGAATGTAGCTTAAAAGAAGTGGTACCATAAAATTATACTTCTATGAAAAAGGGCCAATAAGACCAAAGTCTTATTATTTTGGTTGTGATTTTGGCACGTTCCCCCTATCACATATAGGCACATTTTTGCAAAAACACACGTCCGTATTAAAATCAAGTGAGCGAATTTAACTGTTTTAGATGGTAAAATGGTAAAATGTAAGTGTGTGGTAATGTAAGCCTCTATCGCGGGGGTTTGCAAACTTTTTTTTTTTTTTTTGGTAAAGGGTCAGGTGGTAAATATTTCCATCTTTTCATTTATTGGACTCCAGCTTTATGTATAGTACAAAAGTAGGCATGGGACAGTTATACATTATTGGAAGGAGTATGTTTCATGGCAGTGTCTGGGTTCCAATAAAACTTGACAGAAACAGGCCGTGGGCCCGATTTTAAGTACGGACTGGAGTCGACTGCTGCCTGCTCTGCAATAAAGCACAATCAGGGAGAGAAACCGAACTGTGAAGACGTCCCCTCAAAAAATGACGCTTAGGAATGTCGGTGTTTCCAATCCATCCACCCATCCCAGGAGGTACATATGAATAAAGGCTCACTTTAATAACATAGATTTTGGTGACGGAACCTGATAATGTTTTGGATTTTTGGGATTTCACGCAGTTTCTGATTTATCTACCAGAGTTCTAAATATCTCAAAAAGGAATGAAAAAAAAAAAAAAAAGAATGAAAGCAGGTTTGGGCGGACGGGGGAACTACTTGTATAATGTACTTCTTGTATCGTTCATTATCTATGGATTATAATTCTCTGTCCTTTCTTCTGGTTATTCACAGAATAAGCTCAACTCTATCCCTGCTTTTCACTGCATCTTGCCCAAATCAGAAGTTAAAATCATACCTCTGTTGAGGGGCGCCTGGGTGGCTCAGTCGTTAAGCGTCTGACTTCGTCTCAGGGCGTGATCTCGGCGTTCTGGGATCCAGCCCCACATCGGGCTCCTCTGCTGGGAGCCTGCTTCTTCCTCTCCCACTCCCCGTGCTGTGTTCCCTCTCTCGCTGGCTGTCTCTCTGTCACATAAATAGATAAAATCTTTTTAAAAAAATAAAAATAAACATAAAATCATACCTCTGTTGAAAAAAGCCCTGGGTCACTACTGAGCCTTCCCGTATCCCTTAGGTAGGAATATGCATTATAAACATTATATGCACCTGCTTTTCTCCAGCAAATCCAATCACTCACCAAAGCCGGCAACGTATTGGAAATAACGGTAGCATTCAATGGATTTTATGCCCTCACCGAATTACAACATGGATTCAAGTTGAGTGTCTTGTGAAATGCGTGCATTTTCAGTGACATTAATTATCATACCAAGGGTCTTCTCTAAGGCATGAGGTGTCCAAAAGAAAACGTTCTCTACACCCTGATGTCAAAGAAAGTAAACTGTTGGGACCTTAAATACTAATAGATCTTAACGTAGTCCCGTACACCTTGCTCTCTTTGAAACTTTGTATATTCTCATTTCTAAAGCTGTCAAGGAACGTGACTCTTGGGATGGTGCAGAAGTAACTTTGCTCAGGATGAGTAACTTAATTGCTATCTTGGGGAGTTAAACGTCTCTCATCTAGTTTGCAAACGCGTGTGCCATCCTTACTAGAATTCTCTCGCAGAGGCTGATCAAAACTTGGTGTGGTTTAAAGTCCAGAGCAGACACTAAGAGTTATTGGGTAGTATTATTATTGTACTTTCGTCAGCGTGTTCCCACTCTCTCAAAATCAGTAAAATCAGCAAACTGTGATTATTGTTTCACACCTTACTCAATTTTAATCCAGAGAAATAAGTGTTTTCCTTCACTCAATTTTCTAAGTCAGCCAAAGAGAGAGCGAATGATTAAACGTGCAGGCTCATTTTAATCATTTCTTGACTTTCCCACGTGTTTTCTTACCAGGACCTGGGTTGCTTTTACTTCTGGTCTAATATTATAAAGATATACAGTTGTAGAAATACACATGCATTAAATGTATCCTGCACATGTCTGCAACTGTATGAGGATACTATTTGTCTAAATCGTGATTTTACGCCACACCTTCAGTAAAGGAAGGGTATGGTCACATCTCTGATGGCTGAGTTTCACAGACAGGGACTAAATGCAATTTTGCAAACAATTGCAGCCTTCTGAAGGAGAAAATTGACTTACTTTCCGCTGTCATAATCTTGCCCTTCCTTGGCTCTCTCTCCACTTCCCCGTGCCTCCGTCAGGGATATTTAGCCTGACCTTGGAGCTTCTCTACAATGTTTTCACACACACGCCGAGGTAGAGAAATCAATCCCTGGGGATTGCAGGTTTCCATGATTTCATGTCCTAGTAGATGATGATGGACTCATTTGGGGCAAGTAGCATCTTAGATCTATCTCGATTTTCCACCGTGTTAGCTCAGTATCTGACACCTCTGAGATACCCAATAGATGGTTAGTAAGTAAAATAATCAATTTCATCAAATAAACCACAGGAAAAAAAGATAGAAAAGGAGATAGAAGATAATTTATATGTAAATGTGACTATTGATCCTTTTGGTTGCATTTAATATTTTTTATATGCAAACATCATTATGATTGCTACAGGAAATTATTCAATATGTTTTATTGCTTTCTTGTAGTTTCTTTCCGTGATGCACTATGGATTCTCAGGCTAGTAAGAAAGTGTAATTGTTAAGATTTTAGGTGACAACCATTGTTAGCATAATTGTCAAATGCATGACTTACCTTTTGTGACATGAGCAATTGTGTCTTCCTTGTTGTTTTTCTTAAAACGTGTTAAATAATCTATCCAATAAATGACTTCTCAAGGAGAGAGAACATTAAAACAGAACTATGCCTATCCTTCTAGAATCTATGTTTAAAGTAAAGGTACTACATATAGATTTGAGAAAGCCAGAAATATAAGATTTATGGGAAATAACTTTAGGGCCTGGCGATACACAAACATCCCAAATATTTATTTGAATACATTTTCAGCTTTTGAAATTCACTCTAGATAAGTGTGAGTAGTCTACCTATAGAGTGAACCAAGTTTTGTGTTTTTAGTGAAACCACATCCCCGAATGAGCTGTTTGCTAGCATTTGGGGACATGTATTATTAACTGGGTAGACAAATGTTTACAGGACACATCTTCTGGAGTCTTCTTCCCAGAAGGGTATCCTGAAAATTGTTTTTGATAGACGGCATTTAGCGTGCATCATTTGACATATCATGTGTTCGTGTTAACATTCATATCAAATTGTTAATTGCTATTTGCACGCACATACATCCCGTGAGAGAATCAAAATGAGATATTGTTTGGATGTCATTTATTGTTGTGTTTCTCATGTAACAGACAGAGTTGGACACGTGAAAACAGATGTGTTTTTCCTTACACGTGACATCGTTTAAGGCGTGTTAACAGGCTATACATGGTTACGTGAGGATTGCGCTGTGGATAGTTTCAACGCGTTCAATGTTGGCTTGAATGATGAAACTCACGCCAATATATGTTTGACTTGGCACAGCAACGTAAGAGCCTGTTTGGTAGAAACACAGAGTGAAAAATGTTTGTTCTCTTCCGAGAGTCTCTCTTTTTTTTTTTTTTTTTTAAACAATCAATCAACATTTGTTTAAGATTTTATTTATTTATTCGACAGAGATAGAGACAGCCAGCGAGAGAGGGAACACAAGCAGGAGGAGTGGGAGAGGAAGAAGCAGGCTCATAGCAGAGGAGCCTGATGTGGGGCTCGATCCCATAACGCCAGGATCACGCCCTGAGCCGAAGGCAGACGCTTAACCGCTGTGCCACCCAGGCGCCCCCCCCGAGAGTCTCTCTTAATCCTTTGAGAGTCAAATCTTTCTATTTGCATGTCCCATTAGATCACATCCTTATTTTCTATTATTAATTGGTCATTGAATTCCCAGGTTTCTTGTTGCTTGGTGATTTTGCATGGGATTCAAAGAATTATCTAGGATCGCTTTGAAAGTCTTAATAAAATCCTGGTTTTTTGGCAAGACTTGAAATGGATTTGTAATATGATGTCAATGTTTAGATACCTATTAGTCCTACAGGAGCCAATTGATAGAAACCACTGAATGGATGGTCTGGGAGACTTGATGCTATCCAGAAATAAGCTTAATTAGAGTAGCTAAAAATTCTATAAGCAGCCAGTGCACTAGGGAATTCTCACACGAAATGGGAACTCCCCCATAACATGCAAAAGTGCACTTTTCACTCAGACTTCCAAAAACATTAGACACATATAATCACAATTCCAAACCCAAGTCCATATGACAAATATACCTAAAAAAGCTAGGATTGCTGGACTTATCTGTTCACATTTCAAGTAAATTCAGAATACTTATTTCATATTTCTATCCAAATTTCAAAATCTGAATAACCCAATTAGCAAGCACCAATATATTTATTCACTCAAACTCTAAATAACACCAGGGTACCTCCTGGATAAAATTACAGTGTGAACTAAATATTTCAAATAATACTGGTGTATTTATTATTTCAAATTCTACTTCAAATTTCAGAATGCAAATAACACTGAGAATAAATACCAGTACTCATATTATTTGAATTCCAAATAACACTGCTATACTTATTACTTTATTTTCTGATTCTAATTTCCATTCTATATTAATATACCCATAACAAACACTAATGTATTTATTAGCCTAAATTGCAGATTGCACCTGTGGTCTTATTCATTTAAGTAGCAATTCAAATTCTGAAATATAAATTGCATTTGTACCAAGAGCTGGACCTATTATTAATTCTAATTTCAAGTAACACTGGTGTAATTATTGGTTAATATTTCAAATAAAATTCTAATATCTAATAGCCATGATGACACGCACTGTCACACTTGTTAGCTCAAATTCAAAATAACACTGATGTACAGTTATGTTCAAATTCCAATTCTAGGGGTGCCTGGGTGGCTCAGTCAGTAGGCATCTGCCTTCAACTCAGGTCACGATCTCAGGGTCCTGGGATCAAATCCCACATTGGGCTCCTTGCTCAGCAGGGAGCCTGCTTCTCCCTTTCCCTCTGCCCCTCCCCACTGCTTGTTCATTCTCTCTCTAATAGTTCACATTTAAATTCCAATTGTGATGCCTAAGTATCTCCATTATAAGTACTGGTAGAGTTATTCATCTGAATTTCCAATAATACATACATACACAGACCAATTTCAATCCCAAATGACAAGTATGACAAGTTGACTTATCAGGTCCAATTCCAAGTCGAGCTGACTTACTCATTAATCCCTACCTCAATCCAATTCCAAAACGCAAATAAAACTGATAACAAGCTTTAGTGCACTTACAACTTCAAAGTTCAAACACCACTGATGTACATATTAGCTCATGTGCGGACATGTAGGTAACTTCGAAAACAAGCTCAGGTGAACTTATATCTAAAACGCCATTTCAATTTCAAAGTGTAAATAAATCTGATTATAAGCCTCGGGACACATACGAGGTTCAAATTTCCCTTAACCCTGCTGTGGTTCTTTGTTCATATTCCAATTGGAATATCTAAATACCTTGGATTCCAAGCAATGGCATAATTATTGATTCAAATGATAAATAATACTGGTGCTCTTTTGAATTCAAGTTTCAGTGTACTATTCCAAAATCCAAATCCTAGTAATAATGAGTATTGGTAAATGTATCTGTTCTAATTGCAAAAACACGAGTATAATTAAGTTCCAATTAAAATTCAAAAAAATGAAAAAATTAAAAGGATGACAAGTACTGGTGAACTTAATAATTAATATTTAAAATAACACTGATGTAGTTTGTAGTATATACTCTAATTTCTAGGTCAATATTCAGTTACAATTCTAAATTCTAGAAATTTGCTGATACACTTTGTCGTGTAAATTCTTCTTAACGCTGGTCTCAACTCAAATTTGATGTGAAATCCCCAACTGAGGAATCCAAAAAATAAAAACGCAAAAAATAAATCCCCAAATCCAAATAACACCCATAAACAAGGACAGGTACATTTTCCTCCCAATACCAAATAACACTGCACTACTTATCGGTCCAAATTTCATTTAAAATTCCAGTATACGAACTTCTCCAGTAACAAGAAATTATTTCACGTATTCAAATTCCAATAATGCACGCACACACATATATATACATACATTTATGTGATATGTATATATTCAAATTTCAGATAATATTACTTGTTAGATCAAATTCAAAATCACAGTGGCTTACTAATTTTGATAAAATGTACCAGTACACTGATTAGCTAAAATGCAAAATGACAGCTCTGTTTACTCAAATTCCAATTCAGATTTCCCAAATGGAAAAACAAAAACAAAAACACTAGTGCACAATATTAGCTGAAATTCCAAATGACCTCATTTTCTTCCTAGTTCTCATTGCAATAACAATTTTAAAATTCAAATAAATTTCACATCCAGCAGGGCCAGGAGCAAGTATTCCTTTAAATTCCAACTAACAATAGTATCCATGTACTCGGAATTTAAACGCATATTCCAACGCCGAATAACTTGAGATGTGCTCTTATTCACATTAATTACCAATGACACCGGTCTATTTAGTGACTGAATTATAATGTAAATTTTAAACTCCAGATAACAGACTGGAATTTCCCATGGAAATGTCCAGTTGAAGTTTCAAAATGCAGATAACACCCATAACAACTACTCAGACACTTATTAGCTCTAAGTGCAAATCACAGTGATTAATTATTAGCTCAGATTTCAACTCAGATTCTATAATGCAAATAAATCCGAGAACACATACTTGCGTCCTTGCTGGCTCAAATTAAAATAACATTGGTATACTTACTGATCCAAATTCAATTTGAATAAAAAGCAAATATTTCTTTCTAAATAACACTAGTACATTCATTAGCTGAATTCCAAATTAAAATTCAAAAATATAAATAAGACCGTAAGTAGGATCATTACGTATATTAATTCCAATTCCAGATAACACTGGTTTACTTGTTAGCTCTTATGTCAAATCAAATTCCAATATTCAAACATCTCTGGTAAAAAGCACTGTTGCAATTATTAATTCGCATCTTAAATAACTCTGAGGTGTTCATTCAAATTTTTAAGTAACAATCATTTACCCAAAAATTCTAATCCCAAATAACGCTGCCTTACTCATGAATTCAAATTATAATTCAATTTCTAAAATCCCAATAATGATGATCACAAATACCGGTATGCTTATGACAACATTCTACATAAAATCGTTATTTTTATTTGTTCAAAACTTGAAAACTAAATACCTCCTAAAACAAGTACTGATAACACAAATCGTTCAAATTCCAAATTACAACAGTATACTTAGCGATGCAAATGAAAGTACACATTCAAATTTCTAAGTAACACCATGTTCTTCTCTGATTAATCCTCCCGCTAAAAAAAAAACCCCACAAATGAATTTAGTTACAATTTCAACTCAAACAGAAAGTTGCTCCTAAGACAAACTCTGGTGCGTTTAGTTCAAACGGCAAATAACACTAGCATACTTATTTGTTCGAATTCGAAAATCAAAATATCTCCTTGCAAGCATCGGTACACTTAATGGTCTCCGTGGCATACGTACTTGTTAATATGTCCATTTACGTTTGAAAACATATATAACCCCATTAAGAGAGACAGGTGTGTTTGCATGTGCATACACAAACAACAGAGCTGTTTTTATTTCGATATCCTCTCAAATTTCATTGTCCAAACAACTCTGAAAATGAACACGAGTGTACTTACTAGTTTAAATGTCAAATCTACTGAATGTAAAAAAAAAAAAAATCTCAAAAATTTCACTTATTGATATATTGCGATATTATTGTATTAATGGTTGTATTAATAGTTGTACTTACCAATTTGTATTCAGTTAAATTCCAAACTCCTGGTAACTCCGATAGTAAAATTTGAAGAGAAATCTGCATCCAAATTTCACACAGAACTTTTGTGGTATTATCTTTTCTTCCTTTTTTTTTTCTTAAAATGTGTTTGAAGTGCCTGATTTAAGGGTATCGTGGTGTCATAGCAATAGAAGGAAAAGATGGGAAAAACAACTTAGAACATGAGTGATATGCTGCATTAAGATTTTCCTGTTTGTTTTTAATGAAAAAAAAGCTCTCTGTGTCAACTACGCTAAAGAAAAAACCTTTTTTTTACCTTACAGAAATCAAACATATTGCATGTGTGCATGTATTCATTATTGCACAAGAATAAGTACCAAATATTTTTATTACAATATTAAGAAAGCTTTAGCATTCATAACCAAATTAATACCATCATTAATCTCAGGAAAAGGCTTATAGAGTAGCCATTCAGGAAAGGAATTCTATAATACGTTTGCTAAGTTTGCTGCAAAATTGGTGAGTGTAGCATAAGCCGATAACAAAGGTAACTTTAGATATGTGTTTTGTACTTAGCAGAGTTAATATGCATCTGTGGTAGAAGAGAATTATGTGTAGCCTCTCAATTTTCTATGTGATAATTTTTGATACATTGAGCTTGCTCTCAGATTCACAGAAGACGGTAACACAAACCCGATCATAGCCTGCAGGTGGGCACACAGGGCTCAGGTGGATTCTTTAGTCATTGTGAAATGACTTTCAAAGGGTACACTGTGCTCTTTTTCCCCTAATTTCAATTTTCTTAACATGGATGTCTTGTTAATCTCCTTCACACAATATCTCATTTTGACATCATCGGAATGAAAACCACTGGGGGAAAAGTACCACAGTCATGTTCTATAAAAAACGATCTCTTAAAAATTAAATGACTGTTTATAACATGGTCCTCATGACTTCTGATATTTTTCTTCATAATGAACACATATTGCATATTCTTAAATGAAAGAAAAATGGTGACCTTGTGAAACACAGGTTGGATGATTCCAGGGAGGGGGGTGATGTAAGAATATTCTTTCTTCTATGGGATGTCTGGGTGGCTCAGTGGGTGAAGGATCTGCCTTCGGCTCAGGTTATGATCCTGAGGTCCTGGAATCAAGTCCCACATCGGGCTCCCGGCTCAGGGTGAAGTCTGCTTCTCCCTCTCCTTCTGCCTCTCCCTCTACTTGTGCTCTCTTGCTTTCTCAAATAAATAGATAAAATCTTAAAAAGAAAAAGAATATTCTTTCTTCTAAATGTAATTCTCTCCTCCCCTGTGCTGCTACAAAGTTGGGTGAGCTCAGGCAGGGAGGCAAAGTCTGTCTGAGCTCCTGATTCCTGAACTGGGATTTGGAATAACAGTAACACCCCATCTCCTAAACTTGTGATGATTAAATGAATATACACACAAGAACTCAGCAAATGACAGCACAAGAAATAAAACCTACCACATTGTTAACAAAAACACTGTACAGAGATTACCATACTTACCTGTCTTTTCTTTCCTATGACAATAAGGTGCTTTATTAAAAAATGTCGTTTTGCAATCACTAAATTCTATGCCTGAAACGCATATTGGACTGTATGTTAACTAGGAATTTATATAAAAACTTGGGGGAAAAAATGTTCTTCTGAATTGTTTTATTACTCTAAATAATGATACCTCTTCGATGGAAATGACATAGAGGTATTATGCATAATTCTTTAATAATTAAAAGTGATTTAATTATTAAATAATGGCAGGAAAATGATCAAAAAATGATCAATACAACACAATGCATATTTACGTTTTAAAGTATTGTTAAACTAGTAAATTTTGGGAAACATATTTCTTAGGGATAAAATCATGTTTTGAGCGCTTAATGCAAAGCAACAAAAAACAATGAGTTTGGCAGCAAGAATTTTATTTCTGCTAAAAGGACATATAAAGCACTAAAAATGTATGTGAAAAGATGAGGATTAACTCTAAGTAGAGTATTTTATGACATAACAAATCATAGTTGGCGTTCCTATTTCCGCCACGTACAGCACTGGAAGATAACTTCTCCCCTTTCACTTTGTTGAATTCATTATCATATTTTGCAAAACACCCTGGAGTTGCTGTCACCCCACAGAACGTGTTTTAACTCGTTCAACCACTTCATTCATCCCTGACAATCCACATCACACCCTTCGCCCCTAATTCAAGGCAAAAGGGCTCTTCGGTGACCGTTAATCTTGACATCATTTTTCCATGACATTCGGTAAACTGTGTTCCCTTCCTTGCATCAATTAGGTGACATTCATTCGTTTCAATGGGCAGAAGGCAGAAACATTATTGCAAGGAGGAAATATAGGCTGGTGTGTTATTAAACCCACAATACAACACTGTTCAGTATAGGCTCTAGGCCACCCAGTCGGCTTCTGGGACCTGATCCCACATTAATTGTTCTTATCGCAAAATACCGCCAGAAGGTAGATCCCATGTTAATTGAGCTTATCACACAATTGTTCTTATCACAAAATCATATCACATAATGATAAATTGGGCAGGAGAAAACTTTTGCGAGTGCTGGGAATAGTCATGGCATAAATTGTGGGGATACACTTACCGCCCAACCCGTCAATTTTGTACACATCATGTAGGACTTTTTGGATGTCGCTCGTGGCTCAATATAGTGGTTTCAAAAATACCAAAGGACTGGGATGCCTGGCGGGTTCAGTCAGTTAAGCACCTGTCTTCGACTCATGTCATGGTCTCAGGGTTCTGGGATCGAGTTCTGTGTCAGGCTCCCTGCTCAGTGGGGCGTCTGCTTCTCCTTCTCCCTCTGCTCTCTCTCTCTGTCAAATAAATAAATAAAATATTTTAAACCTTCTCCCTCTGCTCTCTCTCTCTGTCAAATAAATAAATAAAATATTTTAAAAAATACTAAAATGTAGAACAGATGTGTTTTAAACAAACAAAAGCCTGTTAATAATTTCTAATATTTTGCCTTAAATCCTTAATTGTCCAAGCTTTCTTGTATGTACCTAAAAAAGGATAATGGTAAAAATACACGGTATACATACAGAAAAAAATCTCCAGAAAAATATGAAAAAGTAACATTTTTAGTACTATTTGGGTAATGTACATATTACCCATGCATGCACACGCAAATTATGTACAGGCTTTATTTGTATTTCGTATGTTCTACCAAGAAAACTTTACCCAGATATAATTGTGAGATTAAAATATCTCTGTACAGAATTTAAAATTCAATTCGATTTGAAATATGAATGATATTTCTTCCAAGTCAACTCATGAGTTAGAGTCTTTTGAGTGGTTGCTTTGGGCTAACCTTTAAAATCCAATTTAAAAAATAACCCAAATCTAATGTTTGGAAATTCTCAGATAAATAAGAGAAAAATTAAGATAATCATTAATAAAATTGTGTATCGTTTTAGAGAAATTTTGGCATCTAACTTCAAATGCAATCTCTGATACTTGAAAAAAACAAGAATCTAGAGGATAGTTTCATTTACATATATTTGTAACGTGTTTAAAAGGTTCGCAAGTGCTTCCTTTTAATTCTGTAATAATGCAGGCTCATACTTTATGTAATTACTTAGAGTTAATTCACTTATATTTATAAGCAAATCAAGCTAATATAAAATTAAAGCACAACAAATATGTCGTTCAGCTCACTTAATAAAAATAGTTGACCTATGGGGCGCCTGGGTGGCACAGCGGTTAAGCGTCTGCCTTCGGCTCAGGGCGTGATCCTGGTGTTGTGGGATCGAGCCCAACATCAGGCTCCTCCGCTGGGAGCCTGCTTCTTCCTCTCCCACTCCCCCTGCTTGTGTACCCTCTCTCGCTGGCTGTCTCTATCTCTATCGAATAAATAAATAAAATCTTTAAAAAAAAAATAGTTGACCTGAAGGTTTAATGAAATGATCTATCGGGAGGATTTGTGAGTGAGCACCCGTACAAACCCTATTTTCCTAAGATGTAGGACAGTGATTCCAAGAAGATCCATAATGAGAATGATTTCTTTATAGGATGCCTGTGCACCTTACCCCGCCTTTTATGTTTTGGGTGCTGTCGCTCCCTAGATTATCAGAGTCGAGAGAGGTCATCAATCACACTATGATGTTTGGCTTTTTCCCTAGCAACTGGGCAATGCCTGGAACTCAATAGAACCTCTCTAAATGTCCTCTTCAAACGTCTGTGCTGCTTTCTTACACATCATTCTCACAATATAAAAACTTTATTAAACCACCCGGTAAGCAGTCAGGTTTGGGCAATACTCTTAAAAATAAATAAATAAATAAATAAATAAATAAATAAATAAATAAATAAATAAATAAATAAAAAATAAATAAAAGAGAGAGAGAGAGAGAGAAACAGAGTTTCATAGATATATTCAAAGCCAAATTGTAATGGTTATGTATATTTTATTGCTTGATAAAAATCAATGCTATGTATTTAAATATAAAAGGCCTCTTTCTCTTCAGTCGGTCTTTGGGTTATTGGTGTTGTGCATCCCAGGATTCAGAGATCACAGATCTTTACTACGGTAGGGCTCCCTTGCGGGAGAATTCACTTGAGTGGTATGTAGATTAATATTCAGGTTATTTGTAGCCAAATATCCATTTCTCCATCTGTATCATTATCTTTGGCTTTCTTACCTTAAGAGCTATTAAAAAAAACCAATTCTATTATTGGAGACATTCATTTTATCGATGTATCTATCATCTATCCATGTCTAGTCTCTATGTATCTATCTGTCATTGATCTATCTGCCTATCATTTATCTATCAACATTCGCTGGTTACTCTTGCTGGAGAAAAATGTGTATGTCCCAAATCACCCACCCACTGGAGCAAGGGGTTTAGAAGTCAAGTGTGGTCATTCTTACTGTGAAATCATCCCAATGGCACTATTGTTTTGGACTTGACGGTCAGGTTCCTGGTATTCTTGATCAAACTCTATTTCTCTGCTTCAACTTCTGGGTTCAGTATGACAGTTGGGTGTTTATTTTTCACCTGCTTTGTGCAATCTCACATGGACTTGCTAGACAGATAGCAGCCCACATCCCAACTACGTATCTGCCTCCTCCCTTACCTGCCAATTTCTCCTACTATTTGAGCCCCTCAATAGCCACCTTGGCTTTGTGAATGTTCCCTTCTAACAGAAAAATGGATGCTTCAATTATATCTCCATCACTGTATATCATTCTATGTACTAAGTCCCTGCTTCTGAATGGTGCTGCTGCCAGAGAAAATGCTAATGAAAATTAAAGTTTGAGTGTCTTTGGGCTGCTTCTTCTACTTCCTTCATAAACCATTCTTTGTCTAACTCAACACTCAGAGTCTAACTGTCCACAATGTTAGAACGGTTTCACAGTTCTAACAATTAAATGGACATTGACTTCACTGTAAGACTTCTCCAACCAATTAAAATGGGCATTGACTTCGCTGTAAGACTTCACTTTCCTTTACATAGCACAGAGCTGCTTTAGAGGAAAAACAGAGCAAGGTCTAATAACAAGTCTATGTGAGTTAGGGAAAAATAATCCGAGTTTTTCATATCATATTAATTAAGCACACCTAAAAACACCAGCTTGCTCTCTTAAGAATATGTAACCGGAAGCAAGGAAGGATCTTGCAGGGACAAGTTGCATATCTTCATACAGAGTCAGGTAAACTTTGATGCATTGTAAATTCATCCCAGTAGGGACGTGCCAGGGTGGCTCAGTTGGTTAAGCATCTGACTCTTGCTTTTGGCTCAGGTCATAATCTCAGGGTCATGGAATGGAGCCCTGCATTGGGCTCTATGCTCAGTAGGGAGTCTGCTTGAGGGAGTCTCTTCTCCCTCTCTCTGTCCCTCCTCCAGCTCATGTGCTCCCTCTCTACAATAAATAAATACATTTGAAAAATCAATCAATCCATCCCAATCAGTACAAACCCTCTTGAAACTAACAACATTGGAAGCTACCGGGTTACCACTCAAAGCCCAGGAAGTAAAGTCGGTATAGAGAGTACCATTTGGAGGTCTGAGGGTGGGTAACATTTTTGCTGGACGGTTCACAATTCAGGTCAGAAGGAGGCCATTTATATAAAATCTGTAAGGATGGCATAGCAGAGAGTGCAGGGACAGCAGCGTGGGGATGCGTGCTTGTCCTTGTCCATTTCCAATGCCCAATTTCTTTCCTGAAAAGAAGAATAAAACATGTCACAGAGCTCCGCTAATTGGTATGATTGCTTTCAGCACTCTGATTCATGTCTGACTTTAAAAAGTACGTAGTGAAATAAGGAGAATTGGATTTGGTATTAAATTGTCAAGAATTGCTCACAAAAGCTTTCCAAACTCTTGCTGTTGTGAATGTGGCATGCTTTATGAAACCTTCCTTAAGACAAATAATTTCACACATAGCCTCATATTTCGACTCAATGTCCCTGCAACAACAAAAAAAGAGGTAAAAATAAAAACACTCTCCTGTCTTTAAAATACTTGAAATGTACTGTCTTGGTTTGTGAAGGAAACAAAATGATGAATTCCTTGTACCGAAAAATCTATGGCACAGCAAACACAACTGAGATCCATTTGTTTGGAGGGGTAATAACTAGCTTCTGTTCAAAATATAGAGCTCCTACCAGCACAGTCAAATAATGAAGGGCATCTTCATAAAACAGCTATGTATTTATTCAGCACATGGATGATGAGGAAGGGTTTTGGTGGGAGAAACAAAATACATGTGTGCATGCACACATGCACACACATGCACACACACACGTTGTTTTATGTCCAACAGAACGATGGATTAGAGCTTGCATGAGAGACTGACTCAGAAAGGCTAAGACATTTTTAAGTGGGTCCCAGCAAAGTAAAGGCGTTCGATTTTAACTCTACGTATTTGGAACAAAGGAGTTAATCCTTTGGGTTTTTTGTACAGAATGAACCCTCAATCTATTGTACACACCAGCACATCTGTGGGAGAGAAAGAGGATGTATCACTTCTTATACGAAAACAACAACTATAAGGCACAGAAGTCCCAGGCATACGGGACATATGTTTAGCCAAGCTCTGTGTCTCAATTCTCAATTGCAAGAAAGACATCTTTTTTTTTTTTTAAGATTTTCTTCATTTATTGGAGAGAGAGTGCACACGAGTGCAGTGGGGCAGAGAGAGAAGGAGAGAGGGAATCTCAAGCAGAGTCCCCATTGAGTATGGAGCCCAATGTGGGGTTCGATCCCATGACCCTGAGACCATGACCCTGAGATCGTGACCCCGAGATCGTGACCTGAGCTGAAACCAAGAGTTGGATGCTCAACCAAATGAGCCATCTGTAAGAAAGACATCTTGAGGACAGAGGGTGCAGCATTTGGTCTATATACAAGAGTGATGGTTGAATGAATGAAAGAATGAAAGCAAAACAAAGAGTGAAAACCAGTGCGTCTCCATTATACGGTTCAGGAGACAGAGTTCAACCCGGTTTCATGCAGAACACCAAACACAGCAGATATGACCTCTATTCAGTTTGCAAATATATTTTCCTTGTTCTGTGCTCCATGGTTCTATACCCTGTATCTTTTCTCTGCATACACATAGCCCACTGCTGAGGAAGATCAGTATAAACGTGCACTTATTTAGTCCATGCTTTGGAAATACATGCATTGGGGATTACGGAGCTCTGTAGCAACAGTCTCTCTTATGCCTTGGATTTTGTGGCTCCTTTGCGTGACCAATGAGAATCTGGCTACAAGTCTACTTGCTACTTCTCTGTAAGGGATCTGCCTTTCTCCTTGGCTGGAGGTGAGCTTAATTCAGCTCAACGAACAACACTCACGTGTGCTTCTGGAGTTCCATTCTGTTCCTACACTGCATGAAGCAACATTCCCCCTCTCACGTCCCATCACTTTGGGGTCCTACTGGGACCCAAGTGACCATAAGGAGCAATCCATGCAGATGGTTTGGGCATGTCACACAGTATCCTATGTCTGCAACACCCAAGCCATGTCTTTACTTTGTCAACTGGTCATAGGCTTTTGTCCATAAGGCCATGACCTCAGCATGTGAACAATTTCCTCCAGGTCCTGCTGAATTCGGAACGTGTTGATGTATTAATCTTGGCTCCTTTGCTCACTGGGCACACATCTTGTTTCTGAACATAGTTTGAGATACTTGATTGCTGGACTGGAATGATGAGGGAAATGCTTGCTGCTACCAGGACTTTGTAGAAACAAAACACAAACAAAAAAACCAAGTAGTTCTAATTCAAAATGAAAAATTGCAAAGATGGCGTGATGTTTCTCTACATAACCCTAGGATTTCGCTGTCATTATCTATAGAGAGCATTCTATAACCTTGTCAGCACCATGACCTTTTATATATACTCCAAGCAACAATACACATGTTGGTTAACAAAGCTTATAGGATAGTGGGGTTTGCAGATGAACCCGATGGAGAGCCCTTGCTCCTATGGTCACCACTCAAAGCCAGTCAGCACATGGAGAATGCATGTGTACTTTGGCTCATTTTTATTTCTGGCAAAATGAAGAGTATGGTGTCTGGTCATGGATAACCAGACATTCCATAGAGGATTCAGACCCCTTTGTTTCATGGAGTTTCCTTCACAGATCAGATCCTAAGAAGGTAGAGAAAGCTTGATCTCTGTGGGGGCCACCCTACAGAAGTAGGGTCTGCAAGGCTGGACCTGTGGCTTATCAAAGGTTGGTTGGACAGTTTGGGTTTAGCAATAGTTTGGGGCAAAGTTATTGCAAAAGTTCCAGAGGAGCAGATTTGGTGTTTCAGGGGCTCACTGAGCATTTTCCAGAAGGTCTAACAGATAAAGAGGAAAATATACTTAAAAGTCAAAAACATTTCCTCACATTGCAAATTAATCATTAGACCATATAAAAGGCATTTTCTCACACAAGTTTTACATAAATAATGTTCAAAATGGTGTAAGTTGAAGTTCTGCTTTTCGAGAGATTTCTTCTGCACACACAAAGAAAAATCTAAATAGTGCCTTCACTGTGAAAAAAAAATTTTTTTAAGCGTGCAGGCCCAGGTCGTAAAATAAATCAGAGCACTGTCTTACATGAAGTAATGTAAACGTGATGAAAGGAAGTATCTTCATTTTCTTTTGCTTCCATGATTGTTAATGATTATATCTAATGATCTTTTTCAAGATTTTATTTTTCTGTCAAGTCTGCACCCAACATGGGGCTGGAACTCACAACCCCGAGATCAAGAGTTGCACACTCCACCGACTGAGCCAGCCAGGTGCCCCTCTATGTAAAGATTTTTATAATAAATTAACTCATTGGGAAGGTATAGAGTCAATGCACATCCAATATGTCTAGGAATATATAAAGAGGAATATAGTTTGCATGATCTAAGATGATGTTCTATAATTTTGGGATATGTGGGTGTGTGTGATAAAAACCTTCCTGCCCCTAGTAGAAATCTCACAGATTGTTGGCATATTGGAAACAGATTGCAAGACCAGTTTTTAACTCTTTGTCATTCACCACTTTATCCACACCTAATTTTCACAGTAATGCAGGAGAAATCATGTCCACAGACAGGTTTTCTTTCCCTTCCATTTTTGATGCTGGTATCCATCTGTACTCTATCCCTGACCAAAGGGTCCATGACAACGACGTGAAAATTGGACACTATCAGGTGAGTTTCTGCTCATGAAGTTGATGGAAGAATAAAACTATCAGTAATTATGTGGGCAGCATATATTTTTAGCATGAATTAAAACCGAAAATTGCAGCTTACCATCCAATTAATGAAAATCTAAATTAAAAACAGATGTTGAGAGTGATGCCTTCTAAATTTCGATCATTATCCAGTTGCTATTATACACCTTCATTAGTCATGGCCTTTGACATGTGAGCAGAAAACCTTCTTTCATGAAATTTTAAATGGAGATCTCCAGTGAAACGGATCCTGTAAGTCGCATGTTACCGTCAAACGAAAGTGACCTTCTTTTTCTCGTGGTTCATGCAAGTCTGTTTGTCACGGGGTTGTCCTGGCTGCTACAGTTGATGTTAGTGGTATCTTTTTCACACAGAGTAAACTCTCATTATGTAGTTATTTTGGGTCATATTTAATTAAAAATCAGACTTAATTCAAATCATGTAAGGTGTTTAAACCTTTACCATTAAGACAGCAGGTGAGGCATGTATCAACGAGTTAATACATGTTTTTAGAAATGATTAGTTTCTTCTTTGTTGGTTGGCTAAGTTGGCTTTTTGATTACTCTTATTTTTAAGATAGAGTAAGGCATTAAATAAAACGTGTACATGAGGCAAATACTTGGTCCTTAGATAATTCCAAATTTGTCTCATGAAGAGCAAAGGGTAGCTGTGTAGACGGCCCAAGGAATTGGAAGTTGCCTTGCTCTGAAAGACTTCCAACAACCAGCTTTGGATGTATTAATGAAAAAAAAAAGTGACTTTCTGAAATAAATAGCAGTGGTTTCACCCCAGGGTGAGTCTGTTGCCTACAGAGGACATGTGGCAAAGTCTGGGGACATGTTCAGATGTTACATCTGGAGAGGAGGGTTTGCCATTGACAGTGAATGGGTCAAGGCCAGGGATGCTGGTGAACTGCCTATCCTGAACCAAACAATGATCCAACCCCAATGTCAGCATAACCAAGATTGGAAGACTTACCTTAGCATGAAAGACCCTGCTTGTCAGTGCGTCTGTCTATACCAGTGGTTCTCAACTGGTGGTTAAGAAACCCTCAAACAGAGACAGGACACTCCATGCAGACTGCTAGGGAAAGTGTAGTTTTATTTTCATTTATTTACTTATTTAAAATCAATTCATTAACATATAGTATATTATTAGTGTCAGAGGTAGAGTTCAGTGATTCATCAGCTGCATATAACACCCAGTGCTCATTACATCACGTGCCCTCCTTCCTGCCCGTCACCTAGTTACCCCATCCCCTTCCCCCACTCCTCTCCAGCAACACTCAGTTTGTTTCCTATGATTAAGAGTCTCTTATGGTTTGTCTCCCTCCCTGATTTCATCTTATTATATTTTTACTTCCCTTCCCCTACGTCCATTAATTTTTATTTCTTAAATTGCACATACGAGTGAGATCATACGACAATTGTCTTTCTCTGACTTATTTCACTTAGCATAATACCCTCAAGTTCCATCCACATCATTGCAAATGGCGAGATTTCATTCTTTTTGATGGTTGAGTAATATTCCATTATCTATATAGACCACATCTTCTTTATCCACTCATCTGTCAATGGACATGTGGGCTCTTTTAGAAACACAATATTGATGCCTAGTTCCTTTGTAAGACTGACCATTTTCCAAAGTTACTGTATGTATTTCCTAGGGCTGCCACAAACAGCCCCATGACAGTTCAAGCTTTCACAAAGCACCACAAGCTACGTGGCTTCAACAAGAGAAATGGATTCTCTCCCAGTTGTAAAGGCCGGAAGTCCAAGATCAAGGTGTAGGCAGGGCCATGTGCGCTCCGTGAAGGTACTAGGGAAGGGTCTGCTCCAGGCTTCTCTCCTGGCTTCTTTAGTGCCCTGGCTGATCTTCCCATGGTATACATGAGTGTCTCTCTGTCTAAATTTTCCATGTGTATCAGGACACCAGGCAAATTGGATTAGTCCTCCCTTGTCCAGTATGACCTCACTGATCTTAACTAATGATATCTACAGTGACCCTATACCCAAATGGGGCCACATGTCTGGCTGCACTGTTCCATAATGCATGGACAACCATTCCATCAATTCACCACCACTACTTCATGAATTGACTTCAGAGTCACTGACTTCAGAGTAACCATAATATTTCTAGGAGGAGCACAGTGATATTCTCAAATTTTACAACAAAAATGAGACACTATGGCAGAGAGAAGCCAATCCCTCTACATAAACAGAATATCTATAACCTTTCTATTCTCACCTGCGGTTTTAATACTATCAACATAAATAATCAAATATCTTCATTGCTACTCAATTATATTTTATTCCCAGTAAAGTATATGCCCCATACTTTTTTTTTTTCGCTAAACTTCATAAAATATTTTCAAAAATCCCACAGTCTTCCCAAGAAACAAGTTTGAAAGGTTGACTAACTGAGGAAAAAAGAATAATTTTGTACCTGCATATCAAGGAAAAAATGCAAGATGCTTCAGTTCCTCCCTGTGGGCTTAAGGGTAAGGGTTTGCGTTGACCTGATATATAACCTTCTCCAGAGACCTAAAAAGAAATTAAATTAACCTCTGAGTGTTGTATTTCAGAAAGAGCAAGAGGTAAACTACCCCCAAAGAGCAGATCTCCTTGTTGGAGATTTGCAGCAGAATAAAACACAGCCACATGCTACAAGGAAAATCCCAAAGGACTGATGAAATTTGGAAAATTTGAAGGAAGAAAAACGTTGAGAAGTGCACTTTTATAGAATAAATTTCAATTTGCAAACTCAAAGCGATTTGAAAAATAAAGTTCAAATGTATTTGACACGGCTCCTTTCTGCAAATGTATGTCCATTTTCCTTTTAATAGACTTCTCCAACTGGATGTCACATTGCCACTTAAAAGGGAACTCTTTTCCTGCTAAATAGTAAGGGAGGATATGGATGGAAGAATGGATGATATTTAATCTGAAGAAAATAACATCTTTTTCTCCATTTGTGAATTGTAATATCTTATTTCAGTAAGAGCCAGGAACCAGGTCAAGCTGTTGCTGGAAAATATTCAAAGTCAAGGAAGGACTTAAATGAATCTTCTTTAACCAACCCTAACAGAAAATAAATATTTTTCTGAGATTTCCATTCACTCTAAATTTTTCAAGTGGTCTTCCCATTTTTTTTTAAATTAAACTTCTCATTTTGAAATAATTATTGATCCAAACGCAGTTGTAAAAACGAATGCAGAGAGATCCTATGTAGCATTTGCCTAAGTACCTGCCCGCCCCCCCCCCCGCCCCCCGCCATGGTAACATCTTGCAATTTCCCAACCAGGATATTGATGTTTGCACTCAAGACACAGAACAGTTCCACCACCACATGGATCGCTCATGGTTTTCTTTTATAATCAACCTACTTCCCTCCCACCTTTCATCCCTGCCTCTTAACCCCAGGCGGCCACTAATTTGTTCTGTATAGTTGTCTATAATTCTATCAATTCAATGGACTCACACAAAATGTAATGGTGGGAGACTTTTTCACTCAGCCTAATCCCCTGGAGCTCGTATGGTGTGGATGAACCGCAGTTAGTTCTGCCACTAAAATAACTTCTAAAATATGCTTAAAGATTGCTAATATAGCATAGAATTTTCATCTTTTTACTTTTTAATATGGCATTGTAAATACTATAGCGTTTTATTTATTTATATCAAAATTGTGGCCTATTTCTGCCTATAATAGTTGTTTGTATATGTAAGTATATTAGGTGCATGAGTGTGTATACAATATAGTAATTTCTGTATATATTATAGTAATTTACAAAAGTTACCTCTTTGATACTAGAAGCTAAAGAATAGGACCCCTTACATTTTTCATGGCATAGGAAGCCGAAAAAGTACCTGATACAAAGGATAACACGTTGGATATTTAAAATGATTTCTTGTGTTCAATGGTAATATAAGTTGTCATGTAGATACTATAAATCCTATTATGAAGGTCTTGCTTAAATTATTTCTCTTTAAATATATTCGAGGAGTCAATCTATAACTTAGTTTTTATTGTAAATAATACCAGGTACTTTATATTATTAAAGAAGGGAGTGATGATAACCTAGCAAGGAATAAAACCTCTTAAGGAATAAGAGCTAAGAGTTCTCCGGGGCACCCGGGTGGCTCAGTTGGTTAGATGTCTGCCTTCTGCTCAGGTCATGATCCTGGAGTCCCAGGATCAAGCCCTGCATTGGGCTCCCTGCTCAGTGGGGTGTCTATTTCTCTCTCTGCTACTCACCCTGCTCTCATGCTCTCTCTCTTTCTCAAAAAAAAAAAAAAGCTAAGAGTTCTCAGTGTCGGTAGACATCTTGACATCACAGGATTTTTTTTTTTTAAAATAGCTTTATAAATATTATGTGAACGAATTCTCATCACAGCGTGGACATCCGTGTTACAGATGGGAGAAGTGAGGCAAAGAGAAAGTGAGTAACTTACTCAAATCCATAGGAAGCAGTAGTCCAGATTTCTGCACATTTAGGCTTGAGATTTGCAGCTCTGCCTCCTGCCACCAAACCAAATAAATGAGAATCTTTGGGGGAAAGGGGTTTGCTGGTTGGACCTCCCAAAAGTATTGTCAGATCTCCTGCGTTTGGTATAAATAGCTATATTCTTGTGCTAGACAAGGTGCAGACCTCGGACCATTTTGTCTGAAATTCAGGATTAACCCAGACCTACTGAATG
Source organism: Ursus americanus (assembly GCF_024610735.1). NCBI lineage: Eukaryota > Metazoa > Chordata > Mammalia > Carnivora > Ursidae > Ursus > Ursus americanus. The sequence goes on along the minus strand of NC_142164.1, from coordinate 119,564,404 downwards.
TGAACCTACATTCTAACGGGACCCCAGGTGATTCTGTGCCCATCAGAACTCTCCAGAAACACTACTCTGTGTTACTGTTCTTAAAGATCCATCACATTAGCTGACTTGCCTGTTTTTTTCCAACAGAAGTGGTTTTTCCCCATCCTATTTGGAGTACCGAAATTGAATTGCCAGAAACATTGCCTCTCGATGTAATCCCAGCATAAATCCTGAGAAGGTGCTGGGATTGGCTGTGGGGAGCTCAGGGGCTTCAGAGAGGAACAAGGAAACATTGATGGGTGGTGAGGTGGATGGATTTAAGAGCACAAGCTTCCCAACGGAGTGGTGGTAGAAACTGCAGTGGGTCTCCCCACTAAAAGTTATATGCTGAGGCCTTTACCCCTGGGACCTTGGAATGAGGTTGTATCTGGAGATGGAGTCTCTAAAGATGGGACCAAGGTATGAGCTCATGAGTGTGGGCCCTGATCCCATAGGACTGGTCTCCTTATAAGAAAAGATGGGGACACAGACATGCAGAGGAATGACCACGTGGAGACACAGGGAGAAGGTGGTGTCTACACGCTCAGGAGCGAGGCCTCAGAGGACAGCAATCCTGCCCACGTCTGGATCTCAGACTTCCAGACGCCAGGACTGTGAGAGATAAATGTCTATTGTTTAAGCCTCCCAGTCTGCACTGTAACTCTAGCTGACTAATACAAGTCAAAACAAATCAAAACAAACGAAATTGATTTTTAAAAAAAATTTGTTTCCTCTCACATTTTCTGTTTTTTTTGTAGCAGTAATGAAGTGTCAGGTGACTTTAGAGTTACCGAGATTCTAAACAAATATATTTACATGGGATAAATGATGTATCAGGATAGAAATGCCACATATCAGGAGAAGAATGTGATGAGCTTATCAGATACACTTTTGCCTGCTTCCAGGAGGGCAAAGAAAGAGCCTTGTGACAGTCATACAGATGACGGAAAGTGAATCATTTTAAGTTCCACCAAGAGACATTCAGATTCTATTTTCTTCACACAGACCACGTTGTTAGGGATACCTGCCACCTAAAACGACCCTCATTAATCGTGCATGAGGTAACCACTAACACCTATTTCTAATTTATTTCCACGGAACACTAGATGCACATAAAATTCGAGGTTATAGGCCGTGTTTGAGAAAATGATCTAATATACCATTTTAACATTTTAATGCTTTCAGGCCATAAGCAAGCTGTTTCGTTGTTTGCAAACATTACAATTGATTGCACATTCTTGTTTGAATAAATGGCAGAACATTTGGTATTAAAAAACACAAGAGGAAACTATTATTTGCAATCTTATTAGGTAAACCATATAGAGAAGGGGTAGGGATTTGGGTGGTGAGTGTAAGTTTTATGCTGTGAAACTCTCACCTTGAGATATTTAGAAAGAAATTTATTGGTATATATTAATTAAAATGTTGTCATTTGGTGAGCTATAGAATGGTAACGAGACCATAAAGCCTACCCCCCTCCAAATTTTTCAGTCACAGTGAAGTTTTTAGAATATTTATTTGGTCTCTATGGGTATTTGTAACCCCCCAAAGTCATCTAGGAAAAAAATATGTATATATAATCCAAAGAAATCAGCTAGACAGGGGAAATGATTTTATTTGGCTGTTCAGTCTCAAAACAATTTTCATGGAGACTCTAAATATTGATGAGTACCAAGCATCCTCATGCCATCTGTCTGCCGCTGGGTGTTGCAAGCAAATTCTGTGTCTGCTTGACAATCTCTTTGCTTATGTGATCAGTGACTATGTTGGGACCACTTGTGACATTTCACCTGAGAAACCCTTGTTCCCAAACTATGAAGGTAATGAGGTCGAACTTTGCTCCTAAACTGAAACAAGGAGTTCTTCCTCTAACCCCAGTTAGTGGGATAAGTAAGATTAAAAACAAACTAGGTTTCATCTTTCCATGCCATGTCTTGAGAAATTAAAGGTCCTTTGTGGAGTGATTTCCTGCCTGGAAGTGGATTCTGACCTGCCTTGTTCCCCTTTTAGGTCAAAGCAAATCTTCGCAAAGGCACATGTGGGATTAAGAGTTGACAATGAGAAGTGCAGATGGGATGAAGTACGAGATGACTCCTATGGAAGCTGAGTCATGGCAGAGAAAGGCGTGATATGCGAGGGGCAAAGGCATGTATCCTATGTTTCATGGGACCCTATAAACCTTCTAAGCTCACGGTTGCAGCTCCAGCAAATATTTCTCTTCTGGATCTTTCCGTCACTATCATTGACAGCTCGTCTTTGAGGTAAGGGGTCAGAGATCCCTTGGGGAGGGCTGGGAGGATGGAAAATGAGTGGTAAGTACTACCGATGTAGCACAATGCTACTGGAAAGAACGTTATAATCCGGTCATTCCATGCATCTTTCCGGTAAAAACAAAAAGTTACTCAACTTGCAGAAAGTTTGTAACATGCAACTTCATGAAGCCCAGACTCTCTCATGTACTCTCGAATTCAGTACTGAAAATACCAATATTGAATTTATATATGCAAATGTGAACACAGAGAAGAGAGAGAGGAGATATGTCCCAGTATTCCATGTCCATCAACAATATCATCTGATTCTTAGCTATTATGCAAGCAAGTTGTGATTGCTTGTGGGAGCGATATTTGGAAACATACGTAATTACTGACATATTATTGTTTCTTATAGATAGTATGCTTTTTAAAAGATACTTCTGTGTTTCCTTTCCACATATACTAAAGTGTCCCATCTAATGGAAAATTGAGAAAGACTTGAATTATAAGAGTTGGTCATAGGCATGCAATTTTAATTTATGTGATTGTCAGAAATAATCAGTTCCCTATGGTCATGTTTCTTCTCTCTCCTCTCATCCACACATAATTTGGTTTGTCTTAATTTACTTATTTAAATTTAATCTAAGAAGCACACTTGAATATCTACTCTGTGTCCTCACGATAGCCACAAAATGCAATGAAATATCTACATGTGTTTATAGCATTAAATTAATAATGATCATACCAGTTCAAGCTGCTTAGAATATTTAACCTAAAACATATTTGGGGTGTGTGTTTGCATATCCAATAGCCAATATGAATACTATTAAACACATCTTGCCCAGCTTTACAAGAAAGGTAAAGATCAAAGGATCCAATGCATTTTATCAAGGCATAAATTTTGACAAGTTTAGAGTTTTAGTGTTTTGTGTGTGCAAAAAAAAAAAAAAATCAAATTGCATATTAGTGTTTTTGCCTTCTACTAATTAGATTGACTCTTTACCTACAGTGTACCATGATTTCCCGTCATCCAGATGCATGTCAGGTGTTAAATTTTAGATAATCAAAAATTGTATGGATTAAAAATAAATGTGATATATTCTGTCATCATTTTTGTCCTTCAGATTCACCAACTTTATCAAAACGATTTTTACATAGGCATAGATTTGGAAAGGGCTTGGCAGAACCATCATATTACTAACATCCTATTAGCAGACAGATAACGTTGGCCTTGTTGGCGATTATGCAAATATCAACCATTTCCCAGCAAAATAAAATTAAGCTGTGCTTGCTCTTTCCACAAATGAATTCCGAATTCTCTTCTATTTTTCACAAATGCAGTACTCCAAAGCTAAGACGAGATGGATTAAAAATCAAGTTAGATTGAACACCTATCATTCACCTCGTTTAGATAAGGATGTTAGGGATATTCTTTAAATACTGGAGACAGAATAATACACATAGTATTCAATGAAAAACTTTGAGCTCTTACAGCACACATTGCAAGATCTTCAGTTTCTTACGAAACTGGAAAGCTTGACAAAACAGAGTAGGTATGCTTGTTTCAAGTAAACAAGTCACACTCTCCCACGGGCCCTTGAGGAAAGTGCCATTCAAGACTGAAATTCTTTGCATTCTTTCAACAATTGAGGAAGGCTCTGTTCTCCTTCCTTGACCTCTCCCAAAAACAATCTTGCAATACACTTGGTTTCTTCTCTTCAGGCACCACTGACCAAACCTTGAAAAGCTAGCTTTTCTGCTAATACTGTGAGCTTGATTTTAATTCTGGAATGTATGGAAACTTTTTTTTTCCTGCATTCTTAGCCAAACAGCTTAACTACTCACCACTTTTTCTCAGCCCATTCGTGAATACTGATGAACATTTTAAAAAATGATCACTGATTCAAAAAAAACTAAAAATCCAACTATTAAACAGGTGTCTTACTAAGCAAATGTCGAATGTTTGACAGGCAGTCATACTCTGAATGTCAACAGACAACACCTTTTGGAAATCTTACACTTACCGGATTACAGTAACAGCAGTGGGAAGCACATGACCGTGTATGTTAGTGTTACAAAGTGAGTCCAAGAATAAAGGATTTCTCACAAGTGGGGGGTCTTGAGGAAGGCAGTGGTAGGAAAGAGCTTTATGGTAGAAATGGGCAGCCTCAGCTGGATTTTGGTAGATCATATCAATTTCAGAAGCAAGAGGTAAGGTGAAGTTAATTTAGGTAAGGCAACCCCATGGGCTGACTTCATCATTTTTGTAGAATGTAAAGGATACAGATCTATAACACTGGATTATAAGGGAAATGGAAGGCTTTGTTCTTTGGGAGCCATGAAGGAGATTTTTAACCAACTTATGAATCAGAGAAAGAAGAACATTTAGTGTATCTTAGGCAATTATAACAAATTGCATTAGGTTTTACGGTGATAATAACTAAAAATCATTAAATTCTCATGGTGAAACCCTGGTATGTTTCGTGTGTATCATCTCAGTATGGATTTCATCAAAAAACAAAAGTTTGCATGAGGAAGTACTCTTATTTCGATCTACCACAATTTTTAGTTTACCAGCACAGAGCATGCTGCTTTTCAGACCTGAGCTCTGTTCTTCACAAGAGGGGAGAATGGGTTCAGCCACAAGAAACAGAACCTCTTGGGATAATCTACAGATGATAAATGAGAATAGGACCTGAGAGTGGTATTGGAACAGAGGAGGTGGATATAAACATGTCCACTAGGACAGAAAAGAATTGGACGCTGGTTAGACGTAGACATAAACATCTCAAAGAGACAACAGAATATTTCTTCCACCTTACACTCCCATCTCACAAAAATAGAAATCATACTAAATATTTGAACGTCACAGGATTTCTAAGTTCCTTCACGATTATCCTTGACTCAGGAAGATTAGGTGTGAAAAGAAAATCAATAGGAAGAGACAGTGATAGCTTTTCTCCAAACATGTCCGAGAAAGCTGAACACTGATAATTAAAAATGTTTACATTGAATAGCTAAGACAGAGGACAGGAGATAGCATTCATTTGTGCTCTGATTTTTACTTTTTATGCGTGTGGGGTTTTTTTCTTTGTTTGTTTCGTTCTCACTTGCTGCTCCCTTGGGAGACACGCCAAATGAACATTAAGTATGGCTTATGGAATTTACATGTGGGAAGCATATAAATTTACAAGGTTGTCTCTGGAGAGAAAGGGATCCTTCCCAAGGTGGATCGGTAACTTACAAAAGATCAAAAGTTAAAACTGTCAATTTCCAACAACATCCATATCAGTTCTACGCAAATAGTTATTCTGAAAGGAAGGCATCAACAAAATGAAAAAGCAACCTACTGAATGTAAGAAGATGTTTGCAAATAATATAACCTATAAAGTGTTAATTTCCAAAATACATAAAGAATGTATACAACTCAATACCTAAAAACCAAACAATCCGATTAAAAATGGGCAGAGGATGTGAATAGACATTTTTTCTAAAGACGACATCCAGATGGTCAGCAGACACATGAAAAGATGCTCAACATCACTCATCATCAGGAAAATGCAAATCAACACTGCAATGAGATATCAGCTCACACCTGTCAGAATGGCTAAACTCAGTAACACAAGAAACAACAAGTGTTGGCAAGGATGTGGAGAAAAACGAACCTTCATGCACTGTTGGTGGGAACGCAAACTGGTGCAGCCATTATGGAAGACAGGATGGAGGTTCCTCAAAAAATTAAAAATAGATTTAGCATATGATCCAGTAATTGCCCTACTGGGTATTTACCCAAAGAACATGAAAACACTAATTCAAAAGGGTATATGCACCCCTATGTTTATTGCAGCATTATTTACAATAACCAAACTATGGAACAGTCCAAGTGTTGTTCATTGATAGATGGATGGAGAAAGATGTGGTGTGTATGTATGCATGTGTGTGTATATAATGGACTATTACTCAGCCATAAAGACGAATGCAATCTAGCCATTTGTAACGACATGGGTGGATCTCAAGGGTATTATGCTAAGTGAAATAAGTCAGACGGAGAAAGACAAATACCATATGACTTCACTTATGTGTGGAATCTAAAAAACAAACAAGCAAAAAAGCAGAAATAGACTCCAAAACACAGAAAATAAAAAATGGTTGACAGCGGGGAGGAAGATTGGGGAATGGACAAAATGGGGAAGGGGAGTAGGCAATCCAGACTTCCAGTTATGGTATGAGTAAGTTATGGGGTTGAAAGGTACAGCACAGGGACTATGGTCAGTGCTATTGTAAGAGCTCTGTATCATGACAGATGGTAGCTACAGGCTTGGGGAGCATAGCATAATGTATACAGACGTGTCGAATCACTATGTTGTGCACCTCAAACTAATGTAACCGTGTATGTCCACTCTACTTCGATAAAAATTTTTTTAAAAAAGAAAGGAAACTAACACATAATGTATTTTCCAACTGTCAGAGACTTATTTATCATTCTTCCCTGTGTCCTCACATGGTTGTCCTTCTGGGTGTGTCTGTGAACTCATCCCTTCTTCTTTATTTTTTAAAAAAGATTTTATTTATTTATTTATTTGAGAGCAGGGAAGGGACAAAGGGAGAGAGAGGGCGATAAAGAATCTCAAACACACTCTGTGCTGAGCATGGAGCCCAACATGGGGCTCGAACTCACATCCCTCAGATCATGATTTGAGCTGAAATCAAGAGTCTGACACTTAACCCACTGAGCCCCCCAGGCATCCCCTCTCCCCTCTTCTTATAAGGACCCCAGTCCTACCAGAGTGATTTCATTTCACCTTAACCACCTCTTTAAAGACCCAAACTCCATATATGGCCACATTCTGTGGCTTCATTGTACAAATTTGGGGGGGGGACACAATTCAGCTCATGATAGCTACCTTGATCTATTTTACAAATCAGAAATGAATTTGTGAGACGGAAAAGGATTTTCAAGAATTACACAAGAGAAAACCTAACACAGGATTATTAAATGCAGATCTGTGTATAATCCAAAGTCCTCGTTATTTTGATATCTTATGTGCTTAGTCATTTAGACACTCAACTACGTCACAAGGCTATGTAATATCATAAGTATCATCAATGGTTTGAAGGCAGAACAAAAGAAGGGGTGCTGTCTTTAAATGAGATGAAATAGCACTGGCCAAATATGATTGCTAAACAATAGTTTTAAAGCCGTCTATGCAGCTTTATCCACACAGGGTTTATCAAGACTCCCCCGAAATGGATCTTTTGATAAATACTGATGCTTTAAAAGTGACCACATATTTTCACGTGCAGGGACATGCAATTTCTCCTGTGAACTCCTTTACTGATTTCTAGACAATAAGTAGAGAGATGTCTCTGTAGATGGTGCTTTCAGAAAACCTGGATACTCTGCAAATACATACAAGTTCTATAGAAACAGAGACACCAGATGGAATTGGGCCCTTTAGCACAACAGTAACCGCATAAATAGAACAGTGTCTATCATGAAACAAGTCTTTCAAAAAAACAGTTGTTGATGATATGTGAATGTTGAGAAATAATTTTGAAATATGAAAATACAGCTTTTGTGATATCTATTTTTAACTTGACATGAATAGAATGTGATCATACATATTATTCAATACCCTATGTTTTTATGGAAAAAGATACCTTTGAGATCTTCTGCGTCAACGGATATAAATCTATCCCATTCTTTTGAATTTCAATGATATCTCCCTGTTCTAATATACATACACTCATGTAATTGAGCTTAGATGGATGGACAATAGTTTCCAGTTTTCAGTGCAAATGACTGTTTTGTACTTGAAACAATATTATAATATCCTTTTTGCTCCTGCAGTCATCTGTATATTCAATCCCGGCATTACAACTGCCGGGTGAAGGGTACGTGAAACTAAGTGACCGTGTTTTTCTAAATTTTCTTTAAAAAGTTTTATCAACTGTAGTTCCTTCCAAATCTACATGAAGATATCTGAACGCCAGTCATCTCCAAATTCTTGCAGACTTGAGCATTACGGTTAAGCTTGTAAAAGTATACCAAAATAAATGATACAAATTTGTATTTGTTTCAATTACCATTTAATTAAGAGGAAAGTTGGTCAGCTTTGCATATGTAATTAAATCTTGTTATGACTTTCCTTAGTAAAACCATTGGTTCTTATCCAATATCCCCATATTGGTGTGCCCAAACCAAATAAATGAAATAATGGCATACATAAATATTTAAAGATTGTGTTGAGAAAACTTCCCAGAAATAAGATTTACCTCTTCAGACTGATAAATTGTATTATTCCCAGAAAAACATAAACCTGAAATATTTCCTGAAAATTCCATGCATTCCAAAGGCAGAAAGAATCCTTAGAATAGCCTGTCATATATCAACTCACCTATGTGAAAATAGGATACAACAGACAGATTTTAGTTTTCAACTCAGAAATGCTCAATGTTGGAAGACAGTGTAATAATGCATGGAAAGAACTGAAGGAACACACGTAGTCTAATCCGTTTACAGATGGCCATTCAAATATAGGTCTACATGGGAGGAAACGCAGGCACATTTATGATTTAGGCATTGTAGTTAGTTTCTGTGAATTCTGCTGGAAAATATTTATACAGGATTATATTATTTTCTATGGCTGCCATCACAAATGACTAAAATTTTATCAGCTATAAACATACTCATCTATTATCTTGCAGTTCCTGTGGGTCAGATATGAATGTCGTGTGTCTTAGCTGGTTTTTAGAGTCTCATAAGAACAAAATCAAGGTTTGGGTAGGATTGCATTCCCCTCCAGAGGATCCAGGGAAGATTTCATTTCCAGGTTCCTTCATCTTATTGGCAGAATTCAGACTGAATTCTGCTCACTCACTGGTGATTAGCTTGGGATGAGTCTCAGCTTCCAGAGGCTGTGTTTCTTTGCTTAAGCCCCCTTTCCTCAATTTATGAAACTACCAGCAAGGCATCATACTCTCTCCCACTTTGAATTTCTTCCGTCTCTCTTAGTGACTGCTTTGGTTTTAGTTTCCCATTCAAGTACCCTCATGATTTTACATTGGTTCCGTCCAGAAACACAGATAATTTCCCTATCGTAAGACCAGCTGATCAATATCCCAATTAGAACATCAAGGTATCCTCACAGTGGTTCCTAGATTAGTGTTTGGTTGAATAACAAGGGGGTACAAATCTTGTGGGTACATCTTTACAATTTTGTCTATTATAGTTTATCATCGAGCCCCAAAGATTCGTGCCCCTCTCAAAAGCAAACTATATCCCCCCTTCTGAAGATCCTTAGAAATCTTATCCTCTTTCACCAACTCCGAAGTCCACAATGTCTTTAATAGCCCATCAGCTCAGAACCCCAAATCTTACCTAATTCAGGTATAGAGGAAATTCCTACATATAAAACATCCTGGTCCATATTCCACAAGTCCATGGTCCCATGAAATGAAAAAACAAAACAAAACAAACAAATAAAAAACAACCACAATTTATTTGCTCCCAACATACAATGATTGGGTGTGCATAGAGTATCAATTATAGACATTCTGGTTCAATCAGTGGGGGCCAGGGGAATGGAAAGTATCCTGGAGTCGCTGGTCCAATAGAGTTTAGAGAACCAACGAAGCAAAGTCCATTAGGTCGCAAGGCCTGAGCATAACATTCTGATTCTCAGCTCTACCCTCTGGCCCACCATCCTTCCATTTTTAGTCACCGTCCCTACTAGTCCAAACTGGCATTTCTACTGATACCAAATTCTCGAAAACTTCGTGGGTCCTCAGTGTGTATCGTAAGGACTGACTCCATTAACCGTGAGCCTCATGCCGCATTTTTCCCAGGATGATTTCTTGTCTATTTTTGGCTTCTACTGAGAGTCTGATGAGATAATGCTCTTAAGTTTTCTAGGTATTCTTTGGTTTGAATTGGGGGATCTAAGAGCCCCACCCTCAATCTCCTCAAAGGGTCTTTTGTGTAAGAACTTAGCCTTTTGTGACCTCTGGCCTTCCAGGCAGGCAGAGAATTGCCCACATCATAGTGATGTGGTTCCCTTTTGTTTAATAGTTTAATAGTTTCTGTACACTTTACTACCAGTAGCAGAAAGAAAAGAGGTGGAACCTTCCACCTTTTGCTTGAAAACGTCCTCAGCTAACTATACAAAAGTGTAAATAAATATACAAGTAACATGATTTCCTCTTTTTTTAAAACAGCTGGGGTTCACGATTATTTATAAATGATCAGCATATATTAGACACGCTTGGCTGTGTTAGGGTTCAAATATGTGACTCACATTCAATTAGGAAAATGATACAATCAAGGGAAATCAGATGGGCCAGGCACGTGAAAAGGCAGAGGGAGTAGAAATTTTTTTTATCATTTTTCATGGCAATGATTCAAGAGCATGATGAAAATAGAGGATTAAGAAAAATATAAACATACGGTTATACACATTAGGGAACTAGAAGCCTTCAGTGCAGAATATATTCAGTGTATCACAAAAAATGTTGTTATCCAAAAGAAAAAGCAGAAACCCGAAGGGACTCAAATAATGAAAACAAAAGAATGGGCAAAATCCAACAAGAACAATCGGGAAGGAAGGAGGGAAGGAAGGAAGGAAGGAAGGAAGGAAGGAAGGAAGGAAGGAAGGAAGGAAGGAAGATGTGGGGGGAAGGAAGGTAGGAGCTTCTGTTGTGAACCTTGAGAAAAGGTTTATTTAGTGAAAAAATATAACACACACTAGTAAACAAGACAAAGAATGGTACTTTCCAATGACCAAAGATGATTCCACGATAAAGTTTTAATTGTGAGTATCTGGGCACCAAATACCACAGCATTAGCATATATAAAACAAACACTATAAAAGATAAAAGAGGGAAATAGTCTCTGATAATTCATCTCTGTGATCAACTGATATCACAGATCTCTGTGATAACCGAATATCCCTTGAAATATGTAAATCACAGGCAGAGATTCAAGCTTGTCTTTGTTCCATGAAAAGTTTAAAAAATGATACATGAATAAAGTGGGCTCCTTTTTTGTATTGTGTTCAGTCTATGACATATAAAGTAGATCGAAATTGTTTTTAAACATTTTAAGGAGTTTTTATTCATTTGAGAGAGAGAACACAAGCAGGAGGAGGGGCAGAGGAAGAAGCAGACCCCCCACTGGGCAGGGAGCCCAGTGTGGGGCTCGATCTCAGCACCCCAGATCACGACCTGAGCCAAAGGTAGATGATTAACTGACTGAGCCACCCAGGCACTCCTTTTTAAAAATTTTAATAGACAACAGGGTGTCTGGGGGGCTCAGTTGGTTAAGCAGCGGACTGTTGATTTCAGCTCAGGTCATGATCTCAGGGTCCAGGGATCGAGAGCCCCACATCAGGCTCTATGCTCAGCAGGGAGTCTGTTTCTCTCTCTCTCAAAACAAAAAAATTAATAAATCTTTAAAAAAATGTTTAATTGACAATGATTTATAAAGCCTAAAGGACCATTGGGCAAATGCATATTTTCAAGTAAATCAATAAAGAGATCCAAGTTCCTCTCTATTCCACGAAATGTTTAAAAATTACAGGTGACTAAAACGTGTTACTTTTAAAATATTTTAACTTTATACAAATGTGCTTTTGCTGTATTTACTGATCAACTTTTTCACATGCCTATATTTTCCAGAATATCTTTTGTACCGCTAGGTGTCTTTTATGCCTTTAGTATACAGTTGGCCCTTCAACAGTGTGGGGGTTAGGGCGTTGATCTCCCCCGTAGCTGGAAATCTGCACATAGCTTTTGATTTCCCCCAAAACCTCACTAATAATAGCCTACTGCTTACTGGAAGCCTTATAACTTAATAAAGTTGATTAGTACACACTTTGTAAGTCTTACGCGTTACATACTGTATTCTTAGAATAAAGCAAACTGGAGAAAAGAAAGGATGATTAAGAAAACCATAAGGAAGGGGGTACCTGGGTGACTCAATCAGTTAAACATGTGACTCTTGGTTTCAGCTCAAGTCATGATCTCAGGGGCATGAGATTGAACGCCGAGTTGGGCTCCAAGCTCAGAGTGGAATCAGCTTAAGATTCTCTCTCCCTCTGCCCCCCTCCTACTTGTACTCTCTCTCTCTCAAATAAATAAATAGACCTTTAAAAAAAGAAAAGAAAACCACAAGGAAGAGAAAATACATTTATACAACTGTCTCCTATTTATCTGCATGTAAGTGGACCCACACAGTTCAAATACATGTTTTCCAAGGATCAACGGTATTTATCTTTTGAGATATCTTTCCAGGCAGCTCATATTTTTGTCCTGTATTTGTCTTCCCATTCCTTTTATTGACTTCCTGCTCCCAGGGGACTTAGGGTAATTATTTTGATCCAGTATTTAAATATGGTGTTTCTTTCTGTAATACTTCCCCCCCTCCCAGGTGTTTTCTTTATCTGATTTTTTATATTCCTTCTCTTCCTGTTCTCTTTGGGGAGAGGGATTGCCTGGATTTTTTGACAGAGCAACAAAGTGTAGGATTGTTGTGCGCCTTACGGTTAGCAAGGATGCAACAAAGTCCTGGCTCACCCAGTCTCTTCAACCTTGGCACATGGAAGTCTAATTTTTGCATCTCCTTTTGTTTAGTTGGTTTCATTGCGTTCCACATTACTGTTTTTAGAGACAATAATTATAAATGAAATCCCATCATTTCATCATAGATTTCTACGTCCCTGCTGCACGTGTAGGCTTTTATGCCCCCCCCCCAGTATTTCTACTACGTATGCTATCATCTCATTAGTCAGGTTGGGATCTTGCATGGATCATGATTATAGTCTGTCTCTAGCCCTTTTCGTGGAAGGTTCTCCAGAGCTCTCATGTCAACTAATAAAGCTCAGGCTGCCGGATCATCTGGTGGCACTATGATAGGACATTAACTTCACATTTCAAAGTACATGCTCCTTACAATGTCAGGAAAGCAGGCTAGTCTATGGGTGGGCATTGAATCATCTGTGTCTTTATACTAAAGCTCCTGAGAAAAATAAGGACATTGTTCTATGCATTAAACTATACTGAGGAGGATATCTGCCTCCAGGAAGATGGAGAGGATGAAGTGTTCCCTTCTCCATCACTAATGCTATGAAAACCACTGGACATTATATAAAATATACAAAGACTCTGAAATGCACAGAGAAGGCAGATGATCTAGGGGACCTGGAACCTAAGGACTAATAATGTGGTGAGTCTATGTCTTCTTCCTTCCTTCCTTCCTTCCTTCCTTCCTTCCTTCCTTCCTTCTATCCATCCATCCATCCACCCATCCATCCATCCACCCATCCATCTTTCCCTCCATTTTTCTTCCTTCCATCCATTCATCTTCCCTTCCATCTTTCCTTCCTTCCATCCATCCATCTTTCCTTCCATCTTTTCTTCCATCTTTCCTTCTCCTTCCTTCCATCCTTCCTTCTCCTTCTGTCATATGTTCCACACTGAGAGCTGAAGCAGATAGCAATCCAGAAAAGGAAATAATACCTGACTAAAAAAAAACAAAAAGTCCCCCACAGCCTTCTCTCTAGTCAGAGGTCCAGGGAAGGCGGAACAGAGCAAGACAATACTTTCAGAAAATTATCACTCTATTCCAATCAAGCACCCCATGAAAAAGGGTGGCTTCACCCCCAACCCACGCCAGTGAAGCCTGATTGAGGAACCAGCCATGCTCGGCAATGACAAAGCATTGACACCCAAATGTACTGTTTTTATATATTTTTGAAATGCCAAAATTATAAGACTAGAGAACAGATTCGTGGTTTTCAGGGATTCAGAAGGTAGTTGGGCAGAAGGGGAGTGGGTGTTACTGTCACTGGGGAACAGGAGGGATCCTGGCATGCTGGACTGCACTGATATTAATTTTCTGGGTGGGATGCTGCAGTCAAATTTTGCAAGATGTTACTATTGGAAGACTGGATAAAGGGCATGTGGGATCTCTATCATTTCTTGCAAGTGTGCCTGAACCTGTATTTACTTCAAAATCAACTGTGCATTTAAAACGTTCTCTGAAAGCTACATGCACCCCATGTTTATTGTGCGTTATCTACAACAGCCAAATTATGGAAGCAGCCCAAGTGTCCATTGATTGATGAATCAATAAAGAAGATTTGTGTGTACACACACACTGGAATATTATTCAGCCATGAAAAGAATAAAATCTTGCCATTTGCAACAACATGGATGGATGCATGGAGAGAGTATTTGCTAAGGGAAATCAGTCACTCAGAGAAAGAGAAAATACCGTATGATTTCACTCATATGTCAAATTTAAGAAACCAAACCAATGAGCAAGGGAAAAAAGGGACAAACAAAAAAATCACATTCTTACCTCTAGAGAACAGAGTCAGGGCCACCAAAGGGGAGGTGGGTGGGGGGATGGGCTAAACAGGTGATGAGGATTAAGGAGTGCACCTGTCATGATGGGCACCCAGTGATGTATGGAAGTGTTGAATCTCTATATCGTACACCTGAAACTAATATAACACTGTTAACTGGAATTAAAATGAAAAATAAGTAAATAAAAAAGTCCCCTGGAAATTGTTTTGAATGATACTATAGTCCATTTTTCTTTGTTTCCCCATGCTCAGAGAAAGGAATATAGGAGAATAAGCCAAGAATAAGATAACAATTATCATTGTCTACTTTTATGTTCAATTTAGGCTGGAGGTTTAGAGAGGTGTTTTTTCACCCTGTGATATCACTCTCAGCCTATTCCAAATTTTCTACAATGAAAACACCTTTGTCTCAAAAAGAAGAGGCACAGATACATAAAGTAGGATTTTAGCAAACATTCAACATTGTCTCCTATTTATTTTGAATCTTTTTCTATGCCTGCTATCTTTTGTGATATGCAAATATTTGAGGCATTTCCTCCCCCCGTCCCCAAACACTGTCATTTTTTCATTAAGGCTGTGGGATAGAGGGGGGAAAATGTTTTTGATTTTAACCTCTATTTCTTAAATGTGATCACAAGAGCTTCCTATTTCATTAATATAATAATCTTGAAAATTTGGTACGATGTTCTTTCTACAGATGTGGGCAAGGAGGTGGAAAGATACTAGCTGGGTGCCCACCGCACAGTGTTGGACCTTGAACACATATTCCCATACCTGACCAGGCACCCACTCTCCGTTCTCTGATCCATCCACAATTGACAAAATTTATTTGACTTTCTCTTGTCCTGCAAGGTGTGGAAATCGTTCCAAATATCCTCAAAATACTCCCCAATGACTTGTAGGAACACTGTCATCATAAAAGAACATAACATCCTAACTATTTCTATAGGCTATGGAGCATAAAGCCTGCACAGCGATCCCAAGGACTAGGTATGGAAGTGTGGAAGGCTTGATAGCATTCTTAATTGTTTAGGCAAAGGATACCTTTTTCTTCTTCTGCACTCACTTTTTTAATTGATGAATTTATTGTTGGATGTTTTAAGAGCGTAAATGTAGCGGCCTGGACTGATTACAGCTTGGTTCGTGAGTGACGGTAAATTGAAAGGTTTACAGCAACACCTATCAGCAGGATCTAATAGTTACTCTGTTTTGACACCAAGTGGTTAGAGGAAATTAGTAAAAATCAAAATAATTGTGGTAGCATTCCCAAACTAAAAGGCTATATTTCAGACCCATACAAGGCATTTACATCCGTGAAACTTGGTGCTGGAAGGGACTGTGGGAGTCCCAGATACTCCCTTTACTTTAGGAAAGGGAACGTCACAGACTGTGAGACTCCCCACCCCCCCCCCCCGTCCTGGCTCACTATGTAGGTTATTCACAGAGGTGGAAACAGAAAGAGGGGTTAGATATAGAGAATTTTCCTGAAGAGGTGTTGGACCCACATGGTGATATAAAAATTGTGTTCACCTCCACGAAGAATCTCTCCTCAATAAAAATCTGTGAATTCTTAAGATGACTGCTAAGGACAAGGCTGCGTGTTTATGGGGCCGGCCAGGCAGGAGCAGGATTCTAGTGGTTTTCCAGGCACTGAGCACCTTCATTCTTAGAAGTTGTCTTGAAATACATCTGAGCTCAGGTCCAGACCAATGTGAGCGTCCGAGTGCTTTGTTTGCCTTTCTCATGTGTATCCTTACATCTTAAGATATTTGCGTAGAGCCAGGCTAAAGACCGCATGGGAAAGGAGAACAGATCTCAGCCATGCTATCCTCTTCCTTCTCCAGTAGCTCCCTGCACCGTGCATATCCAGTAGGCTGTCCCTACTGGAAACTGAAGTCCTCTGGGTAACCGCACTAGGTCGCAACTTGTAGCCACATGCCATTTGCACTTGACCAACTCTCCAACCAGCCCAAGTAGATCATGGAAGCCCAACCTCCTTCTACATGCGGTGCTTTCCCAGTGAGGTAACCAGATAAACTTCATTTTTTCCAAAGGCTTATTTCCAACAGTGATGCTAAATCCATCCCTACAGACTGTCAACACGTAACCATGAACTCTCTTTCCACGGACCTGCTATTCCCATGTTACCCAGGATCCTGGGGCAGTGGGTTTGAATCCAGGTATGGACACTCATGGGCATGTTTACTGAAAACACAACAAAAAACAATAACGCCAATAATCAGCAATGGCAGGACAAGAATACTCACGCTGGTGTGCAAAATATGCCAGTGTATTTGGATCTATTTGACCTTTTTTTTAATTAATTCCCTTAGGGTTGATGGAGAAACCAGTCCTCAGATATATTGCTAACAAGGAAAGAGCGCAAAATCTCTAAGAAAGGAGCTGGGATGCGCGTGAACCCTACCCGGATCCACTCACACCTCTTCTGCCATTACACCATCCATCTCCCTCAGGCACTGACCTACCTGCAGCTTGAAAAGGCAGGATGAAATCACATACGGCCTCGAAGGTCGGCTTAAACGTACCAACCTAATTGCCCAGGGACAAACGGAGTAATAAATTGGACAAACTTGGTGATCCCATGATTACTCAATTTTGGGGAAAGATTTTTGAAAGGAAAATGAGATTTTGGTAAATCTGATCACAACCACCTATGTGGAAAATTTCAAAACTCTCTCAAGGAGAATTTAAGTACCTGAAACATTTAAAATATTATTGATAACAATGAGGAGAGGAAAAATGGCTTTTCAGTTCTATCTTATAGTAATATATTGCTTTAAAAAAAATCTCAGAATCACTTTTAATTGGCCTCACAGTGGTCCTTAATGATTTTTCTTTCACTAAAACCTAAAATCTGTCCCATTTTTGGCTTGATTCATCTGCAATGATGTTCAAAGGTGACTTCTCTCCTCCTTGAATTCCCTCTTTCTGTGGTTTCTGTGATATTTGCCCCTTTATCTTCCTATCATTGTTTTTAAATAAATTTTATTATCATTGGAGAATAGTTTTAGATTTACCAAAAAAAGAGGAAAATCATACAGATGGGCTTATCTACCCTAAAGCAGTGCCTGCTATTACATTAATACAAAACATTGGTTATAATAAACAAAATAATTTTGATACAGTCTTACCTGAAGTCCTTATATTATATAGTCCTTAGTTCTTACAGGTTTTACATAATGCCCTTTTCTGTGGGAGTTCTAGGACCCCACATTACATTCAGTTCTCATGTGTCCTTGATTGCTCTAGACAATTTCTCAGACTTCATGGGTTTGTGATGACCTTGACAGGTTTGAGGAGTCCCAGTCAGGTGTTGTCCTTCTTTAAGGATTTGTCTGGTGTGCTTCTCATGATTAAAACAGGGTTATAGGTTTCAGGGGGGACCACAGAGGTAAAATTCCATTTCTAATGGCATCATGTCAAGGGTACATACCCTGAACTTGACTAACTGATAATGTTGGCTTTGGTCAGCTGGCTGCGGTCATGTCACTACAAAGTGACTGCTTTCCCCCACTTTCTATATGGTGTGCTTTGGAAGGAAGTTCCCACACAGCTCACACGTAAGTGGAGAAGAATAATCCACCTCCTTCATGCCGTAGTACCCACATAAATTATTTGGAATTATTCTGTAAAGGAGATGTGTCTATTCTCTCTCACTCATTTATTTTTTTTTTTCAATCTGTATTTGTATCAGTGTGGACTAATGGATATTTAATTATCCTTTGGCTTCTAATGCAATAGTACGTTCATTGCACAGACTGCTTCAACATGCGCCATTGGGAATAAGTCCTTATTTTCTGGCCCTACAAGAAGTTTGGGCTCTTCTTACATGTTTCCTGTTCCAGATCTAGAATCAAGTATTTCCCCAAGGAAATGATGGCTGTCTTGCTACCATTTTCATTGAGCGTTCTTGGGCTTCTCCCAGAGCTCAGCAGCCTCTCTTGGTCAACAAATGCTGGAGGGATGATCCAAAGACTTCTGGACTTGTGTCTTATCAGTTTTCTTGTCTATACCTACTCTGAGGACATCAGTGTGAGACCATTCATGAGAAAACCAAGCCTTCTAGTTGTCCACCTCACCCCTTGAATGTCCATATTCTGCAAGGCCAACATGATGCCCTTTCTAAAATCCAATTCTGACTATAGTACTGTCATTTACTCTTATTTAAAAGGTATTTAATGTATAAAGGCAGGTTCGTATGTTGTGATATGTGTCCCCAAAATTTAATGGTGGCCCTGAAAGTTGGGAGACCACCAACATGCAGAGTGAATTAGCCTGCAATACCTTATAGTTCGTCCTTCGGGTCTCTCAGCCCCGTTAACATAATTTGTTGGTAACCCCATCAATGCTTCCTCTCGACTTCAAGACGCTGAAAAATAGTTGCATGTCCTCAAATGTACATGTGCTCACCTTCACACAATCTTCCTTTTTGTTGTCTTTGTCCAATTTCTGCAACACAGTTACACAGTCATATTGATGTTTTTAGTGGGTGTTGTCTCTTCTTCAGGATCTTGAATCAACTGAAATTATTGGAACACTTAATATCTCGTTGCACTTGTCATTAACATCACCTATCTATTTGTGTATATATATATATCTATACACACTTACATTTTCTATTTTCCATTCACCATTTTTTGGCCGAGTTTCATCAGTATTTTCCAGACTTTTACATAGGATTCTTTGGGGTGCCTGTCTGGCTCAGTTGGAGGATTATGTGCCCTTTGATTTCCAGAGTTGTGAGCTCAAGCCCTACTTTGGGTGTAGAGATTATAAAAAAAAAAATAAACTTAAAAAAAAACCCAAAGAATTCTTTGTCATCACATTCTTGTTAATTCTCTAAATTGCATACTTGAATCCTAGGCCACTGACATATGATTTCTACTTTGTCTGCTTACCATTTCAGTGGATACCTAGCCATTGATTTTAACTTATTTTTAGTACAATTATTTTAGACTGTGTGTTTCCTGCTAATGATTAGTGCAACTGGTCATTTTATATACATTCACACCGATTCAAAACATTTTATTGTACGGAAAAATGCAAAATATGAATGTTTACATAAGTCTCCTATCTCTATATCTAGGAAAATTATTAAAATGGAATGTGTAGGTTTAATAAAACACTAAAGCTCTTTAGCTCTTGCTAAAGCAGCAGGTGGAAATGGACACTATTATAACATACAGGAAGGGCAAATTATGACAGCGCATCTAGACTTGTTTCACCAGAAATTTTGTTGTTACAAAGGTGATTGGTTAAGGAAAACCTTGGCATAGTCTTAACTTGCTTTTTGGGCATGTGATTGAACATGTTTTTACCCTTTAAGGGGCATATGCATCTCCTTATTAACTCTGTTTCAATTATGAACCAGTTTTGATGTGTTCATCCTTGAGGACGTGTGGTGCACATTAGATGTTTGGACGTAGTATTATAGAGGCAAAGAGAAGTCCTAGGCTGCTGGTGCTTCCAACCCAAGGCCTTTGGAAGAATTATAGACAACCATTCCTGGGGTGGCCCAGTCAGTTAAGCATTCGATTCTTGGTTTCGGCTCAGGTCATGATCTCAGGGCCGCGAGATCGAGCCCTGTGTGGGGCTCTGAGCTCAGTCCAGAGTCTGCTTCTCTCTGCCTGTCTGACCCTTCCCCATACTTTCTCACTCTCTAAAATAAATCTTAAAAAAAAATAAAAACAAAGACAACCACTCTTACAAATGTCTCAACCTGTGAAGGGTTCATTGTGATCACACCCTCATCTTGGCATCCTAAAAAAGGGTTAGAGTCCTTCTCAAGCACACACACACGCACAGACATAGGATTCATCTTCTAGTATTTTCTAGACTCAATATTAGGATATATCTATATCTGCATCTATATCTGTCTATCTATCTATATAATGATGAAGGAATCTTAACCATGCTAAAGGCAAGAAATTGGTCCTAAAACAGATCTACAGATGACTCATCTTTGGGAATTATCACAAGGAGCTTAAGACAATTATTACAAATAAAAGTGCAACAGGAAAAGATAAGTATGAGTGATAAGTAGGGAAATTCAGGAGAGATTAGGGCATCGTAGAAAAGAAAATATTCAGGGGTGAAAAAATATGTGAAGTCAATTTACTGACTAGAAATCACAGCAGACGATGATATACAACAGAAGGATCGATGAACTTGAAAAGTCATTCAAATTGAAGCATAAAGAAAAAATAATAAAACTGAAAAGAGCTAGATACAGAACTCTACATCCAAAT
This sequence comes from Ursus americanus, assembly GCF_024610735.1. NCBI lineage: Eukaryota > Metazoa > Chordata > Mammalia > Carnivora > Ursidae > Ursus > Ursus americanus. The sequence continues at coordinate 119,543,500 of NC_142164.1, read as the reverse complement.
TACTTTCACATGTAAGGTGAAATAAAGGCATCTTCTGATAAATGTGGAATTTGCAGACCCAGCTGGAAGAAGCCAACTAGCTGGAGGTCAATTATAGAAGATAAAGTGTAGACCTGCAGAATGGAATGAGAATTTCCAGAAATGTCGGTATGTGGGTAAAAAGCACACACTACTTCAATAAACACACAGCCTTGCTTTAAAACCATGACCAAACAACATAAAATATATCGTAGGGTCTATGACATTTGCACAAGTGTATTTCACAAGTGCACCAAGGGAAGTAAACAGAATTATGCTCTTACAGGTTTCTTATCTTGCATGATCAATCACATAGTATGTTTTTTCGAGGTGAATCATCTAAGATGGATATTGTAATCACTGGACTGACTCCTGAAAAGTTTAGAAATAGCTTAAAATAATAAATGGTGAAAACGGAATAACAAAATTATGGTCCAACTCAGAAGAATGTAGAAAAGAAATAACAGAGGACAAAGAACAGACGGGACAAACAGACAATGAATGTCAAGCTGGTCCACTAAATACAACCGTATCAGACGTTGCATTGCGTGAAATGGAAAAAAAACAGTTCAATGAAAAGACAGATTGTCAGAATGATAAAGGAGACCCTGCTGTATGCTCTTTATTTTTTAAACTGTATTTAAATAACAAGACACACACACACATATTACAAGACACAGATTGAAAGGTATTAAGGTGGAAAAAATGGCTCACCAACACAATGTGAGGAATTGGAGTGGCTCTTGGAATCTCCTAACAAGTGGGTATAAAGATAAGGACTCTTGTCAGAGATAAAGGCTGTGTCTTATTAGACAAAAAAGAGTGAAATGAATGATCAGGAAGGCATAATGATTTTTACACATATATGGACCTATTTGCAGAACTTCAATGCATGTGAAGCAGGTCTGGTTGCACTCAAGGGTGGGAGGGAAGGGGAAAGGGAGGGAAAGAGGTTCAAGCTCGAGTGGGGGATTTTAAGACTGCATTGTCAGGAATTGATGAAACAAGTCTACTTTCACAGGTGTGATGATGGTAAGTGTTCGTGGCATGTGCGTATGCTATGTGTTCAGACGATTCTATCATTTATACTCCATAAAATTTCCGAGTTCTTTCCGAGTTCTACTACCACCCAAAAAGCACTGGAATAATGGTTTCTGTAAATGTTTGGTAGACTTTTTCCTGTAAAATCATCTGGGTAAACTGCATCTTTTGAATTGGTGGAGGTTCTTTTAATCATTCCTTATATTATTCAAACAAAAGGAGATCGTATGGGCTTTCGGATCAATTTAAACCCGTTTTATTATCCCAGCATAGTTATTTCTTTTAAACGTGTTGTTTGCTTGCCCTGGAACACGTCACTGAATTTCTTATATTTCTATTTCCCCCTTGTCATTTCTTAACTATCATTATGGTTTTTTCCTTTTTTTCTTTTTAATGTATATAGTGAGAATATCTAGGTTTTCTTCAAAAATTACACTTGAGATTTACTAGGTCTTACATTATCTTTTTGATACCAGTTGGGTTTTTTTTTTTTTCTGCTTTTGTCTTTGTTCTCTTTAGGGTTGACTCAACAATACCAATTTTGAGTTTCATGATCAATATACAAATTGCTGTGCTTGGATTTAAAGTGCCTGAAGTGGAGAGGGAGTAGGAAAGGTTTTCAAAGGGCTGGAACTTCTCTGGAGGCAGAGTAACAGGGCCAAGAGTTGGGATTCGCACGTGTTTTTTTGTCTCCTTGTTTTCTGGACTGAGACTGCTCTCTCCCTGTTAGGAGTGTGTCTCTGTGAACAACTGTGCAGCTGGTGAATACAACCTCTAACACGTCAGGGTTCCTGCAGAGGAACTTTCCAACTCTGGAAAGATGTCCTGTAGAGATAGGCATGGAAAGGCAGAAGAGACGTCAAGCCAGTTGAATGTCCTGGGACATGGTGGCCCAAGCATCCACGTCTTGATATATACAGAGGATAATCACACAAACAGAAGCTAAGGGATCAAGGGTACCCACCCACACGTGCTGTAATGTCAGATTCGCCCACAGCAAGCTGCCATGTCACGGCGCTCATTTTGTCCTAAACATCACATTCCCTGCCCACACTGCCCGTCTTGCAGAGGAAATGGCTTGGCTACTAACATGGAACCCTAACCGGTCTGCAAGACAAGCCAAGACCACCACCCACCTAGAAAGACCTCTACTCCAGCTAGTGACAGGCAACCCTTCTCCAAACACGAGAAAATGGGACAAACAGCAAACTAGTGACCCTTTGATTTCCCAGACACTGGTTATGGTGGCAGATTCAGCAAGCACCCCAAAGCATACTCTGAAACACACGAGCCACAAGCTCTTACTGACCTCCTCAAAACAGGTTATGGAACAAAGCCCAGAAGTCAAACAACCCTACAATTCAGACACATAAGTGTATCCAGGGAACATTCCTGCTATAAACAGAAAACAAAGGAACCCTCAGTAAGGAAACTCTGCTCTTAAAACACAGCCAATATGGGAGCCAGAGAAAACTAAAAGAGGTCACCAACTGTTCAGAGCAATAGGAACCCTAGAAAGCTGCCCCAGACTTGGGCACAATGAGACCTCCATAGCCCCACAACAAAGAGGGTGGGCAAGAGCAGCCAGCATGATACCCCAGGTACGCCCCTGGTGGAACTACTCCATCAGCTATGAGGAGTGCTGGGAGGTACCAGAGATGCCATGGTCTGGGTACAGGTGACAGCACACAGACGACAGAAAATGCCAACTTTGAGAGAGAGAAAGACAGACAAGCATTTCCAAGATCTGAGTGTGAGCTGAGTTTCAGGATGCATGTCTTCCAACCATTTCACAGAATTCAGCGGTTACAAAAACTCCCGTTAGAATAAACACATGCACGCCTTACCGACAACCAGGAAGCCGCCTAAAAAAGCAGGCTCAAGTGCTGATCCCAAAGGAACGCGGACGCCTTCTCCACCAGCTTGCTGGGAGATCTGGGTTCCTTGCTGCTCTTCCAGTTCTCGTGTGGAGTCATCTGTTTGAGAGAAGCCCAGTCAGAAGCAGGATTCAGATGCAGGTGACTGAGTATAGGACAGACTTTGCATCTGTCTTAACCTGACCCTTTGAGCTCCACTGCCCAGGGAGGACGAGGGGGAGAAGGTCAATGGCTGCGGTCAGGGCAAGGATAAGGGAGAAAAGAAGCTTTCCCACGTATTCTAATGCAAACCGCACATTTCTCAGGCCCTGAACAATGCCGTCCAAGAGCAGCCTCAAAGAGAAAAAGAATCAGCGTCTGCAAGGGCTACAGACTAGGTAGTAGGTGGAAGTAAGACTTGGCAGTTGAAGAAGAAAGAGGCCACGTGTCGTATCTGGCTTCTATCCTCTTCCGCCTCCACCTGCAGGATATTGGAGGCTCTGGGCTTCTCCCTTCCTTAGGACCAAAGTAATGAGTGCTCACAGCTGCTTCTGGGCATCATTAGGGCAGGAAACCAGCAGGTGCTTATTGTAGAGTGTGCGGCACTGTATACTCCAAGGAGGGGTGAGCATGCATAAGCACCTAACTGAACCCTCACGCACCCACACCACCCCCTCCCGGTCCGTCCCAGTGGAAAGCCAACAACATGTCAGTCATTATTCTGTTGCCCCGTAGGATGACCTTCGTGGGAACACAAAGCAAACAGGATCAGAGGGTGAAATGAGCAGCCCCTTAAGGACGAGGGATCCGTGCTTCTCAAACGGTAACATACGATCACCTGAGGACCTTGATGACGTGTAGATTCAAATTCAGCGTGTCTAGGATGGGCCCTCAAGTCCCACGTGATGCTGAAGTTCTTCGCATCACACTTTTTGAAAAACAGGGAGTTGAATCAGCGGTTCTAAGGTGTGTCCGGTGTCGGAGTTTCCTAGAAGGCATGTTCAAGCTCTGCCCTCCTCCCCGAGTTTTTGAATCATCGGTTTGGGAAGGCCCAAGGATTTGCGTCTCCAACAAGTTCCCAGGTGTTGCCGATGCTGCTGTTTCTTAGCCCAAACACGGAGGATCACTTCAGGGACCAGAACAGGGGTTTTCAGGCTTGACTGCTCAATAAACCTACGAAAATACCACGGAGGGAGGAGCCTCCACTGACTTCTTGAATTAACTGAGCTTGTAGACTGTAAACCGCTCAGGTGACGCACAGCACAGTCAACACTGCGAATTGGTCTGTTGGGCTTTTTCTTGGTTTAGGAGTCGTGAGAGTTCATCTGTATCAAGCCAGCTGTGTGGGAGACGGGAGCCAGGGTCAACGTGCACGGACAGGAGGCCCCTGAGGCATCGCCCGCCATGGCGACTCCTGGTCCCGGCGTCCTCTGTGCCTGGTCCACCTGCCAGCTCAGGGATAGGTTCGATGCTTTCATTGCGAATGCCTCCAGTCAAGTGGCATTCTGTCTCCTCCATGCTCCGGCGCACTTTTGCATCTAGATATATTTTTAATCCATTTGAAGGTTGGAATCAGAAAGAAAATATATTTCCAATTTCCCCAGAGTCAGTTCTTTCTCTGTTGTGCCTATAAATTTGTTCCCTGAAAATTAATTGCTGGTAAACATTTTTTTTTTTCAATTTGAACATTTTCCTTACTAACGTGGTGGTCTTTGTCCTATATAGAGTCCCCAAATTTACAAGCAGGCTCTAGGGAGACTTTTCTGCTTCACAATTCTGTGAACGTGGACAGTTTTTACAACGCACTGAATTTCAACTGCTTCCTCCTCCTTCTACTTCCTCCCCCTCTTCATTTTTCCCCTATTTGGGAATGGCATTGCCAGTACCTGCCTTGCAGGGATGTGAAGTTAAAACGGGTTAGCAAGTCCAATTATCCCCGATCCATCGCAGAGAATCAACAAGTGAGGGTTATTGTCTTGCGTTCCTGATAGTTTAAAGGGTGGATGGTGATGTTCTTTGTTGTACCAAGTGTGATTGGTCTCTTTCTGTATAACCGAGGTGAACTTGCCTGGCATCTGGAGTCCGAGACACTGTCTCCTGTTCTCCACCCCATCTTCATGCCTCAGCTCACAGCCGCCTGGCTTTGACCTCTGTCCCTTCACAGAACTCACAAAGACCACCCGGTTGATTACCTCCTTTCAGCCCTCTTCTTGTCTGATCCCTTTGTTTTCTTCAAATCTTCTACTGCAAAGACCCCACACACCTGGCATTATTCCCAGCCTTCTGGCTGTTCCCGCAACATGGACCTTATGGAAGGGGGTGCTCCTTCCTTTAACTGAAGCACTTCTTGCTCCTGGATCTTTGTGGCTGGAGGTGGAAAGAGGACAGTTGTCAGGAGAATGTTGGCCAATGGAAATCCTGGTGAGCATCTGAGCCCCTTTCTGGTCTCAGACTAGCCAGGCTGCCTCAGCGTCCCAGAGTTCATACTAGATTGTAGGCAGCCTTAAAGGCATCACTTTAAGCACTGTGAAAACCAAGGAACATTCCTGTGTGTGGCAGAATAGCAGAGAAAGAACGATTAGTCCCTAATAGAACAATTTGAGCAGAACTAAGAATTCCATTTTAATGGAGATTTGGAAGCCGGCCAAAATTCGTACCTTCCCATTTGCCATTATTCATCCTTCACGGGTTCATAAATAATACTCAAAGGTATAGCATCAAAATGGCTTCCAATTGGTCTCCAGTTCTAACAAGCTGAGGTTTCCCAGATTTCTTCATTACTGTTAATCATGCTTGCTCATTTCTCAAGTGAGGGCCGTCTTGTTTGATGCCATTGAATCTCCTGGGTTGGCACTTTCCACAAATCAGTGAAGTCCTGTTTGATCCTCAATGGCAAGGACATGATGCCTCAGCTCCAACTTGTTTTTTCATGCAAAGCATGGCTAGGCTTTTTGCCAAGGAGCCTTGATTTCCCTTCCTAGGCACTGAGGAATGATTGTTTACATGGTCCTCATACTTACTGGCAGGAGGTGGAAGACCACAGAATAGCTGCAGTATCTCCAGGACAAGAGTTAGGAGTCTTTAGCACTCTCTCTCTCTCTCTCCCTCCCTCCCTCCTAATACAAGCCAAGAGGTTCTTGGTTCATCCGCCCCAGTGGTTCTCAAACTTGAGCATACATCTGCGTCAATGGTAGCATTCACTAAATTAGAGCTGGCTGATTGCCCCAGGAGAGAGAGAAAGAGGAGGAGAGGGAGGAGGTAAGGGAGGAGAGAGAGAGGAAGAAGGAGAAGGAGGAGGGGAAGGGGAAGAAGGAGAGGAATTAGAAGAGGAATTAGAGGAGGAGGAGGAGGAAGGAGAAGGAGGAAGAGGAGGAGGAAGAGGAGGAGGGGGAGGAGAAGGAGGAGGAGAAGGTAAGGAGGAGAGAGAGAAGAAGGAAAAGGAGGAGGGGAAGGGGAAGAAGGAGAGGAATTAGAAGAAGAAGGAGGACAAGAGGAAGAAGAGGAGGAAGAGGAAGGGAGGGAAGGGGGAGGAGGAGGAGACAGACAGAAGAGATAAGTGAATGAAGCACAGAAACACAGGCATGTGTGAGAGATGTAGCAACCATATACCATGATACTTAGTCTCATGGCTCCAAATTCCTAGGGTCCCACATTCCTCTTATCCCCAATTTCTATCAGATATCCCTTAAAATAACAATTAATTTCAATTTTAATAGGTTTTGACCGATGGGAGGAAAATGTGTCCTAAGTAATGCTGTGAATGCTGGTCTGCAGAGCCTGTGGTTGTGATGGATAGATAAATTCAGCATGTTTTCCTTCACCCTCAGAAACAAGGTTCCGTCCTGGGACATATGCAAAGCTGGGGGATGGTGAGGGTTTATGATCAGTGTGGAGTAGCAGAGATACCGCCTTGTGCTCACCAAATACTTTTCTTCCCGGCATACATTCCCCAGCCTCCCTGGAGGTTAATTTGGGACCGTGTGACTGTTCTGGCCCAAGGATGGGAGTGGATAGGAGCATGCCCCATTAGACCTGGTGGACCCTATACCTTTGCTGATGTCAGGGTCCTTGCAGGCCACATGCTGTGGAAGGGAGAAGGTGGGAAACTCTTGCATCCTAGAGCCATTGCTTAGAAGCAAGCCATCTGACAAAACAAGCAAATGGGAATTTGCTTGAGCAAAAGAGATCTGATTGTGTGAGGCCATAGAGATTGTTCGGACTGTTTCTTACAGCAGCTAACCTTACAAGTCATGACGGACACAAAGGGTGACATGGATAGAAGTTTTCCTTATGTTTCAAGATGTCACAAACCTAGAATAAAAAGAACTGAATATGTAGGGTAGAACAGGACAGCAGACCCGGCCCACCGTTGGGGAAAATCTTGAACAATTCCGCGAGCCAGGGATTCCAGAGTCCCTTTGTCTCCTGGCCATCTCCCATTTCATGCTTATTCTCTCAGTGGAAATCAGGTCAGCAATTAGAAACCTGAAATAGTGCTTTTATCTCCACAACTGCACCCCATGAGGGATCCCAGGTTAAAAAATAAATAAATAAAAGGCCCAATTTGAACCTTGGTACTCGGCGCTGACAGGGAACCTCTCAGTGTATGTTTGTTTTCTCCTGAAGTGTTGACTTGAAGCTTCGGTGAGGACTACCTAAAAGAAGCTCGCCCTTCTCTGTGCTGGCGTATTTATTGCCAAGATCCCTTTACTAAGTTGTAGTCCCTGCAATTATGTTATAATAGCAGTATTGGTTGTAATGAGAATTTTATTACCCGGAGCATGAATCAGCAGTGAAGCTAATAACGTATCATCGACGTACTGGGACGTATAGTAAGATGTGTGTTAGGCTGTGATTTCATTAGACAAGCTGATGTGGCTTAAAATATATGTGAGGGCCACACAAGATATTAGATTGCCATCTGGGACATTTATAAAAATACACTGAAATCTCATGTCACCGTGACCACCTCTGTGCATTAAAACCTCTACGCATCATTTCAATAGACTTAGGCAGGATTTTTCCACGTGAACATAGCTTGGAGTCTTTTAATCTCTTGTCATGAGGTTGGCCAAGTTGCAGTCAATGGACGTTCAAGGAGAAAGCAAGATGATTAATATCCATGGACTTAGAAGGCTTCTGTATTGAGCACATGGGCCAATGGATCATAAATGAATATTACTGTTTTTTTGTCTCTTTGTTTACCTGTCAGGGACACCTAAAATTCTCAAGTGGAAATAACTTGCTGTAGGCTTTTTCCACACAAACATATCTTGGAGTCCTAATCTCTTGTAATGAGGTTGGCCAAGTTGCGATCAATGGACGTTCAAGGAGAAAGCAAGATGATTAATACCCATGGACTTAGAAGGCTTCTGTATTGAGCACATGGGCCAATGGATCATGAATGAATATTACTGCTTTTTGTTCTTTTGTTTTTTTACCTGTCAGGGACTCCTAAATTTCTCAAATGGAAATAACTTGCTGTAGGCTTCTTCCACACGAACATAGTTTGGAGTCTTTCTAATCTCTTGTAATGAGGTTGGCCAAATTGCATCAATGGACGCTCAAGCATGGGGAATGAAAAAATTTGGACCGCCGCAGGGTGCTAGCCAGCTTCTCCTTGTCACATCTACGTAGTGCAGCTTCCTTCTTGCAAAAGCTTAGAGGGTTAAATTTTATTTTTTTCTCCTCAGACAACAATGAGATTATGATTACAAAAGTCTTTTATGTTATTTTAATTTTTTTGGCAATAACATGCATTCTGAGCTTGAACCTCTCTCCCCCCACCCTAAAATGTATGTTGATAATGGGTGTTTCGAATTTCTCAGAACGTAACTGCTCTGTGGACCTCTATTCTGTGGACAGCAGACATGCACGACAGAAATCCATGGAGTCAGAAGGTAGACAGCTCAGTGAGATTTTAAATAATTGGATAATAACCAACATTTCACCTTATTCAGTGGCACAATGAAATAAAATTATTAAACTATTTTTAGGGTTATTCCCTCCACTTTTTTTTAAAAGATTTTATTTATTTATTTGACAGAGATAGAGACAGCCAGGGAGAGAGGGAACACAAGCAGGGGGAGTGGGAGAGGAAGAAGCAGGCTCATAGCGGAGGAGCCTGATGTGGGGCTCGATCCCAGAACGCCGGGATCACGCCCTGAGCCGGAGGCAGACGCTTAACCACTGTGCCACCCAGGCGCCCCTCCCTCTACGTTTTGTACAAAGATTTTGAACTTTCCTGTGATCCTTACACTGGTGATTTGGTGACACATCATTAAAGCTAAAAAGTTGACACTTCTCTTAGGTATATATTGTCACATTTTTTTCATCCATAGTTTCAAATCCAATTACATTATAGGCAATGATTTCCCAAGAAATAGTATCCAAAACCATGTGCTCCCTTTAAAGAGTATATATACAGCACATTCCAATACATTCTTCCTCTTGACAATAATAGCATCTTGTTTTCATGAGGCTTAAGATTATACTTTATGATAATTATTCCACTTAATTCACGCAGACATGAAGATGGGAGAAATTGCTTTGCCCTTTCTCTGCCTCCAGCCCGTTAGTGCCTGTTCTTGTGCAAGTTGGGAATACAAAGCATCCCTTCGGCTTTTTATTTGTCCTTGGGATTTGTGGACGGGTTGATTCCGTGGAAGTGAAGACGTTCTGAGAGACGGTATCTCTCCGCCCCCTGGCTTCCTCATGGCTCTTGTCTCACATCTGGTGCTGGGGTGTGAAGAAGGGTATACAGAATTCTAAGAGATCCCAGTGAGTTCCCTCATCTCCCACCTGTTTCTCGAGTTTCGTAAGACCTCACAAAATTTCCATCTGACATTGTAAGAGGCAGTGTTAGGTTTTGCTAGCCAGATGCTAATTTGAAAAAAAAAATACAGAAGGTATTTTTGAAGAATACCATACATGTCATTGCCTTGGACGTCTCTCTTCTAAATACGGTGTTACACTCTCTTTCAGATGTGACATTACTTTCACTTTATGAAGGATGGTTAAGTCCGTACTGATCACAGCAGCCTGTGGGGTTTGCACCGATGGCCCCTCAGGTTTCATCTCACCTAATGAAGATTGAATGCCTGCAGTAAATAGTAATATTTGCCAGGCTCCTCTTCCTCAGAGTGACTCGAGAGTCATGAGATTGATGTCTGCAAAACTTTGCTAGGTGCCGTCTTGCACGACTAAAATATGACAGTCATTTTTCTCTTATTAATTGAATGTCAGTTTATTAAAAAAGAATCATTCTGGTTATCAGAATTCATTAATATTAATACCGTATAAAGCAACGGAAACAGCTGGGTGAGGATGTGGTGTAACCTCACCGTCAGAGTTGAAATGACTGCATCGTGATTTGCTCAAGTCAGTGATGGGGGAAAAAATACCCCACCAAAAAATGCCTATAATTGCCACCAATGAACAGATTTCCTGTTTCCACAGTTTCTTAGAAAGATATGAGTGGCAGTTCTGAATTTAACTTTATGCATCTGAACATTTGGAAGGATTGAAAATAGAAGCAATTTTCTCCTCTCTTCTTCCTTGTTATTACAATCAAATTACCTTAACAATTCGGATAAGATGTAATTCAGGGTTTTGAGTTATTCAAATAATCACATCAATTTCCCAAATTTATGGGATTGCAAAGAGAATTCCAAAAACTCGAGAGAAAAGCACTTGCCAGTTCTCAGGAAAATCAAATGAACTGGTGAGCAAACGTACATGTTTTTTGGGTCAATATTAATCGATATATTGCTCTTTCTAGGTAGGCATATAAATGTTTATGAGTGAGCCCCCCGAACCACGGGACCATACTCTGGTTGCCCATGCGTGCGTGCATGTGTGACCACATGTATGAATGTTTGTATCTAAATCTGGGGAAGAAGGGATGCTTTAGAAATTATAGACATTAAAATCAACACTTACATGATTTCATTTCATGTCAAGGAAAAAGGAAGCATCTAGCAGTTTTAGCTCAAAGACAATTTCCTTTCTAGTGTGATTCTTTCTTAGAAATATCACGGGACACCACCTAGAGATAAATAGATGTCCATTTAGAAGGAAAGAGTAAACAACTGTCTCGGGGAAGTAAACAGCCCTGAGGAGTGAGTTTGATCTCCTGGAGATGATCTCTCAGTTCTATGCGTGTCTCTGGAATGGCAGGTCTCCTCTCTGCGGGGAATGAAACGACCCCTGTAGGTGTCATGGAGGGAAGTCGCGATTGTAATCCACTTACGAGTGCAGTGTCTTCAAAGTTTACCCCAGTATTCTTTTCCAGGAACTTAATTCCGAGTAAAGAGGTTTTCATGCAAAATCACATTGACAAATAGTTCTCATTAGTGTATATTTATTCATGTTCTTGTGGTTGTTTACACGGTAAGATTTTGAAATAAAAGGCAGGCACAGCCAGTTAGCGAGCCTATACAAATAGATGGAAATAAAGCACCATCCTTGCCCGAAGCATCTTCGGAAGGATTTGCAAATGCCCCTGTCATGTATACAGCTCATAAATGAAATCCTGTGTCTTCTTCAGGTGAAGTCTGGCTTGCTTTCTCCTTGGGTGTCTTGTTAGAATGAATCTGGACATGATTTGCTGCAAATAATCTTGATTTACTTTTCAAATTCCAGAATGTTCCACATGGGAGTTTCTCACTCTGCATACATATATGCAATATGTATTGTAGACCTTTTAATATGTATATACAACATATATCAATATATACATGTAAATATGTGGATAAATAATTGGTAAGGAACATATATTTCATGGTAGACATGGAATGCAATTTTTTGCAAATGTGTTATGTTATTGGGGTGTATATAATGAGGCTATTTCCATGTCTGAACATACACCTAGAGTGGCACTGTTTTGTTGATATGATTCTAAGATAACAGTATCATTTGATATAAAAGTGCTTTGGGAGGAGCCTGGGGGGCACAGTTGGTTAAGTGTCTGACTCTTGGTTTCAGCTCACATTGTGATTCAGGGTCATGAGACTGACGCCTGTCGGGCTCCAAGCTCAAGGTGGAGTCTCTCTCTTCCTCTTCCTCTGCCCTTCCTGCCGTTCCCTCTCTCTCTCTCAAATAAATAATCTTCTTAAAAAATAGAAGTGCTGTGGTTTTGAGGGGTTTTATTTGGTTGGGGTGAGGGGACAGACAAGCAAGTTATGGGAAGTGCTTAGTGAGGTCAGGATGAGACAAAGATGTAGGCAAGGTTCATGTAAAATCACGTTCTGTTATTGGGCACCCAATGTAAAGTACACTAAATTAGAATAAAGTAGCCCAAAGCTGTACATTAGCTCTTTGTTAAAGGGTTTTGAATAAGATGTATCAATAATATCGTACATGACATCTTTGCCTTTGGCTTTCTTTGAATCTGGCCAACCCATTTACTCTTCTTCTCATTCGTTTTAGGATGAGAGTGTTCTAATTCTGTTGCACTCCTTTATATATGTACATACATCCAAATTCACATGTATATTCAGGTGGGGGGACTTTCCAATATACATCTTAAATCAAAAAAGGACAGAGTTCAGAAGAATGTTCTTACAGCTGCCGTTTGCATGTGCTCTGTTAAGACACACACATACACACACACATAGGATTTATCGTAATTTTGCAGCAATTCACAACAGATGAAATTGTGCATTGTTTCTGGTACAAAATGGATGTCAGGAACCTCCAGTGGGAGGGGCAATTAATTTTCTGTAGTGCAGACTCAAATCCTAATTTCAATTTTAAGAAATACAATTTTGGAAAGAATGCATTGTTGACTTTGCTGCCAACAGTCCAGTGTTCAGGCATATTATAGATTCAGCTTCAATGCATTTCATGCACATTTCAAGAAAACGTGGGATATTCTTTTAAATCAATGTTACCTAGAATTTTAATCATGTTTTCATGCCATGCAGTTTTTGAAATACATATTTTTCAATGTCTTCCTATAAACGCTACACGTCCTCAAGTTGTATTACATCTGTCTTTCGACATTTTGATACGCGTGTCCTGAACTTTACAGGATACTTCATTCTCATTCCTAGTTGTGTTCAATTACGTTTTCCTGATTAGCATTCTAACTGATGGACAAAGTTGACTAGGCTTTTCTGAAATCAAGATTCATTACATCAACTTGTCTAGCGAAGCCCTCTCCTCTACCCTTCCTTTTATTTTTATTTTTTTTCCTTTTAAAAAACAATATTAAAAAAATCATAAAATGGAGAAAGGAATACGAAGTAGGGTCAACATTGTTGTTTTTCTTAATTCCAAAAGAGCATGTTTGTAATCTATGCTTGGTCCCTACAGCAAACTCCTTGCAATTTTTACTTGTGATCATTGCTTACAGTCCATGAGATTTAGATATCCCATGACTTAACCAGTAGGAGCAGTGTGAAAACACAGCCAAAGGCTCTCCTGTCTTTCTGGGAAAAGAAGCTAATTGGCTGTGACTCCAATTAAGTAGCCTCTGGGGCTCAGTTGAGTTCTACCTTGTTGGAGAACATAGGTCATAAAAACTCATCACTTTACAACTTACACACATATTGAAGATAAATTCGTACAACTTCGTGTAACACAACAATAACTGAGACACCCCCCCGCCCCCCTCCAGGGGAGCTAAGCAATTGGGGGAAGATGACTTAGCAAATAGTGAACCACCAGAAAATAATCAAAGTTATCAATCTCGTTCTAATGCTCTTCTCATGTGGCTGTGACACAAAGTTAGGACAAACTAGGTGAAGGTGAAGGTGAAGGTGAAGAAGAAGAAGAAGAAGAGGAGGAGGAAGGGGAAGAAGAAGAAGAGGAAGAAGAAGAAGGAGGAGGAGGAAGAGGAGGAAACGCGGTATGAGGAAGAGGAGGAAGAGGAAGAAGAGGAAGAAGAAAAAGAGGAGGAGAAGGAGGAAGAGGAAGAACAAGGAAGAACAAGAAGGAGGAGGAGGAGGAGGAGGAAGAGGAAGGAAGGAAGAGGAAGAAGAAGGAAGAAGGAGGAAGAACAAGAAGAGGAGGAGGAGGAAGAAGTAGGAGGAGGAGGAGAAGGAGAAGGAGGAAGGAGGAGAAGGAGGAAGAAGGAGGAGGAAGGGGAGGAGAAACAGCAACTCCCACTCAGGAATTGCTTACTAGGTCAAATTTTGTTGACCATTTAACATTTTATTTACATTTCTTTAACAATTCTGTGAGAGAGATAGAATTATTCCCTTTTGGCAAAAACAAACCTTGAGTTGTATAGAGATTAATGAATGACTTATCCAAATACCCAGAGCTAGAAAATTTTAGAGGGCAGAATAAGGGCAGACCTCTTTCATTTCAAAGGTGAATATTTAATACGTATGAATTCTATCAAAAGAGTCAATACTCTGCGGCATTTTATGGAGACAGACTTTGTCGTGGATATTCTGTTTCATGTCTAAGAATTCCAACTTCCACTATCCTGTGATTTTTACCCTTATGCACAAAACATGTACATTATTTTATTCTTGTCCTCAACCTGGTAATTAAATATTAATGGGAATTTCCCCCTCCAACTCATTTGTAAGTCTTCATGTACATATATATATACCTTAGAGACTCTTGCATATTGACAAACCGTGTCCTTCACCTTGGCAAATCTAGCATCCCTTCAAAATCAGTTTAAATATACTGGTTGAACCACCTAGCATGTATTCATCCGGAATATGTTCACGAGTGACTGTTTGGTTCCAGCTCTGGACTCTGCAGTGAGGATGGGAAGTCTGCTATGATGTAAGCTTATGGTCACCAGCATCATGCTCTCCATGAGAAGTGGGCGGTTTCTGGAGGAGCAGCATGGCGTGCAGGTGTGGATCGGGCTGGCTTTCCAGAGAGTCCTTGCTTGGTAAAAATGATTCAATTTGTGAGTATGTGTTGAGTTTTCACCTTGTCATTGGCCATCAGAGGTTACGACAAGTTGTTGTGGATGCCTGCTTTGAGCCTGATGCCAATCTTCAGAAAGTGAGGTGGACCCATGGCTGTCAATTCAAGTTGTCCTGGGGGGGACTCAGCAAAACGCTGTGTTTTTTCTTGTTACCGCACAAAGCTGCAGGATCACTGCCCTTTGCAGGATGAACGCATCACAGAAGCATCTAGCTGCGGACTTTTCTCATGTTCCCCTTGGACAATGTTTGAAAACCCCAAGAGACCATAACTTCCCCTACATATGAAGTGTTTTCCCCTAAAGTATGTTAGTATGCCTCTTATTTTAAGGTAAATACATCACTGTGAATAGTTACCTTAATGCACGTGCCAATTCATGAGTTATTACCTAGAATTTTATGCCTACACGTTTGTAAGTGAAATTCACCCCCCATTTTTTTCTGGGTATGACAGCTTCATCCTATTGCGAAAGGGAGTTTAAAAGCATTCGATATTATTGTTTTAGAGTGAGTCGTAGACAAATTAACATTAAATATGTCATGCAGTTCCAGCCAAAGAGATTAACGTGGTCTTCGACAGCAGCTTGAAGTTCGGTTAGTTGTGACGTGCAGTAGAGGAAACAGAGAGCAGTTCAAGAGGGCCGATGGAACTAGGGGAGTACAGCGAGCTTGTGCTTGTGAAATGCTCCGCTCGAGCCCCATGCCAAACATCACTGGGGACATGCTGCACAGAGCCCAAGATTCTCGGAGGCGAAGAGGACTCAAAGCCATCACAAAATTCAGCTGTCATGTGGGCATCACATCAAATGGTTAATCAGACAATGCTGCCAAAAATGGGCCACTTTTATTGACTATCTCATTGCAAATATTTTTCTTAAACATTGCATAATTAAAAAGTGACACATGTATTTCAGACAACTTAAAAAACTATAAGAAGGAAAAAGTACACATCTACTTGTTAGAGGTAATGCCATGAACGTTTTGCTGAATCTCCTTCCATGTTTTCATATGTACAATGATACACACACACGGTTGGTTTATTTTTTACATAAATGAAATGGTAGCGTTAT
Organism: Ursus americanus; assembly: GCF_024610735.1. NCBI lineage: Eukaryota > Metazoa > Chordata > Mammalia > Carnivora > Ursidae > Ursus > Ursus americanus. The sequence goes on along the minus strand of NC_142164.1, from coordinate 119,527,618 downwards.
ATATTTTAATAAGATTTATACAATTTGTATATAATTGCACAATTGAGCATATTCTCATGGGGTTTATCAGCTGCGATCGCCCCCTACATCAAGGAACAAAACATCAGCACTGCTTTAGAAACTTACTTCATGCAAGCTCCTTGGAGATACTTCTACTGTCTTCCAAAAGGCAACGGTATTTTTCTGATCTTGGACACCAAAGCCTAGCCTGGCCAGCATTTGAACTTTATGTGAGCGGAAGGATTTAGATGTTCTCTTTATCTGGAGCTTCCTCTCCTCAGCATTATGTTGGTGACCTTATTCTGTGATGCAGAATCCAGGGGTAGGTGACCCTTTCTTTTGTTTTAAAGATTCCCTTTCAGGAATAGCTACAACTGGGGGCGCCTGGGTGGCACAGCGGTTAAGCGTCTGCCTTCGGCTCAGGGCGTGATCCCGGCATTACGGGATCGAGCCCCCCATCAGGCTCCTCTGCTATGAGCCTGCTTCTTCCTCTCCCACTCCCCCTGCTTGTGTTCCCTCTCTCGCTGGCTGTCTCTGTCTCTGTCAAATAAATAAATAAAATCTTGAAAAAAAAAAAAAAGGAATAGCTACAACTGATTTATTCATTCCCTTGCTAATAGACACCAGGATTGTTTACAGTTTTTAACAATTACCTAAAGGGAGGCTATAAATGTTCTTAAATAATTATGTGTCTGCGTGTGTGCATGCATGGGCACACAGATATATGAACATACCTCTTTGGGAACTGTTGGGTCAGACTTGATTTATCTCTGCAGCTTGGTGAATATCAGAGAATTTTCCAGAGATGCTGAACCATCAAAAGTATGAGAGATCCAGTTGCTCTAATTTTCTCCAGCACTTGAGAATTCTTGACTTTATTTCATTACACCCAAGCTGGTTCATGTGTGATATTATCTCATTCTGATTTAATTTTCAATTTCCATCATGACTAATGAAGACACATTTCTTCACATGGTAATTGGCAATTGGGTATGCTCTTCCGTAAAGTCTTTTAGGTTTTTTTTTGCCCTGCCACTATGTTCGACTATCCGCTTTCTTCATATTGATTTGTAAGAATCCTTAATTATTCTGCATACGAGTCCGCTATTATATTCAGAGCAATTTATATATTTTGAAACATTATACATATCATAAACACATTCTCTAATTTTGTGGTGTGTATCTTCTCTCATTCAGTGATGTCTTTTGATGGAAGAGTCTTTCATCTTATGGTCCTTATAGATATCATAAATATTTTCTCCCACTGCATGACATATATGTTCACTCATTCAGTGGTGTCTTTTGATGGATAACTATTACTTGTCTTATGGTCCAATGTATCTGTCTTTCCCTCATGGATTTTTTGTTTTTGTTTTTGTTTTTGTTTTTTAAGATTTATTTGAGAGAGAGAGCATGAACAGGAGGGGCAGAGGGAGAGGGAGAGAGAATCTCAAGCAGACTTGACTCTGAGCATGGAGCCAAACCGGGAGATCATGACCTGAGCCTACACCAAGAGTTGGATGCTTAACCTACTGCACCACCCACACATGCCCTCCTTTATGGTTTTTTTAATGTACATTGTAAGAAATCTTTCCTAACACAAGATCATAAAGGTACTTTCCTATATGAACTTCTAGCTTTATTGTTTTACTTTTGAAATTTAGACGTACAACCTATATGAAATAGAATTTGTATATGGTGTGAGATACAGATCTTTCTCCTCCCTACATAGTTACCCAGTTGAGAAATACTATACATTGAAAAGACTGCTAGTGTGTGTCAAGATTTTGTATCAAAATTCAAATGTCTTTGTAAGTGGGTATATGAAATGTCTCTATTCTGTCCTATTAGATAATTTAGTGTAATACCATATTGTCTAAGCTATTATAAATATACAATAAATCTTAATATCTGAAAATGTAAGCCCCCCCCAAGTGTCCTCCCTTTAGAGTGTCTGAGCTGTCCTTGATCTTTTATATTTCCATATGCATTATAGAATCTACTTGTGGATTTCTACACACTAGGATTTTGACTGGGATTGTAATTAAGCCACAGATCATTTTATCAAGGTTTGATATTGTAACAGTATAATTAATGTAATTTTAAATATACTCTTTTGCAACTTGATTTTCCAATCTTTAGTTCCCAATCTATTTCTATATATTTTATATTTGTGCTTTGATCTCCTATGCAACGGCTGAGTAAATGTCAATTATTATTTCCAATTTCTGATTTTTTGTCAACATAATGATTTATGTTGATTTCTTTTAAGATTTTTGTGTTTGAGAGAGAGCACGAGTGAGGGTAGGGACAAAGGGAGAGGCAGACTCCCTGCTGAGCCTAACATGGGGCTTGATCCCAGGACCCTGGGATCATGACCTGAGCCAGAGGCAACTGCTTGACCACCTGAAGCACCCAAGTGCCCCTTACATTGATTTTCCTATTTCACTAATCTTGTATGTAGGTAATGGTGCGAATTTTGATTTTATATATACCTCTGAATTCAGTTTGTTAATATTTTAGGATTTTGGATCTGGGTTTAGAAATGGCAGATCATAATGGATGCAGGTTATATTCCCTTACTTGTCACCTGTCTTTCTGGCATTGCCTTTTTCATGTCTTGCTATCAAAGAGGGAACTGAGAAGCTACATTTCCTGCATGACCACACTGTTGGGTTTTTTCCACTGACTACTTTGAAGAAAGCAAAGAAATCCAGTGCTACCCCTCAGCAAAGACTGGGTTTTCTCTTGTGATGCCTTTTTCAAGGTTGCAAAAATCAGCGTCTGTGAATGTCCTGGTGGTTTGCTGTCATGACCCCATGTGCTCCTGCTTCAGTGGGAAGATGATGAGGATATAACCTGCATTCGAAGGTATCACAGGTGAATTGTAATGATGGCTCAACTCAGCAACACTTGCCCTCAGCCTACCTCACCCAGATCAGTCAGTTCATAGTTTGAGTCTGCTCTGAGCAGCTTTGACTCCTGCAAAGTATGTCCTGTTAGGGAAGGTTGCTTCAGTTGCAAGCAACAGAAACTTGCTGTTGATAGCTTGGGCACAAAAGGGAAACCCACGGGAAAGATACTGGTGTGTTTCTCCCATTGTCAAAGAAAGTGTTTAATTACAAAGTCCCTGTAAAGGAGTTGACCAAGAAAGCTCTGGAGGCTTCTGAGTGGGAGTTGTTGTACTTCGTCATTAGAAAGCTATCTGCAGGTCCACCTTACTTCAGATGTCCACTCCTGGACCAATCAAATGAGACCATGTCTTGGGCTCTTACTAGAAATCTATGGATACACATTCTGGGATGGATACACATCTAGAGAGGACAAGGGGTGGGTGCAAAGCAATTTCTAGAAGATGTGGTAAGTCCTGAAGCCAACAAAAGTGCGCCAATCCAAGACAGAAGCAAAGTGTCTGGAAAGGCAAATCACATCCTAATTCATTCCAAGTGGGAGATTAAGAGTTAGAGGAGGTCCCTTATATTCTCAATGTGCTATTTATCTCCTTTGATCTCTTTAGTGGTTGAGTTTTACAAAACAAAAAAACAAAGCACACACACGCAGGGTTATTCCCAGGCTGTGAATAAAGAGATATTGACTATGGTCATAATGGGAGGAATTTGGATTGCTAAAATGCAAGGTTTACTACTGCGCATTCCACTGAATGACAAACATCCCCAAAAGGGATATGTAAGGGCATGGATCATCCTCACCTAATCATGAGAGTCAAGCAATAGAATGCCGTCCGCACTGTGCATAAAACATAACAGCGCAATCTGGCTGCATCATCCACAAGAGGAGAGCAAACACGGTCGCTGGGACAGCAAAGATGTGACATTTGCAGACATCCCTGAGGCACTGGGAATGGAGGATTATTTTTCAAGAGCGCTGTCTGTGAGGTTGGGAGCTGATTTCCTCATTCTGGTCATGAGGACATGTGGTCCTGGCAGGACAAGAAGGAAAGAAGACTGACCTGTTCTGGCCTTAAGTCTTGTAAAGCTGAGGAGGAAGCCATGACCATCACTTTGACAGATAAACTTCATCCTCTCTGATATTTTCACAATGCATGTCATTAGTCACTATCTTGACGTGTGTAAACACCATGAAACCACACATTGCTGCATCATTGATGGTATAGTTTGTATATTCCTACTAGTCCAGAGTAAACTATGTTAATATAAATCTTAATATGTGTTTGTCAGCATGAATACTAATTTGACATTCCAAATTATGTTTCAAATATCTCAACCTAGATGAGACTGCATGGTGTTTTGTTTCTCTCTCCCCAATGAAGTAATGCAGTCTGAAAATTTAGCTCTTTACAAGGATTTATGCAAATTGAAATTCTTTGTGCCCCAAACAATATTGTTTATCCTATACCAGATGATGTGTAGAAAGATACAGCGAGCTCATCTAAACGATATGTGAAGCACTTTACCCATCTATATTTATTTGCTGCATAGAATCTTCCACAATTCATTCCAAAATCAAATTTCCATAGTAACAATATTTTTTAAAATGCACTGACCCATCAAGTTGCAAGTTCTCAGTCATAATCTGGCAGCTGTCCTTAGGGGAGCTAAAAATAAATCATGCATTTATGGAAAACATCCATGTAAAACTATATTCCATTTTTACAAAATGTGTTTTTGAAATAGATGTTTCAGTAATATCCTTATCAAAATGCCTAAAATTCATCATATATTTGATGCTGAGTAATTCTGTGATATCAAAAAATCTCTAAATTTTAGAGATTTTGTTGCTCTAGTTCTGACGTTGACCAACATAAATTTCCATTTTCTGTAGTTGGTAAGGTCCATTTCAGGTAATTCATGATGTCATTGTCCCTGAAATTGCTTGTTTTATAAGCTAGGGACTGAAAAATAAACTCTGGGATTCTTATCATAGGTCAACCATCTGATACAGGATCTGTTTGTAGTTCAGAGAGTCTTCAGAAAGAGCTGACATCCAGACCTTCCCAAATGGATGCTTGTTACATTCCATAGAGGGATCACCTCAGTCAGAAAAACTTTTTCATGCCCCTTGCACACTTGGCCTCAAGTCATACACACAAGACTCACATGAAACATCAGAGGTCTGTTGAACTTTCCTGGACACCTAAAATCTCCTGCAGGTGTGAACCTTTCCTTTGTAGATGACATGGATTTGAATGACCATGCCCTGTAATGAGAAATACTCACTAACTTGATGTATTTATTTCATAAAAGCAATCTCATTTCAAGCACTCATTGTGGGATTTTAAGAAAACTAATGGTGGTCATCACTGGGACTTGGACTAAACTTGCAAATTCCAAAGGCTGGTGGTGGGAGAGGTTAAGGTGCTACGCAGTCTGAAGTATCAATCTCCAGTGGTTGATCTACACTGGTCCCACCCAGAGATGTAGCTAAAGGATAAATTAGTGTTTCTCAGTGGGATGGGAGGTAGGGATGTGCTGGTGGTATTGTGTACCTCTGGGGACATTTGATAATGACTAGATACATTTTTGGCTGACAGAACACTACTGGCATCTGGTGGGTAGAGATCAGACACGTTCCTAAACATCCTAATGCATACACAACAGCCCCATGACACAAGAAAGAGGTATGTGAGATAATAGAAAATATATGTACTGGTCTCTGCCCTGGTTCCCTGCATGGGGCTCCTAAAACCCTTGTAATTTTATAAGTGCTAAGAGCATTAAGAGCACCTTGTTCCATTGGGGTGATTCTGTGGGGGGGGCTCCTGGATGAGGGCTGGTCACCATAAAGACCAAGCCATGATTAGCAGCTTGCAACTTTCATTGCCTTCCCCATCCTCCAGACATGGGAACAGGGCTGGAAATGCAATAATGGATCATGTCTAAGTGAGGAAGTCTCCAGGAAATCCCTCCAAGTTGGCAAACGTGTCTGTTTGGGGATGGTGATACACCCCAAGTCCATGGGGACAGAAGCTCCAGTGCCCGGGGCCCTCCCAAATCTCACCCCGTGTATCTCTTTATCTGGCTATTCATCTGTATCCTTCACTGTCTCCTTAATAAACTGGTAAACGTCAGTGTCCTTGAGTTCTGTGAGCTGCTCTAGCAAATTCATCAAATGCGAGAAAGAGAACCTCTAATTTGTATCAAGTTGGAGAGAAGTTGTGGGCAACCCAGGGACCTGCTACTTGCAACTCATCTGCACTGGGTGGCAGGTGGTCTTGTGGAGCTGAGCCCTTGACCTGTGGGGCCTGATACTATCCCCATATAGATCATGTCATGACTCAGTTAAATATAGGACACCCAGCTGGTGTTTGAGGAGTGAAGGAGAAACACACAATGAGAAAGACACGCAAGGAAAACTGCAGGTGTTTCCAATTCAAGTATGTCTCCAGCCCCCAGTATCAGTAGTGCCAAGGTTGAGAAAAGTGGTTCCAAACCCAAGAGAAGAAACCCCGCTGCTTCTATACCTTGCTCTAGTCTAGAAGATCATGCGTCCTTTTTCCAGCCTCCCTTGATCAGAAGCACTGCCCTTCCACTGGGAATCCTCCCATCTCCCCTAGTACCTTTGATAAACCTGCTAAATTACTATGTGTTTTATAAGGATTTCCCACCTCTTCCAATTGTACCTGACTTCTAGCTCCCCACATTCAAACCTTGCTCCCTTGTCTGGTTCCCGGGCAAACTTTAGACTCTAACAAACTGTCTTTCCTGTCACTGAGTCTTCAAACTGGTGTCCGTGTATTCCCAAACTCTTTCTCTGCTACTCACTAGAACAAAACCCTTCACTTCTGTGTGCACAATTCTTTGAGTATAAAGTTCACTCTATAAAATAGTTTCGAAGGAGGAAAGAACGTACAAGCCAGAATAGTAATAGTGGCATACTAAAAGTACTGGCATGAATCATGTTATTATTTTATACAGGCTTCTCTATGTTTTATAAATTTTTCATTACAAATATTTGATACTCCATAATAAATTATAATTCCTTAAATTCCTATTCTCTTAAGGAACATTTTCCATCTGGATGGCACAAATTTCCCTACTTATTCTCAAGCTTAGCTCATGTGAATGCTAATACTATTTTTTATTAATGATATTGCAGTACTGATACATATAACAAATACATTTCTTATAATATACTTACAGGATTCTATGGACATTTGCCTTATGTTAGACTGGCTTTATAAAAACCAGCAAGAATTACATAACTGCGTTCACTGGCTCTATTGCTAGCATAATTCATAATGTGAGCATATATTTCCTCAAAGCATTAGCAGTATGGTTCTTCAGATGTTACGTGTCTTGGATTACATTAAATCTAAAAACATTCCCCCCAAATAAGCATAGTAATTGTGTAACTTCCTTTGTTTTGTTCCTTGAGGAAACCCGTGAAACCCTAATTGCATCCTGTTCTCTGTTGTTCGTTGCTAAACGATCAGAGGAAAACAGGTCTGGCAACTCAGAAAATTGCGCTGTAAAACCGCTTGAGAAGAACAGCCTTCAGTGCATTGTAAACTAGAGAACCCAGACCAAACTTCTCATTGAAAGAACCTAGCAAAGCTGGACAAAATAAAAAGTGTTGCAATGGTTATCAGGTCAATATCTGGGGCATTTAGTGCTGATTTTCTTCTAGGGTTGTCTCCAAATACTTGCAGAGGCTGAGCAAACTTTTCAATAGCTTCATTGATTTAGAGAGAAAAATATAAGTACAATGCCCAGAAGCACCAATAAATCTCCCATGCTTCAGACTGAGACCCCTAAATACTATCCCCTAGGAGTAAGTATAATCCACACCAAGTCTGGCTGGCACAAAGCTAAAACCCAATGAGTCTCACGGAACACACTGTGATGATCTGGGGTTGTCAGTGCGAACTAGCCACCTATTGGCAGCAAATGCAATTTTTTTTTTTTCCGAATGAAGATAAAATCATTCGAGACCTAAAATTATTCATGTTTTGTCACGGACAATGTCTGGCACTGAATTAGAAATGACTAGGTACTTGAAGAGATAAAACCACATCAACTCAAACCCAGCAGGAATAATAGAAGAACTAGGATCCACCCCTTTCCGTAACTGATAGAGTAGGAACACAAAAAATACGGTTTTAACACAGAGAAGTTTTAAAAACCACTGAAACGAAATAGACCAAATTAACATATGCAGTATATTGCATTTGAAAACAGAGAGACTATGTGCTCATTTGAAGAATATGTGACTTACTTACAGAATTTGCCATATTTTGGCTATACAGCAAATCTCAACAAAATTAAACGGATTGCAAGCATGAAGAATATATTGACCACAGGCCAATTCCGAGCCATCAATAATCAAATACAATGAGAAAATTAATATGCTAGAAAAATAAGAACACTTATTTTAAATGCTATGTATTAAAAAGAAATCAGAGTATTTTAACTAAATGATAGTGAAAATGGTCTATCTTCCTAGAATAGAGGCTTAGGTCAGTGCACAATTACCTTCCTTGTGGTTATGTGCTGATATGTGTGATCTGGCTAAAAATTTCCCTCTGTTTCTGCATTAAAGTTATCCAACACTTTCTCTTTGAGTTGAGAATAAGACGTGGTAGCCCTTTGTCAATATTTGTATGCAACCATTTATAAACATGCGCAAAGACAATCAAAAAGAATGAAGGATGTGAAAATTGAAATATAAAACTGTCACTATTTACAGATGGTATGGTTGTGTATGTAAAAAAAAAATCCAAAATAATTTACATGAAAATGATAAGTACAAAGTAGTTTAGTACGGTTCCTCAATACAATGCAGATGTATAGATTTTACTAATTTTAACTATATACTAGCAACAAATGAAATGTAAAACATGTGGTATCTATATATTTAAGTATTGAATATGTACCTATAATTCTAACAAAAGATGAGCAAGATTCCATGATTTCTGCATGGATTCATACAGTATTAAAGTAAATGAATTAAGAAAATAGACATAATGAACGCAGTGTGCATGGGCTGTAACATAATACAATGTAAATATCAATGTTCCTTCAAGTTGATGTATAGATTAAATATAATCTTCTATAAAAAACTAGCTGTAGACATTAAAATTTGTGTGATCCTAATGATCGAGAAAAGGAATATATTCTTGGAGACAAAAAAGGGTGGCGAACATACTCTGCCCTACTGTAAAGCTCAGATGTCTTATAGAAAGGCAACACGGTATTGGAAAGAGAGACTAAGCAGATCAATGGAATAGCAGAGAGCTTCAAACAGACCCACGAGGGTTTATGATCAAAGTGAAATGGCAGAGCCATGGAAGGAAAAAACGGTCAAGACATGGCTCTGGTTCATGTGGACCCCCAAAGAGAAGGAAAGGAATCTTGATCTGTACGCCACACAAGAAACATCAACTCCTCCTTGATTCTGGCTCTGGATATGGACAATCACACAATATACCTTACAGAGTAAAACATGAAAAAATACCTACGTGAGATTTGCAAAAGGAAAAATTTCTTTTTTTTTTTTTTAAAGGTTTTATTTATTTATTCGACAGAGATAGGGACAGCCAGTGAGAGAGGGAACACAAGCAGGGGGAGTGGGAGAGGAAGAAGCAGGCTCCCAGTGGAGGAGCCTGATGTGGGGCTCGATCCCAGAATACCGGGATCACGCCCTGAGCCGAAGGCAGACGCTTAACCGCTGTGCCACCCAGGCGCCCCCAAAAGGAAAAATTTCTTAAACTGGACTCAAATTGCATTAACCATAAAGGAAAAGATTAATAAATGAAACTGGATGACAAAATTCCCTTCATCAACAGCCATTATTAAGAAGTGGAAATGCCAAGCCACGTAGTTAGAGAAGAGAGACAGTTAGGTAGATGATAGATAGAAGGTTGATAGATGAATAGATAAGTAGCTAGAGGATGGAGAGAACAGATATGGATAAACTTCTATTACTCACAGAAAGCGTATTTCTTTAACGTGGGCTGTACAGTCACCCCGAAAGTTTGTATCTTTATTAGGTTCAAACGAGTGATTCATTTTTGAGTGTATTGGCCATTAACTAACAATTTGAGTATTTTGAAATTTCAAAAGTATATTACATATGCAGTAAATTACAAAAAAAGGTAACCAATAATGCTCAGTTATTTGTATTAAAAAAAAGCAAAGGGGGGCACCAGGGTGGCTCAGTTGGTTAAGCATCTGACTCTTGATCTCAGCTCAGGTCTTGATCTTGGGGTCATGAGTTGAAGCCCCATGCTGGGCTCCATGCTGGGCGTGGAGCCTACTTTAAAAAAAAAAAAAAAAAAAGGCACAAAGGACCATACTACCCACAGCCTAGGTCAAGAAAGTGAACATTTCCCAGAACCACAGAGTTGCTCTGTGCCACTTCCCATGTAATCTTAGGCATTTTGTTCCTTTTGCTCATTATTATATTTGTAAGATTAATCCACATTGGTATGTGCAACATTGATTTATGCATTTGCATGGCTGAACTGTATTACATAGAGCACAATTTATTAATCCATTCTACTGTGGATGGACTTTTCTCCCATTTTGGAGTGGCTACCGATAACAATGCAACACATTTTTTTTTTAAACCTCTCTTCAGGTACACAGATGTGAGCATTGGCGGGGGGGGTGTATATGTAACCAGAGAATTTCCAGATCACACATTGTGGTCGACAGCATAATGGCGCTGAAAGATGTCCATGTCCAAATTCCAAAAGCTGTGAATGTGGTCTCTTCTGTCTTCTTTGACTGCCCTGCCTTCCTTGTAAGAGTGCTCTGATTACACTGAGCCCTTCCAGATAATTCAAGATGGAAAAAACCCTAAGGTTTAAACCAGCCTTTAAAGTGTTTGTTCCAAACTATCTGCAAAAAACCGTAGAAAGTTCTTATAGCCTATTTATGTATCATTGGACTAATTAAGGGAAATTGTTCACTGCTACCTTTTTTTTAAATCTAGGTTTTATTTATTTATTTTTTTAAGATTTTATTTATTTATTTGACAGAGATAGAGACAGCCAGCGAGAGAGGGAACACAAGCAGGGGGAGTGGGAGAGGAAGAAGCAGGCTCATAGTGGAGGAGCCTGATGTGGGGCTCGATCCCGCAATGCCGGGATCACGCCCTGAGCCGAAGGCAGACGCTTAACCGCTATGCCACCCAGGCGCCCCTTTAATCTAGGTTTTATGAGCCCTGAGTCTAACAAAAATAAGTGAGACAGACATTAGTCTTCCAACAGTAGCTGCCCTCTGAAGGGGCCATCGCGCTGTCCTCCACAGAACTTAGCTCTGTGCACTGAGCGTGCTATGAGCATTCTTGGTTCTAAGGGCCTCAGCAGACAAGTGGATATTTTCATAATAATGGGTGGGGAAGAAGCTCCTGTGGTTTTCCAACCAGATGGATGATGTCCTTTGCAAACACACATCAAAAGAGGTTCTTCCATCTAATTGGTAAAAACTGAGCATGACTCAGCATTATTGTAGACCCAGAAACATTTAAAAATACAATGTGTGTCTATTACGTTCAAACGAGTGACGTAATAATACACTCTTGACAATGGGTAGAACCACGAGAATTCCTAGTTTTATTTTCATTTTCTCAGAGAGAAATCTTCAGGGGGAAAAAATCACTCTTATTTCAAGGGGCAATTAATACAAACATCAAAGTGTGGAATTCCCAAAAGAAAAAACAAACCATAAAGATTTCTAATTTAAATGGCATACTCCGTCATTTTATTCGATTATTACTTAGATTTATGACTAATTTATTAGACTTATCGCTTAGATTTACATAGACTATAAATGTATATCATTTCACTATAAAAATCTGCTATATGACCTTCCTTTCACGTTAAGGGTGAATATAAAAAATCATTTAATATGGTTATAACTATTTCATATATGAATATCTTCATGTTTAAAGATCTCTGGAAGTTTTCTTTTGACCCCTGTCCATCCAGGAAAATGACCACAAGTCCCTTTGGGTAAGGCTTAGGGGGAGTTTTGAGTTCTGCCACCAATCTATTAATTAATTATAGGGTCTTTCCTCAAGCATACCCTTCCTGCATTGAAAGCTTCTGCATATGAATTGCCTCGAGTCTGGACATTAGGTGAGACATTGTGATTCCCCACTATATTGAGTTATGCTTTTGCCAAACAGATCTAGGAAAAGTCTTCCCTTCCTATGTCAAGCAGCATCTATTAGGCTACCGCATTTTCTGAGGTCCAATGATCAGTTTTTAGAGACTTTCAATTCCTACACACTTTGACTTTGTTACTCTGTCCTGGAGTATAGTTTACCCACTTTACTAGAAGGTTAACTGCCATGCAGACTCCACTTTCCCGGGACCCCTTTACTCACATTGAGATCAAGAATTGAGTATGGCTCTCATTTTTAAAAAACCTTAGGAAAACTTAAAAGCAAAATCTGGAAAAATCAAGCTCTTTTCAAGTTAATGTAGTTGTGTCCCAGGCAAAATTCAACAATATTTACAGAAATGTTAAGAACTAAAATAAACAAACTCTTGTCAACCTAGAAATCTATACCAAGGAAAAATACCTTCCAAAAAACAATGAAAACTTTTTTTGGACATACAAAAATGAGAAACACTTTCATCACAAGCAGATCTGTAGTACAAGAAACTTCAGTCCAAAGGGAGATTATGCCAGATAAAACTATGGATCTAATCAAAGCAATTGAGAGCTACAATGATAAGTATGTGGGTCAGTGTGTCAGATTTTTCCTTCTTACTTAATCATTTTAGGAGATAATGGAATAGGTAAACAAAAGTTAAAATGTAGTTTGTGGTTAATAGCATAGGTAAAACTAAAATGCATGACAAGATGGCATAGAGATCAGGAGAGTAGGAATGGTCATTAACCATTCTAAGGGAATAGAAGAAAATTATTCTAATAATCTTATATTATTCATGAACTAATACCACTCGGAGATAAATTTATGACAACTTAAAGATTTACCCTATAAACACCACAAAGAAGGTCACTTCACAATAATAAAAGGCTCAATTCACAGAGAACAAATAATTCTAACCATCTACACTTCTAATAACAGATCTTCAAAACCGTAACTGCTAAAATAACAAATATTAGAAGTAAAAAGTAATGGAATTGTAATGAGTCAGATTTCAAGTCCCCTCTTTAATAATTGATAAAATGAGAAAATCAGTAAGTATATGAAAGTCAATAGAAGATCTGAGCAAATCTGAAGTTAGTACATCACAGTTTATTTCCACAAGAGTCCCAATTTTTGAAACATGTTGAGGTATAATTGACATACCCTAAATCACACATATTTAAAGTACATAATTGGACATTTTGAGATATGTAGAGAACCATGAAACAAAACCCCCAATTTCCCTCCTTTTCTTGGTAATTTCTATCCCAAGTCCCCTCCACTCCCTCCTTGTAAATGAGCCTTGATTCAAGGAGACAATCACAAGGAAAACTAAAAAATATCTCACACTGAGTGATAAGAACATGAACACATGAACATTCATTTGTGAGGATGCAGGTAAGGAAGTATTAGAGGAACATTTATAGCTCTACATGCTCTTATTAGAAAACATGTTTACTGTTATCCACCCAAACCTCCCTCTTAAGAAGGTAGTAAAATAAAAAATTTAAAAAAAAAATAAAAGGAAAAATTAATAAATTAAAAATTAAAAAATTAAAAACTAATAAAGAGGCAATTGACTATTCATTGTTCAGGGAGTCTAGGCAAAGCATGGCAAGGACACGATGACGCCTATCATAGAGTGTCTCCTGCTAATGAAGTGGCAGAATGAAGGTGTAAAAAACGTTCTCTGACATTACAACACACACATGCACAAGCTGTAAACTATTTGCATCCCAACTACAAAATCCTATAACAGTCAGTGGCAAAACATTATTCATGAAAGGCATGGAAGTGAACTACTTTCCCCAAAAGACTGCATAGATGATACATTTTGAAAGTCACCAGAAGATGGGAAGATAGATGCACAAAGCTAAGTATATAAACCGGAAAGAAAGGGATTTGTCACATGAATTTCCCCGATTGGCTCCCGTTACCTCTCTTCTACATAAGCAGCTGCTGAAAGTCGTGGATTCCTACTCATAATGGGGACTGAAAAAAACCCTCAAAAATAAGGTGTCTACTGTCCTCGTTTCCAAATCAACAAAGTCTAACATGCCAGGAAACATGCAGTATAATCTAGCAAGAGAAGGCATGCTATTTCTCAGGTAAGTTTATAGTTGAAAAGGAGTGAATTTGTTTTTTTTTTTTTTTTAAGAACCACATTTGAATTCAGCATTGCAGCCTGCTTAGTATTTCTCTCCATAAAATATGTGAGGCTCATAAACATGTCAACTTTTTTTTCAATCAGATTTATTCCTTCAAATGCTTGTCTTTCCTTAGATAGCTAAACAATATTTACAAATAATCAATATATTTCAACTCTATATGCCAAGCAGAACAATACTATCTCAAATTACTTCTGTTACATCAGGTTTTGTATTTAACTGTTAAAATGGCACGCACGAACCTTCCTGCCACAACAACCTGAGCCCTCACTAAGATGCTTTGAAGATCACTGTAGAAAATACATTTACTTTCCATTTTATCTCCTTTCACTTGTTTCGTGCCTCTCATCTCTAGGTATTGAGTAATGCTATTTTGTCTGGTTATTCAATCTTTATCAAACTGAATTGTGCTGATAACACAATTGACTTTGGGAATCCTGCTTCATTAGTGGGCTGGGCAGGCAGTGATTTGCTTCACGATCTTGAAGTTTTTCATCCATCCATTACAGTGACAGGCTGGTGGCCATCTCCACAAATCCGTCCCTGTCAGAACAAATCTATTCATAGACAACCCTGAGCACGAAAAGCTCTACTGCGTATTTGTAACCTATTTCTTGAGGCGTTTCCAGCTTCCTTGCAAAGGATCGATATCTACACAGTCTCCTACCCAAAGTCAACTTGCTTATCATTTCCCACATTATAGATAGGGCTTCAATTTTCTTGGCCATTTTCCTTAAATGGAAGATTTTAGAAGTGGAGATTTTGATAATAGTGTCTGGGTAAAAAATAATACAAAAAGACCATGCAAAATATACATTAGGGAAAAAAAACACTAGGGTGTATACTTTTCATCAAATTTTACATATTTTTAACTTTTTAATGATGAAAATCATGTCTGATGAGGGTAAAGAATTTCATTTAATACAGGTAGCCACATAATGAAAAGTCACTCACTGGTCAAAACAAATGAACAAACAAAAAAAAACCCCAAAACAAACCCTCTCCTCTCCTGCTCCCAGAGATAAATGCTACTAAAACATCCTCAGAGCACCTGGCTGGCTCAGTCAGTACAGCATACAACTCTTGAGCTCGATGTCATGAGTTCAAGCCCCATGTTGGGTATATAGATTACTCAAAAATTTTTTTTAAAGTTTAAAAAAAAAGGCATTCTCATCTGCCCTTTCAAGATTATTTCTAGATGAGCATATCTACATTCGTGATAACTAGGCGAGTTCTGCAATGCGTGAGATATCACATACATGGTCGGTCCTACTCTGGCTGGCTGGGACATTCGAGATCTTAAAGTCATGCTCCCATATTTCTTTCCCGTGCTCACCCCCTTTGCACCTATTCTCTGGCATGTACAATCTCAGCCACAGAGACTCAAGAACACCCTCCTAGATTTGGGGCCACCTGCATATACAGCCGCATCACTCCCATTGCCCAGCCCACAGGGTCTAGCCATGGCAGGTGCTAAGAATTCAGACAAGTGCCTCCTCCAATCAGAGGAACCACCTTGCTCTTCTTAACCATCAGCTCGCCAGGTGAGTATTTGTAGTTGGGCAGAAAGCCAGGCTCACACTGTGAATTCCCTTCCTGAAGCACCCACCTGATCTTGGGCGCCTATTGGCCAATGTCAGAGAACAGCCAGTATATCTTGTCATTTTTATGGTTGTTTGGTAGAAGTAGGGTCTCTCCATCACGGTTGGAAACAGATGTTCTAGCATCGTGCTGTCCGTTTCATGTTAAGGGTGGTGAATGACAAGGAGTTTTTTGGTACAAACGTGCACACTCAAAACACCTATAACATTGCAACTCTCTAAATTGAAATGCATGCCTAAGAAGCACCAGTGTAAGGGAAATCCTTGCGGGTCAGGAAACCAGTATGTTTAAACCAAATAAATCACTATAGGGGATGTGCTTAAAGCGTCTGATGTTCGCGGTACAGAATTTGCTACTTGTTTTTTGATACTGTTATCCTGCTCATGAAATTGTACAAGGGTCATGCCCTCATTAGCATAGCATTTAGTTACATGGGTTCATCGCTTTCTCGTTTCAAACTTGTAGACCTGAGGTTAATACCAGCATCTATCTGCACAGTTAAACTCTTGGCATACAGTGAATATATTGGATTTTCATCACTTATTTATATGTATTATTTACTCAACAGATAGCTTTTGGAGTCACTTGTTTTGCATTGTTTTGTTTTTGGCTGAAGGTAAGATTCTTGTTCTTATGACTCGTGAGTAGATGGCCATGGATGTCTGGGAAGTTTTCACTGTCTTATGAAGGAGTTACGTAAGAATATTCTTCATGAGAAATGCTGGCTGCGGGCAGTTTTCTCATTGCAATCAACTTCCTAACAGCTGAAATATGCTATAACTTAGGAGGTAAATAGTAGTTCTGTGAAAATGGTCCCAAGGTCTCTTGTATTTGGGGGGATTTGGAACTAAACAAGGATATATCGGCTTCTATATTTAAAGATATTTTAAAACTAGTCACGTATTAAAGATCTTACTTCATGGAACGCATCCAACTTATTTGGTCATAACACTGCTTTTGTTTTAATCATTCAGAGTTATTTGCAAGACAGGGACTCAAGGAGGACACTAAGGTGCAGATGCCAAAATATTGACCTTATGTTTCTGAAAAATGAAAACTCTTTTGATTTTCCGTCTTGGCAAAGGAATCTTAGACTTAAGACATGTGAGGTATGAAGTCCTTTCAACAGACTTAGGATAGCTCTTTAAGTTTCCTTGAGACATGAAGACAATGAGTAATTACTATTATTAATATTATAGATAATTATTTGTCTTCAGGCTATTTTTTCCCAGACTTAGAGATGTTGCAACTGCCCAATGTTTCCTAATTTTTCTCGTCTCAAAGAATGTGAGGCTTTTCTTGATAACAATGACTATTTTTCTTATTTCTTAGTTTGTTTTTTTTTTCAAGTATTGGAGAAGTGGTGTGTCCCCTGTTCTGTCAGACCTATAAGGAAATCTATCCTGTGTGTGTTCTTTGTTTTAACTACCTCACGAATATCAAATTTGCTCTGAGACACAGCCCTAGATTTTCCTACTGGTCATCAAAGATCACTGCAAGGAACAGCTCGGTTCTCTGTGGGTCCCTCTCACCAAGATGCTTCTCTCCTTGGCAGACAGATCGCCATTCCTTCCCCATATCCAGCAGCTGTATTAACACCTAAGATGATCACCCGTGAACTCTGTAATTTCCTGTCTGTAGACTTCAGAGGAAAGAGGGGATACATTTCAGGGACACAGAAGCACACAGATTTGCTGGGTGACACTAAAAACTTCTCCTAAGCTCTTGGGTGGAAACTTGCTTATCCAAGAGCTTATGAAGACTGGCACAAGGATCTTCAGAAAACTTCCATCCATGCTGCTAAGGAAGAGTTGACCACCGATCAAGGGATTCAACTCCTATCATTTCAGATAATTCCTACTGTGCATGAAGGAGCCATAACCAAGTTACTTTTGAAAGTAGAACAAATGGTTTGGTTCCTAGGCTGAAGTCAGATATTTCTGTAACAGGCGCCCACATGCCGAGGAGAGAAGGCAGCACAGGTGGTGTTGTTTAGGAAGACATAAGAGAGTTGACAAGGGATTAGACTGGAGAAGGTTATGGTCACAGCCTTTTATATGCTGTGAGGGCAGATCACACAGGATGCTTTTATTGCAAAAACCCCTGCAGACGGTCTCTGTTCTCTTTAAACACTTGGCAATAAATTAGGCTGGCCAGGATCTCTTCCCAGGCAGCCCTCCGTTTTCAGCTTGCTTTGCAATGCTTTATCACAAGCGAAGCTCAGAGCGCCCATGGAAAACATCAGACAACACCGTTTGAAGCACAGCTGGGGAAGTTGGTCTGATTTGCCCAACCTCGCGACCTGCCATTCATCATAAATGAAACGTTTATTTTTTCCCCCTTCCATTAAATGTCACCAAATAAAATATCACATTTAAAAGTCATTTGTTCTATAAATGTACAAAATATTTTATTCATACCAAGAGTTGAAAGCATGGCAGGGGCACTGGGTTCCTATTTGATGGTTCACAAGACCTGAATTTTAAATCCGTTCCGAACGGCTCAAAATGTAGCTAAATTGACAGTCGCTGAAGCTACAAGGCTCTGGGGGAAATAAAAGAGGCTACTAATCAACTGGACATTGGAAAGTGTATGAATGCTGTACTAAGTCTGGCCATTGCAGAGACGTGTGCAGATACTGAAAACATCGGTAAGTACTTCAGGAAATCCCGACCCTGACCTCAGGCGCCAGGCAGCCTTGTAGATTCATGGCCCGTAAGTAACAGAAGGGCAAGTGAACTGGAGGTGGAAATGCAATGCAAATCCATGTTTTGGATTTTGTCTGGCACGGATATGATTAGAAATGCATGGACATCAGGGCGCCTGGGTGGCTCAGTCGGTTGAGCGTCTGCCTTCAGCTCAGGTCATGATCCTGGGGTCCTGGCATGGAGCCCCAAGTCGTGCTCACTGCTCAGCACGGAGTCTGCTTCTCCCTTTTCCTCTCCTCCTCTCCCCCGCTCATACTCTCTCTCTCAAATAAAATCTTAAAAAAAAAAAAATGTACGGACATCGAGGGCAGAAGAGGGGAACTGAAGATTCTTTCCAATGGGCAAAAATAAAAACAATTAGTCAAGTTGTCTATGTATTTACAGGTATCAACACTTGTCAGTTTAAGGGACAATTAATAATGAAACTTTTTTGAAATAATATGCTTAGCCACCCCCCCCCCCGCCTTTTTTTTTTTTTTTAAGTAAGAAATCTGTCTGATTCCAGACTAATGCTGCCTGTTAAGGGTCTGGTCCTATTACAAGAACCCCTATTCAGACAAAACATAGAAATAAGTTAGCCCTGTATTCAGCTCCAAGGTGACTGTGCTAGGATAGCCAGTCATTAAAAGAAATCATTTTTCTTGTTTGCCCCTTCTCTATGCCCCTCGTATGGCATGCCCTGCTCAGATCAGTGCAGAGAATAAGCTAATACAAACTAATAGATGTGGTAGGTGCAGCATTGCTATTGGCTTTTATTTAAGGGAGTCCTCTAAGTTTGCTTTTCTACAGAGTAGTTCATCGCACCCCATTTGGATTGAATGGCCTAAGATGAATCTATGGGGAGGATAGAGGAATAGCTTTTTGAGGTCACTGCCAATGAACACAAGAAATGTCATCTTGGTTCCTGACTCGAGAAATGAACAATTCCAAATACACACACGGTTTTGTTTGAACGGCAAGCTGTAATAAGTGGAGACGATCACATAGAAAATGTGGGTAGAAATGCTGGATATGCGTTAACCTGGAGTGTGTCCACATAATGGTTCTCTCACCCCCATGTTACAGTCCTTTAATTTCCAATGAAAGGTCATACTTTTCATATTACATCATCTTGAAATTGAAACTTGACAAAATAGGCTTTCCTTCTATAATCAATATTTCGTCCTAGGAAATTATATTCTTCTCTGGCAAGAACTGAACACCGCACTCCAAATCTTGTATTTGGAAAGGGAAATATTGTAAATTGCATTCAAGATGAATAGATGGATATATTGATATATGCATTAATATTTTATCCAAACCCATTAAGCGATGAGGAAACAATTTCTTATTCTGGCAATGAGTATTTATATAAAGAAAATGGAACATAGTATATATACTATATAATATATATACTATGTATATATATACATATGATATGCATACATTATAATACACATGTATACATTATAATATATAATATGTATGCATTATATATGTATAATATATACATATATTTACAAGTGTATACAATAAAACATTGTATATAATAAACTGCCATTGCCTTTATTACTTCTTGGTGGTGTATACATTATGTATATAATATGTATATTGTATACATTATATAATATGTATGTATACATTTTATATATAAATGCATACATTATATATAATATGTATACATTATAATATATAAATACATTTGCAAGTATATATAATAAAACATTGTATATAATACACTGCCATTGGTTTTATTAATTCTTGGTGATGGGGGTTCTTTCCTCAAACTTGATGCTTTATTCCCAGGGGAATATTTGTGCAGTCCACCCTAGTAAAAATTCCCTTCTCTCAATTGGACATGTCTGCTATTTTCCCTAATGGAGAATATTACAACTGAGCCAATTTACAGTTCAACAAATATCTGAGTTGGTTCCTAATATGTACACCACTCTCCCCAGCTCACATTTATAACAACTTTCTCTGAAAGACTGACAAATTAGGGAGGCCAATGATTTTCATATAATGAGATCTAAAGATGCCCTTGTACTATCTTACGCCCAATTGACTATCGGAAAGATTAGCCCCCATCAAATACTTCATTCCCTAAATCCTGCCATTTCTAAACTTAGTTCTGGATTCCACATTTGATTATAATAGATATCAAGTTCTATATGACTTTTAATCATTTTTAACTCCAGATTTTGAGTATATTCATAGGATGTATATAAGGCAGCATATCTAATCACTTCTGCTACACAGATGTTACAGTTGCTGGGCAAAGCCACTGGCAGTAATGACTAAATACCTTTTCATTGGATTTCATATCAAAAAAATTTATATGAAGTTAAAACAGTAATCGATTTAGAATAACACATTACTTCCCATATAGAGTTAAACGTGAGGTCAAAATGTTTTCTATCCCACAAAATAATCAAGATATGCTAAAGTTTTGGTAGGTTTTCTTTAAAAAGTTGTCTGTTGCAATATAGTTTATCATTTCTCCATATTCACATGATAACAATGTTTGAAAACTGTTGAGTTTCTATTTATTGTCTTTCGTACCTATACAGCTTTTCAAAGTACACAAAATGGAAAATAATATACAAATAAAAAAATCAAAAAATTGTGCAGTTATTAACTAATTCTAAAAACTGCAAACAATTCATTTCTCAGGGGTAAAAATATCTCTGCAGCCATATTCAATAAGCTGTCAAAATATATTTAACAGAAGTCAGTTAGTGAATGGTGTGAGAAATTATTACTGTGTCATTGGAATAAAGGCTATTGGTTTAATGTTTCCTTAATCCATGTGGAAAAGTTTGGGATCTTCAACATCATAAAATCTCAATAAAAATTCTAGCTTCCTCTGCAAATTTGTATTTTATAAAAGATGTGTATTTCATTTCTGAAAGGTTCATAGCATTTTTTCACAAAATGCATATCTTTTTCAGAGTATTCTTTATAAAAGACCTCTCAGAAGAGTAGTTAATATTCTCTTATTTAAATCTTAGTTTTTTTAAAAAAACAGACTACTGGGGACACCTGTGTGGCACAGTGGATTAAGTGTCTTACTCTTGGTTTCGGCTCGGGTCATGATCTCAGGGTCATGAGACTGAGCCCCAGGTGGGGCTCTGTGCTCAGTATGGAGTCTGTTTAAGTTTCCCCCTCACTGTTGTCCCTCCCCCTGCTCCGTCTCTAAAATAAATTTTAAAAACATTAAAACGTAAACATAAAAACAGACTATCGAATACAGGATATTTGACTTTCCCCATTTTTTTGTGACTCAGAAAGATGAAGTGATTTGTAAGTTATTTTATGTTCTTTAAATTATCTGTAAACATTTATAGGATTTTAATCTTTGGATAAATTTCAAATAATCTTAATCATCCTAATATTCCATCTGTGCATGAAAATTTGCTGACATATTAAATGAATATGGGCTATCTTTTTATAACTTGGCAATGTATAAATTCAAACTGAAGACTTATATAAATATTATACATCTATAAATTACATATTTACATTATTTTAATTTGCTAATTGCATACATTAACCTCCTTTTACTATTTTTTTAAATTTAAATCCAATTAGCCAACATATAGTCCATCATTAGTTCTTGGTGTAGTGTTCAATGACTCATTAGTTGCATATAACACCCAGCGCTTATCACAATATGTGCCCTCAAAGCCATATTAAAATATATTCCATTTTGTGCATGAGAATATTTTTCTTGTGAGATAAAACAGTGTCAGTATTAATGGATATGTAAGTAGAGTACAAGACAAAGCAAACATGATGGACACCTTCTACTTAAAAATAGGTTTTCCAAAGTATCTGGACACATTATGTAATGCCAAAAACATCTTTTAAAAATGTAAGCTGCGCAGTGCATCTGAATGGTTTTTCAGATACGGATCTGCAACGCTAATTAAACTACTTGCCTGGAAAAGTAAGTGTGCAGCCTCGTGGTCATTCCACAGAGAGTGAATAAAAGCGAATTCATAGGAAGGTCATGATTTTACATTACTGGACGTTTCTGACGACACTTGAGGTCTCCGAATACACTTGGCTCGTAAATCTGAATGAGATGACCTGTGTGAGTTACTAGTTGGCTGCGCCCATACTTTTGTTTTTCGTTAAGCTCCTGATGGTAATTAAGTGTTGTACTGTGCATGTTAAAGTATTTCTCAATGAAATGCAAAGATGGACAGCCCGACCCCGAGTTACTGTGTTGCTAAGAGATTACAGGATATGGGGGGGTGAGGGAGGGTGGAAATGAAATTAAAATTTCGTGCTATTTGGTAGACTACCATCAAGTGATATGATAGCTAAGGATGCCAGGTGGTAGCTATGTGATGTCTATGTGAGAGCGGAGGATGCCTGTAATTTTATCTGCTACAAATAACTCTTTCAGCATTTTCCTGAGTCTTACATGAAGACATGAAGACTCTGCACAGTGCTGATATCTTTTAGTTAGCTTGGTTACGGGATAAGATGCTATTTTAATGAATTACCGCTTGTGCCCTTTGTCCAGCTCTTCCAGATTGTTACTCTTATTCAGAGTTGTGTTTAGGTCATCGGGTAGTACTTGGAAATGTCTTAGGCTGATCGTATTTTCGTTTAGTTCTCTTTAAGCACTCCACACCTTACCTTAAGAAAGAAAAAAAAGGTCAGAAAAGATCCTGAAGATTTTTTTCCCCACTAGGTAATTCAAATATTGCCAATAAAGACTGACTATGCCTTGTGTGTACACGTGTCTATTTTTTTGAGCAGGAAATCGATCCTTTGAAGGCTAGAGTATTACTAAGTAAACTTGGTTATCCTAAATTTGCTGAGAGTAGTTAAAACACAACACAAATGGGTGAATTTGAAAATTAAGATGCCCAAAGGTATTGAGTATACAGATTGGCAGATGTCCCAAATTATCCAATTTGGGATAATCATGGATTACAGAGCATAGAAATTGAGTAATTATCTGACACCGGAAATTGGTCAGTGTATGGCAGGAGAAAAAGGCAGACCTAATAGTCTTTCTACTAATACATAGTTCGAGGCAGACAGGAGTTAATTGAGAACAAATTGCAACCACAGAGAATCTAATAAGTGACAGTAAAGAGCTCAGTTCAGGCAACCATTCCTCAAGAAAGTTCTGCCAAGTCAGTATCCAGGTTTTTCCTTGAAGACCTGCTGAGAAGGAATTCTCATAATTTCTGGAAGTAACCTCCCCTCTATGGGACATCCTGCTTCCTCTTACTTCTCCTTCCAGGAGAAATGATTCCCAGAAAAACAACCTAATCATCTTGTAAACAAACACGACTCAAATACTTGGAAACATGATACCTAGGGTCTCCTTTTCACCAGACACAACCTCTCCACCTCCCTAGAATGGTTCACAAATGATTCAGACTCTTTGTCTTATCCCACTCAATATGCTTTGAATACTTTCGTCTACACAAACGCTCCTTCAAAAACAGAACCCAAAACTAAAGGCTATCATTCACGTGTGATTTGTCCAATGCAAAGGGAAACAACAGGTTTATAGCCAACCGTAGAGCATTTCTGGAAGGACGTTTTAGCATCTCTCACCCACCAACCCTGCTCAACATCACTAATTATAAATTATGTTTTCCACCATTATGCTAAAGATTTTTGGACTTACGTGCAGAACCTCAATATGTAATTTCTATCTACCCAGATCTTATTCTGCCAATGAATGTAATGGCTAATGCCTTCAAACTTCATACCACCTTCAAATTTTCACTATATGTGTTATGGACCTTGAAGTCATTGACAGAAGCGTTGAAGAGGCTATATAGATAAAGGCCTTGTTGGTTTCTCCACCGAAAGTTGTCTTATTTGATGTGGTTCCATCAATCACCTCTCACACACCAATATTTAATCGACTACAATTTTGCATCTCTATCCCTTCGCGTGTTGTGGTATTCCATTGATTTTCTGTATGTTATGATAACTATTTTCATATTTTGGCTTTCGAGGACTTTTCTTCTTTCACTGACCCATGAAATAGTGTCCCCCACATTTCCATGCTCACCCACTGGGTCGCTCATACCCCCAGCCCTGGATGAACGCTTGTACCTTTAGAATGAATACCCAAGTTTCTAGAGTGCATGACTACCTGAGAGCTCATAGACAATGACAAGGCAGCTTTGCCCAGGTAGGCTGCTTTCCTGCCTCTGCTGTTTCCATTAACGAGCATTCACAGAATCAACAAACTTACAAGTGGAGAGCTTTTAAGAGCCTTCATCCCCACAGCTAAATATCACACCATGCTAATTTATCTCCAAGAAATTCCAGTCCCTCATCTAACAAAATGTATCCTCTCTTTATCAATTATCAATCCCATTAATCAATTCTTAACTCCATTCTTTTGAAATGGGTTATACGCTTTCTTCTTGTGCTCCTACCATGTTTGTAGAGTGTCATAATCACCAATGTTGAGAAAAGGGTTTACTTTCTATTTTTATTTTATTTTTTGCCATCACAGTAGAAACAGAATAGAGCATATAGTCATTTATTTATTTATGTATTTAAAGAAAATACAGATTGGATCCTAGATCGGGAAAACATACCACATGCCATTGTGGAGACACAGAACAGCCCCATTCACAATAGGAGTTAAAATTTAATCCTCACGATATAAGCACAATGAAAGCCCAGATATTGCTCTTAGTTTCTGACAATGGTTATCCATTTTAGTTCTGCTCATATACACTCAATGAAGTGTTGGTCAACAAATATAGCCACTGGGTCTGTGGTATTTTGTGACATTGGCTTGTGGATGAAGACAGATACTGCTATCTGAGATGTGGGGTGTTGACATAACAAACCCCTGAACTCTTGGAAGCACCTTTGGAACTGGGTAAAGGACAGAGGCTGGGAGAGTGTAGGGGTATGTGCTAGAAAGAACCCACATTGCCATGAATGGACCTTTAAAGGTAATTCTGCAGAGTACTCGGAGACAGAGCTGCCATCTTCTTAGTGACTCCCTAAGGGGCCCATGAGCAGACTGGTGGGAGGACTATGGACGGTAAAGCCATTCTGATGAGACCTGAGACAGAAATGAGGACATGATCTTGGACACCAAAGGAATGGTGATCCTTGCTATGAAGTGGCAAAGAATTTGGCTGAACAGCGTTCATGCCCTCACATCTTGGGAAAGGTAGAACTTGTGAGGACCTTAGATGTTGAGCTCAAGCGCATACTGAACAAAGTGTTGAAAGAGCAGCCTGATTCCATCTGACCACTTAGCCTGGGATGGGGAAATAAATGATTTACAGAGGACCTTGTTCTTCAAAAAGGAAGCAAAACTCACAGATCTGGAAAGTTCTTAGCTGGACCATATCAAAGGGAATGAGAAAGTATGTTGGGGAAAGAACAAGGGTGTGGACACAGGACCATCTGATGAAGAAATGGGCAGCTATCTCAACAGAAGCCAGGACTGTTGTCCAAAACCATGGAAGAATGACCACGGAAGCAACTCAGACATCATCATGGCTCCTCCCATGAAAGGCTCTGCAAGCCCTGGGAAGCAGGGAAGAGGAGAGCAGAATGGGGCCACAGTTTTCAGCTGCCCAAGGCGCAGCTCCTGCGGGAACAGGTACAGCACAGGCCGTGCCCATAAGAGGTCTAGGGCTATGGTCACCTCCACCCAGAATTCAGAGGATGTCTGGGAGCATCACAGGTATGGGACTCCAGGACATACCAAGAACCACTGCAGGGATGAGGCCACCCAAGCCATGGGGGCAGGGCCTGCGGGAACCTTGGGAGCCCAAACTGTGCCTGACAAAGCTTCAGGGACAGGGCCAGCATCCCAGCAGGTCTGGAGGGCAGAGAATGGCCCCAAAGAGGATTAGACTCAAGCCTTAATCAAGGTCTACTGGAATTTGCCCCATTGGGCTTCGGACTTGGCTTAGGACTGGTTACCCATTCTTCTTCCCTGTCGCTTCCTTTTGGAATGGGTATGTTTGTCCAATGTCTGTCCCAGAACCCCTTTTTGCAAGCACATAAAATTCAATGTCACAGGTTCACAGCTGGAGAGGAATGTGGCTCGGGAAGACCGGTACCTTGAATCTCACCCGGACCTGATTTAAGTGTTTAAGATCTAGAATATGAAAATCACTTTCAGAGTTACAGAAGAAAATGCCTAAAATAACTCTCTTTGGAACTTTTTAAAAAATATTAATATTCTGCCCTGGCAGGGTCCACAACCACCTGTCATTTATAACATTTCAAATCAGTCATAGTGCCAGCGCTTTTAATATGAATAGACTTCTAGGATTTGGTTCTAAACGAAATCTTTAGATGAAAATTCACAGCTGGTGGAACTGCTGCCACCCTTATGAATTATAGTTATTGAATCCCGCAGTCATTATAATTAAATCCCAGTAATCAATGCTGACTGACTGTCACTGTCCATATGGTAAGGTACCATTTTACTATATTAGTGAAACTGTCACTAATATGTAAGGAATATTAAAAACTTCTGACATGGAAACCTTTCTACTCTTAACTATGTATAGTCTTCACAAGGTAAATTCTATTAAAATATTTCATGACATTGTTCTGGCTTCAGGGAAAACAGCTGGTTATATTGTTGGAGGCTGCCCTCCCATAAAGACATTAGCTTTGAATTTTTTAAGGCTGTTTGTATATAATTTTCAGAATATACATTTTTAACATGTTTGGTTGAACAAGTATCGCATAAAGGAACTACTGTTTATTGCACATTCAGAAAGAAAATTAAAGTTCATTAAATGCAAATGGAAATCCTAGACCATCAGAGGAGCCCACTGTGTTTTCCCTGGTCTGCAAGAGGAGCACTTCACACTTTTCTTCTCACCTTAACGCCCTCAACTCCTCCCCACCCCGACTCCTTCTCAAGTGATGACTTGAGAACAATCAGGCAATCTAAAGAAAGCCAGCAATTACACTTCCCAGCAAATTTACCACATATTGTAACCACTGCTATCGTCACCAATTAGACCAAACCAAGGAGCTTACAGGAAAGAGTTCATCTTCCAGTTCTATAAGTTCCAAGTCCAAACTTCATCTCAGAGAGCTAAGGTCAAGTTTTAGCAGGGTGCCATTTCTTTCTAAAGACTGCATGGGAGAATCTGTTGGCTGGCTGCTTCCGGCTCCTAGAGGCTCCTGCATTCTTTGGCTCAAGGGGTAGGCTTGTATCCTCTGTGGCTAAAGTGGATTCAAGTCTTAGATTTGTAACACCTTCAGTTAGTGTATCAACGTGGAAAATAAAAATTTGAGATATAGGCTGAGAGTCTAACTTCATCCAAACATCATAATCATTTGGAAACAAAATGAATATTCATAGGACAAAAAAATGTAAATAAACTTTCAAGGGCTTAAAACATTAAGAATATAGTCAACCTTCATAATGGATGATTCCCTATTCTGCATTTTCTAAAACACATATGACACTTCAGCATTATCTTCATAAGTTAGTGGGAGTGTTTTGCACGTAGTATGCATTACTAAGTCACTTGTAACTCTTCAACTGTGTTCACAGTGCTCTACGATTGCCAGGAGAATATTTTAATAACATGCAAAATCCAATATCAGCATTGCAAAACCCTAGATAAAAACATGCCATGTCAACCTTGCAAAATGCAAATGTGAGTTTGCAAAAAAACAAGTGAAGGCTTGCATAGTGGAGATCTTTGGAGAATACATTATACAGGTCCAATTAAGATAGCATAATTCACAAATGTCTTGAAAGGCACATCTTCTTGGACATTTATGAGGAAAACATTAAAATGCTTTTAACATTAGCATCTAAAAAAGTTAGTTCCTCAGATTTATTTATTTGAGGGGCGGGGCGGGCGGGGAGAGACAGAGGGAGTGACTCTTCAAACAGATTCCCAAAGAGTAAGGATCCTGAGATAGGACTCTCTCTCAGGATCTATGATGTCATGATCTGAGCTGAAACCAAGAGTCAGAAGCTTAACCAACTGAGCAACCAGGGCTTCCTCATTTATAAAATTTTATTTACGCTCCTTTGCTATGATTAAAATTTGGGATGAATTAGACACATAGACAGCATAAGTTCCAAGAAATAGTGGTTTCCTCTCAGGACTTAACTAGCAAGCCCATTTTAGTGTTGATAGATGAAATAAACCTAATCACAGTCCTGTGGGCCTCACGTGGACCTTACGTGGACATCACGTGGGTGTCACGTGCATGTCATGATTCTCCTGCCATGAATACCTATTTGCTAGTTTTCTCCAGAACAACCGTTCGAAATGAAGGGTCTCTCAGGATCTATGATGTCATGATCTGAGCTGAAACCAAGAGTCAGAAGCTAACCAAGTGAGCAACCAGGCCTTCCAGCATTTATAAAAATTTCACTTAAGCTCCTTTGCTATAGTTTAGATTTGAGATGAATTAGTTACATAGACAGCTTAGGTTCCATGAAATAGTGGTTTCCTCTCAGTAGTTAACTAGCAAGCCCTCTTTAGTGTTGATAGATGAAATAAGCTGGCGTGCCAGCAGGCAGCGCTGGGCGGGTGACACAATTCTCCTAGTACTAATACCTATTTCTAGTATTATTGAGAACAACTTTTCAAAATAAAGTGTCTTCATAGTATAGTAATTACTTTGGTCTTCTAAAACAAAAGTGGAGAATAAAACTCCCCCCAAGTCTCAAGGAACAGGTAACAGCCCCACCATCGGCACCGAAAGCTGATATTCTATCTAAACTATTCCCTGACAGTACTCTCCCACCCCATGGTTTATCCAATCCATACATATCATCTTCTGTATTGTGATACCACAGTATGTAGGATTCCCCCCATCCATAGTCCCCTTCCCCATTTCACATAACATTACTCCATGTTATCGTGCATTAATAGCATGCCCCATGCATATCAGTATGTATATGATATGATTAACCTTACATGAGGACATACATTTCAAAAACAAGCCTTGAACACATACCTTGTATGTATCTAGCTCACTTAGCCCAGGAGATTCATCACCAGACCTTGAGAAACCAGCAACCCTTGCATGTATGTGTACCTTTTCTCGCTCCAGGCTCATGCTATGTGGGGCTTTCTATACTGAAACCATACCTGGCATCCTGTTCTTACTTCAGGGCCATTAAAACCCTTGATTCCAATCCTCCTAACTCTTCAAAGGGGACATCTGGATGGACTAATGACCAGTCAACCCATGATCACACAGAACTGTGGTGTTGGGTAGCACGTGGGTGGCCCTGCTCCCATTTACTCCTTGAAGTCCCAGGCCCTACCTGCTTCCCAGCTCAGGTCGGCATGAAAGTCTCAGTTGCCCAACTGCCTGGGTGTCCCATTGTCTTCCACACCTATGCAATCAAGTTTGATTTTCTCCTGTTCAGTCTCAAGTCCATTCTTAGACCAGAGAAACTGTGGCGCATAAAGATTTCCCTCCCCAAGAATGGGGGAAAAAAAATGAAATCCAACGCCAAGCCAATTGAACTCAGAGGTGACAAGAAGTTAAAGCTACAATCCATCTCCGGGTTTTCTTATCCCATGCACGGTATTCTTTCCAACACCCTGCAGTTCATTAATGCTCTGAATCTCTGAAAAGGCCGTGCATCACGCGTTCCTACAACACAGCTGCGTTTGCAGGGAGGCACCCACAGGTGATCGCGGTCGGTGATTGCCTACCACGATTTTCTTGGAGGAAGCTAATGACAGTCAATACAAATTAGAGCAATTTCCTCAGGATGAGAAATTAACCTGGTAGACTCTTGCCAACAGGGAGGGGTTCAGGGGTGGTTATACGTTTTGAAGAGCCCGGATCTTGGAGACATTAAAAATAGGCTGTGTTAACGGGTGAGCACCTACTGCTTTTCCTGCTTACGCTGGCATAGGTTGGAGCTGTTTATTCAACTCATTACCCTAAACGCACTGAATTGCAATTATTCAGATATAAAAGTTGTAGAGGCTGTATCACGCATGCATGATTTGCCGTTTTCGTTAAAAAGGCAGGCATCAAGCTATGTTCATTCAATTCAGTACAGTCCCCCTGAAGAGCTCTTGGAGCAAACAACCTAGTGTGAACCCAGTGAACAGACCTAGGACCAGAGGAGATACTCAGAGCAAGAAAATGCTGTTGAAATTGACAACATTCTAAGTATGTTTTGCAAGAATAGAGCAGAAAACTAGTACACATTAAATATTGCAATGATCTCTATGCAAGTTTCTCCACTGTGCTTGGGATTTCTTGATGGAAGGTCTTTTCTTCAATCCCAAGCCTGCTGCACAGATCTTCAGTGAAACTGATTAAGAAATTGGGAAGGAATGAAGGAAGAGTGGAAAGGACAGAGAGGGGAAGGAAGGAAATCTAGCAGGATGTTCAGGAGGAGAGCTCACATTAACTAGGTATTGGAGGGTTTAGTGGAGGCATTGGAGAGGGAGCTTTTAAGTTCTGACTTGAAATACCAGCTGACTTGCTGTTGGAGCAGGGAGGGATTAAAAGAACGCAGGAACAAATCAATCCCGACCTTAGGAAGAAAGAATACCATTTGACTTGATTTTGATGGAAAGATACGAAGCCTGCACTGGGGTGGGGATACATTTTAGGAAGAAAGAAATCAGGAATCCACCACCTGTGGTCCATTTTGGCAACCCTTCTGTATTCATTTGCATTTATGGAGATAGGAAATAATGTAAACTGTCTACTCTGTCTTCCTAGTCGTAGAAACCCTTCAGTGAAATAAGGCATCTAAATAGTGCCACTATCCTGCCTCTGTCACAGGCTTTCTGAAGTTCCAGGACCACCAAACTGAAGCAGGTGGAAGTTGGGTTTATGGAAACTGCCAGCATCCTAGTCTCCTAGAAGGAAAACCTGAGATAGGATCCTTGTAGGAGCATTAATAGTGGACTCGCCGGTGAAACAGGTGATGGGGAAAGGATAGGGTAGGAAGACAAGGAACCAAAGATGTAGATTACCTGTAGATTACCTTTAACCTGTAGCCATCGGATCCCAGATTCTTTCTGAGTTCTTGTTCTCAACATGGAGGAATCCCCCATACCCAACACCAAGCAATTGTTGGACACAACTAGGGTGTCCTACATTTCAACTCAATTCTGACACCATCCTCCCAGAAATAGCATCAGGTTCCACGGGTTAAGGGCTTAGTCCAAGACTGTCCCCAACCCCCACTTCAGACACCAGCCATATACCCCAGGCTGTTTCCTGGGCTCTTGACCAAATGGCTATAGTGTGAAGGTTCCCACAAACTCCTTCTCTCTTAGGTTCAGCTTGTTAGAATGGCTCACAGAACTCAGAGAAACATTTATCTGCATTGTGTATCTACAGGCAGTTGCAGAGTCATTGGGAAAGGTCCGGAACAAAGGAACTTCCATCCTCATGGAGCTTCATGCTTGGCTGGGCAGCGTGTGAAAGCATTCTAACCCCACTGGACTGTGGAAGCACCCAGAAGTGCTTGTGTTGGGTTTTTATAGATGCTTCATTGCAACGTCATGATTGACAAAGTCACTGGCCATTGGCCGGTTCAACCTCTAGCCAACGTCGGGGTCGGAATGAAGGCTCCAACTCTCTAATCACCCGGTTGGTCCTTGTGGCAACCAACCCATGTCCATGGAGGGGGTGGGGTCTACAAGTCACCTGCATTAGTAACAAGACACCCATTTCACTTTATGGCTCCAAAGCATTTTTCAGGAACCGTGGATAAAGACCAAATTCATCTAAGAAATATATTTTGGTCATGTAAATAACGAAATATGTATTTCTTTCACATCGTTATATCAGATACGTTGGTTCTCCAATGCAGTGAGTATCGGAATTACCTGGCAGGCTTGTTAAAACACGATGGCTGGTCCCTATTGCAGAGTTTCTGATTGATGGGATGTTGCTCACCCAGGGTCTACACAGCAGAAACCGTTATTGAGGAGTATAAATTACATCATCAAATTAATCCCACCTGGAGGAAGACGGGCTGACCTTTGCATCCTCTATCGGTCCACTGGTGGTTATAGGACATCCTTGGATGGGGGGACGAGAAAATCTCCAAGATTCGATGGTCCAATTAAGGCACAAAACCGATTCACCAGGAAAGGAGTAATTTCTATGGGAGCCCTTAGCCGTCAACATATCACTGCTGTGGCTAGGTATTGTACTTGTATTTAAATTTCTTTATTATTATAATGATACGGGGTAGAAAATACAGATGTTTGTATTTGTGCATGGGAGTGACCTAAAGCCTTTTACATATCCGTATTTGTCCTGTTTCTGTTTGACTTTCGTGAATTTACACTGGTTTTGAACACGGTTTGCAATTAGTGGACAGCTTGCTGTCAATACTTATTTATCAAACTGAATCGCCTGTGGTAACAAGAGTTTCTCAGCCACGGATCTTATTCTGTGGGCTTCCTCAAACCCTGCGGGAATATCACGGCGAGTTATTTCCCATAGACCTGTGATATTCTGGGATGTCGGGTATGTTGGACGAATCAGTTTTACAGAGGTATAATTTGCCTATGGGGACTTTGGGAGGTGAATAAAATATTTCCTATCTTGATTGTGCTGGTGGTTATGCAACTGTCTTCTTTTGTTTGGTTTTGTTTTTTTCGATGGCGTAGCCTCCGACACGCTAAAATAAACTCTCCAGCTAAGATCTGACTGACGGCCCTAGAGCCAATAACAACCACATTGCAACAGGCACAGATGGTCTTTGAAGGGAAGATGGCGACAATTGCCTTTCAATCATCTAGGCTGTGCTGACATGGTCAACAGTGGTGAGCCAGAGAGTATCTCTTCTACTCACAAAGAGCTTTGACCCATGCTTCCTTTTGGCAAAGACCAAGTGAAGCAGGAGGTTATGACTGCATTTTTCAGATAAGGAAATTGAGGGTCCTCCATAGAGGTTCACGGCTCACAGGACCATAAGTGATGGAGCTGATGGGACTTGCGGGGCCAAAAGAATGACACGACCCACAAGGACGGTTAAGGCAGCTGTGCTTTGGGATATTGCAACCCAACATGAGAAGTGACCTTGTAGTAAAATGCTGATATGAAGGCATTCCTTATCACACTTAATTTGTGAAAGTCACAAAATCTGAGCCCAGGGCTCACCTACATATAAAATCATCCTTCGTACACTTTCAAATAATGCTTCATCTGAAGATCACCACTATCTTTTCATTCGTGCCATCTGTTGATTAGTTTGAATTTGAGAGACACTTGTCTCGTGAATGGAAATGTGAAAATGTAAACATCTAAAAAGCAGGGAATCCAGATGCTAATTTCACTATAGTTTATCTGTATGATTACGGGTGAGTTACGTAATGTTTCTTCAGTCTCGATGTCCAGGAAAAGATGCTAAATTATTGGACAAAAAGTGCTCCCTGGAGGACTAAGGAAGGAGACGGGTTTGGAAGCAATTGGCTTATGGCAGCATTTACGATTTCCTGCTTTTTCTTGCAGGTGGCATGCAGGTACTGGGGGCTGGGTGGAGGGGGTCTTGTTGACACTTCCCATTAAGAACGTCTCCCAAGACTTTGGGTAGATAAACCCTATGGGTTTTATAAAGATGGACCTACAGAGACCCTTGTCTCTGGGAGCTTGCAAGCCAGCAGGAAAATCATTCTCACTTCCAAAGAAACCAACCGAGGGTGAGCTGATCTTTGTAATGTCTGTGGCTTTCTTTCTTCCTTGCAATCTCCCCGCTCCTTCCTCCCACCTCCGATGGAACGAGGACCCCCTCAAGAAACTGCATGTCCTATGTGCCATCTGCCACAAACCAGCTACACTCCTTCAGTTCCCTGTCGAGTGTACTGATATCCAAACACACAGGACTTCGCGTTCTGCTCTCTCACCAGTTGTCCACACACCTGTGCTCCAGAAATTAAGCCATTCGCGATGAGGAGCATATCAGCAGAAACTGTGTCATGGGCCCCGGAAGCAGCCAACTAATGGCTGTGGCTGTCTGTCCATGGCTGCAGCAGAGCGTGTGCTGGGTTTCCATCGACACCTCAGGGGTATTGCAGCAGCCGCAGGCGCAGAAAGACGGGCGTTGCTTCTATTCCCAGCAAGTGTTTGCTGACCTCATTCGACCTTCAGCCATCTTCTGTCGCCAAAGTGATGCCTGGTGTTCATTCCACTGCAGAGTTGTCCTGAGACTAGAGAGGACGCCAGGACGGAGGGGACAACGCAAGGGAGGGGACCTCTGGTGAGGCGGCTCTGGGCGGCATAAGGATTGCAACCTCACCTTTCCATCACTTGTGTTCCATGGCTTAAGACCTCGTGGGAGAGAAGAATCTTCAAAGCAGAGAGAATAAAAGGAGGGTAGGAACGTTTGCATCCTTTCTTTAGGAAGGATTTCCTTTGGCTGAAGGTGCACTCACTTTGAGCACGAGCTCCTTCCAGATGTTTTCCTGTTTGCTGTCTATTTAAACATTTGGACAGTAAAGCACAGTGTTTTATGACATATGTAGGTCACTACAAAGTGGAGTAATGTTCACAAGAACGTGGATAAGAAATAGGAGTCCTGTCTCAAACTTAGGGGGCGTCGAGGGTAGACGTCCCTGGGAAAGTACATTAAAACTGAGGTCTACACGGGGTGGCTGGAATTAATGGGATGAAGAGAAAAAGGTGAGCAAGTGACAGTTTTGGGTGAGATGGAGGCTGGAGTCTGCTCATGTTTCTACGTGGTGGTTTGACGTTGCAAGAAGGGATCAGGGGCCGCAAGGAGCCCAGGTGCAGAGTGTGGTGTCAAATGTGCAGGACTGCCAGGTCAGCAGGAAATGGACAGGCTATCTCTTCTGCCTGGTGACCAGCTCCAGCAGAGAGGAAAGTCCAGTCCAGCCACGGAAGGCTCCAGAAGGAGAGCCCCTACTGGAGAGCAGAGCAGGAGTGGAGGAGATGCTCTTTGCCAAGACCCCCATGGAGCAGAAGAACTTGCAGATTTCCCTCCCAAGCAGAAGCAGAGGCTTGTCCGGGGTGAATCTCCGGAGGGGGAGCCAGGGATTCTGGATCTAGAGGAACATCCTGGATGATCCTTCCTCACACTCAGTTTGAGAGCTGCTGAGTCGGTAATAAATATGAGATGGGCATCAGGTGAGCAGAACAAAAACAAAAACAACCCAAAAACAAAACAAAACAAAAAAAGCCCCAAAAAGCCCAAATCAGGTTCTGGTTCTCTGGAGAACCCTGAGCAATACAATCTCCTACCATTTACCCTACCCCAGTTTATGTACTGTTTTGGACTCTTGTTTTCCCATCAGACACTAATTGAGATAATGTTTCCTGTCCCTAGATAAGAATTTTTGTCACGTTTCTTACTCACTTTGAAGAATCTAATAGTATGGATGTATAGTGATTGTCTTGACAATTTTCACAGGGATGGACATTGGCTTTCCATTTTTCACAGTCACGAACAATAACCCTAAAATATGTATGCAGTTGTATAAAATCTGTTGCAGTAAAGTCCTCCTATATCTCCCCTATTCCAGCATCACCGAGAGAAATGTAATGTGAGTTGTATAGGTAAGGTCAAACTTTCGAGTAGCCACGTTTGAAAAACAGGCATGACAGAGATTCATTTTTAAAGTATAATTCATTGAACCCGATGCAGGAAGCGGTGGAATTTCAACAATCAGTATGAAGCATCATGAATGGGATAGTCTATATTCTCTCTTCCTTAATAATCCCATGAAATCAGGTGTGTATTTTAGATTGAGAGCTGCTTTTTCCCATCACGCATAAACTCTGTACATATAACGTGCAACACTCTTTTCACGGGGGAACATCACTATCCCAGAGGATAGATTTTTAAAAGAGGAAATCCAGAATCTCACAGCATGGACCTCCCCCTCTATTTTTAAAGATTTTATTTATTTATTACAGAGAAAGAGCACAAGCAGGGGGAGCCACAGGCAGAGGGAGAAGCAGACTCCTCACTGAGCAGGGAGCCTGATGTGGGCTCGATCCCAGGACCCTGAGATCATGACCTGAGCAGAAGGCAGACGATTAACCCACTGAGCCACCCAGACGCCCCAGTATGGACTCTTTTAACACTGATATAACCTAGTGTCTGTGAGTCCAAATGTATGCTAAACATTCTATAAACTCAGAGCTCACCGTACGTCCTGCTAATGGGAACACTTCACGAAGCTTTGGTAGGATATTGTCGAGGAATAATCTTGGGGAAAGAGTACAGGTGAGCCTGATGGATAAATATCCCCAGATCTATGAACACTGGAGCAATCCAGGACCTCATCTGAGACATGGGGCTTTTCGTTATGGCTGAAGGCAATGGCAGATGTTGCATTTACTGTTAATTTAGGCATTAAGAAATTGGTCATTAAGATGTTATTAAAAATTGACTAGGAAAGAATATCCCAGGGTCACATATTCAGTAAGTCCTAAATCCACCCTCCACCCCACCGCCACTCCATTGCTAAACTTCCCTCAGGTCTCCGATGACCTTCAGTACTTAATATTATTAATATTAATATTGGATAAGTCTTTCAGGTCCCAGAACATCCCATCTTAATCGGTGAAGGAGAAACCACTGCGAGGTGCTCCCTTATAGAGAGACATAAAAATAGACGTGACTTCACCCCACTGAAGGAGTGCAATTAAGCCACTGGACTTCAAATGAACAGAACTAATTAATCTCCCAAAAGGGCATCAGAAGTATCTAAGGAACCTTATAAAGCCTGCCTTATTTCCCATCTGCAAACAAGGCCTCATTTCCCTAAAGAAGATGTTAAGGATGATAGAAACTTGACGGAGTTCAGAGCCATACTTTTCCTAACAGTCGGCATGATGGAACCGGGCAGAAGACTACACACACGCCCAGGCATCGCACACGGGGCTCAGGACATCGAAGCAGAGCCGCTGTGCTGGACAGCATGCGTGCCCACGTGCATGTGAGCCAGTTTATGGAGCACCTGTCTACCTGTGGGGCACCTTCCTCTCCCACCCTTCTCAGGGAGTCATCATGGGACTGGCGGGATGGCAGAAGAGAAACACGCTACAGAAAGAAGACAAGGTATTGACGTCAGGCTGCCGTTCTTGGTTCTTGGGAGACATGAGACTATGGTTCGTTCCAGGGGTGGGGAGATGGTGAATATCCTTGTTTTACGAATTTAAAGGGAAAAAAATAAAAAGGTGAAGAGATAGCTTTGCTGGTTTGGGGACAGTAAGGAATTCGTCTGTGACAAAGGACTTGCTTTGTTGGGTTTCTGAAGCAGAAAACTTCAAGGAAGCAGAATTGCCTTGTAAAAGGTAAACTTTAAGGACACACGAATCTTTTCTTAAAAATTTTGTCGAGTTTTTCAGCTGTATTGAGGACTCCTGGACAAGTATAATTGCATACAATTAATGATGATTTGGTACGTATGTGGTGGAATGATCACCAAGGGATTGTATACCTCATCATTAGATGTTGTTAGAAAAAGGAATATCTCATAAAATGCTTACGAAATGTGTTCTGAATGTGAAAACTATATTTTGTCCCAGGAAAAAAATGGCCCCCCAAGGACGAGGATGTAAATGTCAGTTAAAATATTTTTGATTTTTTTATGATTTTTAAAATTTATTTGTCAGAGAGAGAGAGCATAAGCAGGGGGAGCAGCAGGCAGAGGGAGAAGCAGGCTCCCTGCTGAGTAGGGAGCCCAACGTGGGGCTCGATCCCAGGACCCTGGGATCATGACCTGAGCTGAAGGCAGACACTTCACCAACAAAGCCACCCAGACGTCCCTATTTGTGTGTTTTTTGGATTCCACATAGAAGTAAGATCACAGGTGTCTGTCCTTCTCTGTCTGATTTATCTCACTCAGCATCCCTCGAAGACCATCCCTGTTGTCCCAAATGGCAGGATTCCTTCCCTTTTTATGGCCGAATACTATTTCATTTTATACATTCCACATCTTCTCTGTCCATTCCCACTGACGAACACTTTATCTGTTCCCACACCCCACGGTCTTGGCTACCGTAAATATTACTGCAATGAACGAGGTTGGGGACAGATATATTTTCAAGATAGTGATTTTTACCCCCTTTGGATAAACACCCAGAGGTGGGATGGTGGGATCACGTGGTAGTTCAATTTTTAATTTTTTAAAGATCCTCCATACTGTTTTGCATAGTGAAATAAATAGCGCATTTTAATACGCATCTCGCTCTGTAAGCAACCCTGTAATCAGAGTTTGACATTCCACCCTCATACCTTTCCATGATAAGATACCATTAACTCCATTCTACAGATAAAGAATTTCAGGCTCTAACAGTTTTTACTATCTTTGACACTCCGTTACGTGTCAAAATCCAGACTGCGATGTGAGTCCCCTGGGTTTAACTTCTCTACCACACTTCCAAAAGGAAACATAAAATAA
Organism: Ursus americanus; assembly: GCF_024610735.1. Classification (NCBI taxonomy): domain Eukaryota; kingdom Metazoa; phylum Chordata; class Mammalia; order Carnivora; family Ursidae; genus Ursus; species Ursus americanus. The sequence goes on along the minus strand of NC_142164.1, from coordinate 119,488,693 downwards.
TAGTCTTACGCTGAGCAGGGGGAAAAAAAATCCATCTCCGAAGTTTACAACCCTGTATGGTTCCCTTAGGTGACGATTTTGAAATGACAGATTTGTAGAGGAGAAGGTGAGATTAGAGGCTGCCAGAGGCAGGGGATGGAGGGGGTGTGTGAATATGGAGCCGTGTCAGGAGAGCTTGGTAGTGGTCGGATAGCCTTGCATCTTCGTGGTCTTGGAAATTAGCACATTTATGTGTGTGACAAAATCACCTAGCACTACGCACACACACACACACACACACACACACACACACACACACACACGCATGCACCCAGGTGCCTAAAAACTGCTAGAAACAAAATAAGGTCTATGATGCTATCAATGTCCACTTTCTGGTTGGGATACCATACGACCATTATGCCAGAGGTTCACCTTGGGCCACAGGACTGAAGGGTACTTCCCACCACATAAATGCTTTTTTGCTTTTATATATTTGTTTGCAACAGCCTGTGAATCCATAATTTTTCAAAACAAAAAGTTTTTAAGGGTCTACCAATTTTGCCTAATATCAACCCCCCGAGCTTCAGTATGGCTTTTTATCCAAAGGTATGAAAAGAGGGGGTGGATGTGTGACAATTAGCCTTTAATTGTAATAAATAAAAATGAATTGGCCTTAGAAATTAAAAATGGTAATGAGATTCCTGCACCTGTAAGTTCTCAGTCAAGGGGGAGAGTGAAACACATAGAGAATATTTTCATGTGTTGGCAATGGAAAATGTAAATTCCATGCAATAGATAAGATGTATTTTTAAATCAGAAAAAAGTAGTAACATCACTCTATCTGGGAAAGCAGTTAGTTTCCCTATGCTGCTGTAACAAACACAGCTACGAACTTAGTGGCATAAAGCAACACAAATTTGCTATATTCTAGCATGGGAAGTCTAACGGAGGTCCTAAGTTGTGTTTCCCCTCGAAGCTCTCTGGGAGAATCCACTTTCCTGCCATTTCCAGCTCCCAGAAGCCACGTGCTTCTCTCGTCTCATGGCCCCTTCCTTCATATCATAGACTCTTCAAATTCTCCTTTTCTGGGTTCTGCTTCCTTCCTCCCATCTTCTTAGGGCTCTGACTCCCCTGCTTCCTTCTTATGAGGACCCTTGCCCACTATAATTGGGTGCACCCAGATCACCTAGGTAATCTCTCCACCTTGACATTCTTGACATAATCAACCAAATTCTCCAATCCCACAAAGTCCCTTTGATCGTGTATGGTAATATATTCACAGATTCGCAATATTAGGGCATGGACATCTCCGTAGGGCTATTACTCAGCTCACCAGAGGGAAGTCACATAAGATCATATTGAAGGAAAGAACTCGATGTTGCCTTGAATAATAAGAATTATGGATAAGCAAGTGGAGGAGGTCGCTAGCCAAGGCCATGCAGTTAGGACTATAATGATGGGGTGGGTACAGAGTTTAATTTTTCCTGCTTTATAACATTACATCTTCCTTATTGTAGCAATTATAAGCCTTCAAAACATAAGAATCATTCAATTTTGATATAATTCAATCTCTATAGAATCATTGTGGATTCCTTTTAGAGATGAAGAAAATGAGCTTCAGGAATTTTAAGTATTAGGGCTTAATGAGTCAGTAAATGGGAACCTCGTTTTGGGAGCTCTTCTTCTGTCCTGAGACCCAAAGACCATGCAGAGGTGACAGGACAGGAGGGAGTCAGTACCTGTGTACCACACAGGACAAAGTGGGGGAGGCTTTGAGAATGCAGAAAGTTCTAGATCACAGGTGGGAGTCTGGTTCACAGTTCCTGACATATGTATGAAGATCAGGACAGACGTGAACCACGTATGGTGCCTTTTCATCATGCCCTTTGAGCACAGGGACAGAAGGCTTTGCCCTGTACAGGTCGAAGTTAAAATTCACGATTTGAATCCAAGTACAAACACAGAGGAGGATGTTTGCCCAGAACATACGGTCTTAGAAGTATCAAGGGTCTATCCAGAAAACAGAGCAACCAAATTCACTCCCTTGTTTCGGAGCATCGTTGATGCTGAAACAGATTTCCAGGTGCGCTCGTATGAAGGTTCATCAGCAGATGTACAGCCCGCCAGCTGGAGACAGGGACCCAGGTGTGGAAGCTGACACCTCACCGCTAACAGATTTTCAGTGAAGCTACGGGGTGTGCGAGGCTGGGGTTTTCTTGGAACGCTGAGCGATCATGAAGACATGGGCTGCTGTGTTCTTTTTCACAACTACTAAATAAAATGTGGCATTTGTTTCGCTGGAATAGATGGAATGGATTGAGCACTCTCAAATACAGTGTCCATACTAAAAAATTCTCCAATCCCAGCGCGGGGGCACACATGCAAACACATCCCTACACTTCAGTGTGAAGATTGGGGAATACATAATAAAGGAGGTACAGGGAGCTAAACAGGCAAAATATTCAATGTTGGCAGACCTTGTGAACCATCCTTTTATCCTGACGAATGAGAATAAATTCAGCTCCACCCAGCATTAGACTGACTTAGTTGATTTCCACCAGGACATGCTTCTTTCTGTGACTTTGGTCTTGCACTGTTTTCACTTTACCCATTATACTTTTTCAAATAGACCTGCTGACTACTCTGGGATGTTTAGGACCTAGAGCTGACTTAGGCTTAGGCTACCCGTGTTTCTCAAATGTAACGTACACACAGAGCCCTGTTAAAACACAGATTGTGATTCTCTAGGTCTCTTTCTACCGTGGTCCTGCATAATATCAAAGTCGCTGTCATGGAAGAGAGGCAAATGGGTACCCCAACTGAAAGAGATGCCGTTTGAAACTGTGAAGAGACATTTCTCCGTAAGAGTGTGTGGAACAGCATTCTATAATGGAAATGGGTATTCAAACATTCTGACTCTATAGAATTCAAACCTTGGGATGCCAGGTTCCCCTGAATGTTGTAATGCAGATGATATGTAAAAATCCACCATGAGAAAAGAAGGGAAATCAAACTATCGTTCTATCTATACATCCATCCACCCAACCATGCATCCTTTCCCTCCATCCGTTCCATTTTCTATCTATCCAGTCAACCTCTAACCATCCATCATCCATCCACCCATCTATCCATCCAACCGTCCATCCTTCCCCTTCCCTCCATCCATTCAATTTCCTGTCTATCCACCCAACATCTAACCATCCATCCATCATCCATCCATTCAACCAACCATCCTTCTTCTTCCCTCCCTCCAATCAACTTTCTTTTTCTTTCTTCCTTCCTTTCTTTCTTCCATCCTTCTTTCCTTTTTTCTTTTCTTCCCTCCCTCCCTTCTTCCTTTCCTTTCATTTTCTTTTCTTTCATCTAATCTATCCAACATCCAACCATCCAATCATCCTTCTATCATCTATCTATCATCTATACACACATAAAACAAAATGCAATAGCCTATAATCATATTACAAAGAAAAAATTTAACTTTGTCAAAGAGTTGAGAGAAATGAAAATAAATATAATGATATGAGAGTTTCGTTAGGATGAACCTTTGGTACTTGTACCAAACATGTGTATCTTAAATATGAGGTGGGCAATCCTTCTAACTCAAAGCACATGTGTCTCCCCCCTTCCCACCACACTTTATACAAGAAGAAAGAGAAAGTATCTAGTCACTCTAGACTGGCTCTGGACACCTCTTAGATGGGTAACCATGGACTATAATGAGGAAGAGAACTTAGACATTAAACTCTACCTGGTTTGTTAACAATGCTTTCTCCAACATGATTTCTCAGAGTGCACAACATGCCAGACATCTTGTAGGTTCCTAACCCACAAAGAGGTGGGCACCAGGACTGCCTGGTACAGGGAGCAGATGAAGGCACATCCCTATTTCAGTTGTGTTCTGCATGCTTACTAATGATAACTACGTTGAAAATATTCTTGGTACCACACTGTCCATAATCTGATTTTTTTTTTTTTAATTTCTAGACATCTTCCCTTTGAATTCCTCATGCTTTCTCTGAATCTTCTTCATGTTTGGTACATGGATTATTTCAGTATCAGTTAGAACTTTAAATACTCTAATGTTTCATTTCCATTAAAGAGGTACATTTAAAATTATTTGGATGACAGGGGCACCTGGCTGGCTCAGTAGGAAGAGCATGGGAAGCCTGATCTCAGGGTCATGAGTTTGAACCTCACATTAGGGGTAGATATTATTTAAATAAACATTTTTGGGGGGTGCTTGGGTGGCACAGTTGGTTGAGCGACCGACTCTTGGTTTCAGGTCAGGTTATGATCTCTGGACCCTGGAATCGAGCCCCACCTTGGGTTCTGCACTCAGTGGGGAGTCTGCTTGAGATTCTCTTTCTCCTTCCCCCTCTGCCCCCCACCTGGCTCTCTCTCTAAAATAAGTAAATCTTAAAAAAATTGAAAAATAAACTTTTAAAAAAGATGAAGGTTTAAGAAATAATAAAATAATTTGGATGACACAAATGGCCAAAATTCTATTACTAACACTTCCCTGAGGGGGGAAAAAAAAAGAAATTACAGAGACTAATATCCAGTTAACTGATCTCATACAAAATTTGCATGTGTCTTTCAGTTTCTATAAAACTGTTTAAAATATAGAAAGCTTTGGGATGCCTGGGTGACTCAGTTGGTTAAGCCTCTGCCTTTGGCTCAGGTCATGATCCCAGGGTCCTGGCATTGAGTCCCGCATGGGCTCCTTGCTGAGTGGGGAATCTGCTTCTCCCTCTGCCTGCTGCTCCCCCTGCTTCTGCTTGTTCTCTCTCTGACAAATAAATAGAATATTTTAAAAAATGAAATAAAAAAATAAAATAAAGCTTTGACAAAATCTAGGAGCCATGGATCTAAACTCATCTTTTATTCTGTGTAAACCATACAGTGAGTTTCCTCAATGCTTTACGGCGTTTATGATGGGCACGAGTCACTGGGGCGCTTGTTCCCAAAGGGTTTCTGTGGATAGAACTGCAGCTGCTAAATTGTACTGAGCAACCGTCTCTGTTGCAAACGCTTGCACCTGAAAATGTTGAGGTGTATTTTTAGACATGTATTTAAACTTAACATTATCATTTCATGTGCTCCCCAAGACTATCTGAATCTCCTCTCCTTTTTCCAGACAGTATATTCAAATGTTAGCCCTAATGGTGATTTTTGGATACCAATATTATTTCCAATGATTTTTTCTTATTAATTGAGGATAAGATTTGGTTACAGTATATTTTTAATATTTTAATATACTATACCTACCAAATAACAAAGAAGAAAAAAAAATCATACGTGCATTAGAAAATTGAAATGTACCCAAATCATATGTTTCAGGCACTTTCCTCACTCAAAGTATTTAAATACCCTATGCCTGTTTCCTAATAATAAATAATGAATCGTATCCTTACCATTTTTAGGACAGTCAATGCCTTCCTTTGTGTTCCTAAGAGTCCAAGATTGGACAAACACAAGTGTTTGAAATATAAGCTGGTGTTTAAAAAGAGCCTTAAAGTTTAAAAAGGCATTTAAAAGATGAGAATTATTTTCTATGATGGAGAGAAAAAGAGGCATTCATGTCGGTTACTGCTTGATCGCACAGGAGGGAATCTCAAGGGTCCTAAGGGGAGGGTTGATAGAAACATGCTTTATTAGGAGTGGTTTGACACATTTACTACTACTAACCCCACCACCACACCACCAGCACAACTCGGGTTATTACTAGTGCTATTAGTACTGGTCCTACAATGGGACTCACTTTTCTGTCAGGTGTTATTCTCAGGGCTGTGTCTCCAGTAACTCACTCAGTCCTTGGGGCGATCCTGTTGTAGGCAGTAAGACCATCCCAATATTATGGATGAGCTGACCACTTCTGGGGGTACGGTCATGTATAAAACATGCTTGTGGCCTTCTGTTTGTCCTTGCTCTCTCCCCCTTCCCACGCATCTGCTCATTCCAACTGCTTGCCCTATAGATGTTAAGAGACAGCATGGGATGGGAAAATGGCAGCCTCATGGGGTTTGCTAACCTGCTCTCTTCACTGAGTAAAGTCACACCCCAATGCTGCCTGTCTGGTTGTACCCTGTCTGATACACCGCCTAGATTGCCAAAGAGAAGGTCGGCACCCTAGATGGACTAAATTGTAGCTATTAAAGTCATGGGATGGAAGAATGTTTAGTGACGTGAAAAATTAGCATGATATATATTTTTAAAAAACTTTTAAAGTGCAGATTGTACTTCTAAAGTAAAATACAGGGGCGCGTGGCTGGCTCAGATGGTAGAGCGTGCGACTCTTAATCTCAGGGGGCTGAGTTCAAACCCCAAATTGAGCATGGAGCCTAATAAAACAACTGAATGAATGAATGAATAAATAAATGAATAAATAAATAAAATATAATCCTTATTTTGAGAAACAATTTTAAAAACACAGTAAGCCTGTATTGAAAGTTATGGACAATTTATGCTCTGATTCTTAAAAATTCACTGAATATTTGAAAATGAACATATTTTACATTTATAATCAAAATATATTTAAACTAACAGATATCTATGTTCAATTTGCACTACCTCTGGTTGTGGGCATAGGAGTAAATGCACCAAATTCCCAAATTTCTCCAATCCATTTTGAACCAAATGATTTAAAATTTCTAATTTACCAAAAGATTTCTTTTGGCATACTGTTATATTGATAGCTTAACTAATTCTCATTGTATTTATAATGTCTGAGTCCCCTTTAAAAAGGATACCCATGAATGAAATAATGAAATAAAAAAGAAATAAAAATTAAAGAAAGTGCACGGATATCATATCTGCTGGATAAAGGAAGCCATTAATGAAACCAATAATTCTCCAAAAATAGGATACTGACAGCTGGTTTGATGAAAAAGGTGATGAACTTTACATCAAAAACTAGGGATGTACTGTATGGTGACTAACATAATATAATAAAAAAATGTTATTTAAAAAAAAAGAAAAAGGTGAGTCTTTACTCACTGTGTCTCTAGATCTTAGGTTGAATATTATTATAAATAAACAAAAATAGTTCTATTTACCCATTTATAAATGCTTTTTAAATTTTTTGCACTTCTTAGATGACTTTGGTGATAGAACTAAGTGATCTTGAAATTACAGCAGCTTTCAACTGTGAAATTTAAATAGTTCCAATGGGAATTATTCATTAACTTTTTTTTCACCTTTTTATAGTTGGTTTATAGATGACTATTTATTCTATATTTTGTTACCAATAAACAAATTCCCTTAACTTTAATAAAGAGATTCATGAGTATTTTACAGTGTTATAAAAATTGTCCTTGTATTTATTCAGCCAGTCTACGTACTTAATAAATCAGTAGGTTCTCAACTAGCAAAGGTGTTTTTTTGTCCTTCACACAGACACGTTTTAGTATAGTTTGACTTGACTAATATGAAAAAAAAAAAGAGCAATGTGACCCATATTTTTGGCATATTATCAGATGTTCAAACCCAAATGCTTTAGCTGAGGCATAGGATTTTCTTGACATAAAAGGTAAATTTCAGAAGCAGAGAAATTGCTTCTCCCAAGCTGTAAATGTGTGTGGGGTCCTGGGTAATGAATGCATGGCTTATATCTATGGAAATTATCTGATAGTATAGCATGACTTTATAAACTTGCCCCTGTTACATGTTTCATTTACAATTTCCTGTATATTTTAATACATATTTAATACATCTTATATGTGTTTTCAGATTCTTACAAGATACCACAAATTCAGGGAAACTCTGAGTTCAATGTTAAAAAAAGACCTTGATCACTATCTTTGACCTGCTGCTATGAATTCATTGTTGCTTCCCCTGGAAATGCTTTCCAGAACAGATGACTATGTATTGAAACCTCCTTAGAACAGAAAAAATAGATGAAGAGTCAATACGATTTTCTAGGTTGTTCTGTTTTTGGGGTTTTTTGTTGTTGTTGTTGTTGCATTACCCAGAGACGTTGAATGATTTTTATTTTATTCATACAGATTTGGTTTTGGGTAAGATAGAAATATTATTTTGAAGTTATTAGGGGCATTCTTTTTATTTAAAAAAAAACTGATTCATTCCACCTCTGTACATTATTCCTTCTAACCAGTGTTTTTGGTTTAAGTAGGCGCCATGTTCCAGGTGGGGCTTGAACTCACCACCCTGAGAGATCAGGAGTTGCATGCTCTACTGACTGAGCCAGCCAGGGGTCCCTTAATTAGAAGTTTATAATCTAATTTTACACTGTTGTTGTTGTATTTGCTTGATTATTATTACCCAGTAGTTTTGCAATATATCATTGCCTTAATCTTCTTACTTACAAAAGTTCTTTCATTTGTAACACCAAAATAATTCAAGAATATGCAATGTTTGAAATTTTCTTGATATAGTTTAAGTGGGAATTTCAGCTAAAAAAAAGAAAACCAAACCAGAAATAACATTAATAAGACTTTTTTCAGAACAATGTATCTACATATTTTCAAGTATTAATAAAAAGCCAATTTGCCTCTCAAATACCACAAATGCATATTTAAATTTCTCTTGAGAACCTCTCTTACTAGTTTTGTTTCAATTTAATTAAATAGCAAGGTAGCATTGATTTCATGAATCTCTGAATCAAAGCTCTCCACGATACAATTGAAGAGGATTTTTAAAGTACGTGTAACCCTGAAATGCAAGGGGGAAAATCATCATGCTTTAAAGTGAAACACCTTCATTTGAACCGAGTAACTCAAAATTGCAATGACTCCTATGATTAAGCTACTGATATTTTACAAAACTAACATCGCTTCATGTTTGAAAACTATTGATTTCAAAGGGATCCCCACACAGAGTGTTATACAACTGTGGGCTTTGAATTTGCCTGTGAGCTCTTGAAATTAAGAACTATTCACAGGTTGGAAAACTGTGGAGATCCTCCTGTCTACTCCCTTCCTTTCATATCCTACATCTAATCCATTAGATGAATCCCTTTAGCTAAACACTTAACATATATCGAGAAGCAGGCACCACTTTTGATGGAATTCCACAGCTCCCTCCTACTCTGAGCTGCCATTTTTGTTTTCTGTCCGTGTCCTTGGTCTCCACACTTGGACACATCCCCAAGATTTTTCTCAACACAGACCAATTGGTCTACATCAACTCTTTCAATAGGACCTGCTATTCTAGTCTTCTAAAATACTGTTTATTTTATTTATTCTATTGTTTATTTTTGTCTTTTACTAAAATATAGGACCCCCAAGGGTAAGGACTTCTGTTGTGTTCATCATGAAAATATACTCAGCACTCTGCCTGAAATACTTGCTTACCAGAAAACAGGTATGCAATAAGTAAAGGAAAACGTGAACACATGAACAGTTCCCGCCATTTCTTTTAGAACTGACTTAACTCAGTATTGCATTATACCCATATGGGCTAACAACAAAGTTTTGGGGTTATTTGCATGCCACCTGATTACTAAAATAGCTACTATATTGTCTGAATCTCTAATACAATAAAGAGTCAATAGATCCATATTGTGACTTTCTAGGTGGAGAAGGAAATATTTTCCAATTGTGTCACAGCATTAAATGAGGCTGAAATTCTAGGAAATGGCCTCCACTTTTTGATTATGGAATAGCTCGTTTTTGATATTTGGTAACTGATTTTATGAAGAAAAAAATCCAAAAGGTCCAAAATATTTAATCATGAACTTAATAAAAGAAATAATTATGATATATAGGACTTTCACTTTGCAGATGCCCTTAAGAAAAAACTAATTATGTTCTGTTCATTTTAGGCATAATAATAAATTTACAAAACTCTTAGTTACGTTGTGATATGGAGGTGCTGACTACGAATAGGGGAATAATAAATGTGTTGCTGAAGCAAGCACTATAAAGAGGGGAATAAAAGAATTTCCTTAGTCTTGAGAAACTGTGATCCTACCATAAAATGTTATTCGGTGAAGTTTATTCTGAAGTTTAGAAATCTCTTAGGTGAAGTGCTGTTTTTAGTGCTGAGAAACCGCAGGTATCTGACATAAAACAGGCATGATTTTGACAAGCCCAGTTCATTTTGAAACACTGTCAGGAAGCATTACTTTTGGAAGTGTTAAAAAAGCCAGAATCACTTTTGAAGTACAGAGAGAGAGTGCAGGAGTCTGTTTCTTTGATCTTTTAAATACACCAAAAGTAGTAGCATTTGTATACTGGATATTCTGTATTTTGGCCGCACAGAATTAGGTGCAAATATAAAGCGGCTAGTGTATGCATAATACAGCAAGACCTTTGGTATTTATTGGTATTGATGCTGCCCATATGTTTATTTTATATTTAAATTCCAGTTAGTTAACATACAATGTAATATTAGTTTCAGGTGTACAACTTAGTGATTCAATACTTCCATACCTCACTGGGTGCTCATCACAAGTGCTCTCCTTATTCTCATCGCCTATTTATTTCTTTAAGTAGGCACCACACCCAGAGCAGAGCCCAATGTGGGTCTGGAACCCATGACCCTGAGATCAATACTGGAGCTGAGACCAAGAGCCAGACGCCTAACAGACTGAGCCACCCAGGCACCCCATCCCATTGCCTATTTCACCCATCCAACCCCACCTCCCTTCTGGTAACCATCAGTTTGTTCTCTAGAGTTAAGATGCACATAACATGTTTAAAATTAAACATTGTACTTTTGTATCTCTGTACAAAAATAATATTGTTATCCAGATTCATTTAGAAGCTCAGGAAGTAGAAACCACTACTAGATTTTCATGGCCAAGAAACATATATTCAATCCAACAACAATTAATGGTTAAACACTCTCAGTGAACTAGGAATAGAAGGGAACTTTCTCAACTTGATAAAGACCATGTATGAAAAACACCCTGGTAACATGATACTTAATGGTGAGAAACTCAAAGCTTTCCCACTAAGATCAAGAAACAAGGCAACGATGTCCCCTCTCACCACTCCTTTTTAGCATTGTAAGGAAGTTCTTCTGAATGCAATAAGACAATAAAATGAAATAAAAGTGATTTGGATTGTGAAGCCAGACAGAATACTGTGTGTGTTCACAGATGACATGATCACCTATATAGAAAATCCAAAGTAATCAATAAAAAAAAAAAAAAAATTCTGCAACCAGAAAGCAATTACCACAAGGTTGCAGGACACAAGGTTAATATACAAAACTCAATTGTTTTCCTACAAACCAGTGCAATTGAAAATGAAAAACAAAATACTACTTATATTAGCACTTCAAAAATAAAATACTCAGCATAAATCTAACAAAATATGTACAAGATCTATATGACAAAATCTACAAAGCTCTGATGAGTAAAATCATGGAAGTAGATAAGTGGGAAATAGTCCATAATAAAGGATAGGAAGACTGAATATTTGTCAGTTCTTTCCAACTGTATCTATAGATTTAATTTAATCCCAATCAAAATCCTAGCAAGTCATTTTATGGATATTGACAAACCAATTCTAGACTTCATATGGAAAGGGATAAGACCCAGAATAGCCAATACAGTACTGGAGAACAAAACTGGAGGTTCGATGCTATCCAGCTTCAGGAGTTACTATAAAGCTACAGTAGAGAAAAAACCAAACAGTGTGATGTTGGTGAAGGAATAGACCCATAGGTCAATGGAACAGAATAGAGAGTCTAGAAATAGACCCTCGTGAATATAGATCAATTGATCTTTAACAAAGAAGCAGAGGCAATATCGTGGAGCAAAGACCGCCTCTCCAACAAATGCTGTTGGGACATCTGGACGGCCACATACAGAACTAATGAATCTAGACACAAATGTTACCCCCTTCACGAAAATTAACTCCAAATGGATTATAGACTTAAAGGTAAAATGCCAAATGATAAAACTCCTAGAAGATGATGTAGGGGAAAACCTAGATGACCTTCGGCGTGGTGATGATTTTTCAGATCTCACACAAAAGGCACAGTCCACAAAAGACAGAATTGATAAGCAGGACATCATTAAAATAAAACCTCCTACCCTGTGAAAGATAATGTCATGAGAATGAGAACATAAGCCACAGACTGGGAGAAAATATTTGCAAAAGTCCCATCTTATAAAGGACTGTTTTCCAAAATATACAAAGAACTCTTACAACTCAACAATAAGGAAACAAAAAACCCGATTAAAAAAAGGGGTCAAAGGCACCTCACCAAGACAGATATGAAGATGGCAAATAAACATATGAAATCATGCTCCAGGCCACATGTTATCTGGGAAATTATGCAAACCAAAATAAAGACCAGATACCATGATACACCTATGAGGATGGCCAAACTCCAGAACACGGATAGCACCAAATGAGGATTTGGAGCAACAGGAACTCTCACTCAGGGATGGTGGAAATGCAAAACGGTACAGCTGCTTTGGGAAGACAGTTTGGGGGTTTCCTACAAAACTAAAGAAACTTTTAGATAAGATCCCACGATCACAGTCCTTGGTATTTACCCAAAGAGTTGAAAGCGTGTCTACACAGAAACCTGTGCACGAATGTTTATAGCTCTATTCACCATTGCCAAGACTTGGATATAGCCAAGCTGTCCATCAGTAGGTGACTGGATAAGTAATCCATTGCTGTGCTGGATCTCAACAATGGAATATTTACTCACGGCTAAAAAGAAATGAGCTAACAAGCCATGAAAAGACACGCTGAAACTTTAAATGCATATTACTACATATTTGCTGGGTATCAAGTGCCTTCACCTGAGAAAAATCAATATGCCAAAGAGACAGATTTTGGGGTGGCGTGTTCTGATTCCCTTCTGTATGCTCACCAAACAAGTACAAGAATGTTATTAGTAATAATCAAAAACTGGAAGGAACCCAAGTGTCCATCATCAGTAGAACGGGCAAATAAACTGGGATATTCATACAAAGGGATACTATACAGCAACTAGAAGCAACAAATTAAACACCCTCCATGGAAGAATAATGTATATACTCCTACCTGGAATACTGAGGGCTCTAGAGTCTTCACTTCTGGGCACTTCTCAAGCCTCAATTCTGTGCCCTTTGTGCTTATCACAAAGTCAAGGAATGCAAAAAAAAAAAACAAAAAACAAAAAACCTCATGGTACGTCCAACTCCACACCATTTCGGTGACCCTGATTAGTTTGTAGCTTTATGTACTGGGAGTGCAATTCCATATCATCTCAATTATTGATTTTCTCTCAATAGTCATTGACCATATCACTTGTTCCTTCCAATCAACAAGTAGGTCTTCTTGAAAACCCATATTTGTGTTTTCATAGCCCTCTGTTTACCTATCTAACCCATCATATTAATAAAAAAATTGTATCTTTATGCCCTTTCTTGCCACTAGAAAGAAACCTGTCAATGTGGTATCAACATTTTAAATTCATCTTTATTGTCTCAGAATATATTTACCTGGCCCACAGAGGGCATCAGTAAGGAACCTCAGCCTTGGACCAGGGAGGTGTCTAATCTTCTCAATTAGAGAAGTTTAAAAATACATTTGAATATATAAGTATTTAGGGAAATAGGTGAAATTTTAGGATCCCTAATTAAGTAGCATGCATTTAAATTTAAAATATAAAATAACACCTTTAGAAACACTGCTTTATCTCCTTTGCGTTTCATCCATAGTTTTCAATACATTTTAAAAACAATGCCTTCTTCCAAACAAGGACAGCCCAATGCAGTTGTTCACAGCACATCAAATTTATATCCATCTAAGGAATATTTGAAGTCAAGCAGATTTTCATCCCCACATGAAGCTGTCGATGGAATTTGACTGCAAGCCACAAGTGCCCATTTCTATAGCATTAGGTCTTTTTCTATTCTGCAAACAAAGACTTCATGGTATGACTTTTTATATTGATTTGAAATGTTTAAAAATCACTTGGTATTTTCATACCCTCAGGAAATAACATTAAATATTAAATTAGTTATTAGTTTTTAGTGGATATATATTAGTTTATAAAGTGCATAGCATATATATTACTATATATGTTACTATATTATATATTACTATTTACTGCCAAATGCACATATATAAAATATTATTAATATATATTTGTCATTAGTAATGATATATGACTATATATTATATATTACTAAATATACATATATACTTATATATTACTATGTATTAGTAATATACATTTGTCATTAGTAATAATGACATATAACTATAATCACATATGCTATATATAATACATATAATTAGTTAATATATGTTTGTTATTACTAGTTATGACAAATACATATTAGTTATTAATATATACATATGCTTATATTATATTGCATATTTTTGCAAATAGTGATATATTAATATATATTTTTGCATATGGTAATATATATTAGTAATCAGGACATAGGACTATAAACTATATATAGTAGATATGCCATATAATTAACTAGTATACATGCAATTATATAATATATATTATAGTATGTATAAACTCATATATAATACTATATATTAATATACACTAGTTCTAAGTAATGATCTACATATAATTGTATAATTATATATGGTATATCTACTATAAACAATTAGTAATAACTAATATGTAGCTTTACACAGCTATTTGAGGGATTCATTGGAGGCTCATGTAGCTTCTTCAGAGATTATATGGGGATTCAAATTCAGCCAATTATCGAACACCCCTACCTTGACACCCCAATTTATGGATTTAATATGCATCCCAGAGCAGTCTGAGACCTCCATTCTGCCTTGTCCGATCCCACCATAGCTCCAAGGCCAGCCTAACTGCTAAACCTTGACCAGCATCTCTTCCCATTTCATTCTTGTTTGCAGAATGTTGGCTGGGAGAAAGAAACAGGGAGGCATGGTGTGGATGTGCTTCTTTTCCATCCACTTCTGTCTCGTCTTTTTATCCATGGCAGTCTGTGCTCTGTCTTGGTTTTCTCACATAGTCTGTTTCTATGTCCCTGGGAAGCATCTCCTTCAAAGTCCATGTCTGAAGCAGAGTGAAATCTTAGTTTTACTGTTGACCTCAGTATTGATTTACAGACTCAGGGACTTTTTCTTTTCTTTTTTTTTTTTTTGAGGGCTCACTAGTCCCAGCAGTCAATCAGCTTGATTAGTTTTATTGACATTGGTGCTTCCAGTATTGGCTTTGAAAGCGGAAACGGTTTGGAAGAGTCAGATCCCAGCAGCTGCGTGGGATCTGCACAGGTGGGTAATGGAGCAAACTAAGAGGGGTTCTCCATTCCTTCAAAAGCAAACCTTCGAATGACTCCATAATTCTGTTTTGCAGTGATTTTTCTAAGTGTTGAGACAACGCATATCGTCAACGAAGAATGAGAACCAGATATGTGGTCTTGCAGGCTATGTGTGTGGCGACATGTCACATTAGATCCTTATTACTGTGTCACTTCTGCCCTCTGGTTTCTGCCTTCTGTTCTCTTACCATCCTCCAAAGAGATCCTATAAACTGTGCTTACGAGTTTCCAATAAAATGTTATTGACTGCATTGCAAAGATCACCAATGCTTTTGAGAGAAATATTTATAATAGGAGTAAATGAAAGCATATAAACAATGAGTCTGAATATGGAAGCGACCAAGTTGTCCTTCAGTAGGTGAATGGAGAAGTAAAGACTGGTCTGTCCACACAACGGAATGTCATTCAGCACCAAAAGGAAACAAGCTATCAGGACTTGAAAAGATATGGAGGAACATTAGACGCATGTCATTAAGTCAAAGAAGCCGATCCAAAAAGGTGGCCTACCATACGATTCCAACCAGATGACATTCTGGAAAAGGAAAAACTAAGTTGATGTGCAAAACATCAGTGGTTGCTTGGGTTTTGGGGAAGGAAGGATGAATAGGCAGAGCACAGAAGATTTCTTTTTTAAGATTTTGTTTATTTATTTGAGAGAGGGAGTGAGTGGAGGGAGGAAAAGAGGGAGAGGGACAAGCAGACTCTTGTTTGAGTGCCCAGCCAACGGGGGGCTCAGTCTCACAACCCTGAGATCATGACCTGAGCCGAAATCAAGGGTCCCATGATGAACCAACTGAGCCACTCAGACGCCCCATGGAGGATTTTTAGGGCAGCGTATGATACTATAAAGTGGATACATGACATTATACATTAGTATAAATCCATAGAACGTATAACACCAAGTGAAGCTCAACGTAAACTATGGAGTTTGGGTGTTATGATGGATAAACAGATTCATCCATGGTAACAGAAGCCCATTCTGTGAGGGATGTTGATAATGGAGAAGGTCACGCATGGGTCAAGGTAGGGAGTATCTGGGCAATCTCTGCACCTTCCCCTGGATTTTGCTGTGAATTTAAAATTGCCCTTAAAGTATGACGTCTTTACAGAAAGAAGTCTAGGTTTCGTACACCTGATTTACACCTTCCATCCGAAGAGTGATGTCTGAACATCCTCTCTCGGTCATTCTGCAGGCTTGTGCTGTGGGTGATAAGTTAGGTGTGGCTTCCTAATGCAATGGTGAGTCTTATTATTTGTGTGGGAATTCGGGGACTTCTGTACATTAGGGAGGGGAAGACAGCACCAGAACTTCAATCTACTGGCCGTTCGGTGGCAGATTATGCAACAGTGCCCGATGTCACCTCCCCATCGGGTGGCAGCCTGCAAAGCACATGATGACAGCAGAAAGACTTGCACGAGGAGCCAGCACACATTTTGTAAGTTGTAAGACATCTTTTGGAGAAGTCAGCAACATCATCGCCCCAACTCTTAATGCCTGACACCCACAACCTTTTGGCCCCAGCTTTGGCTCAGAAATGGCAGTTTCTAATGAAGTCAAAATCCCAACATTGGCTCACAGCTGTCCCTTTTCTCCAACACAAAAAAATGAGTGCCATGGAATTGCAAAATAATGATGTCTTTTAGGGTGATAACCTTGACCTTGCCCTAATTGTAGGGGAAAACCTTGCCATGTTGACTCCTACAGGTTATTGAAAAAATGCTTGCAAAATTGTTAGCACAGGAGTGTTTACAAGTGGAGGGCTTTCTCCAGCTGGTGGGAGAAGGTGACGTCAAAGAGACGAAGGCTAGGAGGAGACGGTGTACCATCGCTAGGCTTCTTGGACAGCTTGGCTCGTGTGCTGTGAGAAGTAGCTTGAATACATAAGCATTTGAGGAAAAAAACAAGGACAGCAATGAGTTATAAGGAAGGTTACATCTTCTTCTCTGGGAATTATCTGCCAGACTATATACAGATAAGATACATACTTTGCTCTGTGGTAAATATGTACGTAGTATTCAATGCCTTGGATCAACCATGTCATAGGACAATTTCTGGTCCTCCATTCTTAGTGCTTTGAGGGTCACAGTGGTGCAGACCCTTCCTTGGATGAGCCCTTAAAATGTGGGGGAACAGAGATAGTATAATGAAGTCAAGACCTCCGTGGAGAAGTCAGCTCCGTGAATATGACGCTTTCTTCTGTGGAGTTTGCTTGATAGGAGGAAACTGTCTTAAAGGGGCATGCCACTCCATCTCCCTAAAAACTGAGTCACGAATCCTTGGTTTTCTGTGCCCAATGCCCATGTAATCCATCATGTTTTTGTGTATGCAACTTTCATCATCTGTGGCTGGATTAAGAGGAGAAGGATATGGACACTGTGTACGTTAGTATTCATATACATTTTACCCATTTGGAAGCAAAATGTGAGAACCACCCCTCCCCCCCCCAAAAAAAGCATTTATATTGACAAAAGCCAAACGCGATGTGATGTAAATTGTTTGAATTATTTCCCCCTTACACAGCACACGGGGCGGAGGGGGGAGGGGCAGAGGGAGAAGCAGGCTTCCCGCTGAGCATGGAGCCCGCTCCCAGGACCTCAGGGTCAGGACCTGAACCGAAGGCCGACCTTAACTAACTGAGCCACCCAGGCATCCCTTAAACACATTTTTATAAAACATGCGGTATGTTTTTGCACAAACCTTCTGACAACAGTAACAATAAAGCTAGAAATTGCGTTCTGTGTATCAAGACTCAGTTACTGTTCCACTGGTGATTGGAGAAGGCTTTTCATTCATTGTAACATTAAGAATGTAAAAGTTTGCAAATTCATAGCTGCATGTGCCCCAAACACGGGAGCGCTTAGCTTTACCGTCACGGTGGAAAAGCCAGGTCTCACTACTGCAGATACATTGTTTCTGCAACAAAACCTACATCCCTCCTCCACGGGCTGTTGCAAAAAAATTACTTTTCATAAGTCGTGAAGTCATGTTCCACGTTAGCCTGTGGATGTTTTCATCTGAGATGGGAAATCGACAGGAGGAAATTTGGAAGGTGAAGAAAAAAAAAACTCTTAATGGGTTTTATGTTTTTGTGTGCAATCTGGTTTTGTTAAATTATGTTTACACATCCATTGTTCTGTTTATTCTTCCGTTGAATTTGAAGTACGGGTTTGCACGGGTCTGCTAAACACGGATGTAACTGAGACACAGAGACCCATACGGTACAGTAGAAAATGTATGACATAAGGTGAATATGTCATGGCTGAGAGCATGTTTTCTTACGAAAAATAGAACTTCTCATCGCCGTGTACTGGTGACTGCCACCAACCTGGAGATTCATATAGCCAACTGCTTCTCACTGTAGCTGGCTTAAAGGTATTTCAAACGTACAGTGCTCACGTTACCCCTATGAGTCTGCCTGCCTTTCTCTTGGAATACAACAGCATGTCCGAAAATGATCAGACAGAAAACCGTGCATCGCCCATGACTCCTGTCTTTGTCTCACGCTGCATCCTAACCCTCGATCAGTCCTTGGTCTGTGGCATGTGCTCAACTACATGTCTGCAGGAGGAATCAGCCTGGAGGTCTAGGCAAAACGGCAGAGACCCACGGATTCTCCAAATTTCTGGGATAGGATATTACAAATGGTTTTTTTTGGGGGGTGGGGGATGACCAAAGTTGTAACTGCATTATGTACAACCTCAGGGGCCAAATGCAAAAGAAGACACATCAAGGAGAATTCATAGAAGCGGCAGTCCAAAAGTCTTGGCCAGAAGCTTCATGCACACACGCATGTGAAACCCTGCTGGCTTTTTCATGTCCCCTTCTTTCTGCATTTTTTTTTTTTACGTGTTTGATCTTTTCCTTTACATGCAAAGTCACCTTTCCAAGAGTTGGACAACTCGGAAATAGGAACAAAATAAATAATTCTAAATGTTAAAAAGAAATCAGTGCTTCAAAAAATGGGTAGCTGGAGTTGTAGGGAAATTTTTTTAAAAAAGGCAATTTCTTAAATTGGGTCTTAAAATAGCTAACACGCCTTAATGAGAACCCTCTATCTGTGACAAGAATGTCGTATCTGTGGGGGCACCGGGCTGGCTCGGTTGGAAGAGCATGCAACGCATGACCTCAGGGTCGTGGGTTCGAGCCCACATGGGGGGTGGAGATGACTAAACAAATAACAAAACTTAAAAAAAAAAAAAAAGATGTACTTGATCTCATCAGGAATTCTATCAATGAAACAGCTCAGATGGAATCATTGGTATTAATACCACCGTTGCCCCTTGCTTTGTGCTGGGGATAATTAGATTAGTAAAAGCTAACTCAGTAGCTCGTATCAAAACTGCTAGCCGGGAAGAAAGCTTGAACTCCACCCCAACAATCCACATTCACATGCCTCGTGTTGCATCATACTTCACCCACCCACCGAATGTCACACGGGTGGGCACATAAAATACTGGCCAGTCCCCAGTGATGTTTGCAAACAGTGCGGACGTGTATAAACGTGACGTTATGTGGGGGCTTCTCGTTGTGGGCACATTAAGAATGTATTTTAAATTTAAATAATTTTGAATGTCAGGCGGTACAAGCTTGTTCTTCGATCAGGGTCAAAAGTATTTTCATCGTGAAGGCTTTTCTCTTTTCTGTGACATAGAGAAGCATTATCGACTGACAAAGAAAGATAAATCAGGTCAAAACAGCAACGTGTTGCAAAAGGTTTGAATGTCCACTGCAGGACAAACGTGCTAATGCCTTCTAGAAGACCATCAGTCACTTCTTTTGGTGCTAAATCCATAGCATTCTAAAAATAAACTGTAAAGTAGGCTGTCCTATTGAGGCCAAAGTCTGTTCCCTTTAGAGCTGGGTATTCTGCCTGCTACCTGCCTCCGAGGGAAAGCCTGCACTCTCAAAGACAATGAAGACTTGACACAATTATGTCACAAGTGGGTGTCGAAAAATTATTTCTGTCTATTTCCCCATTCGAATTTTTTATTTAACATAATTGTATTATTTATACATTATAAGCGCGCAATTAGGCTTGGAGTGCCCGTAATACGCCTGAATTCTCATCTCCAGGAGGCTGAGGCCCGCACCAAGACAATCAGTGTGGATTGCACCGGACAAGAGGCTAACTTTGTCCCGGGGAGGTTTTCCTGGTGTGGTAATGCGTGCATTTGCGGAGAGCTGGAGCTCCCCCGTTGCTCTTGCTGATTTCGCTGCACAGCTCTGATGGGGGCAGAGCCCGAAGCATTTGCATCCAACAGCCTCAGGCTGGAAGCAGGGATTTGATTTAACAACATGGAGAGGGGCTGGCAGATTGGAAAGCAAGTCTTCAAGTTTCTATGAATCCAGGCTGACCTCTTTTTTTTTTTTTTTAATTTTGTTTTAAATAAATTTTTGAGTTTGGACTGATTTTTAGATTGGCAGGAAATGTCCAGTGAGAGTACAGAATTCCCATATGTAGCCGGTAGCCAGCTCCCTGCGGCGTGAATGTCCTGCATACCCAGGGTTCCGCGGTCAAAGCAAAGATGCAAACGTTGACGTCCCCTCGTTAATGAGAGTCCAGTTTTCTCAGATTCTTGCCACTTAAATAAAAAGGTGCAGGCACTTGTTCTAGACCAGGATGGTGCTGTTTTAGGTGCATTTTTAATAAATCCTCATCGTAATAGATGTGTACGTTGAACCTGAGGCTGGTGGGTCTAAATGGATTGTCTCGAGGTTGGGTGGCTTGCCCTTGGCTGACCTAGAATGGGAAATGAGGACCATCTGACCAGAAAACGGTACAAGCCTGATTTCTCTTCTATGTTGACATTTACCTTTATGAGCAAAATCGGTTTGCTGCTGAAACTACTGGTTTTTTTAATTGTCTTTTTTCGATTTAAGCCTAGTTGTACGTTCTATTTATTTATTTATTTTTTAAAGTACTTTTTATTTTATTTTATTTTTTTAATTTTTTTAATGATTTTTTATTATATTATGTTAGTCACCATACACTACATCCCCGGTTTCCGATGTAAGGCTCGATGATTCATTAGTTGCGTATAACACCCAGTGCACCATGCAATACGAGCCCTCCTACTACCCATCACCGGCCTATCCCATTCCCCTACCCCCCTCCCCTATGAAGTCCTCAGTTTGTTTCTCATAGTCCATAGTCTCTCATGTTTCATTCCCCCTTCTGATTACCCCCCCTTTCTTTATCCCTTTCTTCCCCTACCGATCATCCTAGTTCTTATGTTCCATAGATGAGAGAAATCATAAGATAATTGTCTTTCTCTGTTTGACTTATTTCACTGAGCATTATCTCCTCCAGTCCCGTCCATGTTGCAGCAAATGTTGAGAACTCGTTCTTTCTGATAGCTGAGTAATATTCCATTTGTACGTTCTATTTAAACTCTAGGCAAGCCATAACGTGCCTCACTACGGACACTCTCAAAATGGAACAGGTTGGATTTGAACAACGAAAAGCTTACAAGGGATGTTTTTTGTTCAACTGAAGCAAGCATCCTTTCTAGGGAAACTTTAAGAGAAGCAAGAACACTCACTAAGTCAACTCGGAGAGACATTCAGAAATGACTGAACTCATCGAACAGTTTACACGATCTCTTTAGAATCTAAACGCTTTAGTGTAAAATAGACACCAACCCCAAGTAACTTTCGGCGGCCCTAAGGCAGGTGTTGGCGGTGTTTGGCGGCCGTATTATAACGAGTAACGGCAGGTTTCTTTGCGGAGTTTTATAAATCCAAAACACACCGGGAAAAAATGACATTTACGGATTACATATTGATAGAAAAAAGTGTCTATTTTATTGAACGGTATTTTGTAAGGTGATGGTTCCCCTGCATCATAATTCTGTGTGTGGAAGATGATACTGTTGACCTTAATCTGTCAGTATTCTTTTTCTCATAACCAAGGTGAGGACAGGCTTATCACAACAGAAATACGTAGCCCGCTCAACGTCACTGGACGGCATCGGCCTAAAGACCTACGGCTGAGGGTCAGTCTGTGGGTCACCTCCTAAAACTGACAGTGAATGAGCCATCAGATTTACCTTATGAAATGCTATCAACCCACTCTCTGTTTAAACTTTAAAAACCATCATTTTCACAGTATCAGTGTGATCTCTGACATAATAACGTTCCCTCTTTCAGGATTATATATTCGAAACATCATTTCCTGCTAAGATGTTATAAAATTGGCTCCTGCAATACTTTTTCCAACTACGTTGCTGGGTCGGCAAAGATACATTGTTAAAAACACCAGAAACTCTCTCGAGATGGATGAAGGAAAACGGACCGTCGATGCATTTTGGGGAGTCACCGACCTCCTGCCTTTCCCTCCCCGAGACCGACGATGAATGATGGGTATTGGAGATTGCTTCACCCATTGCAAATGCTGAAACCAGCACAAGGACCCCCGATTTAAACTTTTTTGGCAATAACTTGATCTCTTGATACAATTTACTCAAGTGCCATCAATAAGATTGATGGCAGCATTTTACTTGTCACTTACTTGCTTTATAATCAGGTCCTGTGCCTTTGTTCCTCTAGTCTCTTTTTTCATTCATATTTACGGTGTCATTTCATCATGTAATAGTCCCTACAGGAACGTTGAATAGTATCTGAACCAAAGAACAAGCGCCTGTGTCAGGCGATTCAAATTTTTGTTTTTAGGTCATTTCTAGAAAGGCTGGGAGAACCACAATGAAAAATCTGCTTTGGCGATTTTCGACCCCTTTTTGCACATTTGTGGAAAGAAAGCGGATTGCTTTGCAACTCCTAGAGCGCGCCTAATGGCCAAATCCCTTGCAGAAGAAGAGCCTTTGCTGATAATCACGTCCCTCCCTACCTGGGGGAATCAGGGCAAGCTGATCTTCTCCGCAAAAAAACCCTTCCGAAATGCAGCCACAATTAATTATTCCTTGTTGTCAAAATGCACCTAAAATAACTCACGAGTCATCAGCCTGCCACTGTGGAGAAGTGACACGTTTTGACAGCTACCTATTTGTTGATTTTGGAATTTACATTGCATTTGACAAGTGTACTTTAAGATATAAGTTCTGACTGTTCTTTCTTCTGACTATTTCAGTTTTCCGCACCAGTTGAGTTTCTGGTTAGGGTC
This sequence comes from Ursus americanus, assembly GCF_024610735.1. Classification (NCBI taxonomy): domain Eukaryota; kingdom Metazoa; phylum Chordata; class Mammalia; order Carnivora; family Ursidae; genus Ursus; species Ursus americanus. The sequence goes on along the minus strand of NC_142164.1, from coordinate 119,465,359 downwards.
ATACATGCCAGATTCTGGTTTGGCCTCAAAAGGAAGTCTTCAGTCTCATACAGAATGCAACAGAGTGGTGGGTGGGCAAAGGCTGAGGGTCTGTACCCACTTTACTAAGTGGGAAAGCAGGTGACAACTGTTCAGCGCTCTCCCAGCATAGGGCGGCCATCTACTGATACGGGGACCTATGGGCACGACACATTGTGATCGTAGGCATTCGTTAGAATTGGGAAGAAGTGATTGTATCAGAAACAAGCCTGGATAATTCTAGTTGCAACAGACTTAGAAAATCTCTCTCTACCGTTCATGATGCAAGGTTCTCAGTGAAAACGAAAGTGTGCCATGTCATTACATTATAAATTTTAAAAATTGCAAGCATCTTTAAGAAGAGTTAGCCGGATTGTTCAAGTGTTTGATTTAAAAATAAGAGAAGAGTAGAAACAGAGAGGAGGAGAGAAGGGAGGAAAAGAGAAGAGAGGCTGGTTCTGTGTGATGCCCAACAGGTGGCATCCTTCTTACCTGGGGAGCAGGGGATCAGAGTGAGAGAGGCTCAGTCGGAGGTGTGATGGCTGCAGATATCCTTCCATGGTGTACCAAGAAGTATAGGGAAGAGGCAAGTCCCTGAAAATACACCTATAGAGAAAATAGGAAAATACATTTGGCGTTAAGACTGTATTGGATATTTGATGTACACATACTAGGATGACACGTGTTTTTCTTAGAAGTTTTGACCTTTCCATGCATACTCGTGGATGGTGTGATGGAAAATGGAGAGGATGTCATGCTCTCCTATACACCTAATCTTGGTCTATTTTCATTAATCGGTAGGACATGGTTTTCACTCATCAATGTACGAAAAATGATAAACCTAGGGTATTGATATAGACACAAATTATGCTTTACAATTGTATGAAGTCATATTATCTATCGTCATGGTGACAGAATTCATTGATCACATGTCCTGCTCTTTGTGTATTTAATACACGCTTGAGAAAACCATTCATCATCAAAGGCAATGCACGTAATTTTATCTTTAAAGATTTATTTATTTATTTGAGAGAGAGAGCAAGAGCGCAAGGGGCCGAGAGAGAATGTCCAGCAGGCTCCCCGCTGCGTGTGGAGGCCAAAGTGGGGCTCGATCCCAGGACCCCGAGATCAGACCCGAACCAAAACCAAGAGTCTGACCCTTAACACGCTGGACCACCCAGGTGCCCCTCAATGCACATAATTTTAATTGGCACCCCCCCCAGATGCTTCAGGTACAAACGGTAAGTCAGACACGATAAGAATTCCTTTGAAGTAACTTCCTTACTAGTGTTCATTTTAATTCCTAGTTAATATTTCTGGCAACTGTTGTCTCAGTTGACAATAACGGGAAAGCTATGTGTTTCTCATCTTTTTTGAAAGCAGAGGTGACCATTAGATACTCGATAAATCACAGCTCAGCAGAGACACTTGATCGAAAAAAAAAAAGACATTCTATCAGCCAGGTTTTAATAAACACCTACTACATGGTCCTGCGTTAGAGCCGTAAAGAAAAGAGAGTGCATTCGTAGACATGTTTCTCTCGGTGGCACTGGGACAGGTAATCAATGATAAAGAACCCAGTAGGACAGTTGGGAAATGCAAGGGTGTGCTGGCTTGCTAATGTAGATGCAATGAGATTAGGGTACTCTAAGTCATCCGGCACTTATGTCCTATTCTTCTTGGGAAGAATTTGTGCGTGGACACAAATGTAAAACCCCAGAAATCCATCTAGACTTGGAATCTCTTGTTTTGCCCTTTCATGTTCTGCCCAAATCCCATCCCTGGATGTGGAGAAATTTGTAAGCCGGTGGGCGTAAGTAACAGAAACTGACATGAGAGCAGGGGCCCAAGCATCTCTCAAGCTGGTGTTAAATAGAGGTGAGAGGAGTGGACTCGCATAGACGTGATGTTCCGGAAAAAAAGATGTGAAACAGGAAATGATATTGATTCAGGAATGTAAGGCAAGGCTCAGGCTTTCCTTACGATAAAAAAACAATGCAAGTTTTAAGTTACTTCAGATAAATATTGTGTAGCCAGAGTTCCTTTTAAGGAGGAAAACGGAGCGAGTTCTTCAGCTGTTTGGACTTTGATCGCCTCTACAGTGATGCCGCGATCATTTTTTTCTTTGATCTGTGACTGTGTTTGCTGATGCTGGTTCTGTGGAGGCCACAACTTGACTCAACAGTGTGTGATTTTGGTGCTTTCTCAAAGCTTTTTCTGTCCCCAGGGGCACCCATGGTGAGACTAGAGTAATTCATTCACATGCAAATTGTTTCACTCCCGCAGGGGGGATAAAATAGGTTTTCGTCTAGAAAAGGAAAAAAGAGCAACATGGACATTGCAATTGGGTTTAATTACTTAAAACGTAGCCTGTTAAATCTTAGGTCACACATTGAAAGATGGGTCGACTTCTTGACGAGACCCAAGAGGGGAGGGGCCGATGGGATTGACTGTCCCATCACCAATGAAATGGAAAATATGGGACTATAACAACTATTACCTAATGATGTCTTTTGGTGGTGCTGGTTAATTTGAGAAATACGGGGAACATTCTGGAAACAGCCAGTTATTAATTATGCTCGCTAAGGATGAGGAGATTTGTAATCTTTCTCTCTTACCCAAATCAAACACAGGTTCAGCCAGAAGGATGGATAGAAAGTACTTCCGGCTCACCCTCATGGGTGTAATAACCATGTTTTGTGGGTTACAGTAGGAACCCTACTCCACACCACAGACACCAACATCTTTCTGTGGGACAAAAGTTCAAAATCACTAGCCATCAGGGAAATGCAAATCAAAAGCACACTGAGATACCACCTTACGCCAGTTAGAATGGCAAAAATAGACAAGCAGGAAACAGCAATTGCTGGAGAGGATGTGGAGAAAGGGGATCCCTCTTACACTGTTGGTGGGAATGCAAGCTGGTACAGCCACTCTGGGAAACAGTGTGGAGGTCCCTTAAAAAGTTAAAAATTGAGCTACCCTATGACCCAGCCATTGCACTACTGGGTATTTACCCCAAAGATAGAGACGTAGTGAAGAGAAGGGCCATATGCACCCCAATGTTCATAGCAGCAATGTCTACAATAGCTAAATCGTGGAAGGAGCCGAGATGCCCTTCAACAGATGATTGGATTAAGAAGATGTGGTCCATATATACAATGGAATATTACTCAGCCATCAGAAAGAACCATTACCCAACATTTGCAGCAACATGGATGGGACTGGAGGAGATAATGCTAAACGAATTAAGCAGAGAAAGACAATTATCATATGGTTTCACTCATTTATGGAACATAAGAAATAGCAGGAAGATCAGTAGGGGAAAAAAAGGATAAAGAAAGGGCGGGTAAACAGAAGGGGGAATGAAGCATGAGAGACTATGGACTCTGGGAAACAAACTGAGGGCTTCAGAGGGGAGGGGGGTGGGGGAATGGGATACACTGGTGATGGGTAGTAGGGACGGCACGTATTGCATGGTGCACTGGGTGTTATACGCAACTAATGAATCACTGAACTTTACATCAGAAACCAGGGATGTACTGTATGCTGACTAACATAATAAAAAAAATATTCTTATAAAAAAATAAAGCTTGAACTGTTGAACCAAAAAAATAAATTAAATACTACCGCTTTAACATACAAAAAAAAAAAAAAATTCTGGGTCCATCAATTGAAGACCACTGTCCAATCGCATGAGCGTAAAGGGGCTGCCTTTGCATACTTGCAGGTATAACATAGCCAAAGCCACTCAAGTGCTTTAAGGGTCCCCAGAGACACAAATATTTGTGTTGAAAATTATTTCCCACTAAGCCTGTATGTCTCCCCGAATACCGTGGACCTGATTTTGCAGGTACTGCAACATGACAAGGTAATGACCTTCTAGAAAGAATCCAGTCATATCGAAACTTGAAAGATAGTGTTTTATAAACCTGTTTTTAAAACAAGCCGTGTGTCTCTTTAGATACTCATGGCATGGTATACTATTGTCTTTGTGATATATCCAAAATAAAGTAAAAGTTATTTCTAAGCTGGTTGGAGGTATATATATATACATATATATACATATAGAGAGAGAGAGAGAGAGAGATTTCTAAACCGTACAGACACATACATATGTATACATATAGAGTATGGGTGTGTATATATGTACTTGAGAAATTATACCTACCTATTGATATGTACATATAGAGTTATGGATAGGATACTCATATATGACTCATGTTGCATTATTAAGGTTCCCAGTTTTAACCCAAAAGTGAGTTTATTGCTTTAAGGAATATTTATTATATATAATATAATAATATTTTACAATGTATTTATATATCAAGACTAGACACACATTCACACACATAGAAAACACATATGCAATATATATGTAATATATTTGTAATAAATGTGTAGAAGAGAAATTAAGGATCCCCATATACACATATGTTAGAATATATAATACAAGGTATAAATGCAGAATTGAAGGTATGATTTTCTCCATTTCTAGTGGAAGGACTCAAAATGTAGCTCTTTAAACGTGTTATGAGTTCTTACAAAAGCTGTAAAGAATATGGCCAAAACTTGCTTCCGGACACCAAAAACTACTATCTGTTCAATAAAGCACTTTCTGCCCCCCAAACCCCACATATATTTCAAGCACTTTTACTTTTTAAGTTGTACCCTAGGAAATTCTAAGTCTCTTGTAATAGTAATAAATAGCATCCCTCTTCGGGATGTCAGAAAAGGCAAGCAGATCTAGAAAGAGAGTTATAGAGCGCTCTAATGAAAAGAACCATTGTTAATCCCACACTGCATACTAAAACGGGAAACCTCTTGGATTGTATAATATAAAAATAATCCTGGGCACCTGGGTGGCTCCGTCGGTTGAGCATCTGACTCTTGATTTTGGCTCAGGTCATGATCTCGGGGTTGTGAGATCGAGCCCCGCAGTGGGCTCCATGTTCAGTCCCTCTGCCCATGCCCCCACTCGTGCACTCTCTCTCTCTACAGTAAATCAATCGTTAAAAACCATAATAATTTTGTGCTGCCCTAAGTATTCAGCTTTCTTGTCTACCTCCTATGGTCCTGCTGATAATCTCCCACTCCATTTCAGGCTGCACTAGGTAACAGGACACTAAAGTATCAGTGGAGAGCAAGCAAGTACATTTACAGCTATCCGTGTGAACAGAAACAAATATATAAACCCTTTTTCCATAGCCTGTCCATAATCTGGAGAGGTTAGATCTGTTGGTATTGCTGCTTTGGCTTCCCAAGAAATTTAAGAGCCAGCACCATGGGCTACGAATCACAAGGCTTAGCAGTGGCTTTGAAAATGTGTGTTAGCTGTGTTGTCTCGAAGCAACGGAAAGGCAGGCAGATGGATGGCGGAAATGCATACCCTCAAATTCTAAATCTAGTCAGGGTATATGTTCTACAAGTGAGTACAAATCAAACATAGTTTGGAGAAAGAGGCTACCACTCAGTGTCTGGGAAAAAAAAATACCCCCAAACACTCAGAACTGTGCTTATAGGTTCATGTGTCTATGAAGCAAGCCAACTGACCAATATCTGGGAACACTGAAGGTCACTTCCGGCAAACTTTCGAAATGGAATTTTTATGGGGTGATTGATGTTAATGTGGAAATATGGTTTCTGGTGTGGGGTTGGTCAATGACAGGCTTGCTTCCCAAGGCACGGGGCTCCATGATTGGGTAGGTTTCAGGAGCACTGTTCCTATAAGAACTAGGAAGATCGGTAGGAGAAGAAAGGGATAAAGAAAGGGGGGGGGTAAGGAGAAGGGGGAATGAAGCATGAGAGACTATGGACTCTGGGAAACAAACTGAGGGCTTCGGAGGGGAGGGGGGTGAGGGAATGGGATAGGCCGGTGATGGGTAGTAAGGAGGGCACGTATTGCATGGTGCACTGGGTGTTATATGCAACTAATGAATCATCAAACTTTACATCAGAAACTAGGGATGTGCTGTATGCTGACTAACATAATATAATAAAAAATATAATAATAATAATAATAATAATAATAATAATAATAATAAAAAGGAGGACTGTTCCTGATGCGATGCTGACATTGACAGACTGGGGCTCTTTGAAACCAGTTCTGGTGTTTCACGTGGCTGGGGGCAAGCAATGATCAGTGTCCCCCCGCTGCTGAATTTGGAGCACAAGATCTTTATATTCTCATAAATTTCCAATGCGCGACCACGTATATTCTCTTACCTCGATCCATTTTACCTGCCAATCTTCTGGTTCACATGTTCGTAATCTTAAACTGTCTGCCTATTCTGTTTGACCTACACAACTTCATCTAAGCTGTATGGTTCTGCTCTTTCAAATTTTCTCAAAGTACGCCTTCTTGTGAATATCAACGTTTACACAAGAATTTCAGCGGTCCTATGGTCCTCTGCATAAAATTCAAAATGTAATAGGCACACGGCCATCTACAAAAAGACAAAAGACACAAAAACCCCGTAGAGCTCTAGTAACTGAGAAATGATGCTGTTAACATTCCTTACATGTGTGGAGAGCCAATCACCCCACTCTCTAGAAAATGTTTTGCTTGTAATTTGAAGATTGTTTCTAGGCTATGGTATTGCTAAGATATGAACTTTAATGAGCCTTTCTATGTCCCCCAAAACCACATTCATCGATCTCTTTTCTGACTCCAGTTCTTATGGTGAATGTGGATGAAATTACTGTGTGGGAATAAAACTTCTAAACAGGGAAGGGAAACAAAAGTATTTCAAAAACCTCCTTTCATTAGGAAGACCACAGATTCATGTTGTTCATGTTTCTCATCCATATTTATTCAAGAGAAGCTTGTGGTTTTCCATTTAGAAACAATAAACAAAACCTCCCTTCCACCACAGAGTCCACAGACCAGAGACTGCTAGACTGTCCTCAATACCCACATTAGTCTTTCTCTTCAATTAATGAACTGAATTCTTTGTCCGGCCTTGGACAATAAAAGCATAGCCTATGTTTCTCAGCACGACCTGGGATTGGGGGTGGCTGTGAGACCACATTCAGGACAACACAACGCAAGGGTGAGTTCTCTCAGCGATATCCAGGAAACATCCTGACAGCAGGAATTCTAGAGGGTTTTTTTGCCGGACAAAGAATTCAGTTCGTTAATTGAAGAGGAAGACTAACATGGGTATTGAGGACAGTCTAGCAGTCTCTGCTCTGTGGGCTCTTTGGTGGAAGGGAGGTTTTGTTTATTGTTTCTAAATGGAAAACCACAAGCCCATTGCAGGGATCACGCCCTGGGCCAAAGGCAGATGCTCAACGACTGAGCCCCCCAGGAGCCCCAATAGAGACTATATTTACAACTAGATTTGGTAAATGACAATAATTTAGGAATTTAAAAAAACCCTAGATGTGCATTGCTTAGAATTCAGACTGGTAGTGATCTATCTTAAATCATGAAAACACACTGGAGATGGAAGAAGGCAGAAGAATCTTTGCTGATGCCATCAACGACTATGTAGTCCCAGAGAAAATATCTCCAACTGCTTAACGGTGATAGACACTATTCTCTTAGGTCCAAGGCACTGAATAAGTGGCATTTTTTGGTTTTTCACTACCCGTCTGAAATCTAAGCAGTCCAAATCTAGGGTTTTTTTTTTAATTCCTAAATTATTGTCATTTACCAAATCTAGTTGTAAATATAGTCTCTATCTTACAATGGTAAAAGGAATTCTCCTGTGTACTGCTGACTCTTGAACAATGACAGCAGTAGGGCCACTGACCCCCTGTGCAGTCAAAACCCCATGTATAAATTTGACACCATCACAACTTAACTAGTAATAGCCTACTGTTGACCAGAAGCCTTACCAATAACAGTCAACATGTATCGTGCATACTATATGTAAAGTATACTATATATATATTTTTTAAGATTTTATTTATTTATTTGACACAGAGAGCAAGCACAAGCAGGGAGAGTGGCAGGCAGAGGGAGAAGGAGGAGCAGACTCCCTGCTGAGCAAGAGCCCGATACGGGGCTCTATCCCAGAACTCTGAGATCATGACCCCAGCCGAAGGCAGACGCTTCACCGACTGAGCCACCCAGGGACCCCTAGAGTATACTATATTCTTACAATAAAGTAAGCTCGAGAAAAGAAGATGTTATAAAGAAAATCATAAGGAGGAGAAAAGACATTTGCAGTACTGTACTGTATTTATAGAAAAAATATCCACATATAAATGGACCCACGCAGTTCAGATCCATGTTGTTCAAGGGTCAACTGTATTTCTCTTCTAAAGTAATTTATTATCGCCTATGTTTCTATGGTTACACTTGAATAAAAGTGTTCTGACAATAAGAATCGCACTCTTCAACATGCATGTGATAGCCACATTGCATGATATAATGAACATAATGCATATTTATGTAAAGAGAATCATCCCTAAAATTTTGGGAATCTGAATGTTCCATTGTGGGAGATCTATTTTAGAAACTGACTGCAGTTCAGACATATTCTATTTTCAGAAACAAAATTCAAATTGTACACTTTATAACTTCTCACTTCTGTAATTGATATTGGCAATGTCAACTCTTCAAATATTGGTGTAGGACAGGTAGGTAAATGTTTGGAATTTCATGCCAGGGTAGTATCAGGTATGCGGAATGAGATTTTTTTTTTTTTTTAATAAAAATGTGCTTTGGATGCAATGCTGGTCTAGAATAGATAAAAAGATGTTTTTCTTATACATGCAACAGTGTTGCTTTGTCTGCTTAAACTATTTCAGTAAGCAGTATAACTGGATTGCCTTTACACATCAGGTCTGAAGGATCACAAGGATTTGAAGTTGTTCAACAGACTAAAAGAAGCTCAGAATGTTTCTCAGAGGCCAGTAGGTGGACGCACACAGGATGCCCAACTTTATAAAGGTTCAGCCAGGGGCGAGAAGGCGGTAGCAATGGGATGTAGTGGTACAGAGCCTCTGTGTGGCTTCGGAGAGAAGATGGCACATGATCACGTATGGAAGAATGAGTCCACGTTTGCGTGGCATTGAACTTGCTCAGCCAATCCTTTTTTCTTTCAAATGCAACGTGCTCTCCTCCAACTCCTGGCTGAGTCCAACTCAGTCATTCTTATTGCTACCTTTGCACCATGTTCATGGAGGATAAGGGATGGACCTCCCCAGGAAAGGGAAGAGAATGAAAAGATATGCCAAAGAAGGACATATGTGTGTGTCCCAAAGTGGGTGCTGAATGCATATTCATGACATGATGGAATATGTTAATGCACTGCTTGTACAGTTAGTTAGTGGCAAATATTCTACTGTTGCCCAGCATGGGCTACTTTGAGGCATTACAGGGGGACCGAATATGCTTGCTTTTGCAGATACCTCATTAAGCATAGCAAATCGAAAACTGTTATTTCCCATAAACCCACTAAAAAGACAAAAAAAATGTGTAAGTAAGAGGCAAAATTTTCAAGACAGAAATAGGAGAGCAGATGACCACATGTTCAAGATTTCAACAAAGTAACACAAGCTGGGAAGCAGATGGATGAATCCCAATGTATCCAGATCAGAGAAATTTGGAACATGTCATCCTCAGGGGAGTAAAACCAGGAAATAGGACAACTCTTGGCTCCACATGCCAGAAATACTTGGGAACTGGTGGTACAAGCAGCCTCTGGTGGTGGGGTCCCAGGTGGGGATAAAGCAGGACTTTCCTGAAAAAGGAAATCCCCCAGCCCCAGCTCATCCCACGTGGCTAAAGAATCGCCTCCCATGGGACCTGGGAGTGGACCCCCTGGAAATCCTGTCTCTGTCGAAGGGCTCCATCCTTCCAGACACCAGCTACAGCTAGTGGACAGTGTGGCATCGTATGGAAAATGGGAGCATTATAGCAACGTCTACACACTGAGTGTTGAGAAGCACAGCCCACTTTCCATGCTGGATTCCAAAGTTGCTAAGAGCAGGGGTTAACATATTTCTCTCTAGGAAAACTGAGAAGTGCAGAGAAAACAGAAACAGATACGGATATTTACATGTCCCCATTGAAAACCCTTGGCCCCAATTTAAGCGTAAGTCCCATGAGTTGGCAACATCTCTCCAATCACATGCAGCTTCCAGTCTGCTTTAGTGCAAGTGAGGCTCGCCCAGCATTCGACACGGTAGCCTATCCAACATGAAACTGAGAGACGAAGCGACTGCTAGAACAGTGGTTCTCAAAGTGTGCTCCGAGAGTACCTGGGGTTCCACAGAATCAACAACTCTTTTCATAAAAATAATGGGACTTGACTTACTGTTTGCATCTTTTTTTTAACTTTTTTTTTTTTTTTTGAAGAGTGTCCTGTGATGTTTACCACAAGTTGCATAGCTTTAGCTACCACAACGGGCAAACTGCAAAACCAAATATAAGGCCCCAGCTATGTTTCAGTAAGCTAGACATTGAGGAGAGCTGCAAGAATGTAAAACATTGCCTTCATTACATATTTTTTGAAAGCATAGTCATTTCTAAAAACTATTCCATTTTTAAATATCATTTTATTTTTTAGGTACGCTCCGTGCCCAGTATGACCCAAATGTGGGGCTTGAACTTATGACCCTGAGATCAACACCCGAGCTGAGATCAAGAGTCAGATGCCTGGGGCGCCTGGGTGGCTCAGTCGTTAAGCGTCTGCCTTTGGCTCAGGGTGTGATACCAGCGTTCTGGGATCGAGCCCCACATCAGGCTCTTCTGCTAGGAGTCTGCTTCTTCCTCTCCCACGCCCCCTGCTTGTGTTCCCTCTCTCGCTGGCTGTCTCTGTCAAATAAATAAATAAAATCTTAAAAAAAAAAAAAAAAAAGTCAGATGCCTAACCAACTGAGCCACCCAGGTGCCCTCCAAATTATTCCATTTTTAAAAACAGATATTACATTTATTTCTGTGACTTAAAACTGAACAAAGAAAGAAAGCTTTTTTTAAAGTCTTAGTTGTAATTTCTAATGGGGAAACTACTGATAGCTACAGCTCACTTGTAAAACATATCAGCATGGTGGACAGCATCACACACATGCATCAGAAAGGTGGGGAGTGGTCTTGTAGGTGGTTCTTTTCATTTACCTAGTCTTGCTGTTTACATCCTTTCACCTTATACAGACACAAAGCTCTTCTCACCTGGTAGGAATGTGCTGGAGAAGGCTATCCTTACTTTAAATTTAGTAATTTCCATTAGACACACAGAGACACCTGTGTGTATACCATATATATGTAATATATGTATAGGCATACATATATATCCATGGAGAGAGACAGATAGATTGATGATAGACACATAGGAAGGTAGATAGGTAGAGATAGATAAATAGATAGATGGATAGCTATGATAGATGGATAGATACGTAGACCTGTAGGTAAGCAGATATGGTGGATTGAATAGATAGGTAGGTAGATGATAGAAAAACAGATAATGGACATAATATCCATCAGATCCTGTTTCCTCCTCAAAAACATCTAGATAATTAATACAAATGGATGTATTATAATAACAGCATGCTTTACAGCCGTTTTCCCCCGAAAAGTCTCCTGTATTACCTCATTAGGTCCATTTGCTAATTTCTCCTTCACTGGCCATTTGGCGACTGTTGGGTCTCATCTCCGAAATGTGCAAGAACAATGGTGAGCACATAAATTAGGCCAGCGTCTCTGTGTCTGAAAGCAGAGTGTGGGAGGTGTGTTGACTGGTTCAGAAGAGATGGATGGTAGTTCTTCCTGTTATGAAGAGTTTCCACCATGTAATAACTCATCCGAACCTTTGTTTTCAAGTAATCTTTTCCCGTGTTGTTATGATGTTTCCAAACCCAACCCTTGGAATCAAAGCAGGAGTGTCGTCCTCTCTTAGGGTACCTCTCTCCCTAGCTCCCTAGACTGAGAGCAGGAAGGAAACACGTTTCCCGGTTAGAAAGCACAATGCAGTTTGGAATGCAGAATGGAATCGATTCCAAGACTAAGAAATTACTGCTCACACCCAAAGGCACAAAGTCATTATTTTCCAAAGAGTGTGCCTGGTAATCCATGACCGCCAGGTGCACGGTGTGTCAGCAAGAGGGGCACCGAAGAATGAATATCAAACAACCCTTCTTTGTACCTATTACACCCTGCCCCTGTCCGACGCCAGACAATGCCACGCTCTGCAAATATCACAGGAACTCTCTTAAAAACCAGACCCAGCCGCACTTGTATCTATTCTCATTCAGCCCTTTATTGCCTCACCCACCCACTATGGTTTCGTCTGTCTGTGTTCAGGTTGATTGCAAAGCTGGGAACTACTGTTAGGAATCAGGATCTGAGAAACTGCATGAAAGAGACAAAGGAAAAATAAGGTGGAGTTGACAGGAAGGTACTCGTGAGCAGAGACCCTGGCATCATGTTGTCCCCTCCGCGTACGCATGGCTGAGATTCTCATGGCTCACTTCTCTTTCCAGGTCCCTAACGGCTAATGCAGGCTCCTTGAGGACCTGGTTCTTTACAGTCACATGGTGCCACCAGATTACCTTTATGGCTGCTGCACCCTATCCAGATGGTCCTGTTCTCACCCATACCTGTTTCCAAAGGATTGCTGCACACAGGCGTGTGCTTGCAAGATTTCCTCCCTTCACCTACACCCAATGACTGACTGGTGAAAGCCGTAAAAAGTTAGACCTCTCGCTTCAAGCAGAACAAACTCTGAGCTCCAGTCCACACTCCTGAGCTCCCCGTGGGGCCGGGCTGAGATGCCCTGGCCTCCGTCCTGCCCATTCTGCTCCCATCCCTCCCTGACAAGACTCTGCAGAGACCGCAGCCTCTGCAAATCTTGGGCTCTGTTCAGCATCTGCTTCTAGAAGAACCGACCAGTAATTCAACAGGAGGACAATATCCGGCGGCTGCTCCAACAGCTCCCAGGGTGACCTGGAAGAGCTAGCCATTGCCTCTGTGTTCCCTCCAGCTTGGTGGGGCCGTCAGTGCAGAAAGCCAGGGAATCCAGCAGAGATGCTGTGCTGCTCTGGCTTCTGCGGGTGCGTCTCCTGTGGGACGTGGACTTCTCTGGACGCCCTGCAGCCAGGCACGCGCCTCTGAATGAGCTCCGTGGAGACAAAGCCAGAAGTGACGCTGCAATGGGGTCATGCCCAGCCCTGTTCTCCCTATGACTCTCCAGCTCTCCACTCTCCCACAGAAAGGGAAAGGAGTCTGTCTCCAATTCTGCTACACAGATCTGAAAATACTCTTGCTCTTGGAAGCAGTGGCCAGGTTCTCCCATCCTTTATACTCAGGAGTTGGTCAACGTGCCAGGTGGGACAGATGGCTGTTTGGCCAGCTCGCTGCTGGTACAATGTGGATACTTGGGTGAGTCCTTTCTCAAGAGCTCTAGCACTCTGATTCACAGTCATCCCAACTGGGACTCCACTTTAGTGAGAGATTTCTAAAGATAGCAAGTCCTTGTGGCTAAGCCAAAAACAATCGGGCTTCTTATGAGAACCAGGGAGCAGCAAGTAGAATCTCCAGGAGAAAATAATACTGAAGAACTCATCAGCCAGTGGCTGCCACTGCATAAGACATGGCCCTACACATTCTTTCTATAGCATGAGGGAGGGTGACGGAGTCCAGCAGACACAGTCTTCTCCACCCGCCCCTTAGACATGCCAAGAAAGCATGAGGTCCTAGGGTCAGCCAGCTTTCTAGGCAAGCTGGGACCTCTCTTCTGTCTCTTCTGCACTTGAGGGGCAAATAGCAAACATGCATTTAAACCCATATGCATACTCGTCATTTAAGATGCCATCTAATAAGACATTCAAAAATACAGATAATAGAGACAGCATCTTAAAATATTTTATAAGGCACAGCAATCCTAAGACAGTTTAGTAGGACATACAGGGGAATATTAGGAGAGAGAGCACGCTGAATCAAAGTCAACAGACAACGTAAGACAGGCGACAGGTATCAGTATCGGAGTGACAGGGTCATTGTCTGCAAATGTTCACAAGTGTTTTAAGATAGATGCAAGTCAACTCTTGACACAAAATAAGGATGCATATTCTTGAAATCGAGTCAAAACTAGGATCAATTCTCATGAAGAAACAAGGTAATTCAATGAAGAATATCTGAACTATGGAGCTACCACACATGAACCGGTTCCTGAGGGCCATTCCTCAGAACGTTCTCCACATCACCTGAAGTCACGACTACAAAACACGGGTCACGAACGAAATGGTTCAGAAGCGGGGCTCCTACGGAATATGCTTCCCTAGAGATAATTCTTTCCAGGTTGCCTTTTAGAATGTTGGGAGCCAAGAAGCATGTAAATGCACACACATCACACATACACACACTCTATGTACACACATTACATACAGGTGACACCTCTATACACATTACATGCATATTACACACGGTATATACACACTACACACACATCACACACATTTGGAAATCTGCAGTTGTGCCTTTGGGAAGGTACAGGTGGACACCTCTGCTTGGGCATCAATGCTCCTGGACAACGAGCAGGTAGTGCGGCCTCAGAGAGAACTCTGGGCATTTGTGATAAATCACGCATGACAGTGCACGTGAGGTCTCAGTCCTCAGCAGAACCTCCAATGCAACCAGGTTATGTTTTAGGGAAGCTGTAGCATTGCCCCTCCTCCAGGAAAAACGAAGATGTTCATCCATTTCGGAGAGCTGCTAGTTTCCTCGAGGATACACGGGCACCCTACTCTTCACTTAAATGAGGGAATGAGTCCATTGGATGCGCGGCATTGCGTCTCTGTGCCAGGACAGTGATGCAGGGCTCGGGTCTCTCCCGCACATTAGCAGCGGGCTGTGGACGTACAGGGTTTCTAAGCCTGACACAGGACTCAAAGGTTATAAACAAAAAGTTTCATAGACGTGGCACCACAGAAACATCCATTTCTAGGATCTGGCATAGCATGTGATGAAATGTCATGAAAAAAGATATAAACACTTGAAAGATGCTATCGACAGAACACGTATATATATCAAAATAGTATCAGTTTTGGGGGTAGCTCTACTTACTTTACAAAACAAATGTAGTCATTGTTATGAGCAAATGAAGAGTAAATGCCCATGTCCCTGCATAGGTAATAAACAATTTATATTTTCTTTTTCTTATTTTGTCAATATGATAAAATCATGTCTGTGTTTATTTGCTGCTTTTTTTTTTATTACTAGTCTGACTAGCCATTTGTCTATGTTCACATTTAATTCTTCTCTGTGAATACTTTTTGTATTTTAAAATTATTCTTGTGGTCCATTTATCTTATTAGTATATATTTTTCTAACTTATCTGAAGCACTCGTTTAAAGAAAATACTAAAATGGGCTCGTTGCTCCTTCTGTGTGTTGACGTGATAAAAGAGAGGCAATTACCATTTCCGTCTTGTTTCTTTGTTTACGGTTTCTGGCTTTTACAGAGTCAATATGGTCCTTGAGATCATGAATTTTGACATCTAATATCCCGATTTTATGATTCTCTGCAGTCATGTAAAGCTTAGGCAGGCTACTCCACTCCCAAATCTATAAAAATATTATTCCACTTTTCTCCTCATGATATTTGTTGCTTTTGTTTTTGGGGTGGTGTTGGTGTGTTTTTAAGACTTACAATCCGCTTTGTGCAGGTGGAGATCTATCTGCATGCTACTCCCCAGTCCCACTAGACAGCCAAAGGTCCTACCACTGTTTACGGAAACGGCTCACTGATTGCACCTGACCTTCTGATGTATGATAAATGCCTTCTACTCACGGATCTGCCTCTAGACCTTACATTTTGTTCTTTAATGCTGTATTTCTCTCTCTGCTCTACTTACCCAGTATTTCTATTACAGTTGGTAGAGAAGGCTCCATTAATATCTGAGGGAGAAATATTTCTGCCTTACACTTCTGTCTCAAATATTTTTTTCCTAATTATCATAGCCTATTTCTCAACCCCAAAAGGTGAGACTCAGTTTGGTGAGTTATGCCAAACCTCCCTTCCATTAGTTTGAACCACATCACATTTATGGATTAATTTAAGATGGATGGGTATCTTAAGCTTAGCATTTCAGAGTCATAAGAAAAAAATAAAAAGAAGCAGTGGTTTAAAATAATAATTATCCCAAAAGAATTTGGTAAGAGCACACTGTTTACACTTCCAATACAAGATCCTCTGGACTGCGGTCTTTTCCTGAATTATGTTTAAGCCATGGAGGACATAGGACATCCTGATGATGCATGGTCTCATGAGGGAAGCCCAATTTTGCATGGGCTGCTTTATATCAGACCTAAACCGGTAAGATTTAGTAACTGATCTTGCAAGGAAAGAACATTAGGCATTAATTGACTTCTGCAGGCTTTTCATCTCTGTGTCTCCGTTGCAAACAGCTGCGGTAGCAGGTGGCGTACTAGAATGTGTACAATGGTGGAGACTATGAACTCAAATTTTTTCCTAAATAAAACAAGTAACAGTAGATACCACAGATCCTAGCTACCATGGTCTAGAGACACCACTTAAAATTATGAAAAAGGCATGCTATAATTTAATTCCTTGGCTCTCTACAGCTGATTTTGCCTTATTATCAATATAAGATTCAAAATTAATCAGTATGGTTTTCTCTCCAGCACACGTAAACAAAACTGATGGACGTGTATATGGAAGCACCAATGATTTCCACACGTATGTGGCTGAGAACGAGGTCTCGATGACTTTGTGTTGTTTTCCCTAATCTACTGAACTTTTATTCTCACTGGAAACAAAGAAATGGTGGGTAAAAACTTAAATAAAACTAACACATTTAGGCAAGTGTGTGGTTTTCATCTAAAGCAAGGGCTCCATCAACTTCCAGAACATTGCTTGATTTGGTGAGTTTTGACAGGTCATTGCCTCTTTATCCTACATAAAAATATTTCTCTAAAGTCAACGCACATGAGAAGAAAGAAAGCTCACAATGACATTGCCAATCTTCCAAAATGAATATTTCGCTTTGAGTATTAATAATAGTGTCAAGTTGTTAAGCCCCATTTTGGCAAAGGGATGGTGAATGAGTATTTTATGTTTGCTTTCTGGGGCCACGGCATGTTTTTCTAGACGTCCATTAAACAATGCCACAAAGTAGGGATCTCCATGTGTGGGAAATTTGAAAATATATTGCAACAAAATTTATGCAAAGGCTACTTCCTCATAAATTCTAAAGAGTCTGAAGTAATGGAAGAACATATATTTCTGTGTTCAGATCGCCAAGGTCGGTGATTCGAAAGACTATGTGGCTGGTCTGTTCTAGAGTATTCTATGATCTCCAAGGACACGCATATCATGTCTTCCATATCATCAGGTCACTCACATGCTTCTCATCCACATAGTTCCATTGTGTGCTGTCAGCTCAAATAAAAACACACAGCCACCAATGGCAACGATGGGTCTGTTCTGTCCATTGCCAAGGTGGCAATGGTGCCATATCCACATGCTTACATAGCATCCCCAGAAATCTCTTTCTCTTTCTCTCTCTGTTCAACCATTCCCATGTCACCCTGTCAATCGACATCCATTGTGCCTGGTTACTGGGACTTTTCCCAGCCCCTCTTCTGCATCTTTTCCTTGGCTATGAGCTGTCTGACCTTCTTCCACCTCCTTTGCTGTGTCAGCAATGTGATTGTGTTGTGAAGACAGATTTATAAAGATAAATATAAATTTATAAATGTATAAACATAAAGCTGAATTTAGCTTAAAGGGAAGGGCATGGAACATATGAAACTCCCATAATGCAAATATGTAGGCAATTGAAAACGAAGAAATACTAAAACCGTTTATGTCACTGGGAAAAGAAGACATTCATTTTTCATCAAAAATGTGCAGAATAGGTCTTCTTCCTTTCCCTTCCTGTATGTATTTCACAAGCAAAGATACTCCTGAAGCTGAGATTATTATCTTTGATTTTAGTTTTATTTTTTTGTTTTGTTTTGGAGGGAGGAGGAAGATCTCAGGCAAGAAACTCTATAAATGGGCTTAAATATAATTGCATGCCATTTTAATTGAAGCTTTCATAATCACTACAATAAAATTACTACTTTACCAAATGTAAACTATATATTCCAGTAACTATCAATCACACTGACAACCTTCGGATTAAATGCAAGAATTTATCTATTTCATCTCTCCCTGCAATTCTCATTCTATTTATAGAGGCCCCCATGGCACTGATTAGAACCCATTTCAGGGAAATTTTCTCCAAGTCTCTTGTTCTATCCTCATCTTTTGGTTGTTGCTTTTATTTTTGCAACGGTAGCTTTGTTTTTAAGCCAGAGTGTCCGTTCTGAGTTACTTGAGAATGAAGACATGTAGTAACACGGTGTTTCAGCCATTTAGCCTTGGCGAAGTTTTCCCTAAACATAATTGCCATAATCCTGGATGCTGATAACATTGACAATATATGTGAATAACGGCTTATCAATGAGAAGTATCGGATGATTCTTTCTGGATTAAGTTAAAGCAACATTTAAAAAAAATGACTTTATACTCCCTAATGGGTCAGCAGGAATTAGTGTAACATAGTTCTGGCTTCTCTCATGCTTTTCCAGCTTGTATTATTCTGCACAAGAGTCTTCGCGGCAGTGACCTGAGTGTAAATCTCTCTCATCTGGACCCGTGCCACCGGTGGCTATGTCATTTTTCATTCTTCTCTCTTCTGTATCTTTTGTGCCAGAGTCATTGGGAAGTTTTAGGATCGTATTAAATCTTGTTGATGCAAAACACTAAAGCTTTTATTTATTTATTACAATAAAGAACATAAAGGAGTCCCCCCCTTAACTATAGGGGATCGGTTCCAAGACCTCCAATGGACCCCTGAAACAATAGGTAGTAGCAAACCCTATCTATGCTATGTTTTTTTCCTATACATACCTATGGTAACATTTAATAAGTTAGGCACAGGAAGAGATTAACAACTGTAAGTCATGACAAAATATCTTATTGTGCCGTACTCATGCTTCTCCTTGTGATGACAAAAGGCTTACATGATGAGATGAAGCGAGGGGAAGGAGACAGGTGTTGTGAGGTAGTGTTAGGGTGCTGACTCCTGACCTTCTGAGCACATTCAGCAAGAGCATATGGTTCCAGAACGCTATTCAGCGCAGGCAACCAAAATGCTGGATGGGGGGGGGGGGATCCCTGTCTGTGGATATTGTACAAAAATTAGAAAGTAGAAATGCCAAACTATAAATATGATAACAATCATCTCGAATCTCACGAGCCAGGGATAACCACTCTTATTGAGTTCTACCATCCTGCGTTCTCTACGGCTTTAAACATCCACAGAAATTTTTATTTAAAAAAATAGGATCTCCCATGCATCTCATTTTTAGTATCTTTTGCTTTTCCTTCAGCCATTTATGCTGGACCTTTTTCCAATTCAATATATATGCTCTGACATCATCATTTTTAATGGCCAAGGAGTCTATCTGTTTGCCGGTACTCCTATGTTGAGATGGTCAGAGTGTTTCCTCATCTCGATGGCCACGCTCAAGGTTCAGTTTTCAAGGTGGTAAACGGAACACACCTGTCAGCTAGTCTTTGTTAGTTCACCGAGCTAGAAATCAAAGGAAGTAGATGCTCTGAAATGTAAGAATACAGTTTATAATACATAGAGCGTACAAGGTATGTGTTAATGGACTGTTTGTTTTATTGCCAATGTATCTGGTCAACAGTAGGCTCTTAGTAGTTAAGTTTTGGAGGAATCAAGAGTTATACACAGATTTTGACCTGCACAGGGGCTCGGTCGGCAGCCCCGATCCCCACCTTGCTCAAGGGTCAACTGAACTTTCATCTTGTGCAAATGGATGAAATCCAACGTCTTGGGAATTGATTTCTGACAGTAATCCACAGTGGAGACATATCACTGACTAATACTATTTAGGATGAATAAACATTTAACATGAATAGCATCATTTTATAAAGCAGGTTCCCTGTAAGCGTATTTTGCATTCCATTGTACCGACAGGTCGTAGCTGGGGATGGTAACATGTACTTTATTCTCTCTCTCTTTTTTTGTAAACAGCCTAACTCTAAATCAGGAGATCTCTTGCACGTCAGTAGGACTGGTATGCTTTCTATCAATTTTGTGATAATAAATAACAGAGCAGAGAACACCGCTTTGCCAAAGGAACACGTGATTGCGTGCAAACACAAGCGAAATTGGAGGAGACGCCGTGGTGTGTGCGAGGAGGAAGTGACCTCCTTTCCCCGCACGCGGTTCAGAATGAGACGAAACCGCGCTCTGAGGGAGCACCTGCAGGAAACCTTGCCTGCCCGCAGCATCTCCTCCCACCCCTCTGGACTCCTGCCCACCCTGGGCTGCGGATTCGGCCCCAAGGCTAAGACAGCTGCGAGAGAAAGAATGCTCATCTTCATGAAAATAGGCTTTGAAGCCCTTCTGCAGATAAACACTCTTCATTTGTTAACGACTTAATCCTGTAATTAAAGCTCACTTTGTTAGGTGGCTTGGCTTTCATACACAGTCCAGGCAGATATTTGCATGAGTCCCTTTAAGACCGGCGGACCAGGGGAGATGGTTAAAAATACATTGTCCCAGACTTACGGTAAACGGACGCAATCTATCACTACCCGGGATGGGAAAAGATTACAGAAGTCTTTGTGTTGAATTACGTTTCCTGAAATATAACTCTTCCTTTTGCATCCATCTGAATTTGATACATGTGGTTGTGTTACTCACTCTTTAATAACACAGCAACATTAAAGTTCTTTCCTTTTCATTTTGGTTGAAATTGTAGACCAGTGAAAATGGGTACATGGAATTTGTAAACCTAGGAAGTCTAAAACCCAAATTGAACGGGGTCCCTAAAATATTGTCTCACTGGAAATGGGGGCCCTGGTGTATCCTGGATTCAGAAACGCAGTGAATTGGAAAGCACAGTCTGGATAGTGTGTGAAGATCTCATTAGTGCTGTGTTCACACTGCCCTGCCCGTGGGTTTTTTAAGCTTAAGGGATAGAACTAAGACTATCAATATTTTAGTGTGCGACAAGTGTTATGCCAGATGGGAGCGGTGTTGTTTATCATATATCTGGAGAGAGAGATATGAGTTATAAAATGCCAAAGTGATTTTCAAGTTAAAAGACAACTCACATTTGATGACCTAATTCTTTGGTGGGGGGAGGGAAGAGGGGCAATCCCCAGACACATACAAGCTAAAATGCAATGAGACGTGAATCCAAACAGAAAACTAAAAGCTAGGAGAGTTAATAAACCCATTCAAGAAAGTGGGCAACTAAAATGTGAAAATACCAATATCTCAAAGTGTGATGTGGCCGCCGTGAGGAGACTGAAAGTGATCCCGTTCCCCGCACGTAAAATGAGTATTTTTGAACCCTCTATAAAAGCTTTTGCAGAGAAATGGGACTACCGTAGCAAAGGACCACATTTAAAAGTAAAAATAAGAATTTAAAAACGGGTTCCTGGCTGCAACAGACTAAGAGACATGCTTTAGCAACCCTCATGAAACCATGAGACATGGAAGACATCGAAGGAAAGGCGGCTTTCGAGAGAAGCCTTCTGGAAACACAGAGCGGTGATCTTTGAGAGATACAAGACCGACTGGCTGACGCCCAGCATTGCCCCAGCTTACTAACTCCCTTGAGAGTGTTTCCACACCGTGGCCTACGGTGAGAGAAGCCAGGCAGAGCCCAGAAAACTCTCCAAATCTCAGGAGACCATAGGAGGTAGGGTTCCTAGGACAGAGTACCAGAAGAGAGAGTTCTTCACCCAGAGAGAAGAATGGAGATCTGTGGAGAGGCCTACCCACACTTTGAGTTGAGTAAATATCAGGGCATTTAGATGAGGAGACCACTACCAAGGCTGCTCAAAGCCAGGGAAGTAACCACGTAAGAAATACAGTAGGGTCTACACAAAAACATGTGGCCAGTGATGTGGGTCACAAAGGCAGAAGAAATATTATTAAATTTCCTTGCTACCTATGGCCCAGTGACAAGTCCTTGAAACCGGCAGAATGACCTTCCTCTAGGAACTCAGCTGTCTTGATGTTGACACTTTGCTAAGGGCAAAAGGTGATCTTAGCCTGACTCCCAGGACCTTGTAAGTCTACTTTAACATATAAAAATTCCTTCAGAAATTTCCTTTATCTCCACCCACCCAAGATACATGTTGGCGATCACCCCCCAAGCATATGGCCCACCAATAGACATCTGAAGGGCTCATGACTAAGGTTTTATTAGATGGTAATAAATGACCCTTTCTCAACAACAGCTAGCCTCCCTAAGGTCCCAGAAACCTTGCTTGCAAAATTCCTTAGAGACGTAGGCTATCCCTAACCCCCTCACAACGCTGGTGCAGCTCTTTCTGCCCACAGGTCCGGTCTCCATGCTGTAATAAACCACCTTTTTGCCCCAAAGATGTCTCAAGAATTCTCTTTGGCTGTCGGCTTCAAACCCTAACATCTTTCCTACATCAGCCAGGAAACAAACCACCGGAGGTGAGAGGGCGTGTTTCCTGGAGATCGCCCAGGACCAGGAACAGCTCCTGTTCCCACCAGCCATCCTGGAAAACTTCAGGAAGCTTGGGGGTAGTGGATGAACTGCCCAGAAGGATTTTGTCTCAGTAGGAGATGGTTTGTCTGGGCCTGACAACCACTGTGGTCCAGACTCAGCAATCCTAACAGCAAGATGTGAAAGAAACAAACTCGTGTGTGTGTGTGTGTGTGTGTGTGTGTGTGTGATGTATGCATATCCCAAAACAAAGGCCAAGGATATCTATAGGAATGCAAAAAAACCCAGTGCCCAAGAAGGTCAAATTCACCATGTTTGACATCCCATCAAAAAGCTTGCCCAAGACATTATGAGTGTACAGAAACCAATTGTGTTTCTATTTACTGGTTATTGGAATGGAAACTGAAATACCAATTATCGAGAAACACTTTTCACTGTACCATCAAAAATACAGAATGCACGGGGGCAAACCTGACAGAAGATTGTAGAGACCTGTACACGGCCCACCAAAACCATTCCTGAGAAACATAGAGTATTGAGTCAGAAGACTCAGTATTGCTGTCAATTATCTTCAAACTGATCTATACATTCAAAAACATCCCACCTCCATTTCGAGCAGGCTCGTTGGGTAGAAAATGGCCAAGTTGAATTTGACAAGTTGAGTGGAAATGTAAAACACCTAGACTGGTCAAAACAAGTTCCAAAAACAAGAATGAAGTCAGAGCACGTGTATGACCTGGTTTCAGGTCTTATTTTAAAGCTACCATGATCCAGACAGTAGGCTATCATCAGTGATGTAGGAAGGGCATTGGGGTTTGAAAGAATTCTTGAGACGTCTCTGGTGCAAAAAGGTGGTTTTATTAAAGCACAAGGACAGGACCTATGGTCATGAGGAGTGGTCCTCCCATTATATACTTTCAAGTTGGGAGCGATTAGGGATAGCCTAAGTCTCTAAGGAATTTTGGAAGCAAGGTTTCCAGGACCTTGGGGAGGCTAGCTGTTATTGGGGAAAGGTCAGTTATTACCGTCTAATAAAACCTGAGTCATGAGACCCTTCAGATGTGTATCAGTGGGTCATATGCTTGGGGGGGTGATTGCCAACATGTGTCTTGAGAGGTTTAGAGATAAAGGAAGTTTCCAAAGGAATGTTTAATATGTTAAAGTAATCTTACAAGATCCTGGGGGTCAGGGTAAGATTGCCTTTTGCCCTGAGCAAAGGGTCAACATCGAGGCATCTGAGTTCCTAGAGGAAGGTCATTCTGCCAGTTTCAAGGACTTGTCACTGGGTCATAGGTAGCAAGGAAATTTAATAAGTTTTCTTCTGGCTTCGTTTCCCACATCAATCAACAACATAGACAAACTGATGGAGCAGCATACAGGGTGTGGAAAGAAACACACACAGATGTGAACAACTGATGTTAGAAAAATCATTCAGCGGCAGCCTAGTGTAGGAAGGACAGTATTTTTAAGCAAACGATCACAAAACAGGTATCCATATATAAAAACCAAAGCAAAAAAAAAAAAAAACCCACAAAGAAACAAAAAACGACCTCAGTACGTACGTTGCATCATACTTGAGTTAACTCAAAATGGACCATAGCTTAAATTTAAATTGAGATTGAAAATCTAAATGCGTGAAATTTCTAAGAGACACAAATGCAACATAGGGTCAGCCCGTGATTTCTTAGATAAGACAACAAAGTCGCAATCATCAATGAAAAGAACTTCAAAATTTGAAAGTACCTGCGCTTCAAAAGATGCTGTTAAGAGAATGAAAAGACAAGC
Source organism: Ursus americanus (assembly GCF_024610735.1). Classification (NCBI taxonomy): domain Eukaryota; kingdom Metazoa; phylum Chordata; class Mammalia; order Carnivora; family Ursidae; genus Ursus; species Ursus americanus. Next base: position 119,441,071 of record NC_142164.1, on the reverse strand, counting down.
GGCAGAGAGAAATCATATATGCAGTAAGGAAGTTGTAATCAGAATACACAGAGAACTCTCAAACAGAAAACAAACTACCTAATTTTTTAAAAATTGGCAAAGATTTGAACAGACACTTCACTAAAGAAGATAGATACATGCCACGCAAATAAGCACATGAAAACAGGCTCATTGCATCAATCATTAGGGGAACATGATTAAAATTAAAATGTGTTTCTACCAGTAGAATAGCTCAACTAAGAAATCGTCAGCATAGCAGGTGGGGGGGGGGGAGATACGCAGGAACCGACACTACTCTTCATTGCCAGTGGGAATATTAAAGAGCGTAACCAGTTTGGAAAACGGTTTGGCAGTTTGTTATAAAGTTAAATATACACCTACCATAGGACACTGACTTTTACTTCTGGTATTTACTCCCAGAGAAACCAAAGCATGTGCGTCTACCGACACTTGCAAGCAAATGCTAGTAGATGCTTTGTTGCAGTTGTTAACTGGAAACAACCAAAAAACCCTCAAGAGAAATAGATAAGGTATGTTATGTATGCAATGGATTGCAGGTCAGAAATAGGAAGCAATGCACTACAGGTACATGTAAAAATATGGATAAAAATAATTGTGTCAAGTGAATATGTCAGACCCAAATCCAAAGCCCAGAGTAAATATCTTTTGATCCTATTTATGTATGTTTGTAGGAAATGCAAAAGACTCTCTTTCCCAGGAAGATTACTGTTTGCCTGGGGATGGGGTGGAGGTGCTGGGGACCAGGAAGGGTGGGAAGTGGGGTTTGAGGGGTGTAAACAAACTTTTGAGGGTGATGGGAATGTTTGGAATGTTGATTGTAGTGATGATTTCACAGATGTGTATATATACACATATCTTTCAACACTAACCAATTAGTAGACTTAAAATATGTGCCCCATGTCAATTTCATCTCAATAAAACTTTTAATACATTGACAGATTGATTGAGTTGAATTAATTGGGTTTTGAATGCTAAACGAACTCACATTATTGGAGAAAATCTACTGTGTTGTTGTATGCTGTGTTTTTGTCCCACTTCTCTATTTCTTTAGCTACTTTCTTTTGATTAATGTATCTTTCAGATAACATCTACCACGTCTTTGTACTTCTAAGTGTTTCTAAAAAATCTGCAATGATCTGTAAATATCAAATCTGTAAATACTACCTATTATTTTTCAAGGGGGGAGGGGATCTGAAATAACTATGGGGTAAAGCATTCATACGCGTTAAATGTAGGTTACCGACTTTTGGACCTTGAAATATCTCATAACTTAAAGATGCAAAGTGAAATACAAAATGCGAACAACAGGTTAAGAAAAACACTAGAAACGGGTATGTGGGTATGTGATAAAATGATCATCTGAATAGCATATCAAAATTCTGTTGGGAGAAAATACTAAGATATCAAGAATTTAACCTGTATAGAAAATGGACAATATTCAACAAATTGACAATCGTTGAGTCTTAAGGGGGAAAAATAAATCCAGCCTTGCTGATAATAAATATACTCAATTTTCACAGGTTGCTCTATTTCTTGTATTAATTTTAGATTGTATTGTCCCTGCCTGGCTTGAATATGGTGCAACTCTTGCTGTCACATTCATGACTTTGGAAAGGTAGCATAGATTTGGAGAAAGCAGTTTGTTAATCTCAATGAAAGGCCAGGAAACAATGCATGCACTGTGATCTGGCAATTCAATTACCGAGAAAGTAAGTATACTGAATATCTCCTCGAAAATATTGAACAATCTGCAGTTCAAATTTGTTTGAGGTAATTTCTTACTATGTCAAAGTGTTGCAAAGAATCTAATTCCTGCATGCTCTTGTAACAACGTGGAGGCTAGCATCTGATATAAGGAGGTGGTACATTGTAACAGCCTGGGGAATGTCTTATGATGATAGCATGTTGAGTGGAAACAAAGTATAGAAAAGTGGATGTGAAAAAGACAAGGAGACACAGTCAATTTGCATAAATTAAGAATTTGAAGTGCAATATCAATAAAATGAATAGTAAAAGTACAGTTATTTAAAAACTTTCTATGATGGGATAATATTATTTTTATGACTAAGAGAACAGGTATAAGCAAATATCTTCATAACTACTGGGCATGGAAATAAATTATAAACTCAATTTCTGAATGTGCCTTGCAGAGACAAACTGAGGTTCAAAGAGAACTTTGAATTTGGAGGGTGTGGCACAAATGAAAGGCATCAGTGTTTTTTAAGAAAGGACAACCTGAATGGATTTTGCGATGACTTCCACGCAAAAGCTTAAGACGTGATACGGATGCTGGGAGGAAGGAAACATCCAGGTGTGGAAAATTACTGCTGTGGCTGATTTTGTGCAAGGACATGTCTATCAGGTCGCTGCGAATTTCTTACACTTAAAGGAAAGGACGTTGCAGACTGTAATACTAATTTGGGTTTCCATATTTTGAGGCTCCGGGGTCCCCGACTTTGAACTGTGTGCGTCATGGAAGCGGAGACTGAGAAACTGATAGGGTGCACGGTGTCTGTGGGTGTTTGCGTGTGTGCACGTGTGTGCGGGAGCAAGGGCATCTGTGAGTGTGACAGGTGTTGAGGAAAGAACCACGGAGATTCTGAATGTGCCTTAAAAATGGTCCACAGTTGCTCGTTTGTATGAAATGAAAGCAAACCCTTTCTCTTGTCACCATGTTGGTTCTTCCTGTCATCCTTTGGGCAGGGAGTTCTCACAGAGGACATAAGGACTCAAATGTTTGAGGGACTTTCCCCTCAGTTGCCCGGAGCCAGCAAAGCCAACAGATGAGTTTGGAATAGGGTCCCAGAAGAGCAGAGGACAGAATCCGTCATTCGGACACTGAGCCAAGACTTTCCCTGCTCCCTGGTGACAGGATCTGGGCTTTCCGCTAGAATTTTCACTTGTGCTACAGATGTCTCGGTTATTATGCAAACAAATCACAAACCTATTGTCTCTCTCTTCGGTGCACTCAGATGCCTCCCTACCTCCATCCGAGCTGTAGGCTTGCGACATGCCCATAAAATGTTCAAAAAGCAGCCCGTTCGGCCGCTTACAGCTCGTATCCCCGAGGATGCTCCCAGAGGATAGAAACCGTTCCCTCGGCTCTATGGATTCCAGACTGGCACCTGCTTCAAGACTCCTCGTGCTTTCCTATCTGCTCACCTACCCCACCGCCATGGCCCTGGTCTTCTTCGGTTTGCGCTCACAGGATGAAATTCACCCAAACCAGGAATGACGGATGGGCCTCACCCACCCCAACCCTCCCCAAATATTGTATCTGCCCAGGTATTTTCAGTGGGTTGACTTTCACATATGGGCATGTAGTATTTGGGCACTGTGAGCTTCCTCTCGGATCCTGACTCAGTATAGCCATTCTTCAAGTGTGCGGTGTTCCGGGAAGGGGGAAGAGTTTTGGTGGCATGGGACTAAGGAAAACCTCCTCCCTACCAAAGTTCCCCTGAGGCATCTGAAGTCTGGTGACATTTTTCTTAAATAGCAGGTAATAAAGGATTGAGGTGGGGGGCCATCATGCAGGGATTCCTACCATCTCAAGTGTTCCTTAATATGGCAATATCTCAACAGTTGCTGGAATACCTCTATGGCAGCCGAGCTCCGTATCCCAGAAAAACCTAAATTTTTCCTTGCACGGCTTCAGAATGGCTCTACCGGTTTTAAATCTAGCAGAGGAGACATAGCCAAAGCCAAGTCATACACTGTCTTCCCTACTCAAGTCTCAATGTGAAATATTCTCTTCTATTGTGGAGCCAATGGGATTTGAATATTTCAGATCCATTGTCCCCCATTTTTTTCCCACCATGATGTTTAAATCTAGTGAGTGATGTCTTTCTCAAATTCAGGGACCATTTCTTTTAACATGGCTCGTAAGTCATTTGGGTATCACGGATCACGAACCCTTTTATCTTTTTAACAGTCCTGTGTAGTTGTTAGAATCTCCTGCACATACTGATGAAAATGTGTTCTATTTATGGATGGCATCAGGTCAGAAGAAAGAGTTTACTATAATAAATGCATGCTGATACATATAAATATTTTCTAATTAAAAACGTCAAAAGATTGTTGTGTATACTTACACTTTAAAAAATGGATGCAGTAAAAGATAACTGTTCAAATTATATTGTCAGCAAGATTAAACCCAAGCAAAGAATGAAAATCCACACTGTGTACTCTAAGTCTACCAACACGTCACCCTTCCTCATATATCATTAGAAAATCTCACAAAGACCTAATCATTTCCATGCACTTTGAATTAGAAAACTTATAATCAGCATATGCTTGCTTTTTCTCATTAAAGCTGTATCCCTTCTCATGAATAAAACACATAAATTGACGAAATTTCATTTTTATACTAGATGCTACCTTATGCAATTAATTCAGAGATGTAAGTAGATTGACATAATTAGGTTACTGAGCTGAATTAGTATTTGTGTGTTGCAAACAGTAATAGCTATCACTAATAACCAAGATTCTGAGAATGCTAATTTTTATACACACAGAGTAATAAGCCAGCCGTTGGACTGAGAAGAGAATGTCAGCTGTGAATTTGGATAGAAGGCATTAGATCTTGTTTACTTTTTAAAGATTTTATTTACGTATTTGAGAAAGAGAGAGAGCAGGGGGAGAGACAGAAGGGGAAGGAAGAGAGATCCCAAGCAGACTCCTAGCTGAGCGTGGAGCCGGATGTGGGGCTGGGCCCAAGGCTCAATCTCATGACCCTGAGATCATGACCTGAGCTGAAGTCAAGAGTTGGACGCGTAACCGACTGAGCCCCCCAGGTGTCCCCAGTAGGCATTAGACCTTGAGAGTACAGAAATATAAAGGAGATACTACTAATGTATATTTAAAAAAATCAACTAGCCATGCAAATGCCCTCAGAGATAAGGGTTTGGGGGTAACCAGCATGGCTCAGAGCCAGATGAATATGGCAGAAGGAAAGTTACCTGGTGGCTCATTGATTCATATTCAGTCATTAGCTCTAGTCCAACTCTGGGCTTAACATCCCACATTGAGATAATAGATATCAAACTTCTGTGCTACAAAATCTCCCTGGTAAGTTTCCATAAAATATCATTTCCACTGGCTCAAAAACACCACGTTTAACAATCATCCTCGGGAACATTGGCAAGTCACAGGGATCACGGACAGTATTTGTGAAGACTATTTATGGGGTGGGGAGAGAAGGAGGAAGAGGGGAAGGAAGAAGAAGAAACAGAAGGAGAAGAAGGGGAGGAGAGAGGAAGGGGTAAGAGGAAGAAAAGGAAGAAGGAAAGGAAGATAAATTGATAGGCAATTACATTTTAACATTTCATCAACAGAGTATAAATTGGGGACCAACTGCTTCTTAGAAATAATATTTAACACTGTGGTAGGTAAAAATGCTGAATGGTTCTTAATGATTAGCTTTCTAACAACAATAAGTAAGATGAATTACATATATTTTGGTACAAAAGGGACTATATCACATGCCCCCCCAAATCCCAATTTACCAAGTAGAATATTAAGTAGGAACAAGGTGAGAATTTGTAAAAAGTGGTTTGCTAAAAATGTGATGCCATCGATATTTCAATAGGCTGTAGACTTCAAAATAAATGCTTTATAAGCATTTCTTGAAGATAGTCATTTTCTTTGAATAATATTGTAATAATTGACAGTAGTGGGGGGAAAACAGATTCTTCATGTACTCAGTGATTTAACAGAAAGGCACTCCTTAGGGAAACATACACTCTAAGTGTTAATAATTGTTTTTTTCCCGAACTTTTTTGTTTCCTTTCTTATTCCCAAGGAGATAAATCTTGCGTTAGGGACAGGCAGTGAAAATTTGTTGAAAAGACTCTGCCAGGTGACTACACGAGGAGCACGCGTCTAGGAAATGTAACAAAGTGGGAGGTGAGGAAATAAAGGACATTTTCATTTTATTTTATCCTCAAGTGAGGTTGACAACCCTTCGGGAATCTGCCCATGAGTCACTCCCTGAGTCTATTGTGTTCGATCCTGAAGCAGTTTGTTGATTCTTAGATGACTAACACTTACTCGAAATGCATGAGAAACGGCCACTTATCTCTGAAAGATGTCTCCACTTTTTTGTGTGAAATGTGATACTTTCCCTTGAAAATCAAGTCCATGGAACACACGAATTAAGTTAGTTCTGAAATATGAAGTTAGACCCTAGAAACCAATAACCAGGGTATTGACTGTCCCAGTACCTTGGCTTTATAGAGGTTTAATAAATGACTTCCAGTGCCTACGTAATAACACTTTATTGAGTTTTAGGGGAAAAAAAGATAGGCATCGTTTTTCACTCTGCATTAAACTGACGAACACAGAAATAATAAAACATACAATATGATAATGCCACCACATTTAACTGATCTTGCGTGAAAAGGTCATCTTTTGAACATTTTTGCTAGATTCAAATGAAGTCTCCAGATATACAAGATAGATATTGAAAAACTGGAAAAAAAATCAAAGGGGACCAGTCCTCCAATAAAGAAAATCTGGATCTTAGCTCAACTGTGCTCCCAAACATGTTTTGTAAATTTGTGTAATTATTTAAACATCACTACCTAATGGGATTTGAAAAATGCATTTGGAAATAATTATTTTTAGTTTACAAAAGATGTGATGATATTGAAAATTATCAATGATTTGCCTTGTAGAAAGAAAACTCATTGTCTTTCTCTGGATCCTTTAGACTAGGACTTTCTGATAGAGCTTCAGGCAAGGAAGGAGATGTTCTCTATCTGACCCGTAAAACATGGTAACCACCGACGATATGTGGTCATAAATTGTCAGTGTCTACGCTGATCTTAGAGAACTAGTGAAAGGATGAATTCCATACGTTAAATTCCACCCATTTCATATAATCCCATGTAAATACAATACTTGAAACATCCTTTAAAACTATTTGCACAGATTTTAACGTGCCTTGCAAGAATTATACGTACATATTGGAACACACGGGACTCTTTTTTTAATCTCTTTGGTCGTAACTTTGAAGACCACTTGGATCTCATCTCGTTCACACCATTTTGGGACAGAATGTGCCCTTTTATAATAAAATATCTGGGGGCAATTGGGTGGCTCAGTCAGGCTCCAGCATGGAGCCCACGTTAAAAGAATATATATGTGAAGAATTTAAGACTGCACTGAAACAATGTAACTTCCCTTTGATGCAAGACCCTAAATTAAATGTCGTCAGAGATGTAAAAGGCATTTCTACGATGACTGATTATTATGATACTGATTGTCTGATTATTATACTTTTTTCTTTTTTTCACTCACAAGTCTACATTACGTCTCAATGGATTCTACAGAAAGCAAACCTAAGTTTCAGTTGAGGAAGGGCCTGTCTCAAGCAGACAAACTTGGGAGTGCTTTCGCACAGAGGATGGAGACGTACGGCTGGGAAAGACTCAGTCATTCATCCAAAGCCACCTCGGCTCAGCTAGCCTCACCTAAGAAAAAGGCAAATGCATACAACAGGGTAGAGTCCAGCCTCACTGTCTGTAACAGCTACTGTACGTTGCCTCTGCATCTAGTTTTTAATATATTCACGCTCTCTGCTTGGGTCTAGGGCAAGGAAGGAAAACTTTGTGTGTAAAAAGTCAAGGTCAACATAATAAGCCTTTTAGGTTTTGAGGACCACAGGGTCTCTGTTACAACTACTCACTTGGACTGTGTTCACGCCCACACAGTCATAGGCACTAAAGAGTGGACCATGGTTATTTCTCAATCAGTGCTGGTTACAAACCCAGACGTCAGGCTGGACTCAGTCCATAGCCATAGTCGGCTGACCCCTATGACCAACTCTGGCAGACTCAACCCTCACTAGTAATGTTCTCATGGCCAATCTGGAATGCTGACCTTATTTTAGGAGTAGGTACATACACATTTCATTTTGCTTTAATAGTAATTTCTCCCAAACCCAAGCGTGGACATGTCAGCAGGTTTGCTGGTCATGATGGGCAAGACCACTTTGCTTACAACAAAGTCTTGAGATATCCCACAGACTCCTAGAAGGACTCAAGGTGGTCCTCAAAGCCTCCAAAGACAAGGGGATATACACCCACATTACAGTTGGTCTTGTTATAATTATCTGAGAATTGGTGGGGTGATGAATGGGAATAGCTGCAGTAATGTAGTGCCTCCCTGTTTGGAACGGAGAAGAATGGATTTATCTGTTTAAGCCTAAGGGAGATGAGTACTCATTCTAGTGGAGCATTTGGAATAGAATAATACAAAACACGGTGAGAGCCCAGGTCTGTTGGCTCTGTGACTGCAAGGATCCTGGAGAGTTAAAGCTTAGTACAGTGCAGTGCCAGGGGAGGGGACAGAGACACAGAGAAAGAGAGAGAAGAAGAGGAAGAAAAGGAAGAAGAAGGAGAAGGAGAAGAAGGAGGAGGAGAAGAAGGAGAAGGAGAAGAAGGAGGAGGAGAAGAAGGAGGAGGAGGAAGAGAAGGAGGAGGAGAAGGAGGAGGAGAAGGAGGAGGAGAAGGAGGAGGCAAAGGATGACGATGAAGGGGTAGACGGAGGAGGGGGATGAGACAGAAGAAGGGGAGGAGGAAGCAGAAGAAGAAGAGGAAGAGGAGGAGGGGGAAGAGGAAATAGCAGCACCTGGGGGGCACAGTCAGTTAACTGGCCAACTCTTGATTTTGGCTCAGGTCATGATCTCAGGATCCTGGGATCCAGCTCTGTCAGCTCCGTGCTCAGTGGGGAGTCTGCTTGGGATTCTCTCTCCCCCTCTGCCCCTCCCCCTGCTGTCCGTTTATCTCTAAAATAAATAGATCTTTTAAAAAGGGGGGGAGGAGGAAGGGGGAGGAAGAAGGGAAGGAGGAGGGGAAGGGGAAGGAGGAAGAGAAGGAGCAGAGGGGGAGGGGAAGGAGGAGGAGGAGAAGGGGGGAAGGGAAGGAGGAAGGGGAGGAGTAAGAGGAGGAGAAGGAGCAGAGGGGGAAGAGAAGGAGGAGAAGGAGCAGAGGGGGAGGAGGAGAAGGAGCAGAGGGTGAGGAGGAGGAGGAGGAAGGGAGAGGGACAAAGCCAGCAAAGGGATCACCTCTCCCAAGCCTAGCCCACCCCGCAATTACTAAAGATAGGAAGCAACTAGTCCACACACACACTGTTCAAATACAAACCAAACCATGTGAGACCCACACCCCAACGCTCCTCTACGGGGCTTTCACGCTGCAGGTCACTTCCCCCTCCCCCTCCAGGGCCAGGTGCCAGGTGCCAGGTAACCAGATACCGTCCTTGTGCCCCAGAGCCCACCGAAATTATTCAAGCCAGCCAGTCCTAAGCCTGCTCACCTGTTCCTTCCTGTTCTCCCTCCTCCTCGCCTCCCGAGCCGCCCTGCTTCTCCGTGGGGACCTCAGGGTGTGGCGCGCCCCCTCCTCCTAGCAACAGTGCGTCACAAACTGCTATGGTTTCCATGGCACTCATCTCCTGACCCGTTACCCTCACTGTACCTCAAGTCCTCTAGTAATACATTATATTATGCAAATACATATACTATATACATACATGATGGACATTATATTATAGATGGATGTTTAGTTATATTTATATCACATATGCTATATAAGCGCACACATATTATAAATACATAAGTGTGTTTATGCATTTTACATATAAATACATGTAATATTTACACACACATATATATAATTCAGAATATTGGGATACTAGAACACCTAAACCAAATTTTATATATTTATAAGCATATATATACACACACACCCCAAACATACATTTTCATACAATGTAATGCATGTAACATACATTTTCATGCAATGTAATGCATGTAACATACATTTTCATGCAATGTAATGCATGTAACATACATTTTCATGCAATGTAATGCATGTTATATACATTTTCATACAATGTAATGTGTGTAACACACATTTTCATACAATGTAATGTATGTAACATACATTTTCACACAATGTAATGTATGTTATATACATTTTCATACAATGTAATGTATGTTATATACATTTTCATACAATGTAATGTGTGTAACATACATTTTCATACAATGTAATGTAACATACATTTTCATACAATGTAATGTGTGTAACATACATTTTCATACAATGTAATACATGTAACACACATTTTCATACAATGTAATGTATGTAACATACATTTTCACACAATGTAATGTATGTTATATACATTTTCATACAATGTAATGTATGTTATATACATTTTCATACAATGTAATGTGTGTAACATACATTTTCATACAATGTAATGTAACATACATTTTCATACAATGTAATGTGTGTAACATACATTTTCATACAATGTAATACATGTAACACACATTTTCATACAATGTAATGCATGTTATATACATTTTCATACAATGCAATGTATGTAATATAGACTTACATATGTGTGTGGTGTGTGTGTATACATCTATAAATATATTTTTTAAGATTTCACTTAAATTCATTTAGTTAACATATAGTATATTATTAGTTTCAGAGGTAGAATTTAGTGATTTATCAGTTGCACATAACACCAAGTACTCATTACGACACGTGTCCTCCTTAATGCCCATCACCCAGTTACCCCAACCCCCTACCCACCTCGCATCCAGCAGCCCTCAGTTTTTTCCCACAGTTAAGAGTCTCTTATGGTTTGTCTCCCTCTCTGATTTTGTCTTATTTTATTTTCCCTTCCCTTTCCCTATGTTCATCTGTTTTATTTCTTAAATTCCACATAGGAGTGAAATCATATGGTATTTGTCTTTCTCTAACGTATTTCACTTTGCATAATACCCTCTAGTTCCATTCATGTCATTGCAAATGGCAAGATTTCATTCTTTCTGATGGGTAATACTCCATTCTATATATGAACCAAATCTTCTTTATCCATTCATCTGCCAATGGAGAACTCATCTCTTTCCACAGTTTGGCTATTGTAGATATCACTGCTATCTCATATTACAAGTTAATGAAAGCCAGGCCTTTATTTAATAAATATTCAAGGACCACCCCCACACACTTGTCTCTTTACATTTACTCCAAGGTTTGTTGTTCTTGTATCTTTGTTAAAATTAGTGAGGCTCCCCCTTTCACAGAGACAACTGTTCCATGATGACCCTATTCATGGTGATTCGGTCCATCATTTCGAAGTGAAATGAAAACAAAGGCAATCATGGGGAATAGTCAAAGGCACTAACGAGAGGCATAGTTTACCTTGCTGACTTAGCTAGAGTAGGCGGAAGTGTTTGAGCTGTCGGAAAACCCAAGTTTTCCACCCAGACGGTGATGTCAGTGGTCCACAGGGATTTGCAAGAACAGCGTCTGGTTACCGAAGAATGTACCATCAGGGGCAACAGAGGGACAAAGCCGTGGGTTCAACGTCACACCCAGGAAAGAGGACTGGGTGTTCTGCCTGCGCAGAGATCAATGAGTTTCACTACCACAAGTAATTCCTTATTTTAAGCCTCTTATTGTCCCTTTGGGCATGAATGTCACACATATATTCTCTTACTGTAATAAAATAGAACTTCCCACAGTAAGCCTTAGCCTTTGTCGGTTCTCGCTTCCTATCACCGGGACCTGTGAGCTATAGGACTGCAGAGTGTTCTCTTCTGAGGTTAAAAACAATAGCTCTTAACCTAGCAAGCCAGCAGCCGTGTTGAGAAAGCTTTGTCTCCGTTCATAATGCTGCTATCACCATCTGCTTTTCTGAGTTTTCGGCCCACTGTGTTATTTCACTGACGGGTTCATTGCCTTTCTCCCACATTTTTGCAAGATTTTCCAATGGGATAAGGTTCCGGCTTTGCTATAATGTCTGCAGATGGATACAGCTTTGTTTGAGGTGGGAGGGAAATGGACAAAGCCACTTGAAACACGGACTGAACAGAGGCCACGTCATAAGGACGTAGATTATACTTCGCGCTATCAACCCAGATGAAGAAAGGGATATGACGCAGGTCTCACCAGGACAAAGAAAATAACAAGAAACTTTTCTTCATAAATTCAGTGTCTTGGGATAATGTTACATCTAAAACCAAGGCCGACACTGGCATCACGCAGGCTGGTGTCACCAGCTTGTTTGCCAGTGTCACCGGAGATGAAAATGAATGCATGGCTGTCTCATAGGTTCTCTGAGCGGGAGGAAGATCCTGGTCATAATTTGCACAGTGTTGTGATCTGCTCATAGAAATGTGCTCTGAAATTTAGGGCACATAGAATAGGGAAAAATAAAGCAACACACATTACCAGCAAGAAAATGCTTTTCAAGTCTACCAAAGAATGGGCACTGAACCACAGTGAAAAGACATTAAATATGCCTGAATATCTAAAATTAAGCGTTTATATCGGTTTATAGACAGATATATTAGGATCAGAAAACATATTTCACTTATTCATGAGTTCCACATGGCAAATATAAATGTGTACGTCCATTCCGACAGTTCAGGATGACCTTACGCTTTATCAAAGGGGATGCATTTTGTCAGAGACCATCCATCCATCGTATCCCTACAACAACTGAGTGAGAAAGTAAGGGTAGGTCCAGGTGTCCACCCATGGAAGAATGGATAAAGAAGACGGCGTGTGTCTACACAACGGAATATTACTCAGCCGTCACAAAGAAGGAAATCTTGCCATTTGCAATGACGTAGATGGAACTATCTATGCTAAGTGAAATAAGTCCGTCAGAGAAAGATGAATACCATATGATCCTGCTTGTGTGGAATTTTAAGAAACAAACAAAACAAAGGAAAAAGAGGCAACCCCCTGCCCAGACTTTTAAATACAGAGAACAAAGTGATGGTTGCCAGAGGGGAGGTGGGTAGGGGGCTGGGTGAAATAGGAAGGGGATGAGGGGGTTGAAGGAGGGCGTATGTTGTGATGAGCACTGAGTAATGTGTCCAATGGTTGACTCACTGGAGTGAACACCTGAAATGAATATAACACTGTCTTTTAATTATGCACAGAATTAAAAACAGAAAATAAGGAAAACAGAAAATAGAGGGAGGGATTAACGTCATGCCTAACATAGGAGCCATATATGGAATAAAAAACACAGGGTTCTGTAGTCTGACCCAGGCGCTTTGCACAGTCCCAAGAGAACTCCGTGTCTTGACAATTATGGGTAAACAGAAAGTAGGAATCAAAGGTGGGGAAAGAAAAGCAGCCAGCCAGCTAGGCAGTAAGTCGGAGAGCAGAAATACAAGACCAACATTCAAGCATGAGGTGTAGACATATGGGGACAGATAGTCACTGAAAGAAGAGGCAGGAGATAGAGGTAAAAACAGACCCTATTCTTTTCCTGGGGCTGCTGTAACAACTGTCACAAATGGGGGAGCTTGCAACAACAGAAATATATTCTGTCCCGGTTGTGGGGCCTATGTCTGGATTGCAGGTGGCAAGGCCATGCTCCCTCTGAGCATAGGAAGAGAATCCTTTCTTCCCTCTCTCCTAGCCTTCTTTGACTCACAGGCACATCCCCTGATCTCTGTCTCTGTCACTGCAAGATGGTTTCTCTGTGTGTCTCCTCTACCACATGGGAATCTCCTCTCCATGTCTATCTCTGAGTTTTTCTCCTCTTCTTGTAAAGACACCAGTCATCTTGGGTTCAGAGCCCACCCCACTCCTGTAGGACCTCACCTTATCTGACATCCTCATTACACCTGCAAAGACTCGCTATCCAAGTCAGATTAAAGTCTTAGGCACCGGTGCTGAGCTCACTGACTTTAGGGTTCAAGCCACAATATGGACAGTAATTAAAAAATGGTTTTAGAGATAGTGAGAGAGACAGACGTTGAGACATGAGGTTTTTGCAGACAGGAAGAAGGTAGAATACAACACCCACATTACAGGGAAACTCTGAAATCAAGCGTAAGCAACACTGAACAAAAGAGAAACACCCATCTTTCGACTTTGATGGTAAAATGTCCCCATGCGATGATCTTTTCATTATTCCATGCAAACACGTAGCATGGCATTGGTTTCTCTTTATTGCACTTCCTTCCGTGTCTGTCTCCCGGTGGTTAACGTGGCTGAATTGGGAGCCAGTTCCCTACACAAGACAAGGACACCTAGTCCGCCATGGGAGGCTTCCTCCAAGCTGCCAGCAGTGATTCGCTCACTCCACCCCGAATGATTACACAGGCTCTTGCCGGCCTCTAATAGCTCCTAAATAACTTCTCAGGAAAAACTTGTCAGGAAGTAAAAATGACTACATTGGAGAAGGCAGAGATATTCATTCTATCCTCTCGCACTTAGGAGAATGGCACATTTACGATGTAGTCCAGTATAAGACACGCAATGAATTGGGGCAAACTTAGGTAGACCGGTATGCAGATTTGTTAATTATGGGGCATAAAAAAGAATAAAGAAAGCAAGAGGTTGTAGACATGTATTTTCCTTTGAAGATCTGCGAAAACAGGCAAAAGATATAAAACCAATGAATCTTGCTCATAAAATGGCTGAGGAGCACAAATTTTTTAAAATCCTGGAAAAAAAACCACACAAGTTTGGGGAAGTTTTCTCTGCTCCTCAAAGCATCGAGTCAGAGAAGCCAGATCATTCTCGCTACACATCGGAGGGATTTTTTTTTCCAGTAAAGTGACCCAGACCATGACAGTGTGACAATTGCCACAATGGTTGGTGGGCAAGCGTGCCCCCAGCATCCCACCCACTCTCTCAATCCTGTCTCAGAAGACAGTCCGCTAACCTTCTGTAGTGAATGTTTTTCAAGTTCAGCAACCACTTCGCCACCAACAAAACTGAGAAGCCTTTGGAGGGTGAACAGCTTCTGATGACATGGAAACACCTGCTGTCCCCAAGTCCTTATCTGCTTCTCAGTGATAACTTCTCAGTGTGCGAACTTTTCCAATAAAACACACTGTGGGTCCAAGTCCTGGGATAAAATACAAAATGCAGCAGAGAGAGAAGGAAAAGTGTCGGAAAGCAGATGCGATCACTTCTCCCTGAGGATGAATTTGATATGAAATAAAGGGAGGGGTGCCAGCCTGGCTCAGTGGGTGAAGCATGTGACTTGATCTCAGGGGGTTGTGAGTTCGAGCCTCACATTGGCTGTAGAGATTACTTAAAAATAAAATCTCTAAAAAAGGGGAGGACACTAATAGTAAATGAGCCCAACAACGGAAGCAGGACTATTCTCTTCTGTTGCCTCCTACGGTTTGTACTAATTATTTAATGTTTATTCTAGCTATGTCATTCTATGTTCTGGATTTCTTCTAGCAGGAGATGAGAGCGAGGAGCCTCGGCATGAAGTTGAGGAAGGGTGAATAATTTTAGGGAAGGAAAATTATAGTGGTTTTACTGAGATCAGTAGCCTGATAGGGAAAACAGGGTTAGCCTCTGAAATTAGATTTTATTTATTTCTGTTATGCCACCCAATTCAGAATTTGGAAATCCACAATAACAATGGACTATTCTAGTCTGTATAGAGCCTTCCAAAGAACTCAAAAAATTTTTTAGGAAACTCTTGTTTATTTTGCAACAATCACTATGGGAAAAATGCCTACCTGAAATTTAAATTCTGATATTTATTTTGTGTCATAGTGTACATCTTACAGAAAGAATCGTATTCTGCAATAGTTGAGCTATTTTAACAGCGTCAATGAACTGACAAATATTTGATGGTGTGTATACATCACCATACAGCAGTCATCCGAACGTTCAAATCCAAAAGCACTGAAAAAATTGTTTTTAAAAGCTTACATATTTTAAAATCAATGTCGTCCATAATTTCAGCTTGTGGGATGTAAAATAAAAATGGAAGCCTCAAAGAATAACCACACGCAAATTCCAAAGGTGGTATTTTGTCCTTGTGAAGGAAATTTAAAAAGTGGTGTTCCTGCAAAAGAAACTTCAAAAAAATTAAATAAAATGAAAAGGTCAGCTCTCCATAAATAAGTTGCGAGTAGGTTTATAGCTTCGGAAGTTTAATTTTACACAGTGAAAATGTATTACGAACTACAATTCTATATATTAGGAGTCTTAAATATAGTATGACCCCATCAGTTATCTGCACTTGGGGTATACCAGCTGATTTCAGGTTGATGGGTCCTCCAGAAAAGAGCAGGTTACAATTTAATCTCCTGTAGTTTGAACCGTCGTGTACAGGTGGGCCCACCTGCCCCCCTGTGTGGCAGAGTTCTACAAGAATGCAGTGTCAGTCCTGGGGTCGGGATACTTGGATCACTGTCCAAATCCTATTGAATTTCAGGTCATTTTACAGAATGTCTTCCACCCAAAAGTCCATCTTGCACATTTCTATTCAAGCCAGAGGCCAAAAGTACTACAGGCAACACATTCATTTCTCATTAAGGAAAAAAAAAAAAAACCCTGATATTTTTCAGGAGCAGAACTTATGCCAGGCAGAAGCAAACTGCCCTTTCTAGGAAGGACTGCTTTATTTGAGCTTTTAAGTGAAGCATAAAAATATCTGCTGTAATACCACCTTTCATCTTTATAATGCTGTGGAATTTACATAGTGCTTTTCATGCATTTTCTCTTTTTATTCTTGCAGTGCAAATAAATTGAGAGGAGGATAAGCATTATTAGCTCATTTTATAGAGAAGGAAATGTAGCCCCAAATCACTACGTGACTTGCACAGGACCTACCGGCTGGAAAGCAGTACCTAGAACCAGAACCCAGGTGTCCTGAAGCAGTTCTTCTCCCTGATAATCTTTGGTCCCACTAACAAAACAAACGCCCAGGTGTATCCCCTGAATTTTAACTCCGGATCTATCACCTATTGTGTGACGTTGGGTGAACATTCCCACTGGCAAGAATGTACAAGTCTTTGATGCCGTGGGGCTGTTAGAAAGCTGTCTGTGAAGAACCAAGTCCCGGTGTGAAGGACAGAACGGGTAGCACAGAACTTTCATCAGAGGGACATTTTTCTGGGTTCATGGCTTTTCCCTCTGTCCTAGATCACTGATATCTCTTGGGTCTCCTGAGACCTATAAATGTGTGGCTTGAAAATAACCATAACATGAGAAAATCATAACAACTGACAAGGATTGGGAAATGCCCTGTGTTGTGAAGACATGAACAAGTACCAAAACCACGAGTGGGAAAGTTCTACCCATAGAGTTATTTGTGAGACTGTAACTAAGGTGTAATGATTCTGACCCAAGACTTGAACCCACTGCCTGGTACTCCTGAAAGCCTTTTCTAGGAGATGGATCTCTCCTGTGGAATAAAGGATGAGTGTCAAAATCAACTGAGAAAGTGTCTCAAGCCAGGCACACACCTGCATGGCCCCTGTTCCCATCTCAGGGTGTGTGAGGAGAGCAGCACAGAATAAGTTACACTAGGGAGGAGAAACTTGTGTACCTAAAAAAATACTGAAAACATGCAATTTTTCTTCCTTTTCCTCAGAGTGTTTAAGAATGATTCCTTGGGCTGATTGATCCCAGTCAATGGGTATTCTTTCAGAAGAGGGGTCCCAAAATTTTAGACAGGAGTACGGTTAGTCAAGAAAATATGTCCTGGGAATAATTTAAAATCTTGTAGAGAAAGTAGGAATAAAATTGGAAGCATGCAGATTGTTCATAGAGGTGGTGGTTTGCAGTCTTCAATACTGATGTTTCCAGTAAGGGAGACTGGGTAGGAAGGGGTCTAAAGGGGAGGAGGAGGCAGGGACTTAGAAACAAGCCCACTAGAGGAAAAGCAGGATTCACACATGCAGTCCGAGCCGATCTCAGCCATGACATCGCGGGAAAGAAGACAGCTACTCTCCAAAGTTAAAGAGAAGAAGTAGAGGAGAAAGATGACAAGACTTGGCCAAAGGAAATCATTGTTGGACTCGATGAATGCATTCTGCGGAGGTGTTGGGAGGATATTCCAGGGTACAATGTTCAAAAGAAGGAAGTGATAATGAAGTCAGGAACTCCTGCAGGATGGAGAAGGACGGGGGCAGGTTGGTTTGGGATGCAACGTAGGACCTACCCACAGGGCAACCTGGTCACAATGGAACCCCAAAGGAAGGACAGCGAGGAGAACATGGTGGCCGGTTCCCTCTGGTGTCCCCATCGGGTTGGATAAGATGAAAAACACAAGTGTTGTTGACTTTCTTAGAAGGGAGATTATTTCTTTTTTCCTTTTCTTTCTTCTCTACTTGTTATTGTGAACTTCTGTTGAGCCAGTGTCACTTGCTCTTTGGATAACTTCTGTGATTTACCTATTTATTGGCATTAAATGAAAAATCTTCGACCATAAAACAAAGGTTGGCTTGCCCAGAACTCTGAATAATGAGATTAAATGTATGAGCCTACATCTTTCTCCCGTTACCCCCAGTGTGTGTGTGTGTGTGTGTGTGTGTGTGTGTGTGTGTGTGTATCAACAAGATCTATCCAAGGTGAATCAGAGTTTGTTTTTGAGGATAATATGGGAATGGTTTTCTTGAAAACAAAGCTGAATAGAACAATGGTGATACAGGGTTTCATTCCCTAACTGCTTAAAAATTCAGTCACGTCCCAATGAGCTATTCTTTTTCTAGTATTCTCTTTTTTTTTTTTTTGCTTTGACAGTCTCTTGGCCATTTTTCTACTTATTAGCACTTCCATCAGAAGGAAGGAAAAGAAGATGAAACTCTAATATGTCAATTTCAGACAGAGAGTCTTATATTAGGGCCATCTCCACTGTGAAGTGTCTAGACAATTCTTGCTCCCCTGGGAGGTTTCAAAGCCGCCAGCCCTACAAAACCTGTGTCCCTACAAAACAGTGGAGAATTCCAGCAAACGCATTCCATCCTTCTTATCCTCCTGTGTGATGATCACATTTCACAGTCCACCCAGACGCTAGGAGACAATTACACTAGGTGGGTTGGAAGTAAAAATATTAAGAGATTGTTATCTGCTAATATGAAAATTGCCTTAAGAACATTCAGAATAGACAGGTTTACTTCATATGACTTTGAGTTTGAACATAAATAAATTGTGGTCATTTTTCTTTCTTTCGGCTACTACTGACTGAAAATTCTTAAAGAAACGATTAATATAAGCCAGGATGAATTGATCCTTGCTTTGGATAACTTGATTTTACAGCCATTCCATTTCCCTACTGAATTAAATTATTGCGGAATCCCATGTATATCAGTATTTATCGTTGATCTAGAATTATCACAACTTAAAACTGGCATCTACCGTATAGTCAACTAATATTCAGCAAAGGAGGCAAGAATACTCCATGGGGGGAAGACAGCCTGTTTCATACCTGGTGTGGAGGAAACTGGACATTCACATGCAAAAGAATGAGAACCTGAAACCATACAACTGTTAAAAGAAGGAATAGGAGGAAAACTCCTTGACGTAGGCCTTGGCAATGATTTTCAGGATGTGTCACCGAGTGGGAAGCAACAAAAGTAAAAATAAACAAGGGGGTCCACATCACATGAAAAGGCTTCAGCACAGCAAAAGGTCAACAAAATGAAAAGGCATCCTAAGGGATGGAAGAAAATATTTGCAAGGCATATATCTGATAAAGGGTTACTATCTAAAATTTATAAGGAACTCGTATAATTCAATAGCAAAAAACACCCCAAATAAACCAAACACATGCAAATGGCCAACAGGTAGTGGAAAGGTGCTCCACATCACTGATCATTAGGGAAAAGCAAATTAAAAGCACCATAAGATATTGTCTGACCCCTGTTAGAATTATTATCAAAAACACAAGGGATAACAGGTGTTGGGAAGGATGTGGAGAAAGGGGAACCCTCTTACACTACTGGTGGGAATGCAAACTGGTGCGGCCACTCTGGAAAACGGTATGGAGGTTCCTCAAATAGTTAAAAGTAGAACTACGATGTGATCCAGCAATCCCACTTCTGGCTATATATCGAAAGGCAATGAAATCATTATGTTGAAGATATGTCTGCAATCCTGTATTCACTGAAGCATTATTGATAATAAGAAAGACTTGGAAACAACCTCAGTGTCCACTGAAGGAGAAATGGATAAGGAAACCGTGGTGTGTGTGTGTGTGTGTGTGTGTGTGTGTGTGTGTGTGGTTCAGCCATAAAAAGGAACCCTTCCAGGGGATGAACCTTGAGGGCATGACGCTAAGTGAAATAAGTCAGACAAAGAAAGACGAATAGTGTCCGATCTGACTTACAGGTGGAACCTATAAACAAAGAAACAGAAAAGCTCAGAAACAGAGCGCAGATTGGTATAATGGATGAAGGTGGTCAAAAGAACCAACTTACCAAAAAGATGGTAAGTTCTGGGGATTTAATACACAGCACGATAACTGCAGTTTATCAACAATGAGTTGCATACTTACAAGTTGCTAAGACGGTAGATGTTAAGAGTTCTCACCACACCCAAAAAAGGTTAAGTGCCCGGTGATAGGTATTTTAATTAACCTTATTGTGGTAGTAATATATACATATATCAGATCATGTTGTACACTTTAAATATACACAACATGTCAATTATATCAAATTATATGTTACATTATATGTCAATTATATCTCAATAATGCTGGGAAAAAATTCAGAAATTAAAAAGTGGCATCTAGTTTTTTGACTGTCAGACATTTTTTTTGGTGACTCAAGCTTTAATGTCATCTCTCAGAGCGATTAATATGCGGATGACGCTGAACTCTAAGAAGTCTTGCGGATAATGAGAGTGAAAGTAGGGATTTCGCTTTTGAACAGGTTATTTTTACAAGTTTTTTTTAAATAACTAAGTAAAATTGTGCTAAAATTCCAAAAAGCACATAATTTCCTCAGGGCACCACCTTAATCTGCAGTGATAGTTCTATTCAAAGTGTCCTAATGCACGTTTATTGAAAATGATTTGGCTTCGAGACATTTTCCATTAGCGCTAATATGGGTAATCACACTTCTTCAGTACAAAGTATTTTATACAGACGTCGTGAAAGAGCTGAAAGTCACTATCATACTAGAAATCCGTCTTGTAAGTGGCAAAATTTAACATTGGGCTTGTCAGCAAAGAAAGCTGAGGTAACATTCTTAACAGTAGCGCCGAAAAGATTGGCTCAAGTTGATGATTTGGGTTCATGGAATGAACCATTCCTACTTCAGATTCAATGAAAAAGCCATATTTGAAACACCCTGTGATTCTTACAATTGTACATATGATGGGAAATCCCTAAGTTAAATGCAGAGTAACAGAAACCTAGAAGAATAAAGAAGAAAATGGAAATTTTGATAATGAAGGTTAGAAATTTGGGGCACTAGTCAATGGAAGTAATAGATTAGAACTTTTTATTGTGTAGGGTTCTACTGGCAAGACTCCTTTAAATTCCAAATCATGCTCTCAACAGCAGATCCCTGCCTCCTTCACTCTTTTGGAAAACAACGCTATGCTTAAATTCTCAAAGTATATAAAATTCCACTACTGTTTGCTTTTTCTTTCTTTCTTTTTTTTTTTTTTAAGTAACCTCGACACCAACGTGAGGCTTGAACTCATGACCCCAAGACAGAGACTTGCATGGTTTACTGATTGAGCCAGCCAGATGCCCTAAACTCTGCTCCTGTTTGATGAAAGAAATCCATGCTTTTTCCTCATGCTCATTTTGGAGTACTTTGCCATGTGGCGTATGCTTAAGTAGGCTTGAAATTTTATCTTATGTTGTATTTTTTTTTTATTTTAAAAGATTCTATTTTTAAGTAATCTCTATACCCAATGTGGGTCTTGACCCTGAGATCAAGAGTTGCACATTCCATGGACTGAGCCAGCCAGTCACCCCAGGGCTTGAAGTGTTAAATAGTTAACTTTCAGAGTGCCATAGCCAAGAGCGACGATTTGTGCACCGAGTAATTTAGTTAGCTGTTTTATTCCAGCAACCACGCCAAGTCATTAGTCCTGCTGAATGGCGGAAGTGCCGTAAGGAAGCGTTCTAACCTAAGTTGGATTTTCCAAGCAAAATCCAAAATACAATAACACACAAGCACTGCAGCAATTAGAGACAAATTAATAAAGATTAAAATTTTTAAGAAGGACCTAAATGAGGGTAAAACTTAATGGAAATGCCTAGTATTGGTTCTTTGGTAAAAATACAATGTGGCAGATAAAGTGTTTAATATGATAATCATCAAAAGGGGGAGAGAGCCCAAGTACATAAAGCGAGAACTGATGACAGGAACGCAGCAGGGAAGGAGATAAAGAAACCAAAACCAACTTGTTTGATCCATTCTGTGCAAATGCATTTGAGGACTCTGATGACATGGGTGATTTTCTGTACATACACATTTTTTTTTCCGCAGAAGAAACAGGAACTAGAAACTGACTAATTATATAATCCCAAAGAGACCAGACCTCATTCCCTGCCTCATCCACTCTCTCCGTCAAAGTCAGCATTTCCAGATGGCTTTACAGTTTTTTTCTTTGAAAACAAGATTTACTTGTTAATATTTACCCTGGTTGAGAACACAGAAAAGGAGAAATAGTTCCAAATTTTCATTGTGAAGCAAGCAAAGCACTGATACAAACTCCAAGAAACGCGGCACAAACAACACACAGGTAGAAATATTTCCAACAACTACCAAATAGAATCCAGCTAATGTTTCAAGAAAAATTCACGGTGGTGACCTGAGATGAATTTCGAGGACAGATGTGGATTCCCATTACTAGTGAATGTATTAGGTGTATTAATATAATCACAGGGTACGTAGGTCATTTCCATAGGAAATGAAAGGCATTGAATAAAAGTTCACGCTCGTCTTTCATTAAAGAAAAAAACAATAAAACAGAAACAGTTGTGTACTTTATATATAATGATTATGTATGATGTTAAGATATGTACAGTGTTAGTATATATGCCATATACAGTATATGTGTGATGTAAGGACATATAACATAAATCCACGTAACATTAAAGGTATTAGTTAACACAACAGGTAAGAACACAAGGGCATCCATACTTGAAGGAAGGTGGAGATTTTACGATCATTGCAGATTTTTGATTGCATGAGAAGAAAACCCAAGGATGTCAAGAGATGATAGCAAGTAACAAGGTTAGTAAGTTAGAATAATGCATAGAATACATATTCTATAAATTTTGAGAAAAGGATTAGAAACGATAACGGGAGACAGAATTTATAGCAGCACTGAAACAATATATATTTGACAAAACTAGCAAGGCTCATGAATCTATCCTGAAATGTTCTCGAGGTCAGCATAACCCTGATACTAAACCCTAATAAAAACAATGAAAAGGAAGAAAATCGGAGTCCAATCTTCCAACAATCTTTCGTACTGATGCAAAATTTATAAAATTATGCACAATTATTATATATAGTAAGATGTATTCTGTGATATAATTTATAAATATACACACATATATATATTCCAGTGCTAAGTCAAAGGAAAATAGATCACATAATACAGCATTTCCAAGTAGGATAAATTTCAGGAATACAAGCATACAAAGGTGATGAAAATTTGAGTCATTTGAAGTAAACAACCACATTAAAAGCAACAGGAAAATATATACATGACATCTCCATAAATGCAGAAAAGTATATTTTAAAAGGAGATTAATTCCTAACTATAATTAATAAAATGTATTACGAGCATGGTATAGGAGGGAGCCTCCCAAAACATAAAAAAGGATTTCTACTTAAAAAAAAAAAAAAAGAAAAAGAAAGCTCAACACCACGTCAAACAGCATATTTGGGGCAGAAATGGTGAAAGAGTCCCCTGAGATCAGGAATGAGACAACTGTCCCTGACATTCTCAGGTCTTCCCATGGCGCACCAAGGGTACTGGGCAGCATACTCAGAACAGTAAAATAAATGAAAATAATACCACTGAAAAAGGAGAATCAAGCTTTATGAGTTTAAAATCAGAAAAAAAAATCTACAACCAAGCTATTAGAATTAGCGACTTTAGTGGCCAATAAAGAAAACCACTAATAACATCCACTGTCTCTATAGACTATG
This sequence comes from Ursus americanus, assembly GCF_024610735.1. Taxonomy (NCBI): domain Eukaryota; kingdom Metazoa; phylum Chordata; class Mammalia; order Carnivora; family Ursidae; genus Ursus; species Ursus americanus. Next base: position 119,417,124 of record NC_142164.1, on the reverse strand, counting down.
CCAGTTAAAACAACAACAACCACAACAAAAAACTTCCCTTTAAGGTTGTGATAATGTTTACAATGGCACGTTCCCAGTAATGTCTTCCCATAGTTGTGCAAGACACATACACAGAGAAGTAATGGACATGCCATTAGCAGGGGGCTATATTGTGTTTATAGCTGGGAACAGCATCTATCATAAAGGTGTCAGTCGTTCCAAAAGTGATCTGTGGAGTCAATGCAATGTGTGTATGTGTGGGTGAAAAAGAGACAGAAAGAGGAGAAGAGGTAGGAGGAGGAAAGAGAAGGATGGAGAGGGGAAGGAGCAGGAAGAGGGGGAGGAGGAGGAAAGAGGTAGAGGGAGAGGGGAAGGGATAGGAGGAGGAAAGAGAAGGGAGAGGGGAAGGGGGATAGGAGGAGGGGGAGGAGTGAGAGGGGAAGGAGAAGAGGGGAAGGAGGAGGAAAGAGGTGGAGGAAGGAGAGGGGTAGGAACAGAAGGAGGAGGATGGGAAGAGGGAGGAAGAGAAGGAAGAGGAGGGGGAGCAGGAAGGAATGGGGCGCGGAGGAACAGCAAGAGGAGGAGGGGGAAGGGGAGAAACAAGAGGAGGAGGAACAGAAGGAAGGGGCAGAGGAGGAGGAAAGAGGAGGGAAAGGGGGAGGAGGATGAGGAACAGAAGAAGGGGGACGAGGAGGATGAACAGAAGGAGGGGGAGGAGGAGGAGGGAGAGAAGGGAGAGAGGGAGGAACAGAGGGAAGAGGAGGAGAAGGAGGAGGAGGACAGAAGAAAGGAATAGAGATGGAGATCCCAACATGGGCCAGTAGCCAAGTTCCTCACATGGACTTACTGACAATAGACACTCATCAAGGAGATCAGAGCCATAACTACCAGCAGGCTCTAACCAACTGTATCCAGTGACCAGAGAACACTGTAAGATAGAATCTTCCTAAATGACTCTATTTGGGAAATGTGGTCATTGCGGATAGAACTAATTTAGACGAGATCATGCCCAAGTAGGGTGGCCCCCTGATGTGCCCAGTGTCCTCTTGAAAAGGGAGACACAGACACTCACGCAGGGGGAATGTCTTGTGCAGACGAAGACAGCGATGTGTGTTAGCCAAGACATGCCCAGCATGGCCAGGAAACACCCGAAAGCTAGGAGAGAGGCATGGAACAGTTTCCCCCTTGCATTCTCAGAAGGGACCAACCCTGCCAAATCCCTGATCTCAGGCTTCTAGCCCCCAGGATCATCAGAGAATAAGCTTTTCTTTTCTTTTCTTTTTTTTTTTTTTTAAGATTTTATTTATTTATTTGACAGAGATAGAGACAGCCAGCGAGAGAGGGAACACAAGCAGGGGGAGTGGGAGAGGAAGAAGCAGGCTCACAGCAGAGGAGCCTGATGTGGGGCTCGATCCCAGAACGCCGGGATCACGCCCTGAGCTGAGGGCAGACGCTTAACCGCTGTGCCACCCAGGCGCCCCAGAGGATAAGCTTTTCATGATTTAATCGCACTCAGTCTGTGGGAGCCTGAGGGCTGCCATCAGGAAGGAGCTCACTGGCTTCTAGCAAATGCTTCACCCCGCTAGCCCATCTCAGCGACTTCTAATGCCTTTACGATGAGTATCTTCTTCCTCTTGCCCTCTTTCCCTTGACTGGGAGGCAATACAAGGATTAACAGTGGAAAATATCTACATGATCCCACAATCTCCAGAATCTGTAAATCATCTTCCCTTCCCTGAAGCATTCAAAGTATTTGAAGGAGAATAATCATAATCATAATAGGGGTGCCTGGGTGGCTCAATTGGTTAAGCGCCTGCCTTCCCAGTCCCAGAATTGAGCCCGCATCAGGCTCCCTGCTCAGCGCGGAGTCTGCTTCTCCCTCTGCCCCTCCCCTCTCATGCTCTCTCTGCTCTCTCTCTCTCAAATAAATAAAATCTTTAAAAATAATCATAATAAAAAATGAGCTTGGGATGGGCATTGGCTAATTGCATGTGTCCCTCACTTCAATTTTCTTATAATGTCTATATTTCAGCTTAGCATGTGCACTGAACTGACATGAAAGTGAACCAAACTTGGTCAAATTGGTCTTTCTAAAAGTCTCACGCTTTACTTATGGAATATAATGATAAAGACAATGACAAATTTACTGAAGTTTGCCAAGGATTTTTCCATCATCATATGGAAGAACAGTGTATCATCCGTATTTATTTTGAATATATATATATATGGAAATCTTGGACACCACATTATTTCAAACATATGTGTCCCCATTTCCTCTAGTCCTTCTTGGTGTATAGAACCGAGGCTGATAGAGGGGTGGCTTTTCTTCCCCTCCTCTGGGGTTTGTCACTGTGTGTCCTTGAGAGGAAGCGAGGAAGAAATGGATTAATTAATACCGTGGGGAAGTTCTCTCTCCAATTCAGTAAACTGGACGGGATCCTGGAGAAATGCATCTTACAGGTGAGAGAGTTCCCAATTAAAATGAAACTTCTGTGACACACACACAGTGAAATAGAAATGATAAAGCAAATGCATATTTTATTTATGGTATATATGGTTTAATAGCATTTACGTGGGGCCTCTATGCATTTACTGCTATGGGGGGTAAAATTACCCGAATTGGATCTGCAACAGAAAAAAAAAAAAAAAAAACCAACCAGAAAAAGACGTGGTTTACTACATTTTTTTGTAGGAGCACAATGCATGGTAGAAATATGAATACAGACATTAATGAGCAAGTGATAGATACATTTCATTATTGCCATACATATCTGTTTTATAAAATATGATGGGCTCTCGGTTCACGAATGGCAAATGCACATAAAACAATTCTAAAGACTAAATAATGCCACTGGTCAAATTGATCTATGCAACTGTCCTAGAATTCCATTACAGAAAGATTCAGGGATATTTCCATGTAAGGTATAAAATAAGAAATGAAAGTCTGAACGATTTCAGGGGGAAAAAAATCAAGCCTTCATACAAAGACATGATTCTGAATGAACTATGAATGAAATGCGTCAGTTTGGGTCTTTTCAAACAGTATAAATAGCTTGGGAAGGCATGATAAACTCAACCTCATACTGAGAAATGATAAGGTTACAGAAGGGAAAAACTCCTGTCTAGTTTTCTAGACTCCATCAGACTCATTTCCCATGATTTCACTGAAATAATTAAGAAGAAAAGCAGAAGAAGGAGGAGGCATCCAGAGACTTCTTTTGTCATACCCATGCATTTAAAGCAAAGATTTCCAATTTAAAAGTAAAAACAACCAAAGCCTTGTTCATTCAGATAATTGCTGATTTTTGTCTAAGTTTTAGGGGAAAAAAATAGAGGCAGACCCACAGATCCATCATGAATACATTTCTTTGGATGCATACCTTTCAGATGAACGGAGGGTGCCTCCAGTGGAGATGTTCTGGGAGGAATAGAAAAGAAAAATAAAATATGCTCTTTCCCCTTCACATTTTTATTTTGGTCTAACACTTATTTTGTCTTCACAGAAATGGCTATGATAAGATTAAGAAAAAGCAATAGATGCTGAGAATAAACTGTAGAATTTATGATATCAAGGGGCACAGAGTGCATTAAGATCTATTTCGCCTTACCGAGATAGCTCATTATTCAGCAGATTCTCCCTCTTACCCAGTTACCCCTTGGGATATTGGTGTGCGTGTAATACGCTCACATTATTCAATGTATTTCGCAAGCTCATGGGGTCATAGGACCTTTGGAATGTTATTTTCTGAGATCTATTGGACTTCTGTGAAACAGTGTTGCTGAAATCAGTCTCATAAAGTTCTCCTGATTTTGGAAAAGGGTAGAGAGAGATCAGGAAGATAGGAGATTGACAGATGCTATAAATTTGGTAAGAGAGCACTCTGTCCTGATTCTGATAAATCTTATTCAAATAAGAGATGGACAGAATGGATAAAAATGCAGTGTTAAGCCACAGGGGAACTGTACAATACGGACAGATGTCATTATCTAGCTCCACGTGGTTGGTTCTCTTCAAGGTAAATTCTGGAAACAATTCTGTCAAGTTTTTCACGTATGGACAAGGTCCCAACTTTAAAAAAAACTCCACCCTGACTCCCCTTTTTTTCTCCCTCCCTCATGCCTTCTCTCTCATAAACCAGCTACAAGATAACATCTTCCAAGTCCACAGTGTTTGATCTCCTCACTGCTGGACTGTCTACCCCTTAGATCAGAGTCCATCAAATCTTGTAGGGGACTCTTCACCTATGTCTTGGTTACAGCCAAACACAGTGACCACAGAAATGTTTCAGTTCAAAGTCAGAGTGAGGGGGATGCTGCATTATCTAGGTGGGGTAGTGGCCAAGGCAGCGAGCTAAGTGTCACGTGGGCTTGAGAAAGTAAATTAAGAAGATATGATGAAGGTCTTTGTCTCCCAAATTAGGATATTTGTCTTTGTTCCTTTTGAGAAGAGCATAATTGGTTCTTTGGAATAAGAAGATCATACCCACACATGCGTGTAGATGCTATCCCAGCAGGAGAGATTGGTGGTCATGAAACCATCCTGTGGACTGTGACACATGCCCAAGCAAGCGGCAGCACGGACCTGGGGTGGAGTGCAGACATCTGGTTGACTCAGGAAGGTTTTACTCACGGCTTTAATTCCCATCCCTCGAGAGACACAGTCCAACAGTTGAAGGAAAGATGAGCATGTAGTAACCACAATTCTATGAAGGGAATAGAAGGGGAAGTCACCAAGTGAGAAGCCTCCTAAATTTCTGGATGATGGGATGCAGGCGGAAACAGATTGAACCATTGAACAACTTAGAGAAAGGTACAGCCCCGAGGGTGTTAGGAAGAGATTCCAGAAGAGGTACCGATGGCATGTGTCACCGTAACTGACAGTCAAGTCACATTTTGATGGGCCAAATGTGGTGATTTATGTAAAAATATCATATGTTTTGTAAAATGACCACCACTCACAAAACATTGTGAGTTCTATTTAAAGATTGTCCCCTTGGGGCACCTGCGTGGCTCAGCTGGCTAAGGTCGTAACCCCAGGGTCCTGGGATGGAACTCCATGTTGGGCTCCCTCCTAGGCAGGGAGTCTGTTTCTTCCTCTCCCTCTGCCCGTCCCCCCCTCACTGTGCACTCTCTCTCCCTCTCTCAAATAAATAAAATTAAAAAATAATAATGCAAAACAAAAGTATACCTTTTACTGATTTAATAATTTTGCCTTATGCTCACTATGGTCATCACCATGACTGCTCCTGACAGACAACTGAAGACTACACTCAGATGTTGTCCTCTGAGCTGTCCTGATAATTTTTTTTTTGGATGATAATTTTTTTCCAAATATTTTGCCTTCTTGCTGCACACAAATTTGTCCTGACTGAAGCTCTAGAATTTTTATTAATGTAAATATGTTCATGTAAGCTAGTTATTTATATAGAATTCATTGACTCATATAAATAAAATTTCAATATATAGAATTTTACTTTTCTGCCTTGTTTTCATGAATGTTATATTTTTGTTGGTGGTGTTGTTTGACCGTTTGGGTTTTCCTTTGTATCAGTTTCTTACTCACCTGCTTTTTACACAAACAAAAGGAAATAGTTTGAGTTTTGACTAATGTGTACACCTGTGTGATTGACAGCCCTATCAAAATAAAGGATATTTCCATCACCTCAGATGCTACAAGACAAAAGCTATGTTATATTTTCCATATGATTCAATCCAAAATAGTTTTAGTTTTCCTTGTGATTCCTTATTTAATCCATGGGTAATTTTCCAATGGTCAACAACAAAAAAATGATATGACATGTCATTCATATTTTAAGATTACATCCTAAAAACAATACAATTTTGTGTATATTGTGTTATATAAAATATTCTTTAAAAAAATTTTTTTAAGTAATTTCTACACCTAATGTGGGGCTCAAACTCATGACCCTAAGGTCTAGTCACGTACTCTACTGACTGAGCCAGTCAGGTGTCCCTAAAATATTCTTAAAGTTGATTTCTCTTATTTCAATTTACTTTTTGAAGGGTGGCTTACCATCAATATTTAAAAATATACATGTGGTTCAGATTTTGAGTTCACTTTATATTTCTCTTAAAATAGGAATGGATGAGGCCGTTTACCTTTGATGCAATTTTAAGTATTATAAGAAAGGTATAAATCTACCATCGTAGGGGCGCCTGGGTGGCTCAGTCGTTAAGCGTCTGCCTTCGGCTCAGGGCGTAATCCCGGAGTTACGGGATCGAGCCCCACATCAGGCTCCTCTGCTGGGAGCCTGCTTCTTCCTCTCCCACTCCCCCTGCTTGTGTTCCCTTTCTTGCTGGCTGTCTCTCTCTCTGTCAAATAAATAAATAAAATATTTTTTAAAAATCTACCATCTTATTATTTGTTTTCTGTTTGTCAGACCTTTCTTTTTCCTTGGGTTGGGTCTAATTTAGTATTCCATTTTAGCTCTGCTATGGGCTTTTTTGAGTGACTCTTTGCTTATCAATTTAGTGCTTGCTCAATGGTTTACAGTATTTTAACTTATCACCAGCTACTTTCAAATAATGTATACCATTTCGTATATCTTGTAAGAACCTCGCATTGTATGCATCTCTATTCTCCTTCATTTGTGCTGTTTTGGCACATAGCTTTTGTATGCATGCATTACATAATGCAGAATATATTTTTATACCATTCTGTTATACACAATGAACTATGATGTAATTAATTAAAAGGCAGTTATTTCCTATTTACATGTATAATTACCATTTCTAGCCCCCTTCATTCCTGTGCAGATATGTTTCTATCTGGTTTCACTTCCCTTCAAGATGATGCACGTTCATCAGAATTTCTGGTGTGTACATATGCTGGGCCGTGAGTTTGCTCAGCTTTGACTCATCTAAAAATATTTTCATTTCCCCCTCCTTTTTGAAGTATTATTTTTATAGGTATCGGCATATTTCCTATTTCTTCTCTCTTTGGCTTTGGTGGTTTGTGTGTTTCCAAGATCGTGATCATGTCATCTATTCTATGGGATATTTGGCACGCAGTTGTTCACAGCATTCTCTTGGTATCTATTTCATTTTGATAAGATTGATAGCAATGTCCACACTTTCATGTCTGATTTTAGTAATTTGATTCTTCTCTTTTTCTTGGTCTAGGTAAAGACGTGTCGATTTTGGTAATCTTTTCAAAGAAGCCACTTTTGGATCTGTTGATTCTCTGTATTGGTTTTCAATTCTCTATTCTGTTTCTCTCCACTCTGTTCTTTATGATTTCTTTCTGAAGGCTATTTTTACTCAATATATAATCCTAGTAGACATGAATGTGTTTTTTCCCCTTGGAAGACACTGTGTCATTCTTAAAAAAGTAAGAAATGGTAAAGATTTTATCCATGTTGGAGAATGCAAAGCTCTGGGGGAATGGTCCTCAGGAAGACATAGCTAAGGCGTACTTAAACTCAACAATTAGATACACAGAAAGATGGAGCTGTCTGAAATTTATCGTAAGGGCCAATTCTGTGGCTATGACATCCCAGAGTACATACACCACCATGAGACGTGGAAAGCAAAGGATGCCTGGAAGAGCATTAGCAGGTCCCAGACAATGAGGAGAAAGTCAGTATTGATAGGACCAAATGCCATCTGTTTTTTTTTTTGTTTGTTTGTTTTTTTTGTTTTTTTTAGCTACAAAGGAGTTAGAGAATTTTGCCAATCCCTTAGTTGTTGTAAATAGGGATTTTTTTAAAAACACAAACTTAGTTTCTAGTCTACTTTAGATATTATTTTATAAAGCTATACTCCAATTGGCTATATAATAAATCAGTGCTCCTCAAACATCTCTATTGAATTATCATTTACAACAGGTAACATTCAGCCCTTTTAAGGGTCTACTTTAAAGACTTAGTAAATTTACCAAACTGTGACCATTGAATTATTTCAAACTAATCCTTTTTAGGCATCATAACGTTCTTAGCCCCCACCCCACTCCCTCAGAATCTTTTATCAGTCGATCTTTAGATACGGCAGTTCCTAAAATATTGCACAAATGTGGCTGACAGTCAACACAAATCGACAAATCAAGCAGTCTCAGTATGATAATATTAATAATGTTTTTTTCAAGGAGCAGAAGAAAACATAAGATGGATGCAATATAAACTAAATTATGATAAGAGATATTTATGGAAAGATTCTTTGTGCTCCTCTCCCTCATTTGGTTCTCGAAGCAGTCTTAGGAGGTGGAAATTATTGCCTCTACCCGCCATACCCCAGAGATGACAGCTCCGGAAACTCAGCTTCAATGACTTATCAACTTCTGTGCAAGAAAGGTTAACCAAATGAATTCCTTGTTAATTCCAGGTTTGTATAATCACACATTTGTGTAGTGGGGACCAGAAACAAAAAGAAGTGCTACTTTCCCCTAGCCATCTTCGTATCTTATGACTGCAAATCAAAGAATATGTCATATCAGCTCGCACCTGAAACTGATGCCCTCTTGCTAGTTTCTCCAAATACGTGTTCAGAAAATTTTATCCTATGTCTGATTCAGAATTGCTATGCTTTCATGGAAGAATGATACATTATTACTATTTTATGGTCCACTGTACATAAAGTGTGTGTCAGTATTTCAGAATGATGGGCACTTTCTGGGGTGCCTGGCTGGCTCATTTGGTGAAATATATACCTCTTGATCTTGGGGCCATGGGTTCAAGCCCCCGTGGGGTGTAGAGATAACTTAAACTTAAAAAAAAAAAAAGGAATACTGGGCACTTTCTTAAACCTCATGCTCAGACAACATACCACATAGGGAACACAGCATGCAACCAACTTAAGAATCAAACAATATGTCTCATGTGCAACCTTTGCTTTTGAAATGCGTAACATGTAAGATTTGAACTTTTGTGAAAAAAATATAATGATCATTATCTATCGAATTAAAGTCTACTGTGCTATGGCAGCATGCGAGATGCCTCGAAAATATCCAGAGAGAATACGCCAAGTTGCAGGAATGGAAGAAAGTGATAAAGAGAATATAAATTGCTGCTCTCCTTTGAAGAAGTGAGAAAAAATTTAGCGATGCACTGAGTCCCGCATTTCACAGAGGCTGAACGCATTCACTCCCAAAAGTGCATAAATAAAGATATCGTTCTATTGTATTCACTTTGCAGAGGCCATGATGGCAAACAGTCCCTAAGCACACAAGTGGGAAAACACACTACATGGGCTCCACAGGTTAGCGAAAGGATTTGGCCAAATACCCTCAAAGTCTTTCCAACCCTCGTTTCCTGCAAAGTGAAGCTACTGATGGCTCCTTTTGGATTGGGTGGGCATGACTCTCCTCAAAACTGTCATAATGACCTTGGTTTCCTTGGTAACTAATAGAAAACAGAGGGGACACAGGATAGAGCAGACAGATTATGATCACATTTTTGCAAGCTTAAGGTCAATATTTGCATTGCTGTAGGGAACAAAGAGCTACTCACTCCAAACACGGCTCTGGTCAAACGGAAATGCCACAAAGAGTGACGTCCAGTCCTGGGAAACCTCTGGATCATCTACTGGGGAAAACGAATATCCATGGCAGGAAGGCTTGCCATAATATGCAAGAACCCAAGGCAAAGAATACATATAGTGGCATCAGGTCTCCCCGAATCACCACCTCTCACCTTGCTCTATGCATAGGGAACACGTTGTTTTGGGGATTCATCTCTTGGTGGAAACCTGTTCTCCAGCCCTGGTTTGGGGACCAATTGGGAAATAAAATTGCATCGTTGTTTGACCTCAGATTTCTCATCACCTTAATCAGGAGGATTGGGTGATTTATGAATTAAAGGACATGTCTCATGAGTGAAAAAAATTTTTAGTGGGTTTCTGCTCAAAAATTACCTAAATTCAGATATCCTGTTCTACAGCCCAGATCGATTGCTTTGCTTGGGTCAAACCTGAGATCTCACACACTGTAAACAAACAGGAATGTCCTAGTTACAATCTTCACGAGTATCTTTGCTCCCTCTTATTACAAGGAAGACATTTATTTAGAATATTTCAAACAGTCACTATTTGTTCATGCCCCTCAAAAGAATTATCAACACCATTTCAGAATTCACTTTCATGGTTATCCATAATTCTTCTTAACATGTTAGATTACTATTTATTGTTTTGAAGATTTATTAGTATTGAAAACCCAATCATAATATAAAATTAAAATGCAAGGATAGGACTTTGAAATTATCTTTTCTGAAACTGCAAGACTAAAACATCTCATTTCAATAAATGCAAGATTGTGACGATTGCATTCCTAACAGGTATAAATGTTGCGATCAAAAATTCAAACACACTGAAATTTATTTTGAACCAGATGATGGCACATTTTGGTTGATTTAAAAAATTTTTTTTCCACTAGGGGTTTTAAAACACCTGGTCTGAATGACACTTTTACTTTTACACATTAAAAAGCACACAGTGACCTTGAAAGGAGCTCTTTGTGCTAGCGTCAGATGTGCAATATGGAGTACAAAATTAAAATGTGAGATGTGAAAATACTGAGCAATTTATCTCCCCTGACCCATCACTGCGAGGCATCAGGCTTCTTAATCACACTTCTAAATTAGGATCTTTATGTAAGCAAGTCTGCCCATGAGAAAGGGGTAAATTAGTAACATATAAGGAATTCATTATTTCTCTCAGCTCAAATCTACTTATTAATTACATCTGTCCAGGGCATTCATTAGCTTCATCATAGTGTGGAAAAGCCAACGCAAGTATAAATGGTGAAAAATGTCTCCCGATGTGTCCTCGAGGAAAACACTTGACAGATCCCAGATCGACGTGCTTCCCTGAGAAGGTCAGACCCAGGTTCAAGTACAAAAGCCAAATCAGATGGAAAGAAACCTTGATCCTCGATGCTTCAGCCTCAGGAGCTATTTCCAGGGAGGACAGAAGACTTGCAAGAATCTTCTCCCGAGACGGCAAATTTAGCATAAATGCGGCTGAGTTCAGTCGCCTCTTCCTGGGCATCCAGCAGGTACTAAGGAAGAATGCCTCGGCTTCCAGGGCGTGCATGGATCTCCAGGGGATCTGGCTACAAGGCAGATGCTGAGTCTAAAGATCTTGGGTGGGATGGGGCATAAGAACGACATGAATGTACGTTCAGTGCAGTAATCGAACCAGGAAACAGCATTCCCAAATCTTCTGGGAGAAGAAGAGGAAAAAGAAAAAAAAAAAAGGAACCCGGTTGTACTGAGCCATCCTGGGCGCCCTGTTTCCACGTCACAGATTAAGGCTCTATGTTTGATCCTTCTCTGATTTTTCTCGTGATTTTGCTTTCGCAAATCCATGGTGACATAGCAAGTTGCGTGTGACTTTTGGATTGCTTACCTTTCCGTTTCATCTAACTCTGAGCAAAAATTTTCCCCCAAGTTATCCTATGCAATTAGGGAGACCGGGCTTATTACGTGCATGGCTAAATTTAGACACCGTTCAACACAGGACGTTTTGTAGTTCGGCAGGTCTCATGAAGGTGGTTCTACAAACCTAAATTAGATCCTCATCCTAACAAACTCAGCGTGAAAAGTCTCTTTTAGGAATAATGTAACTGTTTTCTCTTTTTTTCCCACTGAAATGGTTAAAGAATCAGGAAGAGATTTAGCAATAAACATGAAATCATTGGAGGTTGTAGTGTTTTCAGCCTCCAAATTACAGGCTAATAAAGCTCATTCTAAACCCCTTCTTCCTGAAATAGTGTTAAAAGAGTCTTTCGAGTAGGACAGATATGGGTTCGTTATTTCTAAAATAAATACAGCAGTTAGGAAAATATTTATAAATATATCCTCTTGCAGGATCCTTATTGCATACAGTAAGTGAGATATCATCCATTTTCCATGCCTGGCTTGCTGAAGGATCATTTGTGAAAGCAGTCACCCTTTGAATATAGCTTCTAATAATCCTGTCCATCAATCATATTTTTTTCTTAATCCATCCATGCACCATTTTAAGTGCAAATAAAGATCACCTTCCCAATATCTATGAAAATTAAATCCCATCACAAATGAAAATTTACAACCCTATCTTATATTAGTTCATAGAGCCATAATCTCGATAGCTAAATCTCTCCAACACAGTCAAATAAAGTTAAGTGAGTAGTCTAATTTGGCGTTCTAATTCAGGCTTATGGTATTGACCTCTTTTTTTTTTTTTTTTTTAACTGTGTCATTGTGGAAGTGGTGTCCGCCTCCCCCTGCCCCTGGGCTCTGCAAGCCTGGCGTAAACTGAGACCACCAGTGGTCCACCTTGGCTGCTCACGTACGCTGAGCTCAGAAGTGGGAGAGGAATCAGGACAGGCAGAACACACACTCTCAAGTATGCCCATATCCCAGTCCCCGGCTACCCATGTGTGTGTGAGCTCACTCGCTCAAAGGGACTTTGCAGATGTGATCGTGTCAAATATTCTGAGCTGGGGAGATGATCTGCAGTATCCAGGTGGGCTGACTATAGTCACAAGGGTCCTTGTGAGAGAGAGGAGGGACGGTCACAATCAGAGAAGGAGCTGTGAAGACGCAAGCATCGGTCAGCATGATGCACCGTGAAGATGCAGGAAGGTGTCCCTAAGCAGCTGGAAAGGGCAAGAATATGGGTTCTCCCTTCAAGCATCCAGGAGGAATACAGCATCACCAACACCTGGATATTAGCCTGGCAAGACCTATTTTAGACTTCTGACCTCCAGAACTGTCCCATGATACATATGTGTTGTTTTCAGCCACTAAATCTGTGGCAGGTCGTTACAGCAGCCATAGGAGACTCATACAGACTCAATGCAGATTGTGTCCATTTGGACCACTGCAGTCTGGGGTGCAGACTTACCGGGTAAAGTGTGATTGGTTCTGTCTACCTTCCTAACAGTGACGCCATCCCTCCTGACATGACACAAGGACATGCAAGGACACAGGAAAATCTCAATTGATTCTGTCTACCTTCCTAACTGTAACGCCATCCCTCCTGACATGACACACAGACATGGAAGTACACAGGAAAATCTCATTGTACCTTCAAGCCACAGAGCCTTGGCTCTATCTATGGGAAGTCAACCGGCTCCCCATTCCACAGGAGGGGGTTAGGACAACGTGGAGTGAACTACTGAGCAAGGAAAAGACTCACACCAAATGCAAAACACAAAGCATGAGAGAAAAAGAAGACTTTTGCAAGGATGTCTCTGGTTTGAAGCCTCAGGCAAGGAGTCATGCCCTCTATTCTGCTGCCCATGACCATCTCACACATAGCCTCTCATGACAGGGAGACTGAGGCTCATATGTCACCTGCCTCCCCGGTGAGTCACTTACAGCGAGCCTCATGAAGATTGATACTCCTTCATTTTAACTCAAGCAGCCTAATCACGGCCTGACGGGCGGTCACCCCACCTAATCCTTTGCCTAACGCCTTTGTGCACCCCAAGGCAATTCAGTCCCTGGGCCACCTGCTCCAGCGTAATTACAGCCTTGATGAAGATAAAGCGCGTTTGGATCTTTGCTACTGAGCAAGGTATCATTCTCCAGCCACAAAAGGATCACTCCCCCGGGAGCCAAAGGTCAGTGTACGTTGTGAGTGATGGATCTCTATTCTCCCGGCTGCAGGCGCTCTGCAAATATTAAATATCTATGAACCTCCTGGACTCCGATGATGGTTTCTAACTGCACGGGGTTGGGCTTCCAGATGTATGTGCAGGTAGAAAAAACGCATAGGTCGGTGTTCTGCATGCTGAAATAATTCACGGCAGGAGGAAGTATTACTCAGAAATTATATGGCTGCACGAATGTACTTAAAAAATTACTAATGATAAATTCTTATATTCACAGCCTCATCTACAGTTCCTTTCCCAAATGTCTGTTCATGGAATGAAAGCATTACACTCAAGTTAAATACTTTAATAATCAATCATGATTTTAAATGATATGACCGAAAGTTCAGTGAGGAACAGCTTTTATTTTTTTACCCTAAAAGGGTAAACCGCATAAAAATAATGTGACTCTAAAAATATGAAGCATGTGAAATAAAGCACACATATAAAATAATGCATCTTTTTTAGCGTTTTTTGTTTGTTTGTTTTAAAGGAGAGGGTTGGAGGAAAAACTGATCTTTATTAAGGACTTGGCATGAAGTCAGTATGTAACCCCAGGCATATCATCTATTCTGAAAAAAATTCTGATTTCTACAATTCTAGTTTTCTCCTCTTTGAAACAATGGGTTTGAAATTAAAGTGGAAAAGTTCTGTCGTTTATGCAGAACTCAATATGACCCATACACTGGGCTGAGAAATACATATATTGTGACTATATTCTATAGAGAGACACATTAATATGATGACATTTATATATAATACACATATGCTTGATCTGGATAATATATGCACACATTAATATTATAGATAATATATTAGTATTCATGTACTATGTAAAATTTATATTTATAGGACACGGTATACTATGCAATATGAATCGGTATAGCATATAAATGTATATATGTATTCTTTGACGTCATTCCATCTTTATATCAAGGGAAGGTGTTGTCATTGTTTTTTCCTATTTTACACATGAGAAACTGAGGCCCAGAGTTACGTGCGCTTTCCAGGGACAAAGACTGGACTACACCCACAAGATGGTTCTAGAGCAGTGCCTGGCTCCATCAGCTGCCTCAGGACCACCTGGGTGCTCACGCACACACACCTGTCTCGGCCCCGCCCAGCCCTACCGAATCAGTATCACTGGGCAAGGCTTGGGATGTGCATTTGGAGTGCATTTTCCAAGTGATTGCTAAGCACCCCCAAAATCTGAGAATCCCTGTTTCCCCTGTGCAATTGGTTTCAAAGCCTCTTTCAGCTTCGCATTCACAGGACTTAGAAATTCAGTGACAATTTTGCAATATCTCCTCAGGTCTTTTGGCTAATTATACACTGTATTTTCCATAGAGCGATTTATAAAACGTGAATAGGGATCCTCTTAAAACCACCACAGGGAAGATAAACGATAAGGAATGCATCGCTGATCTGCACTCGTGTGTGGCTAACGCAGGAAAGACGTAATGTACATTCTGTATAAATTTGTATATAGTGACGAACTTCCCTTTCTTAATCGGATGCAAATGTCCTCGTGATTATGAAGGTCCAACACGCTACTGGAACTGTGTTCATTTCCTCGTGCTGGGTGGCCCCAAATCCTGAAACTGTTGGTCAGTTCTGGAGGCCAGAAGTCTGGGATCCAGGCGGGGCGGACTGCTCTCCGCTGGCTGCTCGAGAGGAAGCCTTCCTGCCTCTTCCAGCTTCTGGGGGCTCCTGGGACTCTTTTGTGCTCCTCGGTTGGCAGCTGCGTGATTCCCATTTCTATGTGTGCCTTTACAAAGCCTTCGTCTGTCTATGTCCCCATCCAAACTGCCGTCTTCTCATAAGTACATCAGTCACTGGATTCGGGCTCGCCCTGATCTACGATGACCTCCTCTTAACTTGATCACATCTACAAAGATCCTCTTTCCAAAGAAGGTCACCGTCACAGGTTCTGGGCAGGCATGAGTTTTGAGGGGGCACTCGTCAACCCAGTAGGGTGACCTTCAAGAGGAGAAGCAAGTCGCAGCCCGTTTGCATGATTTTAGACAAGTTTGACCCCATGGAAGACGGTGCTTAATCCACAGAGGTGACAAGTGTGGAAAACACATCGTCCCAGTTCTAGAGATCTCCCGTACACCATAGTGCTTACAGCTAACAATCCTGTGCTGGACCCTGAAAGGCTTGTTAAGAGAATGGCTCTCAAGGTCGGTGTTCTTACCATAAAGAAAAGGTGGGTGGGCAGGAGGGAAGTTTTGGAGGCGATGGATATGTTCATTTCCTTGGTGACCACCGATGATGGCGTCAAAGATCATTGCCTATGTTCACACATATGTAAGTGCGTCTAATTGTGTGTATTAATTCTGTGTGTCTAATTGTGTGTATTAATTATGTGCAGTTCTTTGTAAACCAATTATTGCCTCGATAAAGCTGCTAATAAAAACAAGATGCAAATATACACCCACACAGGTCAGAGGTAAAAACTATGATGGACTCGCTCTGGAGCAGGGGGCAATGCGTCTGTCCACGCTGGATTCCCAGGGAGGCAGACGATTCATTTCCCACAATGCACCCATTTTCTGATTCTACCTCCAAAGTTTTCCTGGGTGTTCCACCGACCTTTCCACAAATCTGTTATTCCTCTCACATTCCTCTCCACAGACCCTTTTTTGACCAAAAGAAAAAAAAAAAAAACAAAAACAAAATGGTATTTGTAGAAGGAAATCTATTATATCTTCCTTCCTTTAACCTTTTCCTTTGGTGATTTTTTCCCCTCTTCCTTTGTGCAGTGTGAAAGCATCCCTTTCTCAAAGTACAAACCATGAAAGGACTCCATGGCCAAGCCATTTACTTGGATGTTTATTACCTAACGAGTTCTATTGAAGTTTTCTAATTCTGCCCATCAGCAGAAATCCCTGAAGATTTAAGAATACAGCTAAATCTTCCTGTTTATTGCCTATTTTATTTTGCGTGCATCTGATGCTTCTACCTAAATATATTCGGCTTAATTTGTTGTATCGCAGTAAGTAATCTGTTGTTGAATAAGCTGGATGCACACTGCCCTTACCAACTACCTCCCAAATTGATTTTCTAAGTGTGAAATTAAAATGTCACCAGAAGAGCGAACTTTAAACAATGGCTTGCCATGCCTTCTGACAGATGCTAGACTCCCGCCACTAAATCCAGCTTCTTCCATTAGATTGGGAATACAATTAATAATGATTAACTTCAGAATATGGCTTATAACATCATTGTATATTTTCTAGGGGAAAATTAATTCTACACACAGTAAAGTAAGCCTATCTGTCATGTGTTAAAGAGCTTGGATTTTGAGCTAGGATTTTGTTGAAAGATGTAGTCCTTTGGGGCCATGCTTTTTCCCGTGATGGAAGGTAGGTACCTATGTAGATATTTATGGAAGATCTACAGGTCCATGAAAAGGTGAGGAGAAAGGTCTATAACACAGACATCCGATATCTTTATCTAGCCCTGTTCACACAGCCCTGAGCTCAACTCCACAGGGACGAACAGCCTGCAGATGAGAACAGGGTCAAAAATCACATCCCACCAAGAGTCTATTATAATAGTATAATATTTGCTCTTGAAACTTGGTCCAGGCCAGCTGTTTTATGAATGAATGCTTTTGCTTATGAAGAAGGTTGGGCAAAAGAGAACAGAGAGATCAGGACCTGAAACCCCATTTTCACCACTAGGAAGTGACTTAGGTCAATGTTTGCAGAGAGCTGGTAGGGACTCCATGTGGAATACATTTCTGCAGAAAGAACATGGCAGCATGGAAAGATGGTGGGCTTCTGAAGGCTTATGGTACCCAGGGCCAGCCTGTTTCTTGGCTTAGAAAGGAAGTCATAGAATAATTGTGACTTGGGGCACCTGGGTGGCTGTTAGTGAAGCGTCTGCCTTCGGCTCAGGTCATGATCCCAGGGTCCTGGGATGGAGCCCTGCATCGTGCTCTCTGCTTGGTGGGGAGTCTGTTTTTCTCTCTTCTCCCTGTTTCTGCTCTCTCTTGCTATCTCTGTCATTATCTCTGCCTCTCTCAAATAAATAAATAACATCTTTTTAAAAAAAAGGAACAATGGTGACTTGCAGTATCTACCTATGGTACGATCGCATCTGTATCAAAGATAATGAGCAAAGGCACTATCTTACATAAATTCTATGTAGCGATTTAAGAGCAAGGGACTTGAAGTATCATCAACTAGATTCCCATCTTGACTCTTCTGTTGACTCTTCTGTGGACTACCGATGGGACTGTGGACAACTGTCCATGGGACTCTCGACCATATGCTTCATTTTTCTGTGCCTCAATTTCTTTGGATGTTAAAAGGGGAACACGATGGATAAGTGGTAGAATGTTGAATGCTTAGAGTCATGTCTGGTGTATTTTAAATACATACATATTTATTATTTTTTTACAGAGGAAAGCCTAGGAGTGATAGCTTCCATCCTTTGTCAGTTTTCTTAGAGACAAAACAAAAGCTGGAGGGAAAGAATAGATTTCTGTAGCAGTGATCCCCTTAAGAGTAGATAAAAGAGACAATATTGAACTCTATCGAATCACACCCATGACCAACGGTTGTACTTGGATTCCAGAAATGGAATCCCTGCTATCACCAAATCACAGAAACACTTCTATCATTAATTTTTCTTATTATGAATACAGTTCTCCCAAAGGGACAAAATACCACTGGAGAAGAAAGTTCCTATTATTTGGTTATAAAATAAAAATGTAAATTGTGATTTGGCAACAGGCTTAAAACAGTTGTTAAACATTAAAATTAAAAGGAAAAAAATCGCTGTGTCCAAATAATGATTCTTTCCAAAATATAGTTTTTGGTTTGGGATTTTTTTTTTAAATAATTGTCCTTTTGAGAGAGTGATTAAACAGAATCATGTTCAATACTTTGTAATGTTTCAATAAGCAAATAGTATTTCCCCAAAGGGCACTTGTGGTACTAAACTGTTTATTCATAATTTGCTTTCAAAACACTTTTATAAAAGAAAGCTGAGTCCTGTTTAATTCCCCATTTAAATAATTCTTGAATTTCTTATGAAAATCACATTATACTGAATTTTTACCCGAGCATTCAGATTTTGACACACACACCACAAGCATGCACATGCAAATATTGCCTGTAATGTTCATTTTCACATTATACTCGACTTTTAAATATTGTTTCATGATTGGTATTGAAGTATCTGCAATGCCCCTTTCTCCTGGGCAATTCGACCACTTAAATATTAAATATTTAGCAAGGGCGAAAAAGACAAGGCATCACCGTGTTAAATTGTGTAATAGTTAATTTTAGGGTGGTAGGGTAAAGCTATTTTTTTTTCCTTTGTACATTGAGTGCAGGTAAAGCTCCCCCTTTCTTTAACTGACATTATGAAATAAAAGATCCATTTCTTCCCCCTACAAGCTCTTTGTCTTCATCTGGTAGCTATAGGGTTTTTGTCATATTATGATCACTTGGAACTGATGTATTTTTTCCCCTTGAATTCTTTACAATATTAACCTGTACTTACACACACACACACACACACACACACACACACACACACACACACACAAATCAAGGCCAGTTTTTGAGCTAAATATAGGATGCCCTATGGATGCCCTATGTCAATTAATACACCATTATTTACCTGTATTCCTTTCCTGTGTGCATTCTTTATACAAACTCTCCTTTCTCCTTAGCTCCCTCACACTTTGCAAAATACCATCTCATTTCCTTTTTTTTCTAGAATGTTCCTGGGAATATCTACCATAGAGAACAAACAGCTTTCCTATGAAATTCCAAGTCCTAGTGAAAAGAACAACGGTTCAAACACATATACCCTGTATTCAAGACATAGCTCTCTGGGTAGGCATAACAAAGACTTTGTCTTTTCCAACTTTATGCTGTGAAGGTACAAGAGGGAGGGAGAGACAGGTTGCAATCACACCCACAAATACTACCAAGAATCTGATGCCAACACATCTGGGACGAATTCAGAGGGGGAAGCACCACAAATTGTATTGTGGCAGGGGGAAAAAAAAAGTCAAACAAACCAGAAAAGCGACGGGCATCATCTTGTGATGGGGAACAGGGATCAGCACGTTCTCGTACAAGGGGACAGATCATCAATATTTTTGGTCGTACCCATCAGGTGGCCCACTCTGACTGGAGAGCTCGAAACCAGCCGTCAGCAAAATGCAAACACATGGGATGACTGGCTTCCTGTAAAACTCAACAAAAACTGGTCACAGGGCCTGACTGCACTTTGTGGTTGGTGAGCCATTAGCACAGAACCCACCGAAGAAGGGTCGGAATAGGCTTCTCACCTTGTAGGCAATGCCCAGGCTTAAATGAAACACAAAAACTCACAAGGAAGGCAAAAACGTGAACGGTGTAGGAGTTTTCCATCCGTCCAGAGCAGAATGCTGGATGGTTCTCCACCCTGAGCATTTTGCACCTGTATAGACACGTTTCTGCTGCTGTTCCCTGCAAACCGGGAAAGGGTGCAGGGTCTGGGCCAGCTCTGGGCACAAGGGTGCAGGGGCTCTGAGGGCACAGCTGGTCCTCAAACAGCATTTCCTAAATAGAATGTTGGCAGTGAGGGCAAAGAAAAGAACCCTAGGGCCCACACAGACTCTGAATCTGGGGGTAACATTAAAACACGTTGATTTCAGTCAGCTCAGAAACACAGGGAAACAGGATGCTCTTCAGAGCAGAGAGCACGGGAGACTGTGCATGCCCAGCTGCCTGCACGGCCCCCCCTGGCAAGCAGTGAGTTTCAGGGATTCCCCTCCACAGGCCCAGGAACGGCGATCGTCTTATTCGAGACGAGGAAGGGAAACACACACACAGATACGGAATAAAAGAATGGGATTGACAATCAGGGCCTGTAAGCAAAGAACATAAATCTAAAATAGTTCACCGCACCAGAAGAGCAGGGAAAAAATGCCTTAGCATCAGGGTTCGTTTGTCTAAGTGAAATGGGAAATGTGGAGAATAGACTGTGCCCCTTTGTGACTTGATGCGGTAACTCTTTACCGGCCTCCAAGGATGCTGTTCTAGAACAAGGCTGCATCAAGGGCAGGGAAGGTACCACTGGGAATCAGACAGCACAAGGCTCAGTGCAAGACTTCCAGGCTGGGGGTCAGCTAACAGCATAAGAAGTGAGGACGATCCAGGTTTCTAAAGGAATAGCCAGATGATGGAGATTTCAGTGTCTGCTGAGATGTAGGGGCTCCTGTCAGCCAAGAACAGTCCCTGGGCAAGCAGCTGTCCCTTGCTCACAGAACCTGAGGGGTTCCAATGAGCAGGAGAGGGACATGGCTCCAGGTACCAGAACTGACCCACAAGGGAGGAGCGTACATTGTAAAGACCAAAATCTGCAAGCAGTGTGATAGATAAATTCATTGGCGTGCATGGGAAAATGTCCATTGGACGTACATTAGGCACATTTAAAAATGCTTTACTGTGTCGAGTAATTGGACGAGTTGCAATTCTTGCCCCTACACGAATAACTTCCTTTCAACAGTGTTATGCGATAGAAATGACTATTCTTCCTAATTATCCAGGCAGTTGCTCCCTTACTATGGAATCCAGCCGAAGGTGTGTTAGTCTAAGATAGCACATAACGAAGCAAGGGGGATGGAAGAAATCATAGAAACAGGTCAGGTTTTAAAAATTAAATTTTATTCTATGGTTTAAGGGAAGCTAAACCAGCAGAAAATGAAATCCTAGCAAGAAAGAATTGGAAAATGAAGTTTTGTCCTCAGGGGAAATATCAGAAAATGACTAATGTGAGGGGGGAACAAAAAAACAAAACAAAACAAAACAAAAACACAGCTTAGATTGAGAGTGTGAAAAAAAAATAAATGGAAATCACTAATCAAAAATGCATGACAGAGTCTTCAATAATAAATGATGTGTAAACACTAAACTAATGTGACCTGTGTACATTGTGGTTTAAAACGAAGAAGAAAGAAAAAATCTGAAGGATAGTACAAAAGAGGTGAAGCTATTTGCCAAGATAGTTGCTATTCCAGCTGCAGAGGTGAAACAAGGGAAGGAAGCTTCCTTTGCCATCGATGGAAGGAACAGGGGGCCCCATTGGGATGGGGTCAGGAAAAACCTGTTACTTGGGATTGAAGGCACTCTTTCACCAAGGCTACTGATCTCAATGAGGAACAAATATATCTCCTGCCACGTAGACCTCCCTCTTTCTCCTGCCTGAGAACTAACTGTCCAGGTACATTGGAGCCTAGGTAGCAGGAAGACAGTTTTGGTAACAGTAACATGAACTCAACCAAGTTACGGGTAGCTTTGGTTGAAGACTGTTAGAATTTCTTTTGTCTTGGTGACTGACCTGGTGAATAGGTTGAGTGTTTCCTAGCTTCAGATAACCAGATGGGAAACATTTGGGAAAACTCTTCCCAGTACTTAGAGCTAATCCTTCAAACAGCCCAGGTTGGGTCCGGAGCTTATTTCAACATTAGTAGCAATCAAGTAAGTGACTGGTCTTCTAATCCTCATGGGGAATGGTCAGGCCCTGAGATGTCGTTAAATTAGCATAGGAGGTTGCTTGGTGTTTAAAGAGGCAACTCGTTTTTCATTCTGACATTTTCTACAACTACGGACAAAATAATATATTATGGACAGTCAATAAATATATATGGACTACTTTTGTTTTTCTTTGCTTCATTTCCTTGGAAAAAAATATTTTCTATCCATGGAAGAACTGGGGCCAAGGAATCAACAGTACCTATCACTTCCTTTGTGGCCTAAAGTGAAACATTTGTAATAAAATTTAATAGTAACGGTGATGATTAACTTGATGCATCAACATGAATGGCCCATGGGGTGCCCAGATATTTGGTCAAACATTATTCTGGGTTTGTCCATAAGGCTGTTTTGGATGATCATGTTAAGATCACATGTGAACATGTGAATTGGTAGACTGAGTAAAGCAGACTGCTCTCCCTGACTTGGGTGGGCCTCATCCAATCAGGTGAAGGCCTGAATAGACCACAGAGGCTGTCTCCTCCATGAGTAAGAGGGAAATTTCCTGCCTGACTGCCTTGGATCTGGGACACTGGTTTTCCCCTGCCTTCAGACTCAAACTGAAACATCAACTCTTCCTGGGTCTCAAGCCAGATGGCCTTCAAACAGGAACTATGCCATAAAAATGATAAATAATAATAATAGTTGCAGAAATAAAGAAAGAATGTAGAGTTATAAAAGCAAAGCATTCCACTTCAGACCAATGGTCTCTTTTAAATGCTCTACAAAATGTCTCCTTCAACCACGGTTGTATAGTGATGGGCAGATTTTGCCTTTTATGGAGGAAAATATTTGTATTTTCTTCAAAGATGGCATGACTTTTTGAGCCTGAAAATCCTTGAGTCCTGCTGAACCACATGCAGAAGCCTGGTACATACAATAGATCACAGAAGGAATTACCTAGTTGACACCCGAGAAACCACTACACAGTATCTCGGGTGCTGGAAAACACCACTTGAGAACCACTCTGTGTGACCGTTTATTACTAGTAGTAGGGAGGAAATGATAAGTAATGGATCCGTAATCCATCCTCTCTCTTCTGGGTAAAGAAAGAAGGAAGATAAACTGGTCAAATCTCCTGGAAAACATGCTGATAAGAAACAGGTGGCAAGCACTCTATCGTAATTTGTCAGAGGGAAAGTCTCTATGTATGGAATGCTTTGGGGAGGGTGTACCTAGCCTAGATAGAATTGCTTATGGAAAACAAACCTGGGCTCTAGGAATTTATAGGACATTTATACATAGGGTATCTATCTAACTGTGTGAGTAGAAACTGGAGATGTTTCATAAGCAAAATGGCTCCTTTCTGGGTAAGTGATGTGACTACATTACATAGATGAGTGAATGCATGTAGGTCTGGCCAGAGCTTGTCCTGATATGGTAAGAAGGAACAGCTCTGGAGTTCTCCGATCATCTCTGCTCCTGCCATTATTTCCTCCTGCCATTTGCAACAACATGGATGGACCTTGGCGGTATTACCCCAAATGGGGTAAGTCAGGCAGACAGACAAACACAGTATGATCTCACTGCTATGTGGAGTCTGAAAAAAGCCAAACTCATAGAAGGAGAGAGTAGAACAGTGGCTGCCAGGAGTAGGGTTGCGGGAAATGGGGAGGTGTTGGTCAGAGGGTACTCACTTCCAGCTATAAGATGACCAAGTGCTGGAGATCTAATATTCAGCATGGTGCCTCTCATTCACAATACCGCTAACAATACTATACTGGAAAGTTACTAAACAGGACATCTTCAATGTTCTTACCACACAAAAATTGTAATTATGTGGGGTAATGGAGGTGTTAACTGACCTTATTGTGATGATTATCTCACAATGTGTATGTGTATCAAATAATCACATTGTATACCTTAAACCCAGTGGTGTAGGTCATCAGGTCTTTATCAATAAACCTGGGGTGGGGGGAGTAAAATGTAAAGAATAATATGAAGTATCTTAAGCAAAGGGAGTGTTAAAGCACTCTCACTAGTATTCATTAGTAATATCTAGAATCATTTAAGCAATACTTGATTTTAAGAAAATACGCTTCAGATCACTTTTTTTATATCTTTGTGATAATTGCATTCTCTTTCATTTTTTTTTATTTCATTCCAGAATAAGAAGTGTCTTTCTTTTTTCTTTCTTTCCTTCTGTTTTGTACAGGGCCTCTATTAAGGACTACTGGGAAGTCCTTCCAGCATTACTGTGGATTTCCTCATCTTTGTCGGCTCTGTCTTCAGTGGGATGCTGTCTTCTGTCAGCTCCGTGGAAAAGGTCTATGTGGCAGGGTCCACGATGCGGGGCAGAATCCATGAGACATCAGTCATCTCGCTCAGTAAAGAGGCATCTACGACATGTACTACTTAGTGATGAAAGAGGAAGGGTCTAAATAAAGTGTTTAAATTTTTCAGAGAAGCTAACTCTGTTAGAATGTAAATCTTTTATAGTCCTTACGGATTAAAGCGGACCCTTTTCTACTAATATCACCTACACTTCCATGGCCTGAAGGCACATTCTTCTCTATATATCCACCTGGATATTGAATATTAAACAACAGATCAGGTATTTATCACTATACAACAATCACCCTAGAACCTCATGGAATAAGGCAACGACCATTTTATTATGATCATGATTGCTGTGTGTCCAGAATTCAGACAGGGTGTAACAGCAACTAAGAAGATTCAAGGAGGCTTATGTTGCTCAGACGGCTGGAAGGTAGAATTTTCTGCAGCTCCCCCACTCAACATGTCTTGCACCTGGGCTGGAAGGCATTAGAGGTGGAGCTCAAGTAGATGGTCAATGGAAGCATCAACATATGGCCCATGCATGTGTCTGGGCTTCCTCACAAAATGGCAGCCACTACATTTAGTTAATACCAATGCTGCTAGAAATATATGCATATGCTTGCATGTTACCTGCATATCTTCTTCAGCGAAGTGTTTTGAAACATATTTTCTCTAACTTGTGCTGTTTATTTTCCTATTATTGAGTTTGGGCATCCTTTATATAAGGTATATATTTTAGTAGGTCTTATGGAAAATTGTTTTGCCCATGTTTCATTTTAGTAAGTCTCCTTGTTCCCTATCTTATCATTATTGAAAGACAGGTTAGGTGGGTAGAGACTTATAGGTTGAAAATTTCTTCCTAGAACACCTTACAATATTACTCCATTTTTATGGGATCTGTCGTCAATGACAAGAAGCTGGCTGGAGTCTTCTTCCTTTATAGTTAATTATTTCTTTCTCTTCAACTGCCCATTTCCCTTTTTATTCTAGTTCTTTTTTATATAGTCTGCCCACTTGTGAACCACTGAATCTGATTGTTTCAGGCACAGGTTTGTACACGTTCATATTTCATGCCAATTCTTCGTATGTTGCTAATCGTTGAGAGTCCACATAGATATATTTTGTACCATCTTTATTAGTCTACTTTATTCCTGACCTGTTTGATGGTTTGCTGGCATTTGTCTGTGCGCTCCATTCTTTATCAATTCCTTCATAATAATCTTCACTTTTCTCCCCCCCCCCCCAGTCTATGCAATTTACGGACTCTTTCTTACATATTTCTAACCTATGTTTAATTCTGATGATCAAGGTATATATTTTTAAAATAAGACTTTTAAAATAAAATGTAGTTTTTCATCCCAATAGATCTATTTGGTTTACTTTCAGATGTGTCATTTCTTGATTAATTTTGCCTTTTTCTCCTGCTGTAGCTGTTCCTTCTATTGTTTTTTTGGATGAACCTCCTTAAATTCAAAAACTTAAACTATTTTTAGCAATTAATCATTGCAATCTTAGTGACAATCCCCACCTTGCACTAGGATAAGGATATTTTATTATACCAATAAACATCTTTTAAGAACTTGACTCAACTCTGATTTTGCTCCCCAGACATAAAGCAGATTAACAGTTGGGTAACTTTTTAATTTTAGTGTTACCTGGCTGATGTTATTTATCTCACACTAGGATCTCTTTGCCCACTGTCTATTAAAAATCTTCACTCCTTTCTACTTTTCAGATAAAATGCCCACATCTCTAAGAATCTATACCTCCATCCTCTAAGGTTTACTTAATGACTTCCTTTCTTCCCTTAGGATCTCTGGTATAAATGTCTATTTTTACAATTTATTTAAACTAATCATTCTCATACACCATCCTCACTATATCTCCTCATGAAGGGCACGATCTATATACGTTTGTTCACCAGAAACTTGCCCATATTAATTATTCAAATGTTAGATGAACTGACTTGTGAATGTGAAGTCTTTTGAAAACAGTAATGTAGAAGTTTAATCATACATGATTTCAACATTTTGGGTCAGAGTAGGAAAGGAAACAAAAAGCACACTACTATTTTTTGGACAAATCTAAATATTTCCTCATGTAAATACATATTTAAAACAAATGACTTCATGTATATTTTGAAATAGTCACGTGGCAGAGACAAAGCAGGTAGTCTCTAAACAATTATAGTCAGGAAAGGTGAGACATGGAGCCTATGTATATAAAATAATTATTTCATGAAATCAAATGACTTTTTTTCGAGACACTG
The DNA here is from genome assembly GCF_024610735.1 of Ursus americanus. Lineage (NCBI taxonomy): Eukaryota > Metazoa > Chordata > Mammalia > Carnivora > Ursidae > Ursus > Ursus americanus. Next base: position 119,390,459 of record NC_142164.1, on the reverse strand, counting down.
AAAACTATATTGGGGCTTAAGAAGACTCTTACTTCCTCCTTGCTTTATCTGATAGGATTACCCGCACTGTGGATTTCAAACAAGGGCAGTTTTATTTAGAAATACGTATCACAGGGGTGCCTGAGTGGCTCAGTCGTTAAGCATCTGCCTTCGGCTCAGGGCGTGATCCCGGCGTTATGGGATCGAGCCCCACATCAGGCTCCTCCACTGGAAGCCTGCTTCTTCCTCTCCCACTCCCCTGCTTGTGTTCCCTCTCTCGCTGGCTGTCTCTGTCAAATTAATAAATAAAATCTTTAAAAAAAATAAAAAATAAAAAAATAAAGAAATACGTATCACATTGTGCCAAGAGAGAAAAATATACAAAACGAGGACAACAGGAAGAAGGTACAGCAAATGGGTATTATTTCACCTCAACCAAATCCCAGTTTCTAAAATATAAGGAGAGGACAGTAAGGGACTAAAGCTCAGTTGGCAATCACTGAAAGGCAGTCCCTCTTCCACCGGGTACCATGAGAAAGTCCCGTTGCACCAACACATCCACTAGAGACGGAGAGATCGCTCTCCATTTCTGCATGGATAAGAGACTAAAGATGCCCAGTGGTTGCCCAAGCACACAACTAGCAAAGGGCAGACCTTCTACAGAAATCCAGGTCTTTCCCAAGGACTACCCACCAGCGTTCACACCAAATTCAAATCGAACGCGATTGCCTCACACGCTGCTTTGCTCTGGAAGGATGATACCATTGGTTCTGTCCATCTGCTCTCCGTGTTCTATGCTCTCCCTTCCTTCCTGCTGCCTTTCAACTTTCATATTAAGGTTTTTTTCACATATTCCCAGTTTCCGATAGTAAGACAGGATTCCTATATCAAGTATCACCATTTTTTAAAGCATTCGTGTACAATGCTTTGTTCCAAAATATACAACGGTTAATTAAAATATTCCTTAAAGAATAGTTTTAATTTTGCAGGAAAGAAACAAAACAATACATGTAATAGGTATTCCTTCTCATTGGTTAGTCTGATGATAGTTGTATATATATATTTTTGAACACATGCCAATCAAATGAAATTTCTCAACAGAACTTATACTGAGGAGTTAGGGGTTAGTAAATGTTTTGTGCTTTTTGATGAGTTTTATATCTTATGGAAAGGACACGTTATAAGATTTTAAAGGACAGATTATTTGATCGACATATATCCATAATTAGCAACTTACTGGACAGGCCATGATTGGATTAAAATTGCTGTTAGAAGTTGTACTTGAGGAAAAAATGAAGCAGGAAATCAAGTTTTAAGTAACAATTGAAGGAGCATGTAATGATGACAGCACACCAGTGAAATTGTTAATGTAAGTGGTTCAGGTCATACCAGATTATTTCTATTTTAAACAAAATCAGATACTGGCCTATAGGCCTGTTGTCAAGTTCTAGGCAAATAATGCAAGGAAGACACATAGGCCAGCATAAGTATTTTATGAATAACATTGCTGTGATGTGTCTTCAAATTTATCTTTACTTTCTGTGGCTGATTTTCCCTGCTTAATTTATATTGAACACTAATCTTTGGTGACGAGAAGAGTCTTGTCTTAATGGTGATCTCTTTATTCATTCATGTCTTCCTTCATGGCAGAAATATTCATTCTATAGGCATCTACTGGATATATACATGACCATACATGGCTCTTGGTCTTGGGAAATTATCAGCAAATATTACCATCTGATATTCTAGAACGTAAGCACTCGGTAGACAGATAAAAAGATAATAGGTATGTAGATTATAGATAAACACCATAGAGATGCATTATAGATACAGATTGTAGGTACACAGTATATAGCTATATATAACGACACATACACACATACGTATAAATTCTAATTGTCAGTCACGTGAACTGAAAAATAAATAAGAATATACAGATGTCCGATCCACCCAGATTTTCCATAAACACCATCAAATCCATCGCCGGGACACCTAGTACACCAGGCACTCTTAACTGCTCTTTGTCCCTCATTTCACGCTGCATGTCACCACCCATTCATGTACGAATTGTCTAATTGTTGCTAGATCATTGTCATACTTTGATACGGAAATATCTAGGCCAGCGTTCAAAGTAGGTCTTGTAGAGAAATGGGCTTTAGAGGTACTGCTTTTCACCAACTTTTGAATCGACTTCCCTTTTGTTCATTATAAAAGGTCTATGAATTACAAGGGCAGCAAAGGCCATTCGACTCCGACGTCAGGCAGGAAAAGGCTGGTGGCAACGATGATTTGTGGGCCTTTGCGTTCATTGACAATGTTTATGGATAAAGAGTACCTCCCTGTGTGTTAGTGGAATTTTGAGGTCTCCTTGGGAATGCAGTTGGTGCTTACACTACAAAACTGACTCAGGACCCAGACCGAGGTCATTATCTGCCTACCCCAAACATTTATTTAGAAGGTTATTTTTAAAATAATCTAAAACTGAGAAATAGAGGGCGGTTAAGGGAGATTTGTAGTATTACCCAAACTTCATTTTTAAGCCTCTGTCTGCCGGTCTAGATAGAATCAAATACTTGTGTGTTCTTTGAAGAATATAAATTGTTTCCATTGTTGGCCACTCTCTGGGACTTTCTTAGTCACTGTCAGGGATCAGAGATAAGGGCTGGGGTCTGAAGCCAGTAGGAGAGAAATGTACACTGTTGATAAAAATCAGAGTGCCCTTCCGATACCAACGGCGCTATCGAGCCGCTCACTGATACAAATAGCTCCGCGGGCTCTTTGGAATCAAACAACTTCTCTTTCTTGGGTGGAAGTAATTATCCTGTCTGACCTTTCTTCCAAATACCGGGCAGCTGGCTTTGCTCGGGCGCTTAGGGGGCCTTCCTTCAGGGCATTTGGAAACTGCAAAGATTTTCAGGATTCCGACTCCCAAGCCTGCCCTTATCTCCTGCTCAGACCAGGGAAGAGTAAAGGGAAGTCTTGGTCGCCCAAGCAACTTCCTGCTGGCCCGTTTGCCGCACAGGGGGTTTCAGGAGAAAATCTATGGGTACGGATTCCTTCTCAATCTTTTTGGTCACTAGGACCATGTTCAAGTTTGATTAATTATTACTTTACGAGAACATGTTTCCTTGTGGCCCCTTCTGGTTCAAAGGCTCCTTGATGCATGAACCTGGAGCATTTTGGAAAAAGCTGGCAAGTCACTCCGGAAGGAAGGGCTCTGTGAGCTCGTTTCCTGGCACTGGCCCCTGGTTCTGTAAGCCTTGTGGAAACACTGGCTTTTGTTCTATATTTACTTTCCTGACCCAGACAATGTTATCATCCCGCTGCTTAAAATTAATGATGCTATGCTGCTAAGGATTCCAGGGCGAGCTGAGCCGAGATGCACCTGTAGGTACGTAGAGACAAACACGGCGCTCTACACGCAGAGATGTGTGCACACAGTTCAGGCTACACCGCCCGTCGCAAATGCCAGACATTCAGCTGCCTGTCTCTGTCCGCCGTGTCAACTCTGTTCTCCCACCGCCCCCCATCCACGGAGACACCGCCCCGTCACTTACCTGGGGCAGAGCGGCTCGCTGTTCGCTTCGTTTCTCGGAGGCAGCGCGTCCTTCCTTCTCAGGCACGTCTGCACATATGGTTCCGGAGGAGCTGGGGCAAGAGAAGGGCAGCTGGAGCTCATGAGCTCCCAGCAATTGTCCCCAGCCCTCAGAGCAGAGGGCGGGGAGTGAGAACGGCCCGTGCTCTGCCCTTAACTGAGTGCTGCAGGTGAAAATGTGGTTAATCTAGAAACAGTTCCTGCAGAAGGAAACAGGGAGAAGAGCGAGACAGAGAGAGAGGAAGGAGGGAGGGAAGAAGGAGGGAAGGAAAAAGGGAAGAAGGAAGGAAGGACGGGAGGAAGGAGGGAGGGGGAAAAAGGGAGGAAGGAAGGAGAAGAGGAAGGAAGGAGGGAGGAAGGAGGGAAGGAAGGAGGGAAAGAGGGAAGGAAGGAGCGAGGGAGGGAAGGAGGGAAGGAAGGAAAGGGAGAAGGGCAAGTCCCTGTCCTAATGGTATCTGGGGGAGACGGAAAGTAAGAAATTAAACAGCAGTGTAAGTTCCGTGGTAGGGGAACACTGACAGTCTACGCCTGTGCTCTCTGAGTGGGTAGTATGACGAATGACAACCCATGCCAGCCTAGACCCTCCAAGGAGGCTACCGCGGGATAACGCAATGCCAGGATGCTACCTGGTCTCGAATGGGCGCCTCATTAAAAGTAATTCCTGTTTTCTCTCTTTTGTATGATTGCACAAGTCAATAAATCATAAACCTGACCCCAGCCCAAGGCTCTGTAATAGCCGTGTTAGAGTAGACAAAAAGCAGGCTTTCTTCAACGGTGTTGGCAATACCTAAAGGGTAGTGGGTCCCTAAAGCTTTTCCACCTGTCCCGCCATCTCTCGGGTAACTGGAAACATTTTCTATGATACCGGCACCATTTTTTTTATATAAACTTGTTAACTCCTGAAGGACCATTGGAAGATATCCATCATGTGCGTGTTGGTTTGCTTTTAGGCCGTTGACTATGTCCTGTTGGCACCTTATTGCCACACTTGCTCATGCAGCCCATGTGACCGGATACCTGGGATCTCGACACAACCCTGCCACAGTCCTGACACAGCAATACTGTTGTGCACCACCAGCTACAGTGATGAAGAGAACAGAGACAGACTCTGAGTTTCAGCTGTGACATGGAATTCCCTTGGAAGCTTCCCGAACTGAAATTCGAAGAGAATGAAAAAAAGCAACAACAGAATGAGCAAGAATTGTGGAACGAATTCAAAAGTTGTAGATTACTCATGCCTGAAATGCCAGAAGGAGAAGAAACAGATAATGGAGTAAAAGAAATATTTAACGTTAATAGCGATAGAGTTTTCCAAGATGAGTGGCAAAGATAACACTGAACCAGATAAACATCCAAAGTGACAGCTCTGTCTTTCACGATTACAGTGCAGAAAATTCAACACAAAACGAAATAAAATCTTGAATGTAGCTGGAAGGTGGAGGAGAAACACCTCACCTATATATAAACAAAGATAAGAATTTAAGTGGACTTCCCATCAGAAATCACAAAATCAAGGAGAGACAGAGTGACATATTTAGTGTGCAGAGAAAACAATCCCCAACATAAAATTCTATGTCCGGTGAAATGACCCTTTAAACTTGAAGGAGACATAGATTTTCTCATAGAAACGAAGGCTGAAGGAATCCATTGCCTCAGACCTGCTCTACCAGAAATGTTGCTAGGTTGAAGGAAAATTAAATAAATCATATAGATGGGATCTTTGGATCTGATAAAGGAAGGAAAGCTTCAGACAGCGAATAAAATGAAGGTAGAATAAAATATTTTAATATTCCATGCTTAATTGAGCTAATGGATAACTCCTTGTAATTATAGCAATATATTGGGTGATTTTAACACACAGATAAATGTAATAAATTAGAGCGATGTTGTAATGGACAAGAGAGGAATTAGGGACACTATTATAAGTTACTTTCACTGTACATGAAGTGATACAATGATTATTGAAGGTGGATATGAATTAGTTTAAAAGGTATATTGAGAATTCTAGGGAAATTAATACATTTTTAAAAGAATTATAATGAATACTGTAAGGGATGATAAATAGAAATTCTATAAAATGCGTAATTTAAACTAGAGAACACAGAAAAACAGGGGAGAAAGAAAATAAGTGTAATGAAAATATTTATAAATATGGTAGATATTAATCTTGCTACATAAATAATCCCTTGAAATGGGGATGGTCTAAATATATGGATTAAATGACAGAAATTATCAGAGTAGTTAAAAATGTAAGACTCAAATAGGTTGTCTCCAAGAGACTCAATTCAAGTATAAAGACAAGGATAGGATCAAAGTTAAGGGATAGAGGAAGATATACCATGGAAACAACCCAAAGAAGCTGGGGTAGCTATACTGATTTCAGACAAAGCGTACTTCAGGGCAAGGAAAATTGTTGAGGGTACAGACAGGCATTCCACAATGAGAAAGAGGACAATTCTCTAGGAAGACGTAAAAGTCTTTAGTATGCACGTGCTGGACAACAGAACATCAAAGTACACAAATAAACACTCACAGAACTGCAAGAAAAAAATAGACAAATGCACGAATATAATTGGAGAACTTCAACACCTCCCTTTTAGTAACTGATAAACAAGCAGGAAGTCATTAAAAATGTCATTGACCTACGCAAGCCTGTCAATCAACTTGGTCTAATTAAAGATCAGTATAGTATAGATAGTATACTACATATAATCTACATATAAAAGTAGATAATATATGTGTAGACTACTCCATCCACCAACAGCCAAATACACATTATTTTCAAATTCAAATGGAACATTCATCAAGGTAGACCACACCCTGTGCCATAAAACACTCCCTAGCAAACTTAAAATAATACAAGTCACGCCAAGTATGTTTTCAGAAACCAACGGGAATTAAACTTGAAATCAACAAAGGAAATATAGTTGGAAAATCCCAAAATATTTGGAGAATAGGGAACATAATTCCGAAAAACACATTGGCCCAAAGGCAAGTAGCTCAAGACGAATTTTACAATACCAAAGTCAAAATGAAAGGGAACCTGATCAAAATTTGTGGGATGCAGTGAAAACAGTATTTACAGGGAATTTTTTACCACTCAGTGCATCCTTTAGAAAAGAAGAAAGATTGATCATCGATAATCTAAGTTCCTGCCTTAGGAACCTGGAAAAAGACGAACAATTTAAGTCTAAAGCTAGCAGAAGAAAAGAAATACTAAAGATGAAAGCAGAAATCAATGACCTTGGAAGGAGGAAATCAACAGAGAAAATCGATGAAAGGGAAAGCTGGCTATCCGAAAAGGTCCATAAAATAAAAGGCCAGGCTAGAGGACCCAGACGTTCAGAGCCTATCACGTCTATGATGTATGTCTACATGCATTGGATATATTTATGCACATACGTTTAAATATATTTTACACATAATGCATATTGTAGACTTTGCAAAATATTTGTATATTTACAGATATATGTTTACGTGTAATACGTAGGAATAAACGTATTATTGTACATTACATATAACACACGCATTACATACATATGTTTACAGAGCACGTGTGCAATGGTGAAGTGCCCTAGTGCTTGTAGGCGACCGTAGCCTTCTGAATCGTAGGAGACGATTCCATTCTAACCATAACACTAAGCATTTACATCCTGCCAGAATGTGTCAAACAGAAAGAGGGAGAGAATATTTGTGCTAATTCCAAATTGTTCGCAAGCTGGTGATCAGGAAGAGCCTTTCCTGTATTGCGTGCTTTTGCACAGGGATGGGTTTCAAGGTGTGGTTGGGGAAGGATGTATGTATGGGCTTAGCGACGGGAGGCAGACCTGAAGTGCCAAGTCACACTAAACCAGTGTTTATTGATGAAGGGTCTGCTATGAGCCAAGTGTTTATCAACGAAACAGCAGCACAGAGAATGGACCAAGTGGGGACTCAGGGATTGGTCAGCGGAGGCCCTTATTTAAATCCAGGGGTGTCTGCCCCCATCTGGCACGGTCTTCCCCACACCAGTGCTCTCCAGCCGCGTTCCCTGGAGCCCTGGGGCCCCATGGAGGAGGGAGCTCCTACAGCCACAGCAGAAGGAGGAAGAAGGTAACCATACACTCAGACGTATCTGTTGCATGCATTTGGCTCAGCAGAAAATTCAGCAGAGAGAAAATACCACTGCTATGTTTCCATCTGGAACTCGCCACACTGTTCAGTAGTAAAGTATGAGACACACATGAGACATCCTTGCGCACCCAGGTTTCTGCGCCCTCTGACACCTCTTCGACCCAAGCTCTCTGTCTCTGACGCCAGACTTTTCGCTGCATGAGAATATGTCTAATCCTCCATGTGTCCACTCAAGGATTTATTATCAGCGAATCAAAATATATTTGTTCTACTTCATTAAAAAGTTTGAGACATTTTCCCAACCTAATGATCCAAGGGACAAGATGCATAAGAACAATGTATGGGGTACCTGGGTGGCTCAGTGGTTAAGCGTCTGTCCTTGGCTCAGGTCATGATCAGGTGCTGGGATCGAGCCCCACATGGGGCGCCCTGCTCAGTGGGAAGTCTACTTCTCCTTCTGTCTCTGCCCCTGCACCCTACTTGTGCTCTGTCTCTGTCTCAAATCAATAAATAAAATCTTTAAAAAAAAAAAAAGAACAATGTAAGCCCAGAAGAGATCTGTCGTGCAGGTGTGCTCTTGGGAACATCAGATAACACCCACCACTAGCCCCTTTGAAGCTGTCTGCCTCCAGATACTGAGAAGCACGGGAGGAAGGCTCAGAACCCAGTGTCATGTGGGAGCCAGGATGCTGTCTGTCTGTCCCCACACTTTCCTTGGAGGGTCTGTTTTATAAAGTCTGTGTCTTTGAGTCCCAAATAAAGTGAAAGGCATCACTGTTTTGTTTTCTGTTCTAAGGCAGAGAGTTCTCCTGGAGGGCAGGATGGCGAAGGTACCATCTTTCTTTCTTAGTGATGTATTTGTTCAGCTCGGATGTAAGAGCTCTATTTCAACCCCACTTCTTTATTTGCCTTAGCCAAGGAGTGCCACGTTAACAAAAATACTGAATGCCGCGGAGCAGTGGCTTTTGAGAAACGTCTCTTTGCTCACTAGATACAAATATACTTTTTCATAGATTGGTATTGTCATGTTTCCACCACCCCCAGTTCCAACCCCACTCCGGAAAGGCTAATGACTTACGATCCTCTGAGAAACAGTGTACTTGTGCACTGTGGCAATGAAAATTGATCCCACAGTTAATCACATTTGAATTGTTGGCTAATTGCATGACTTGGATGGATTTTCGTTTTACAGAAAAAATTCCCTGGCTGTTCACCGTCTCCCGCGAGGTCGGTTTCAGACACTGCATCCAACATGCTCCGCTCTATGCTTCTCCTTGGAAGAGTCACCTGCAGGGAACACCGTGTACTTCCCACCGTTGCCCCAGCGTGGGAGAACATGAACGGGCCCGTGAGATCTATTAAAACAGGACCAAAAAATGGATTTTTTCCCCTCAAAAGGAATTCAACACGCCCGAATCACTTTTACATTCTCTTTCCCCTAAGAGATGAAGAGGAAGGAAGGCAAGAAAGGAAAAGAGAGGAGGTGCAGGAGAAGGGGCAGAAGAGAGGAAAGAAGAATCTTTGAAAAGATAGAGGACAGAAAACAGGCACACGTGCACCTCTCTGTCCAGACGTTGTGTGAGTCACTTGCCTCAGCTTTGTAAAGGAGGTTTTGAGATGAGTTTCACAAGTGTCCTTGTTTCCTGCGATTGGGTCACCATTCACACTCTGCACTCCTAATGCCACCTGCCTATTGAGAAGAGATTTCATCTGTGTCTATGTCTGAAAAATGACATAAGGCATTTTTAAAAAACACCTAAAATCTTTTTGTTTCATGAAAAACAAGTTTTAAATCCACCCCAAATTATAATTTCTAGGAATGTCAGTTAACTATATGGCTTTTTGATTCTTAACTGATATCCCAAGAATTAAAATATATAATAGAAATTTAAGTATGTTATGGAATTATAAATATTTAATGGTGATACACAATTATATATAATCTATCTATCCATCCATCATCCATCCATCTATCCCTATATCCATCCATCCATCCATCGATGCATCTATTATCTATCATCTATCTATCCATCCATCCATCATCCATCCATCTATCCCTATATCCATCCATCCATCCATCCATCGATGCATCTATCATCTATCTATCATCCATCCATCCATCAGCTATATGTATATCACACTCTTGAAATGATTGTCTCTTTCTTCAGGGTGCATGTGTTCCAGAAAACATTTCCACCCATTTTGGAGAGTGTTAGAAATATTCTGACCAAAACCACAGGGAATGTGGCGCACCAAGGAGCCATGGAAGTAACACTCCGCTGTCTTTGCAGCCAGTGTAGACACAGGGAAAACAGTCCCCCTTCTGGTAGGAAGCAGTGTGCCCCCTTTTAAGACACTCTGGCAGAGGAAACAAATGGGGGGTTCACGAAGGAGCCCCACGTGGCAGGGTCTCATCGGGGAGTGAGCTGTGATTTGCAACTGCTCGCTGGTGACTGAGCAGTTTTCCTCTCTGCCTCCTCCCTCCACAGACACCGCCTTGGGGAAAGGAGCAGCGGGATTTATTTACGAGGCAATGCTAAATGATTCTTTCAGGCAACGCTGGCATGGCTCGCTGTTCAGTAAATAAAATGCAGTCTTTCCAGACTGTTGGCGTTGTCTTGCAGGACTAACATCTACCTGGAGGCTAACAGAGTTCTATCCAATTTTGACCATGAGAAATTATATTCCAGATTGGATGATTTGAACATAGAATACCGCAGTCTTGAAAGAATGGTCTGAGTTACAATGGTTTATGCTATAATTCTCTCTCTCGTTAAAAAAAAAAAATCTCCTTCCCCAAATAGAGATATAGTAGTATCAGATCAAATGTGGCACCGCACAGACAGAAATATGCTAGTCCAGGAACGGTGACAAATGAGCACAGGAGCTTGTTTAGAATTTAGAAATATAAAGAGCTTGCTTACCGCAGAAACCGAGCGAGTCGCTTACTCTGGATGTCCGTGGGTCTTATAGCAGATGACCCTGCAAATAAAAATACGAAAGAAGGGGACTTCAGCCTTCATTTATTTTTCTCATTCAAGGGAGAGAACTTCCACATTGGTGAATTAAATTAGGGTGTTGGAAACCAGAATGTCAAGATTTATCATGTACCTTGAGACCTCTCGCATACCATAAAAGCAAACAGAAAGTTCAGCTCAGCCTATAAAACTAATTACTGGGAGATCTTTCTGCAAACTACCAGCTTGGAGATTCTGAATGTGGAAAAATGGGCATCAGGTTGGATTTCAGCTCTACGGATACTGGTATGTTTTCAGGTGTGACCACATGCCCCTTGCTGACTTTTCAGGCCATCTTAATATACATGCACATGGAAGGGGACACACGGTAATGCGTATATCATACATGTACTTGGATCATTTCTGCTTCTGTCCTGAAATGGATGTTTGTTTTTTAGAAACAGGCTCCACATACTATTTGAACCTACGTGGAAGGGAATGATCAAGGTAGTGACCATATTTGTGGGTAATACTATGTGCAATTCATTTTTAACTAAATGTGCACCCTTTTTGTCCAGTACCTAAATGAATGACCAATGGGTAGGGCCCTTTAGAGTTTGCAACGCTGTTTTGCAGTGCTTATGTCCAGAGTTATTTTTGAAACATGTGGATCTAATGCATTCCGTATATGTCATGGATCAGCCATGAGCCTGTGGGTGAATTTCTCTGTCCTTCTGACGCTGCCTGTTCTCATATGTAGGGATGCTAGCTAGGTAAGAACTGACACGTGCAAAATATACGATGTAGTATCTGGGGCACAGAGCCTATTAAGATGATGGTGATACTGATGATGATGGTGATGATGATGATGATGGTGATGATGATGGTGATGGTGATGTCAGTGATGATGATGATGGTGATGATGGTGATGGTGGTGATGGTGATGATGATGGTGATGGTGATGGTGATGATGATGATGGTGATGATGGTGATGATGGTGATGGTGGTGATGGTGATGATGATGGTGATGATGGTGATGATGATGATGGTGATGATGGTGATGATGGTGATGATGGTGATGATGGTGATGGTGGTGATGGTGATGGTGATGGTGATGATGGTGATGATGATGGTGATGATGGTGATGATGGTGATAATGATGATGGTGATGGTGATGATGGTGATGGTGATGATGATGATGATGGTGATGATGATGATGGTGATGATGATGATGGTGATGATGATGATGGTAAAGATGAAGAGGAGAAAGAGGAACATAAACATGTTGAAAGAGTTTGCTCTCTTGGCCTGAATTCCCTAAAAGCAGCACATGAGGTGGGTGATTTATGGAGAGGGTGGTGTCTTCCCAAGAAAAGCTTGGAAGAGGCAAGGGAAGCCAGTTGGGCAAGGGAAGCAGGTAAGCCAAGCTGGGGTTTCAGCTGGAGTCCAGCCTCATCCTGGCCCTGCAGGGAGCTCTGGGTTTGAGGGAGGACTCAGAGCTTTGTGTCCTCTTATCGAATAGTCATTGGTTGGGGGCTCACCCAGCGGGGAGGTGAGCTACCTCTTAGGCACTTCCAGGTAATGCACCTCTCATCAGCCAAGGGCAGCATGTCTACTGCCTATGAGGGGACATTTGGCAATATGTGAAGACACTTTTGGTTGTCAGCGCTGAGGTTGCTACTGGCAGTGAGTGAGTAGAACCCAGGGATCCTCTTTAACGTCTTACAATGCACAGAACAGCCCCCGCAAGCATGAATTATCCAGGCGGAAATGTCAATAGCCCCAAGGTCGGAAACCCCAAAGGACCCGTTTCTGGAGAGAATGAATCTTTGTGGGATTGGCGGCCAGTACTCACGGCAGCTGGTTTTGCGTGCAATGACCCGATGAGGAGAATCCGGAGGGGTGAACCAAGCATCCGTCAGCATCGGTATGTCTATATTGGCCACGATTTGGGAAGAAGAGCTGTGTCTCATGTTGGTTTCAAACAAACCTCAAGATGGCCATTCTTTCAAAGTCAGGAAGTTATTTTGCTTTTCTCCGTGAATGGTTTCAAAAGACAGATAGCAGGCTGATGCCAACCCAGGGCAGCCAGAAAGGACTTGGTACCAACGGCAAAATTAATGCTGGTATTGCTGGGAAGCTTTGAAGGAGCCGACAGGCCTTCAGGAGGTGGTGACAGCCCTCTGCTGTGATGAGCTTTCCTTGCAAAGTCTGGATGTTTGATCCCCTAGTGCTTTCATTAACATAATTGAAGGGAGGATTTATTTTGTGCTGGTTAAGTGAACTTAAAGGGACTAATTATATGCTGCCCTCCTTGGAACATTAATTTTGTCTTGGAATTCTTAACGGCAGTGAGAGGATGTGCTTCAATGTTATACACAATAAATGTCTTTGGTTGTCTTGAGGACAGGGAGCGTGGCTTCAATGCGCTGGAATGACTAATGAATCCACAGTATATGTCTATGTGTTTAAGTAAGGAGACTATTTCCTGTTGGTCTTCATGATTAATAAATCAGAAATAGGAAGACACTGAAAGGAAGGGTATCTCTTGGGGAGATATGTTGGCAGCGATTTGCCAGAATGATGTGATGTCTTGGTTTTATGGGACTTGGAAAATACACAATAGAATGTAGAATAATATGTTGGTTTTTTATTATTAAGTGGTGTTCAGGTCAATTGCCCCTGGTATTTTGTGATTTCATTCGTTTCTAAGCCAACATGTTAATTACAAAATACATATGTACTACAGAAATACATATATATGTTACATTATTCCCTTCCTCTTAGAAGGAACTGTTTTCGCAGAAATATATCATTTTTATTAAACAACCAAAATTGGAACTATCACTCTTGACTCCTGCTCAAGAGTAAAAAAGAAATAAGCCAGCAGCAGATAGCATGGCCAGCAAGACATGGACTCTTCTTATAAAAGTATCTGTTGCAAACCCAGGAAAAGAAATTACTTCAATTTTCAGAAGTTACTACAAAATTACCATTTTTAAAAAAACAATTCATGAGATTCAGGTGACTTGTGTCTCTCGCTGAATGACCTGGCTTTTCTCAGAAATCTAGTTACAAAATGTCGAATTATGGTGTGTCCCTTGCTAGGATGGCGTACTCTAGAGAAATGCAGGAGTGGCAGGGATGTGCCAAAGATGATGTCATGAGGTTGCAGGAAAAATAGTAATTCAGAAGCACTGAGCCCGGGGGGGCCCCACGCAGGTGATGCTGACAGATGTATCCCAGGTCCAGGTGAAATTCTGTGAAAAGCAATTAAAAACATAAGCACAGGGAATGAACTGCTCAGCTATCAAAGAAATCTTTCCGAAAGCAGTAGCACTTTGATTTGCACAGGTGAATTTTAACTACTCAGTAGCTGAAAATAATCTGTGGTCTTGATGCAAATCTTCACGTAATCATGTGTCTTGACGGATGTCCTACTGACGGTGCGTTAGTGAAGGTGGTTGGTGTCTCGGGGAGCACAGAAGTTGTCATCTGAGCTCGGTGAGCCCTGGAGGGTCTGGGTCCTGAGTCCCAGATGGCAGGTCTAGAACACTGACTTCATTCATTCAACCGGATTTCACCAGGTACCGAGGCGGGAGGGAGGGGCGTTTGAGACACAGAAACCACACATCCCAACGGAATGTCCATCCCATCAACCTTCCTGGTCTTCAAAAATCCCTGTGGATTTAAAATGGTAGCCACATGTGTGTTTTAAGAGCATAAAATCCAAACAAAAGGAGTCAGATGGGATAGGCTATGGGAAATTCTAACTAGACGTGCCCCCATCTCTAATCAAGTGTGCTTTGTGGGAGCGGGAGCTCACGCTGACGTGGTTCTCTGCTTTATGTGAGATGGGAAGGTCAGAAGCCATTTGCTTACGGGCTTCAAGTAAAGAGTAAAATCTGCTTACAAAAAGCACAAAGATTTGCCCCATAATTCAGGGTTCTAAATAAAATTTATAGAAGTTCCTGAGATAAAAGTTGAACACAACCCCGTTTTTATGGGCCTTGGAGTTAGACGATTTTTTATGATGAGAGGATAGCTTTGTGTTGTCATTTTCAAAGGCCCATAAAATCAGCACCACCTGTCGCAGAAAGCTGAGATTTATTTTCCAGGAATTTGTGGTTTCAGTCTGATTTCTCCTACTGGATTACTGGTTACACACCGCTGTAATCCACAGGGAGGAAAGCTTTTTATCGATAATGACTCAGATCACATATTTCTTGGTTACTCACTAAAGCAATTATCGTGGGAATCAAACTTTTCACATATCCCTCCAAAGTCACAGGATTCTGAAAGAAAGGATGAGAAAGATGGAAAATCGGTAGACTCCACTAATTCCTTCCACATTTACTCAGCACCTATTGTGTGTCACAAGACTAAGCAGTGGAGATGAGAAGGAAAAATCTAGTCTAACCTCAAGTTCTCATTCCGTTAGAACCACCATTAACCCTCAGCCTGCGGACATGAATCCTAAAAGACATGCTAATTTGCCTCTTAGGTTTTACTGAAAATGTGTTATGGAGGCCAGGCATTTACATTAATATGCTAATTTGAACGTGCTAGTCCGTGGACGGTTTTCTGTTGGGTGGATCCGGGTACATGTTCCCTTGGGCCCATGTCCTGGCTCTGGATGCTTGTGCCGCTGGATAACTTACACACTCACTGATTCAGTGGCTCAGGTGCCTGGTGGAGGTACTGGGAGGAGACAGACTGCCAACTCAAGAGGAAAAAGGGAGCAAAAAGCATCATAAACACATACAGATTTCTCCCACTTGGAGATGTGTGAGTCCCTAACATGAGTGGTGTTAATTGAGTGGTTCGTTTATTAAGTATTCTAAAGCTGAAATCCCTCAAAGCAAATACTATTTATAAACTGGATCTATGTTAGGGAAGCTCATATTACATATTTATATTTTTGAAATACCTATTTATCATTCCAATGCTTCAGAATCTTGGTGAGGTGCACAGACATTCAAGCCAAACCTTCTGGATTCAAATTGTGGAGTCAGTGCATCCTAGCAGGGAGAGTCCAAGCCACTGACTCCCGCTCTTTCTCACTGTCCTCATCTACGAATTGTGAATAAAGTACTAACTACCTCATAAGGTTCTTATAGGGCTTAGATGAGCAAATATATGGAAGGTGCATGGAAAAGTATCTTGCTCCTATTAAGTGCTATAAAAGTGCTATCACTACCATCATCATCATCACCTGTAGACTATTATTACTGTTATTATCCTATTCCTAGCAGTAACCTCCTGCCTCGGTTCCCAGTCTATGTTTGTTTAGGCAACACAGAAATATTTATTTTGCTGACATCTGTCTCAGGTATCATGCGCCTTTTTGGAATATAAAGGTAGAAGGTATGACAGATCTTGCCTCCTTGGCATGGCACTAGGTGATATGCTTCTAATGAAGAGAATATGGGAAAGTGATGGTATGTTGCATCTGAGATTAGGTTACCAAAGACTCTCTAGATATTACTGAGTATCTACTGTAGCATCCGTCCTGGGCTGGGTACCCAAGACAGTTTCAGCCACTGACGGGCACCATTTTGAATCCCCATGCCCACCCAAATGTATCCTCTGGCTCACATAGAGCTATCTTTCCGTCCAGCTGGAATGTGCTGTTATAAAATGCATGTGTTTGTCCTATATCTCTATGCTTAGCCAGGGGGCAGTGCTTAAAATTCGCTCTATACATAAATGAATGGTTAAGACCATCTCTGGTGGTGGACGGCCCGTTAAAAGGCTACGTTCGGGTATGCCTCGTTCAATCTCTGCCAGCCACCTGTCTCGGCCACAGAGTGACAGCTACACTTCAATAAGCAGACACCTTGTGCCAAGAACGTCAGCTCCGTGAGCTCTCATTCTCATAGTGGGCGTCCCAAAATAAGTAGAGTTCAGTCAATCAGCCAAGAGGTCACAGCCAATAAGGCCAGCATCAGGCCTTGAACCCTAGACTAGCTGGCTGTTAAACCTGGAGGATTGTCCTTCGTACATGATTCTTTGGGGAGATAGGAAACTAATTGATTTAAAAATATATTCCTATACATGCATCATCTCTATTTAGGATGAAAGAGTAAGCCGACTATAAGGAATCGATGGGCCCTTCCTTTTCTTTCAGCCCTGGCACCTGTTCTGACCGGCATGTTTGGACCCCGTTAAACCAGGTTATGCTTTGTGTGATACAACTAAGTGGTGATTTCAACGTATAGGTGTTTAAAGTTCCAAATCTCTTTTCTCAGCAGCAAACGGTAGTGCCTTACATGACGATAGTGACAAGTAGATGGAATAGCCGGTTTGTAAAATACTTTATCCTGTTGCCTATTTTTCCTCCCTTCAGTGTGTTTCCGGTGGAGAGCAGAAAAGACGATGAACTCTGGGAACGCTGCCTGGAATATTATTAAATTACCTGTGTCCTGCTCAGTGATTTACAACCTGAGGGACGGCAGACCTTCAAGCCTTTGTGTTCCAGGGATACTCCCCAAATTCCACCATCGTATCTGCTTTCTTTTGATTTAAAATGTACAGTCGTGATTAAGGAGATGTCTTAAATATGTGGCACGAGATGTAATCACCATTATGGCACATTGTGCTTCTAAGGAAATTAAAGAATGACCCTACTACATAATAAATGAAGCTGGAAGTTAAAATGATGATATCTGAACTTATTCCTTTTGTAGTTTAAGAGAGTTATTATAATTTATTTCATATTTATCTAATTTTGTCATAATTCATTTGATTCTTTCATCTCACCTATTTTGTTGGACTTAATTTATCTCATTTATTATTAGAGGCATTGGAATCATTAGGAAATAATTCACACCACAGGTAATGATGAGGTGTTAATATGCTCCAATAAATTATCTTTATTTCTTCTGAAGTTAAACTCAAAGATAGATACCATGTGCCAGCAGTCAACAAAGTAAGAAAAATACTTTCTTCCAGGCACATAAAACACAGCCTTGACTAGCTCCTGAGGTTTCATGATAAGAAAGAGCCCAATGGATTCTGCGCCATTCTTAAAATGCAGTTCGGTGGCTTTGGTTTTTTGTTTTTTTGTTTTTTTAATTTTTGTTTCCTGGTTTTTGGGGCTTTTGTGCATTTTTTGGTCTTTCCCTATTGTACCGTAAGCACAAAACATTCACACGGATTATATATCTCATTAACAGGTTTTCACAGAAAACTGAAGATCTACGTTTACATAACATGTATTTGCAGGGATTCAATGAAAAATTGAGTCTTAAATTCAAATTTTAAAAAATTAAAATTCCATTGATTAACCTGAACTAGAGTTGTTTGCATTTTTGTTTTCCTTTGTTTTTTTTGGTTTTGTTTTGAGTTTTTGATAGGAAAAGTGGGATACATGTTTGTTTCCCTTTTACTTACTGGCTTGCAAAGTAATGAGCTGATCTGCAAGTATTTTCTAAAGATAATCAATGTGCATATTTTAGCATCATCATGAACTCATTCATTTAATAAAATTTGGTATATTTTCATACAGGTAAACATTACCTCTATTAATGGTCAGAATGTGTTATCTTTAGCCAGAGGGAGCCCATTCAAGTTGGCTCTTGAGTCCTTTTGACACCATGATAGAAATCTTACAGAGTCTTGCTTTCTAGTAGTAACCAGACAGTTAATAAAGAGAATTCTTTAATAGTTGAATTGCTTGCAAGTGGACCATTAAGAAAGATGGGTATAAGGAAACTACCACTATTTTTTAGCCCCTTAGGAATTAATGCATTTAGGCAATGATCATCAAGGTCTTCCAACATCCCAAAGAGAGAGACAGCCATGCTTTTGCAGATCCTGGTGGAAGGACTGAACACCACTTATGAAACAGTCTTGCTAAATCCAAGCTAGTCTTGAATCTGGTCAAAATTCTACACCCTGAAATACAAGATGGTTCACACTACCTGATGGGGAGCTCTGCTGCCGGAACCCATTGGATTTCGCTCAAAATGAAGTAGGTGGCCAACCGCTTTGATCTCCATGCCAACTGCTGGTCAAGGTCCACCACTTGGGGGATGCATACACTTGAGGGTAGGCAATGCCCTGCAGTCTCCCAAAGGGATGAAGCTAGGAGCAGTGAGCAGCCAACATTTCCAGCAGACTGGGATGAGGACGTCACTCTGAAGATGGGTCAGTTAGGATCACTGTAGTGTACCACCAGTCCTTAATAACTCCTAGCTGTTCCACGTCTTTGAGATTTTCCTTAATAGACCTCATTGCCGCTCATTCACTGGCAACTGCTCCATGCCGATTTAAGGCTTCTCGGAAGGCCACATGTACAGAGCATAAGCAGTCCAAAGGAGTATTAATGAAAGCAGACAAACTTGAGCTTGGGGAGTGATCTTTTATGTTAATAGGTTTTACGGTACAGTCTAAGTTACTAATCACCTTTTTGTCATGTATGTTATGACTCTGCTTTTTCTTTCTTGGCTTTAATCAGGAAGGATTTCGACTGTGTGCCATGTTTTCCTCTCCCTTAGCCTCCAGGCATTAATGACCAGGAAGGCAAAACTGATTCCAAAAACACCAAAGAAAGAGAGGATACGTTGTCATTGTATATTACATTTTTTAAAAAGTAGGCTCCATGCTGGGCTTGAACTCATGACCCTGAAATGAAGGCTTGAGCTGAGATTGAAAGTCAGACGCTTAACTTAATGAGACACCAGGCACCCCATACATTACGTTTCGATACACAACCTTACATTTCTGGACCCATGATCTTATAGCTATGAGGTAAATTAATCTCTTTGAAAGACTGGCAATGTGCATTTCTAAATATGCATTTTTTAATGTGATTACAGCATTTTGTCTCATTGTATAAACAAACACACACATTGTCAAAATATCTGCATGGCTCTAAAATCCGAAGGGGAAAAAAACCTTTCTCTGTTATGTAGAGATTACTCTTAATGTGTTCTATTCCTCCAGGCATTGTCTATGGGTAGAAATACATATTATACGATGTTTTACCACAATATTCACATGTTCTACACCTTCTTTGAAATAGGCATTTTTTTCAATTGGAAAATAATAAACAATACCCTTTGCTACGAAATATTTTTCAGTATTATGACAGTAATTGATGAAATATATGGATATATTACAAATAATTTATTCAGCCCTTTAATGCTAGATATTTAGAAAGCTGAAGTAGCCTTTTTATAAACTACATGGTGGTAAATAACCTCACTGAGAACCATAAACACACCCCCATCATTTCCTAAAGAAAATTCCTAAACTGGAATATATTTTGATATTTTTTTGTCATGTTGATTATATTTTTATTTTTGTTATATTTTACACATTTATTTACTTGTGAGAGACAGAGTGAGCAGGAGGAAGGGCAGAGGGAGAGGCAGAGAGAGAATCTCAAGCAGATTCCCTGTTGAGCACAGAGCCCAACACGGAGCTCAGCGCCACAGCCCTGAGATCATGACCTTCATGACCTGAGCTGAAACCAAGAGTTAGAAGCCTAACCAACTGAGCCACCCAGGTGCCCCTGTTTTTATCTTTCAAATGAAAAGTGTGTTGATATCTCTTCCAGAAAGGGGGGGAAAAAGGTGCAATGCAGCAATTTTTCCAAGCCAAATCGGGATGGCAAACTCTACAAGTCTTAAGAAAAGTGGTTCAGGCTTAAAAGAATTGTGATTTGTTAACAAAATGCACCAGATTTTGATTATTTGGATGAGAACAATATAGACTACTTTCTCCTCTTTTATTATTTCATGGAAGTTTGGAGAAAATGTGTATGTATTTAATGTACTCACACCTTAATTTTCCTGTGGACATTTAAAAGGTTAAAGACCACTTACTATGTATGAGTTTGTCTGTAAAAGGAAATTAACTACTCATGCAAGAAAGGCCCCTGCTTGGAGCTCTCAGTCTGACTTTGAAGTGCTAATAAGACAAAATTACTCAAATCCAGGAAAGAAATTAAGAAATGTAAAATGTTAATTAAATTCAGAAACAGAACTAATATGAACACCAATGCGAAACGGAAATTAAACACGGGCGCTATAAATACATTTATTATATATATGTTTAGATAGGAGGTAAAAAAACAACCCAAATGAAGTGGAGAATTACAAGCTGATCTTTACAATTGCATCAAGGGATTTTGCCCACTTTTAATAAGTTCCGTGATGGTTTCTGAGAAGGTAAATAAGCATCCAATTATAATAATTGGGTTGGATGTTTCCTACACAAAAATACAGTCGCATAATTACATCAAATTAAAATACAAAGTCAACTTATTGTCGGATGTCATTTAAGGGCCTTTTTTTTTTTTTTTAAAGATTTTATTTATTTATTTGACACAGAGACAACCAGTGAGAGAGGGAACACAAGCAGGGGGAGTGGGAGAGGAAGAAGCAGGCTTCCAGCGGAGGAGCCTGATGTGGGGCTCGATCCCAGAACTCCGGGATCACGCCCTGAGCCGAAGGCAGACGCTTAACGCTTAACGACTGAGCCACCCAGGCGCCATTGAAGGGCCGTTTCAAGATGGAATTTGGTGGATAGGATCATTGAGTTATCCTTTTAGCTCCCTTCCAAAAAATGAGCTTCATAATCCTAATCAAACAGAAGCGATCCAAGGAAAGTCTGTTGTGTTATCCCTTTAAGGAGACCTGATCCAAAATAAAAGTTCCATAAATTTCCCAGGCAATCTGGATTGTGACAAAAATTCAGTGGACTAGGGACGCTTCCGAATTGGCTCTGTGCATTGCATGGAAATGGAACCATGAAGAGCTTCCTCATGATCACGTTGTATGTTTCCACTTTTTCCTCCTCTAAAGCAAATCTGGTTTTACCCTTCAGGGTTGCCCTTTTCTTATTAGTATTTCAACACATGGTGAGTGGGAAGAAAATGCAATTCAAACCCATACATATATGCCTTTCAAACCTCCTACCACGTATCTCTGATAAAACATATGACTAAAAGTGATGCTGAATCATTTTTCTTAGATTTAACATTGAATAAGTTTAAAGATGCATCCCAGACGTGATACAGCTGTATCGATTTCTTGACAAAGGTTGTACCTTTTCAATATGTATTTAATTTTTACTTTGATTTAGTATGTGTTGACTATTAGTAGTGAGCTTGTGTTTATGTCAGGAAATGATACTTGAATTAAAAGTATGGAATTTTGCTGTTTTGTTTTTTCTTTGGGGATATTAAATATATGTATGTGATAACCTAGGTGTTTCCCCTCAAGAATTTGTGTTCTCAATTTTTTTCATAGAGGTATAATTAACATATAACATTACGCTTGTTTCAGGCGTACAACATAGTGATTTGATGTTTGTACATACTGTGAAATAGTATGCACTATAATTCTAGTTACCAGCTGTCACCTTACAAAAGTGATATAATATCATCTGCTATATTCCCCATGCTGTACATTATAGCCCCGTGACTTATGTTTATTTTGTAACTAGAAGTTTGGACTTCCTAATCCCCTCTGCCATTTTGTCCCCCGTTCCTCTCCCTTTCCTTCTGGCAACCACCCATCTGTTCTGTCTCTATCTGAGTCTGGGTTTTGTTTTTGTTGATTGGTTTATTTTGCTTTTCAGATCCACGTATAAGTGAAACCCCAGGCTATTTGTCTTTCTCTGACTTGTTTCACTGAGCATAATACCCTCTAGGTCCACCTATGTTTTCACAAATGGCAGATTGTATTTTTTTTTTAAAGATTTTATTTATTTATTCGACAGAGATAGAGACAGCCAGCGAGAGAGGGAACACAAGCAGGGGGAGTGGGAGAGGAAGAAGCAGGCTCATAGCAGAGGAGCCTGATGTGGGGCTCGATCCCAGAACGCCGGGATCACGCCCTGAGCCGAAGGCAGACGCTTAACCGCTGTGCCACTGAGGCGCCCCGGCAGATTATATTTTTTTAAACGGCTGAGTAGCAGTACTGTGTGTGTGTGTGTGTGTGTGTGTGTGTATCTTCTTTATCCAGTCACCCATCCATGGACACCTAGGTTGTTTCCATATTTTGGCTACTATAAAGAACGCTGTAATGAGCACAGGGTACAGACACCTATTCAGATTAGTGTTTTGGTTTGTTTGCTTGCTTTAATAGATGGCCAGTGCTGGAATTGCTGGATCATATGGTACTTGTATTTTTAACTTTCTGAGGAACTTCCATACTGTTTTCCATAGTGGCTGCACCAGTCTGCATTCCCACCAACAGTGCACGTCCTCGCCAACACTTGTTGTTTCTTGTCTTTTCCATACCAGCCATTCTGACAGGTGTGAAGTGATACCTCATTGTGTTTTTGGGGTTTTTTTGTTTTTAAGATTTTATTTATTTATGGGATAAATAGAGAGCAAGAGTAGGGGATGCAGAGGGAGAGGGAGAAGCAGGCTCCCTGCTGAGCAGGGAGCTCAATATGGGGCTTGATCCCAGGGGGATCATGATCCTTGGGATCATGACCTGAGCCGAAGACAGATGCTTTACTGACTGAGCCACCCAAGTGTCCCCTCATTGTCATTTTGATGCCCATTTCCCTGATGATGAGTGATGATGAGCTTCTATTTATGTGTCTGTTGGCCATCTGGATGTTTTCTTTGGAAAAATGTCTAGTCAAATTGTCTGCCCCCTTTTAAGTTGGATTGTTTGTTTTTTCATTAGTGTTCTCAATTTTTTATGTCCTATTTTTTCTCTCATTTCCCTTTGGGACTATGATTACCGGTATGTTACAGAGAAGTTGGTATTGTTCCATACGTAATGGTACTATAAAGGCACTAAATGATTGGACTGCAAAAGGATTGTGATATATACAAATAGGTAGCTATAGATCAGGTCTATATCTATCTATATCTATCAGTGAGCTATCTATATATAGCAATGGCATATCAGTATCTGTCTATATCTATATAGCAATGAAATATATTTACAGCAAAAGTATGTATGTGTGTACAATATAGCACTCATGACATCATGATGTGTCTCTTGGGAAAGTATAAACATATAAGTACAATCCATTTTTTATTCTAAAGTGGTATACATTCTTTCTCCTATTGAATCCATTTTGGTTTCTTGATATTAATTTCATAGGAACAGCACTATTTTAAACATTAAGAGTTAAGCATGCCTACACAAATTATATTCTAAAACTGGTGTCTGAATTCATGTGAAATTTCTGAAGCCCCTCCATCAGTTTAGGGATCCCCATCTTCTACCTTTCTTTCTTTTTTTTTTTTTCCCAAGATTTTATTTATTTGTCAGAGAGAGAGAGCATAACCAGGGGAACAGCTGGCAGAGCAGGCAGGGGGAGAAGCAGAGGGAGGAGCAGACTTCCTGCTAAGCAGGGAGGCCCATGCAGGACTCGATCCCAGGACCCTGGGATCATGACCTGAGCCAAAGGCAGACGCTTAATGACTGAGCCACCCAGGCACACCAGGATCCCTATCTTCTTAAGGGCAATATGGAGGTTCACTAGTTTGAGACAGAAAGGTAGTGTAGACAGAAAGTAGTTCCTGTCGATTCCTTGGGATGGACAGTCCTAGGACATCTTCCAGTGGGGCAGAAATAACACAAAAAGCTGTCACTCTCCCACACAGGCTGTGATAGAACAGGGGTAAAACTGTCCTTTCTACAGGGCATTATTACTCAGAACACTCACTTAAGGAGAGTCTCTGAGAGAAAACGGTGGGGGTAGGTCCTGGCGTCAAATTCCACTTTTGTACCCACCTGCAAGCTTAGAATTAACTGTCAACTGGGAGGGTGTTGCACTCTCTTTGAAAAAAAAGAAAAGAAAAGAAAAGATCTTCACAGGACTTTACAGACATGACCTCATTTTCTCCTCCCTACCACATATGGACGTATCTCTTTGAGAGACACAGATAAAAGATTTAAAAAGTACTGAATTGGGAGTAAAAATAAGATATGATCATTGTCTTCAGCGTTTTTGTGTATATATTAAGTGGGTTGAATAAAATATTCTCTGTTTCCTTTTACATCTGAAGATTTATGTCTCATGGCAATAATTAACCCATATGACTATTTTTTCCCCTACATCACAGCACAGACCCTTTCCCCACTCTATTTTCTGCTAGGCAGATACATGTTTGATAACAGAATATATTATCTGAAAATATAAGAATATTTTCTTTCTTCCACATGACCATAGCTGCCTCCAGTTTAGTAAGGAAACAATGAAATGTATTGTTTGGGATATCTTCAGTTGAATTTGGAAATCTATGCGTGGCTTATTTCTACCTATAGGTAGATTAATTTGAAAATAAGTGCTAATTTTACCAGTTGCAATTTATACATCATGGAACACATGTGTACAGGGATCTTGAAAACATGCAAGACTAAAACATAGCCTTCTGGAAATTGCCAAAAGAACATTGCCTTCAGTTTCAAATTTGCTTTTTCTTTTTTTCCTGGAAAGAGAAATCCACTGAGGGATGGAACGGTCTAATTAACTCTCAGGTTTGTAGGGTTTGTAGGAGACACGTGTGAAAAAAATAAAAAAGGTGAAAGGTGGCACTTTTCTGTCTTCATTTATAACATGTCTTGTCAACCACATGCAAGGTTAGTTATTTCTAAATATCTCACCTCAAAAATGTAAGCGGGCTGTCACAAAAGTATGCGACGATACTCAATTTCGAAGTCATTTTTAAGTGAAGAAGTGGTTCGAGTTGGAGACACTTGTTACAAAAATGCATAAAACCATTGGTTTTACCAAGCTCTTTATTCCACGGCCCCTGACACTGATGTAGCCTGATGATGGTAAAAACTGAGTAATAGCTAAACCAGGCTGCAAAGCAACCCAACAAGTCCAGTGCTTCTTGAAGGTTTGGGCAAACACTTAAGGGCACATATTAGGGGCAACTGTCCATTGTAGGAGAGCATTACTATCACAGATCTGTATGCAAGTGCTCTAACATCTCATTGAGAAAAGTTGACACTCTAATGCCAAGATGTTAAAAGGGAGTGGTGATGAAATCTGGATCTCAAAGAGATATCCGCACTCCCATAGTCATGGCAGCATTATTTGCAGCATCCAAGGTATGGAGGCGACCGAAGTGTCCACTGATGGATGAATAGATCAAGATAATATGAGAGGGATGGATAGAGAGATAGATAATAAATAGTTGGATGGATGGACAGATGATAGATATAGATAGATAGATAGATAGATAGATAGATAGATAGATAGATATGATGGATGGATAGATAGATGGAAGAATAGATGGATGGATGATGGATGGATAGAGAAAGAAAGAAAGAAAGAAAGAAAGAAAGAAAGAAAGAAAGAAAGAAAGAAAGAAAGAAAGAGAGAAAGACAATGGAATGTTACTGGGTTTTTAACAAGAAAGAAATTCTGTTATTTGTGACATGGATGGACCTTGTGGGCATTATGTTAAGTGAGTTAAGCCAGATACAGAAAGGTAAAAACTGCATGATCTCACTTATATGTGGAATCTAAAATAGTTGAACTCATGGGGCGCCTGGGTAGTACAGTCGATTAAGCACCTGATTCTTGGTTTTGGCTCAGGCCATGATCTCAGGGTCCTGAGATTGAGCCCCACGTCTGACTCCGTGCTCATTGTAGAGTTTGCTTAAGACTCTTACTCTCCTTCTGCACCTCCCCTTTGCGTGCTCTCTTGCTCTCTCAAATAAATAAATAAAATCTTTAAAAAATAAAAAAAATGAAAAATAAAAAAGTTGAACTCATGGAAGCAGCAAGTAGAATGGTGGTAGCCAGGAGCTGGGAGAAATGGTGAGATGTTGGTCAAGGGATACAAAATTTCATCTATGCAATGTAAATATGCCTGGTGATCTAACACACATACAGTGTGGTGACCACAGTTAATAATACTGCGTTGTATACTTGAAAGTTGTTAAGAGAGTAGATTTTAAATGTTAACACACACACACACACACACACACACACACACACAAATGGTAACTACGTGAAGTGATGGACATGCTAAATATCTGGATTGTGATGTTCATTTCAAAATATGTACGTATATCAAAACACCATGTTGCACACTTTGAATATGTATACTTTTTGTCAATTATACCTCATAAAGCTGGAAAAAAGGATTAGTATATTGCACCAGGGTATACTAGGAGGATATGTATGTCACTTATTTATCTCCTGAGGTCATGGGAGATTTATAATTCACTGTCTGAAAAGTCGTATAAGGAAAATCCCAGCAAGCAGAACAAATGGAATTTTATAGAATTATCAGGAGTTTCTGATATGAACATTTGGCCACCCAAAAGACATCAGTTCCACATTTTTGGATCTTTCATTGGCTTACTCAATGAGTTCCATAAATTCATTAAGCTCTAGGGGTCTCAGAATCACTATTACAATTTGTCAGCTCCTCCACCAAATTGTGAATCCTTCTTTGAGATAGTGAATCCGAGAGAGTCCAGTCATCCAGAGTTATTTTCTCCTGGACGTATGATGTGAAGAATATGGAGTCCCAAGGTCTTATGTGATGAAGGCAAACTCAACGTCACTATGCCCGTCTTCCAACTGAAACCTGTGCTCTTTTCAAAACTTCTGTCTACCTCCCAGCTTCCATATTTGGAGTAAATGCATGCTCTTCTGTTGTATATGTCCCCTTTTTCTTTATATTAATTCATATTTTTATGTTTGTGTCCATGGAAGTTTAAGGCAGTGCCTCAATCTTGTACATTTCTGTATCCCGTACTTGACTCAGCATACTTTACTCAGTGAGTTAATCCCAATCACATGTGATAGCCCCTCAAAGCATCAATCTCTAAGAGCTTTGGTGTATGTTTAACCCTTGTGTATCAGTAAATATTTATTGTCCACATTAAGAAAGTGCTTGTGGAAGATTCAATAATCAGCCCCAAGTTTTGACTCCCCTGCTATGAATTTACATATCTGCAACTTTGCTATGGATTTGGGGGTTTGGGTTTGACAATATGACTTTCTTTTGGTGAATAGAAATGAGCCAATACTATGTGTAGAAAAGACCAAAAAAAAAAAAAATGCCTGCACTGATACAGTTATACTTGAGCTCGAGTGATGTGTCTCTGTCCCTCTTGTCTGGGCTCCTGAAGAAATATCCATGAAACATGCCTGAAGTGAACTGTACCCTTGACCCCAGCCCCAAGCAGGAGCACAGAGATTCATTGAAAATTGGACTCGTCCATGTTGACCATTCTTTTTAGAATTCAGAAGTGAGGTCACGTTGGAGAACTATTATAGCCCAAGTGCCATAGAGACTGGTCGTAAATTCTTTCTGACGTAATTGACACACATTTTCAAGGAGCGGCTTTTTCTCTCGGTGTCTTGTATAGAACATCAACCTGCACCTTTGCCCTAATAAGTAGACACTTCAAAGCAGGAAAACACATCAGTGACCAGGATCTACAATTGGGTTTCCAGGAAATCTTAAGAGCTGAATTAATATATGTGTAACCTGTCTGTAGTCATCTTAGCTCTTCGGCACGTGTCAACCACTTTAGCTCTGGCCTTTATAAATATCAGGTCTTAGGAAAGGGAAGAGGTTATGTATTCTTTGTAAGGCACAGGCGGTAAATTGGTATAATGAGCTCACCTAAGTCAAATATTATCATGATTTCAGAACTACGGCCAGCACTAGATGTCATACTAATGTCCCCTTTCCCTCTGAAGTTTGGCAGCTCTTGTTTTAGGCTCTTAAAAAAATCATCAGTATAAAATTTAGTCTTAACATTATCTGAGAAAGCAAGTGGTAGATTACAGCACCCACTCCCCACTTTTCCTTTGACCTAATCCTCTTTTCCAAGCAAGGGTTGCTAAGAAAAAGGCCAGCTTCTCCCTAAGTCCTTCCCTCCATTCAAGCCCATCCTCAATTTGGCAGACGCTTCTTGTCACTGACTCAAACCTCTGACCTACTTTGGATGGAAAGATCTGTCAATATTAGAAATTAAAATTGGATTCTTCCAACCAAATGAAAAGAGTATCTGATTCAACTCATTGTACATTTAAATCAACCAAATCATGAACTTTTGAATGGCATGCACTTTTTTATTTTTCCCAAGAGGACAAGAGAAGGGGCATTGAAAAATCTATAACAGAATGATTTACCTAATTGCATTCCAGGGAACTTTGAATAACTCTATCACAACTTCAAGAAATATTCTCCTCAGTTAGAAAGGAGGCACCAATCTCAGGAAACACAAGAAATTGGTGGTGTTTAATCTTGACTCGACCATCAGCTTGGGTATGCAATGTTTCTTCTATCAGCTTTTAAATAAGACCCAAATGGGCACTGAAATCCAACTGATTTCTTTTCTCCCCAGGCACTACCATTGAAAATTGGACTTCATTGTCAAGTTGCTCCTTGCTAACAAGTGAGCAAGCAGTCGGGGCATATGGCAGACCATGCATGAGGGCCAAGAGTCATTTTGGGAGACTACTTCCAGCCCTTTAATAAATTTTAGGTAAGCCACGTCAAGGAAGCTGGAGAGGCTACACCACCATACTTCCATTTTATATACTGTGGTTCCACTTTTATGCAATAATTATGCCCTAAGCACATAGGCCTCAACCCACATGGTCAACAGGAAAAGGAATGCTTTCAATGACACAAAGTATAACTCATCACTTTCTGGGTAGAATTTAAAATGGAGACTCATGCTTTTTAACAGCAAGCCATGCAATGATCAACAGTTTGGGTTGACCAACTGAGACAATATTGTGTTTTTTGGTTATTTATAAAGACAGAGAATATCAGAATTGGGATAAGGCCTATTTTCTCTGTTGCCACTTTCCAACGACAGGGGCTAGCTATAATCTCTTCCACTCAGAGCTCCAAGATAGCTGTTCTAATCATGATTTTGTATTCAATGAACAGGCTTCTCTTCTGGAAACCGCACTCAATGGGAACATCTTATTGGTACTCTGATATCTTAGAGGAAGTTCAGTATAGGGCAGGTTGAGAAACATGGAGATTCTTGGCAATTTGAGTCCTAGGCTGGGAAATAATCCTCTGATCAATAATCAGAATGTATACAAATTTAGTGGCTTGTCGATTTTATTTATTTGTTTGTGAGAGAGAGCATGAGTGGGGGTGGGGAGTGGAGAGGGGCAGAGAGAGAGGGAGAAGCAGACTCCCTGCTGAGCAGTCAGCCTGATGTGAAACAGTCTCAGGATCCTGAGATCATGACCTGAGCTGAAGACAGATGTCTAAAGGACTGAGCCACCCAGCTACCCCAAATTTAGTGGCTTTCAAAGAACCAAGAGAGTGAAGCTACGAAACCTCCATGCGTGACTCTATCCCTGAACCTTCCCAATAGCCCAGAGATGTCAGGGGTGAGTCCAGCTTTATTTTCCCCCTTCATTCACATCACAGGACTGAAATTAGAGTCAGCAGTGATTGACAGCATCAGGTATCAAGTATGAAGTTCTATGATCCTGTGATTTACACATCACTTAACAATTTATATCAGCGATATCCAATAGATGGAAATGTTCTTTACAGAAAGTACTATTGGACATTGCTGGTATTAATAGTTAAGTGACATGTAAGTTATGTGGTAACCAAGCATGAACTGTGGTAAGTATCTATGGAGACCTTGACTTTTAATTCATACTTAATTTAAGCATATTTCACTTTCAAAGTAAATAGCCACACACTGAATATATTGGACAATACAGATTTATGTTTTTTAATGTTTTTTTTTAATTGTAGACTTCATTTTTTTCTAAATAGGAATTTTATGCTAGGAATGGTTTTTGGTATATTTGGAAGAATAGATATAATTTTACATAAAGGTGAGGAATAAGTTCATGCACTGCATATCCCTCATTTTATAAATTTCTTTTCCCCAGAAAAATCTTTACTATTCAGCTTATGGGTTCCACATCAAACCAATATTATGCACCTGAATGATTCCATTTTAAATCATATATTAACTACAAGGACATAATCACTGATTATAGGATTGTCCTTCAGATGGAAAATTGCACACCATAAAATCATATTTGGGGACTAGTGGGGATACATTTCATGCTGGGGAGAGGTTAGAATAAACAGGGCAATTTGGAATGAACCAGAGCATGGAAATGAGTCAGGAAGGTAGGAGTTAGTGAAGAATATCAGCTAGTCTAAAGAGGTTGGTGGATTGATTACAATATTGGCCATGGGTTTTCAGCCTTCTGTATATCTAAGTTCCAATATAAATTCTTTCTTTTGCATCTGCACTGTCCCCTGTCACCCCAGACAAGTTGTCCCATCTGAAGCCGTGCTAGACTAGGGATCCCTTGGTCAACTGCCAGCTAGCCTCCAGGAAGAGAGCCAACAGGCTGACAAGTACTGGCCAGAGCCCTGTGGCAGCCCAGCCCAGCCCAACAGAACCAGGCAGCTACACTCACCCTAACTCAAAGAATGGCTAGCTAAATGATCATGGGTGCTGTCGTACCAGCAGCAGGTGGGGAAGAAACAGGTGGGTATTTGGTGAGGCAAGTTTGGTCAAAATGGGATGCCATTAGGGGATGTTTGTGTTAAAACAGAAGAATAATGAAGATCCAGAATTCAGTTCGAAATTGTCAGAAAAGAGGCAACTGCATGGCAGGGAAGTCAGTTCACCCTCTGGTCCCAGAGAAGAGGTCTTTTGCACTGTTTTCGTGTCTGAATCAGGAGGGTCTGCTTTCTACTGCCTCCTAAGTACAGAGGGACATAGAAACTCTAATTCCCAAAAGACTCTTCTTGAACAGAATATCCCTAATACATTTTATCTCCATTCTACATATGCATTCTCCAATTTAGAAAGTGTAATATGCCACATGCCACCTTTGTAAAAATATAATTATTTGAACTTTTTAATATTTGAGGTTATAAAGAACTGAATGCTTTCCTAAGATGGGCATTTTGAATAAAAGCTATTAGAATAACTTTATGGAGACTTGGATAAGCGGGGATTACAAAATGGTCTGTGAAATTGAAGAGTCTATTGTGGGAAACTAAGTAGCCATTTTCATCCATGTTGCTAGGTCATATAATACTGAGTGGAAATAAAAAGGTTCCCATTATTGTTCTCAATAGTCGGACCTTGTAGAATGTCATAAACACAAAGACTTCACCAGATTCACAGGTATGAATTTATATATAAGGATATGAGCATGTGTGCATGTGTGTAGAAGTATATACTATATATAACTATATGTATCACATATAAAAGTATATATAGACTTACATGCTTACATATACCTATATATGATATATATGGTATATATACTGTATACTGTATATACACACATATATAAATATTTACTTATACCAAAAATATGCCAAAAAAGAAATATAAAACTTAAGATAAATATAAACTTATATATAGATAAATATATAAATATAAAATTATATACAAATATATATTTATATATTAAATATGTAAAATAAATATTTATTTATATACATATATACATACCTATATATGCATACTTATAAATATATAAGCATACAAATATGTATATACTTATACACATATAAAGTATATATTTATATATAGTGTGTACTTATGTATACAAACTTGTATAAACTTATACACTTATAAATATAATTATATATATATATGTGTGTGTGTGTGTGTGTGTGTGTGTGTGTGTGTGTATGCCACAACTGGTTACATGAATAGCTCCCAGCATCTGTTTTTTGGTAGGCACTCAATTTAAATTTTATATTGGGTCTTCTTTGTTTCCAGTTAGGATATAGAAAGTAACAAGAAGAAATCATTCATGCTATCAGACTGGATATGGTACGAATCATATTTATTATAAACACATCAGAGATTTGAGGAAGCCAAGAAACCTATTAAGTTAAATTGTAAAGGAGATGAGCTCTCTGTATGAGAGAATGGCCCATGGCTGTTCTTATCCCTGAGGAGTTGAGGGAAGGAGTAAGAGAAGGGAGAAGGCAAGAAGATGAGGAGGAAGATTTTTGTCAAAAGCCAAAATTGCAACTAATTTTCCATAACTGCACGGTCTGTGAGATAGATTAGAATTCTGAGGAGGGTCAGGCACAAAGGGGCTCTGCATTTCTCACTGACTTTAAATGAGATCTTTGCTAAATGTACAAAGAGCTCATGCACCACTGAGGGCAGAAGAGAGTTGGTGTACATCCCCTACTAGGTTTTCAGGCCTCATACAAGTGCCATGTAGCCACACTCTGAAGGCAGGAGCATGGGGCAAGAGCTAAGAGAGATCTTCCAAAGCATTCCTGGTCTTCCTAGATTGTAACGCAATAGTGTTTTAAAATCTGAGAGAAGAGAATCAGTGCAGAGAGAGGCCTCCCCAAGACAAATATCAGAGCAGCACTAGAGAATAAGGGGGAAATCCTTAACAAACCTAAAAGCTAGATGCTGGACAGTAAAC
Organism: Ursus americanus; assembly: GCF_024610735.1. Classification (NCBI taxonomy): domain Eukaryota; kingdom Metazoa; phylum Chordata; class Mammalia; order Carnivora; family Ursidae; genus Ursus; species Ursus americanus. The sequence continues at coordinate 119,357,438 of NC_142164.1, read as the reverse complement.
AAAAAAGACCACCCATGGGATGAAATCATGCTAATGCTCAGCATTAAATTATGTTTTAAAAAAATCCCTAAAGCATACTGTCCAAACATTTGAAGGCATTAGTGACTTAAATCAAACCAAAGTTGTAAAAGACAGATTTAGCTGAGGGAGAGGTCACATTGACACAGCCCCACACTCTAGGGGCTTAATAGGAAAAAGGATATGTTTCTCCCCTGGGGTTAAAGAGTATTTGGTTCACATTCTACCATTCTTTTATGTAAAACATCTGGTGTGCAAATCAAGCATCACGAGATATGCAAAGAATTAAAAATTTTATATGTGTAACAAACGCTTAATAGAGAAAATAGTCAATAAAAGCAGACCCAGATGTAGTCCAGATACTGGAATTACCACACAAGGCATTTAAAATAACTATCATCATAGTTAGATGATAGATAGATAGATAGATAGGTAGATGATAGATAGATAGATGATAGATGATAGATGATAGATAGATAAAGATAGGTAATAGGAGTTAATGTAGAAGATGAACAAAAGAACAAAGAGTGGCAAGTGGCTGTTTTGGTAAAAAGATGGAAACTCTAAAAAGGCACCAAAGCATAATAGAAATTAAAAACTGCATTATGAGAAATGATATATTCACTAGATTCACTCAACAGGAGATTGGAACAGCAAAAGAAAAAGTGCGTGATCCCTTGACATAGGTCCATAGAAAAGTATCCAAACTGAAAAAAAAAAAAAAAACAAACCCTCAAATATAAGAGTAGAAAAGTAACCACTGATATAGGTCAATTAAAAAGTATCCAAACTGATAAACAAAACTTTTAAATAAAATATTGGAAAACAAACAGAATAGAGCACCTGACATCTGATGGAAATTATCAAAAGTGAAACACATGTACAATTGGAATTTCAAAAGAGATATAAGATAGAAAAGGGCAGAATAAATATTTGAAAACAAAATAGCCCCCAAAATTTTAGAGTTGATAAAATACATCACCCAAGTAAGGTGAGAAGTCTGACAATCCCCAAGCAGGATTAATATAAAGAAAACTGTATCTGGCCCCATCATACTCAAACCGATGAAAAATGAAGTCTTATATAAACCTTAGAGCAGTCAGACATAAAAGACACATTATATTCAAAACTTTAAAGCAGTCAGAGATGAAAGATGCATTTTGTACAGGAAAACAATGAAACGGAGAAAATCTGACAATTTCTCATAGGAAGGGGAGCACAGAAGCCAATGAATTGAAAACTAAATTGCTGAAAGAATTGTTCTCTAGAAAACTTAGAGTATAAGAAATGTGAATGATGGGGCTTTAAAATTTAGGAAATAATGTAGTTCTAAAGGGAGACATTAAAAAAAAGACCCCACCCACATTTATTTAGGAACAGATGGGAGAACTATTCAGTGAAGACAGGGAAGGTTTGAACAAATTTACCTAACTGAAATTTATGTAATGGTATATCGAGCAACTTTAGAAGATACATTGATTTTCAAGTGTTCATGGAACATTGAATTGAATCGTGTGCTGCCGTAAAATAAAGCCCAGAAATTACTAAAGGACTGGAATTATACTCAGTGTATTCACTGACTAAAAGGATATTAAAGTATATATTAATAGCAATTAAATAGGTAGAAAATCTCCAAGGCACTTAAACAAAGCAAAAGGTGTGTGTGTGTGTGTGTGTATGTGTATTCATGCACTCAAGTGTGTCATTGTGAGTGTTTGTGTCTTGTAAGACAGAGACAGAGAGAAACAGGGGAAAACCTATATATCTGAAAATTAAGAAAACATTTATAAAAACCCAGGGGTCAAAGAAAAAAAAAACACAAGAGAAAATAGAAAATATTGACCTGCCTGCTGGTGAAAAGACCAACATATCAAAATATCACATATGTGATGCATTAAACAGTGCTTACATCTAAGGAGGAGCGTAAAATCCATTAGCTAAGATTCCACATTAACAAGCTAGAAAAAGAAACGCAAAACGAAACCAAAGTACAGTGAAGAAATTAATAAAAATTAATGCAGAAATTAATATTTTAGAAAACACGTGAAATAGAGATACCAAGATTAGGTGGGTTTGGGGGAGTTTTTAATAAAATTCCAAATATTTATGAAGGATGATAAGGAAAAAGACAAAACCGAAATTACTAATATCGGGAGTCCTAAGGGGACAGCAGATGTTAAAATTACGATAAGGTCACACTGTGAGTAACTTCATGATAATAAATGCAAAAACTTACATAAAAGAAACATTTCCTCAAAAAACACAATTTATCAATTGGATATATATCAGTGCATATAGACCTATTACAATTCATTTGATATAGGATACTAAGAAATACCATTAAAGAAATGAGAGCAAATTTGGCAGAAATTAAAAATTCTATGAGCCAAATGCAGTCAAAACTAGAGGCTCTGATGGCCAGGGTGAATGAGGCTGAAGAACGTATCAGCAAATTGGAGGATGGGTTAGTAGAAGAAAAAGCTAAAATAGAATCTGGACTCAAAAAAACTCCACACTCTGGAATGTAGGTTACGGGAGATTACTGACTCAATGAAACGTTCCAAAGTCAGAATCATTGGCATCCCTGAGGGGTTGGAGAAAAACAGAGGTCTAGAAGAGATATTTGAACAAATTGTAGCTGAAAACTTCCCTAATCTAGCAAGGGAAACAAACATTCATGTCCAAGAGGCAGAGAGGACCCCTCACAAGCTCAACCACGACAAACCTACACCACGTCATGTCATAGTGCATTTCGCAAATGTTAGATCCAAGGATACAGTATTGAAAGCGGCCAGGGCAAAGAAATTTCTCACGTACCAAGGCAAAGGTATCAGAATTACGTCAGACCTGTCTGCACAGACCTGGAATGAGAGAAAGGGTTGAGGGGGCATTTTTAAAGCTCTTTCAGAGAAAAACATGCAGCCAAGGATCCTTTATCCAGCAAGGCTGTCATTCAGAATTGATGGAGAAATAAAGACCTTCCAGAATCGCCAGTCATTGACCAATTTTGTAACCATGAAACCAGCCCTACAGGAGATATTAAGGGGGGTTCTATAAAAGTAAAATGGCCCCAAGAGTGATACAGAACAGAAAGTTACAATCTTTAGAAACAGAGACTTTACAGGCAACATGGCATCATTAAAATCATATCTCTCAATAATCAGTCTCAATGTAAATGGCCTAAATGCTCCCATAAAGCCACAGGGTTGCAGAATGGATACAAAGACATGACCCATCCATTTGCTGTCTACAAGAGACTCATTTTGAACCTAAAGATACATCCAGACTGAAAGTAAAGGGATGGAATACCATCTTTCACGCCAATGGACCTCAAAAGAAAGCTGGGGTAGCAATTCTCATATCAGACAGATTGGATTTTAGACTAAAGACTATAGTTAGAGACACAGAAGGGCACTATATTATTCTTAAAGGATTTATCCAACAAGTGGATATGACAATTATAAATATATATGCCCCCAACAGGGGAGCAACAAGATACACAAGCCAACCCTTAACCAGAATAAAGAGACATATAGATAAAAATACATTAATAGTAGGGGACCTCAACACCCCACTATCAGAAATAGACAGAACACCCTTGCAAAAACTAAGCAAAGAATCAAAGGCTTTGAATGCCATACTCGACGAGTTGGACCTCATAGATATATATAGAACACTACACCCCAGGACCAAAGACTACTCATTCTATTCTAATGCCCATGGAACATTCTCAAGAATAGACCATGTTCTGGGACACAAAACAGGTCTCAACCGATACCAAAAGACTGAAATTATCCCCTGCATATTCTCAGACCACAACGCTCTGAAATTGGAACTCAACCACAAGGAAAAATTTGGAAGAAACTCAAACACTTGGAGACTCATAACCATTCTGCTCAGGAATGACTCGATAAACCAGGAAATCAAAAATCAATTTAAACAATTTATGGAGACCAACGAGAATGAAAACACAACGGTCCAAAACCTATGGGATACTGCAAAGGCAGTCCTAAGGGGGAAATACAAAGCCATCCAAGCCTCACTCAAAAGAATAGAAAAATCTAAAATGCAGTTTTTATATTCTCACCTCAAGAAGCTGGAACAGCAACAGACGGACAGGCCTAATCCATGCACAAGGAACCAGTTGACCAAGGTTAGAGCAGAAATCAATGAATTAGAAACCAGAAGTACAGTAGAGCAGATCAACAGAACTAGAAGCTGGTTCTTTGAGAGAATCAATAAATTGACAAACTGCTGGCAAGACTTATCCAAAAGAATAGAGAAAGGACCCAAATTAATAAAATTATGAATGAAAAAGGAGAGGTCACGACCAACACCAATAAAATTGGAAGGATTATTAGAAACTTTTATCAACAGCTATATGCCAATAAATTAAGCAATCTGGAAAAGATGGAGGCCTTCTTGTAAACCTATAAACTACCAAGACTGAAACAGGAAGAAATTGATTTTTTAAACAGGCCAATCAATTATGAAGAGATTGAGTCAGTGATAGACAACTTTCCAAATAACAAAACTCCAGGTCCGGATGGTTTTCCTGGGGAATTCTACCAAACATTCAAAGAAGAAATAATACCTATTCTCCTAAAGGTATTTCAAAAAATAGAAACAGAAGGAAAGCTACCAAACTCATTCTATGAGGCCAATATTACCTTGATCCTCAAACCAGGCAAAGACCCCATCAAAAAGGAGAATTACAGACCGATTTCCCTAATGAATATGGACGCCAAAATCCTCAACAAGATCCTGACTAATAGAATCCAACAGTACATTAAAAGGATTATCCATCATGACCAAGTGGGATTCATACCTGGGATGCAAGCATGGTTCAACATTCGCAAATCGATCAGCATGATACATCATATCAACAAGAAAAGACTCAGGAACCATATGATCCTCTCAATTGATGCAGAAAAAGCATTTGACAAAATACAGCATCTTTTCCTGATTAAAACCCTTCACAGTGTAGGGATAGAGAGTACATTCCTCAATCTCATAAAAGCCATCTATGAAAAGTCTACAGCAAATATTATTCTCAATGGGGAAAAGCTGGAAGCCTTTCCCTTAAGATCAGGAACACGACAAGGATGCCCACTCTCGCCACTATTATTCAACATAGTACTAGAAGTCCTTGCAACAGCAATCAGACAACAAAAAGGGATAAAAGGTATCCAAATCGGCAAAGAAGAAGTCAAACTGTCTCTCTTCGCAGATGACATGATACTGTATATGGAAAACCCAAAAGAATCCACTCCCAAACTATTAGAAGTTATAGAGCAATTCAGTAATGTGGCGGGATACAAAATCAATGCTCAGAAATCAGTTGCATTTCTTTTTTTTTTTTTAAAGATTTTATTTATTTATTCAACAGAGATAGAGGCAGCCAGAGAGAGAGGGAACACAAGCAGGGGGAGTGGGAGAAGAAGAAGCAGGCTCCCAGCGGAGGAGCCTGATGTGGGGCTCGATCCCAGAACGCCGGGATCACTCCCTGAGCCGAAGGCAGACACTTAACCGCTGTGCCACCCAGGCGCCCCTCAGCTGCATTTCTATACACGAATAATGAGACTGAAGAAAGAGAAATTAGGGAATCCATCCCATTTACAATAGCACCAAAAACCATACATTACCTTGGAAATAACTTAACCAGAGACGTAAAAGGCCTATATTCTAGAAACTATAAATCACTCTTGAAAGACATTGAGGAAGACACAAAAAGATGGAAAAATATTCCATGCTCATGGATCGGTAGAATTAACATAGTTAAAATGTCCATGCTACCCAGAGCAATCTACACTTTCAATGCTATCCCAATCAAAACCCAATGACATTTTTCAAAGAACTGGAACAAATAGTCCTTAATTTGTATGGAAACAGAAAAGGCCACGAATCGCCACGGAACTGTTGAAAAGGAAAAACAAAGCTGGGGGCATCACAATGCCGGATTTTGAGCTGTACTACAAAGCTGTGATCACAAAGACAGCATGGTACTGGCACAAAAACAGACACATAGACCAATGGAACAGAATAGAGAACCCAGAAATGGACCCTCGGCTCTTTGGGCAACTTATCTTTGATAAAGCAGGAAAAAACATCTGGTGGAAAAAAGACAGTCTATTCAATAAATGGTGCTGGGAAAATTGGACAGCTACATGCAAAAGAATGAAACTTGACCACTCTCTCACACCATATACAAAAATAAACTCCAAATGGATGAAAGACCTCGACGTGAGACAGGAATCCATCAAAATCCTAGAGGAGAACACAGGCAGCAACCTCTATGACATCGGCCAAAGCAACCTTTTTCATGACACATCTCCAAAGGCAAGAGAAACAAAAGATAAAATGAACCTGCGGGACTTCATCAAGATAAAAAGCTTCTGCACAGCCAAGGAAACAGTCAAAAAAACCTAAGAGGTAGCCCACGGAATGGGAGAATATATTTGCAAATGATACTACAGATAAAAGACTGGTATCCAAGATCTACAAAGAACTTCTAAAACTCAATATGCAAGAAACAAATAAACAAATCATAAAATGGGCAGAAGATATAAACAGACACTTTTTCAATGATGACATACAAATGGCTAACAGACACATGAAAAAATGCTCAAAATCATTAGCCATCAGGGAAATTCAAATCAAAACCACACTGAGATACCACCTTACGCCAGTTAGAATGGCAAAAATGGACAAGGCAAGAAACAACAATTGTTGGAGAGGATGTGGAGAAAGGGGATCCCTCCTACATTGTTGGTGGGAATGCAAGTTGGTACAGCCACTCTGGAAAACAGTGTGGAGGTCCCTTAAAAAGTTAAAAATTGAGCTACCCTATGACCCAGCCATTGCACTACTGGGTATTTACCCCAAAGATAGAGACGTAGTGAAGAGAAGGGCCATATATACCCCAATGTTCATAGCAGCATTGTCCACAATAGCCAAATCGTGGAAGGAAACGAGATGCCCTTCAACAGATGACTGGATTAAGAAGTTGTGGTCCATATATACAAGGGAATATTACTCAGCTATCAGAAAGAACGAGTTCTCAACATTTGCTGCAACATGGACGGCATTGGAGGAGATAATGCTAAGTGAAATAAGTCAAGCAGAGAAAGACAATTATCATATGATTTCTCTCATCTATGGTACATAAGAACTAGGAAGATCGGTTGGGGAAGAAAGGGATAAAGAAAGGGGGGTAATCAGAAGGGGGCATGAAGCATGAGAGACTATGGACTCTGAGAAACAAACTGAGGGCTTCAGAGGGGAGTGGGGTGGGGGAATGGGATAGGCTGGTGATGGGTAGTAAGGAGGGCACGTATTGCATGGTGCACTGGGTGTTATACGCAACTAATGAATCATCGAACTTTACATCGGAAACCGGGGATGTACTGTATGGTGACTAACATAATAAAAAAACATTAAAATTTTACAAAAAAGAAATACTATTAAACAAATCCCTCCAGGTCCAGATAGATTTAATGGTCAATCCTCTAAAGGAAGATACGAAACCAATACTGCAAAACAACTTTTAAAAAACCAAGAATAATCTCTACCTTGTTCGAAAAAGTCAGCATTAACTTGAAACCAAAACCTGATAAACACATCGCTAGACTATTATAGAACAAGAACTTCATGAATATAGATGCAAGAACACTTAACAAAATATCAAGCAATTGAATCCGAGAACGTATATACTATGGTGCTTACATCTTGACTTTGAAAAAGAAGAACAAAAGGAGAGTTTACACTATGCGATATCAGGATGTACCATAATACCGACATTAGTATAATGTCATTATGTCATTAGGGTGGATAAGTAGACCACAGGAAGAAATAGAATGCCCGGAAATAGACCCAAGTATATATAAAAATATTTTCAATAAATGGTGTTGGAATAGCTGGTAAACTGAAAAACATGAGGACCTATAATTCTGAACGATAACATCTAACAATTAATTCTACCGTGGGGTATGTATGTGAATTTGAGAGAAATACTGAGGAAGAAAATATAGGAGAATTTCATTTTGACCATGGGGTAGCAGGGTTTCATTGAAAGGACACAAAACAACCAAATATGAAAGAACAAGTGGAAAAATTATACTCAATCAAAATTGATAATTTCTTTTTTTTTTTTAAGATTTTATTTATTTATTTGACAGAGAGAGACAGCCAGCTAGAGAGGGAACACAAGCAGGGGGAGTGGGAGAGGAAGAAGCAGGCTCCCAGCGGAGAAGCCTGATGTGGGGCTCGATCCCAGAACGCTGGGATCACGCCCTGAGCCGAAGGCAGACGCTTAATGACAGCGCCACCCAAGTGCCCCAAAATTGATCATTTCTGCACATCAAAGATACCATGGAAAAAATATTTAGGCTAACAGTAGACTGAGAAAAACTACATACATGAATATTTTGTTGTGTATACATCTCTCCATATATAGGCACATATACATCAAGACTCATATCCAGGATATATAAACAATGCCTACAAACGGACAATGAAGAATGAATAATGCAATGAAATGGGCTAAAAATGGGTAATTCACAACTAAAGGCATAAAAAATGCTGTGAAAATTTGCTCAGTGTTAAACTGAAACCATATCTACCAGAATGATCTAAGTAACAAAGACTGACATTTCCAATTATTGGTGAAGACAGGGGACAGGTGGAATTTTCACACATTGTTGAGACTACAGACTTGGATGACCTCTTGGGAAAACTTGGTGAATCCTTATACACAAATATAAAATATTTAATATTTATATTGTATATTAAATATAAACAAATTGGTAGTTTCTTATGATACTAAAAGCATATCAATCCTACAACTCAACAAGTCTTAATGATGCAAAAAAAAAAAAAAACTGTCCATGCAAAGAATGTGCACAGATGTTTATAGGACCTATATGTGTAACAGTCCAAATCTGGAAAACAGCCCAACACCTGATGTCTGGAGAAAAGATAAATGATTGTATATATTTGGTCAAGGGAGTACTAATATGAAACCAAAATGAATGATCTATTGATACCCACAACACTATGATGAATCCCATCAGTGTTATATTGAGTTTAAAAAATGAGATAAAAGTACATAGTGTTACCCAACTAATACTAATGAATAAGAAATACAAGAACTGGGAAAACTTTTCCATGGCAATAGGAACTCAAAAAATGCTTCCCTCTGGTGTGGAGTTCACTGATGGGAATGGGTTTCTGGTGGAGGGGGGTGTCGTCTAGGATAATGGAAATGTTTTGTGCATAGATTGAATAGTTCTGTATGCAATTTGCAATCGGCAGAAAGGATCAAATTGAGAACTTAAAAATCAATGTGTATTCTGTGTGTGAATCATATCTCTGTGAAAGTGTATAATATGTTCGAACATTCAATGCCTCTCCATAACACCTGAAAGAATGAGCTCTGTCAAGCACGTGGCCATGAAAGAAAAAAAGGCAAAAACGCTGGAGCAAATGATTTAATATTGAGCACAAATTCTATTTAAGAACTAGGCGCGCCTGGGTGGCTCAGTCCGTCAAGCATCGGACTCTTGGTTTCGGCTCAGGTCATGACCTCAGGGTGAGCCCACGTTGAGCTCCCTGCTCAGCACGGAGTCCACTTGCCCCTCTCCCTCTGCTCCTCCCCCCTCTCTCACACACACACTCTCTTTCTCAAATAAATAAATAAAATCTTAAGGAAAAGGAAGCAAACATACATTGAGTATCGAGTGTAATGCACCTGCGATTTTAGAATGAGAGCCCACAAATGTGAAAAAAAATATAAAAATTCCAGTCCAAACCCTACCAATATCTTCGGGGGATGTTTCCATTCTTTGTTGGGTTATAATTTTCTCCAAATGATTTATAAAAAAAAAAAAATACTCTTTTATCTATTGGCATGCTCAGTTGTGTTTAAGGAGTAGGGAACAAAAAGAGAGCAAATGACCAGGGTTGGCAGTTCACCAGTAGCCAAAAGTGGATTGAATTTGTAGTAATTGGTGGGAACAAGGTTAGTTTCAGATGCAAATTCTATTAAGTTATATCCCATTTTTATTCAAGCAATGTCAGCTTCAGATACTTCATTGTATTCTAATTTGACGTTAAGACAAACCACAGAATTTAAATCTTTCTTGCTCAGTGTGTGATGACAAATATGGTCTCAGTCATCATTTCTGAGGAAGCTGGGTGTTTAGACTCTGGGGAGAATGTATCCGTGACCTCCTTTTGAGTGTGGGCTGTGGCAGATAAAAATAACAGACCTGTTTACCAGTGGCGGACGAAAATGGCACCGCAGTCCTAGTTGCAAATGTCAGAGAAGAATCTATTGAGACAAGAGACAGGCAGCAATGCAAAGATCATTAACTTAAAAGGCTGTCAGAATCCTCATCACACATTACTTCGCTCAGAATGTGTAGCAAAGCATTTCGGTCTCATTTGGAAGCATTGGAGGTTTCAGATTTAGCATGTACCGAGAATTTAAGGGGAAAAACACACCTTCATGAATTTTCATGAAATGAGTGGGCTTAAAAATGAGCCCCTATCGATTTAACCCATAATATCACAGAATCCCCAAATTTAAAATGCACTCAGGAGATCCACAAGGTTACATTGTTTCTAAAGAGTTGGAAGCATCACGTTTTCCCTCCCCAAATACTTTAAATTATAAAAGATGTCTACCAAATAGAAACATACTGTTTTTAGATTATCGTGATTTTGTAGGTAAGGTAATCAAATGCGATAAACAGTTGTCTATAAGGACTTTTATTATGTCATACATTGCTAGGTGTATAGTTACTTGTGTCCATTGGAAGATTTAGTCAGTCACCTAGTATCGTGCCAGAATGTGTGATGCTCGCAATGAATTGTAAGAGAAAAATTTAAAAAATGTTTTTGTAGCATCATTATGAAAAAAAAACAACAACCAACTTTTAAAAATTATCAGTCTGTTATATATGTTTGTTAAGTAAACAGATGAAGGTAATACAGAAACTTTATAACATGTTTTGATTATTTCCATTCACTGATACTTACTATTTTAGAATGAGTTTTTGGTGCAAATAGTGAAATTCAAAAATCTTTACTTCGCCTCTCTGCAGGAATGTCATTTATCAGGAATCATTCACAAATGAGCTCTTCTGCTCAAGTTGGTTTGCCAAAATCAAACCATTTTGGAGGAACACACTTCTAAAAAAAGTAGGTTATAATTCAGGGTCTTCTTTAAGTATTCAGTGCCATTGAAATGAGAGTTTCCCAAATTGTGAGGTCAAGCACACTAGTCCCATGGGATGTTATTTGATATATGAAACGTATTGCTGTAACACCTATTAAAACCCTGTAGAATTACTGCTTCCAGAGATATATTTTAGCAGATGCTAACTTAATGTGTTGTCTTTAAAAATAATGGTATTTCAATACGGCATAATATTGGCACAATAGAGTAAATACATCTTTTAAGTATGAAGCTTCATGGATTTGGAAAATAGATGTATCCACGTGATTACCCCCAGAACAAGATATAAAGCATTTCGATCATCCATCAGGAAGAAGGTTCTACTTGCCCAATTCGAAAGAATTCCTTATATCAAGATCATGATGGATTAGTCTTGCCTGATCTTAGACTTTCCATCACTGGCATCCCATGGTACCTACTCTTTTTTTTTTTTTTTAAAGATTTTATTTATTTATTTGACAGAGATAGAGACAGCCAGTGAGCGAGGGAACACAAGCTGGGGTGGGGGGGTGGGAGAGGAAGAAGCAGGCTCATAGCGGAGGAGCCTGATGTGGGGCTCGATCCCAGGACCCCGGGATCACGCCCTGAGCCGAAGGCAGACGCTTAACGACTGAGCCACCCAGGCGCCCCCAAAGGTGTTAACTTTGAACCGCCATGCTAACCCATCTAATAGAAACTAATGATCTGCCTTTGGTTTTTAATATTGCAAGAAATTATAATATGGAACAAGTCAAGGAAGCAGACATGAAATCAAAATGGCCCCAAGCAGAATCCTCTTAATATTATCTGAAGTATACACTTTATCTATTGGTTGAATATTTTTTAAAGTATTTATTTATTTATTTGAGAGAGAGAGTGCACACGTGTGGGAAGGGGCAGAGGGAGAGGAGAGGAAGAAGCAGACCCTGCTGATCAGGGAGCCTGACGCGGGGCTCAATCCCAGGACCCTGAGATAATGACCTGAGCCAAAAATCAGACGCTTAACCAACTGAGCCACCCAGCTGGAGCCACCAGCCTCTACTGGTTGAATATTTTTAAACAGAATTTGGTAGAGAATCTAAAATCTAACACTAGCAACAACGAAAGACAACTTCTCACTCTGGTACCTACCAGGAGCGGACTGAAAAATCCATCCTGTTAGATCTCACCTCAGATTTCTACCTAGGAAACACGTACCTTTATGAAATCGTGTTTGAACATTTAGAGTTGCATATTATTCTTATAACACCTACATGAACACTAAGGCCATGAAGAATTCTCACTCCTGAAAATGACTCTCTTTTATGCATGAGCATTTCAGGAAACTCTGGTAACATATCATTTTTATTGTGAATCTTTGCTGGTAGTTATCTCTTCAAGTTCTACTTTCTCCCAAATTAAGAGAGGTAGCTTGTTCTTCCAAGGATAATTTACGTTCTGTAGGAGGCATTCTTAACCAGTGATCCATATACGAGCTGAAAATCTCTGGAATGGTGTTATGTGCAAAGACACATACAAGCATTTGTTGAATCAAGGTCAGTAGTTTCGATCAGATTCTCAGAGGTGTTTACAACTCAAGATATGTTAATAATCGCTATTTGAACAATGATACTGATGAGGGAACGGAAGGCAAGCTGAGGACAAAGCAGAAACTGACATCCCACAAGCCCCCCTCCCCAGATGGGATAGATGTGACATTGCTCAGGCACTCCTGGCTGCCCTAAAGCTAAGGAAAGGAAAAACAAAGAGTTAACTTATAGAGATCACAACCCTGTAAGACCTGAGTGTCTATCAATAACCTAGCTTCCAGAAGGAAATGTAGATACAATTAAATATCCTTATAACCTGCAGCCCAGGGACAGATACTTGAAGTGGACAGAGTGTAATGTTCCTCCAGGAAGCTCCCAACTGTCTTCATGTTCATGCCTTGCTAGAGGGGGAAACAACCTTAACGTGACAATGGCAATGCCTCCGGTGTCCTGTGAGCCTTCTTTAACATCTGAAAGTACTTTCTCAACCTCCCTTTTTCCTTACCTCCCCCTACCCCATAGTATATAATCAGCCACAACCTCACAACCTCACAACCCCGGAGGGGGGCAGGGAGCAGCTCTTCTGCCCACGGGTCCTGTCCCCCTGCTTTAATAAACCACCATTTTGCACCAAAGATGCCTCAAGAATTCTTTTTTGGTGGTGGGCTCCGGACGGCACCCCACTGAACCTCACCCATATTCCAAAACCACATCATAACCTCGTTGAACCTTGCTGATAATCTTGAGAAATGTCAGAAAAGAAGAATTTCCTATAATTTAGTGAGCCAATCTGTCAGTTCTTAAAAGCCAGTGATTCCTGTTTTCAGAAGGCAGCAAAGATTTCTATAAAAGCAGAGATTTCACCTTCTGATAAATTCTTCCAAGTTTCAGACTGTTCAAAAACTAAGAAAATTTAGGGGAAAAAGAAAGAGAGGGAAACAAACCATAAGAGACTCTTCAGTACAGAGAACACACTGAGGGGTGACGGAGGGAGGTGGGTGGGGGATGGGCCAGATGAGTGGTGGGCATTAAGGAGGGCACTTGTGATGTGCACTGGGGGTCCTTTGTAAGTGATGAATCGCTAAATTCTACTCTTGGAACCAGAATTACACTGTATGTTAGGTAACTAGAACTTAAATAAAAATTTGAAACAAACAACTCAGAAAATTTAAAGAAAACAAAAACTTTTGCCAGTTGATTGAATCCATGCGATTTGAAAGCGTGGTTCAGACTTTCTAACCACGAAGAAGGTACGGAGGTAAACTGCATCCCATAATATGATCTTACGTTGGGACAGGATAGAAAAGTTATATTCACAAATGTCTTTTTAGGAAGTTATAGAATTGTTTCATTATTATTATAATTTTATACTTAGAAAGGGGTATTAAAATATTTTCAATTTAATTTTGCTTCTAAGAGCTGGTTTACTCGGTCAGTCCACTGATTTAGAATGAAGGTCATTAAGTTTCAGTCTGGTCTTTGCAAAAATAACAAGCGAGAACACTCGGGATTATAAATCTTATTTTAAGAACCACACCAATTGAAGCTGAAATTAAATATGTAAATACTAATGATTTATTTTACAAAATCAAACTCACATAAATAATTTCATATTAACATATGTACAAGCAATTTGCTCTTATTGACCCTGATCAACTCTTTTTTTTTTTTTTAAGATTTTATTTATTTATGTGACAGAGAGACAGCCAGCGAGAGAGGGAACACAGCAGGGGAGAGGGAGAGGAAGAAGCAGGCTCCCAGCCGAGGAGCCCGATGTGGGACTCGATCCCGGGATACCGGGATCACGCCCTGAGCCGAAGGCAGACGCCCAATGACTGCGCTACCCAGGCGCCCCGACCCTGATCAACTCTTATAAATGTTTAATCACTTATTGGACACACACACACACACACACACTTTTTTGAGTCATGGAAATACAAGGAGTCTTTGAACAAATTCCATCTGGGGAGAAAGAAAATAACTATAACGTTTATATTAAAATTGCATGTTTTTATTTCCTGGCAAGACAAAATCTGAAAACCAGTATAACTTTGGAATTTTTTTTTGGTCACACAAGCCCCATGGGAAGAAGAAGGGGTTGATTTATCTACTTACGTGGATGCTGCGGAGGCCTTTCAAATGCATAAAACCTACCCGGAAACATTCACTTAGGAAAAGCCAGGTCTCCTTTGTCACCCAAAGCAAGGAAACAAGAACTAGGCATCTCATTCTGGAATAATGAGGTCCTGATGTGGCCATGCTTATGCCTCTAACCTTGCCTTGTTTCCTTCTTGAACAAGCAGCTTATGTCTCAGCCATGCTCAACGGGCTGGGGCAGCCAACTTCCTTCTTGGAAAGAATGTCATACTCAGGGCTCCCTTCTCCTCAATTCACTGACGTTCCTCAAAATCCGCCAGAGCTTCACTTTCTCCAGGAACCATGCTCTGATTCTCTCCACCATCCCACTCCAAGGCTCGTTAGATGAGACTTCTTTATTACTCCTGTGACACCCACCTATACTTAAACTACAGTACTTTCTATCTTGCTTCCACTGTTTGTTGGCTCTTAACTTTTACAATTGTAAAATTTAATCTATAACAACCGAAGGTGGCTTGAAGGCAGCTCTTGTGTTTTTCACCCCTCCCACACTTAGTTCCAACACAATGTCTGGCCATATTAAATATTGTCAGCCATGAGTTTCAAAAAAAAAAAAAAGATGAACAATAATTTCACTGATACCTCGCCTTTATAGTTTAAGGATATTGAAACTATTATTTAATTTCTTTGGAATTGATTTTGTTTTTGGAAAAGATGTTCCTGTTAATCAAATCTGTATCTACCTACTGAGTTGGGATTTTACCTGCATTAATAATTCTTTTTTTTTTTTAAGATTTTATTTATTTATGTGACAGAGAGACAGCCAGCGAGAGAGGGAACACAGCAGGGGAGAGGGAGAGGAAGAAGCAGGCTCCCAGCCGAGGAGCCCGATGTGGGACTCGATCCCGGGATACCGGGATCACGCCCTGAGCCGAAGGCAGACGCCCAATGACTGCGCTACCCAGGCGCCCCGACCCTGATCAACTCTTATAAATGTTTAATCACTTATTGGACACACACACACACACACACACTTTTTTGAGTCATGGAAATACAAGGAGTCTTTGAACAAATTCCATCTGGGGAGAAAGAAAATAACTATAACGTTTATATTAAAATTGCATGTTTTTATTTCCTGGCAAGACAAAATCTGAAAACCAGTATAACTTTGGAATTTTTTTTTGGTCACACAAGCCCCATGGGAAGAAGAAGGGGTTGATTTATCTACTTACGTGGATGCTGCGGAGGCCTTTCAAATGCATAAAACCTACCCGGAAACATTCACTTAGGAAAAGCCAGGTCTCCTTTGTCACCCAAAGCAAGGAAACAAGAACTAGGCATCTCATTCTGGAATAATGAGGTCCTGATGTGGCCATGCTTATGCCTCTAACCTTGCCTTGTTTCCTTCTTGAACAAGCAGCTTATGTCTCAGCCATGCTCAACGGGCTGGGGCAGCCAACTTCCTTCTTGGAAAGAATGTCATACTCAGGGCTCCCTTCTCCTCAATTCACTGACGTTCCTCAAAATCCGCCAGAGCTTCACTTTCTCCAGGAACCATGCTCTGATTCTCTCCACCATCCCACTCCAAGGCTCGTTAGATGAGACTTCTTTATTACTCCTGTGACACCCACCTATACTTAAACTACAGTACTTTCTATCTTGCTTCCACTGTTTGTTGGCTCTTAACTTTTACAATTGTAAAATTTAATCTATAACAACCGAAGGTGGCTTGAAGGCAGCTCTTGTGTTTTTCACCCCTCCCACACTTAGTTCCAACACAATGTCTGGCCATATTAAATATTGTCAGCCATGAGTTTCAAAAAAAAAAAAAAAGATGAACAATAATTTCACTGATACCTCGCCTTTATAGTTTAAGGATATTGAAACTATTATTTAATTTCTTTGGAATTGATTTTGTTTTTGGAAAAGATGTTCCTGTTAATCAAATCTGTATCTACCTACTGAGTTGGGATTTTACCTGCATTAATAATTCTTTTTTTTTTTTAAGATTTTATTTATTTATTTGACAGAGAGACAGCCAGCGAGCGAGGGAACACAAGCAGGGGGAGTGGGAGAAGAAGAAGCAGGCTCCCAGCAGAGGAGCCTGATGTGGGGCTCGATCCCAGAACGCCGGGATCACGCCCTGAGCTGAAGGCAGACGCTCAACTGCTGTGCCACCCAGGCGCCCCTGCATTAATAATTCTTGAAATAAAATGATCCTCGACTAATGTGTTTTGTGACATTGATAATTTGAGTTGCAACAAAATTTGAATTATAGATCAGATAGTTTCTTAAAAAACACATTAAGTCTTTGAATTGCATTAAAGAAAGACATATTTGGGGACAAAATATTTTTTAATTCTTTTTCTTCCTTTCTTTGCTCCTGCCCCAGTCAATCTGTTTCATGGTTTCTTATCTTCTAGTGAATTTCTCCTAATATCTTACTTTCCATTTCATAGATCTTCTTGACATTTGCATTTTCAATTATTGTATAAGTGCTCTCACTTATCTCTCTGCATTGTATCTCCCTCTGATTCAGTCCATGTCACAGAATGTATTCCTTCCAAGAGACACTCCCATGCCTAAGAATTTTCATTAGTTCTCATTATGCAATTCCTTCCATTCAAGACTTCCACTAATCTGGGCTCCACAAGCTTGTCTCAACTCACCACTCAGGTTACACATAACTCCTTTAATGGAAACTATACAGATTGCAATGCCTTTGGCTGAAAGTTACAAAAGTCTCCAATTCAAAATGGCTTTAACTATGAGAACCATGTATGATTCCGTGAAACATTAAACACCAAAGCAGAGGTGCTTCCATGTTGACAAATCCACTGATTCAACAAAACTTGCAAAGGCTCACCCTCCTTCCATCTTCCCACTTTGCCATCTTGCTCTTCAAGCTAGCTTCTTTCCTTCCCCGAGAGGGCAGCTCCAGCCCTACACATCACAGCACACCTCACAGAACAAGATGATGAATACACAGTACAGACAGTAATGTCCAGTGGTAGAAGAGAAGCTGTCTTCCCATCTCCTTTCCGGAAGTCCCCTCGTAACATTATCTAAACTTTCCATTGGTTTGAACTGGGGACTTTCAAAGAATGACTTACACCAAGAAAAATTATCCTGGGATCAAGGGATAAGGTCAAGATTTTTTGAGACGTCTTAGGGTGGCGTTCATATCTGAGAAATACCAGAATTATATAAAATAGCTTATATTTGACTTTGGTTTCATTGTCTATTCTGTTCTCTGTCCCTTGTGGCTTAACTGGGTGGATTACATCCATGGGATCCTCTGAGAACTGGAAGCTAGGTGGGTAATTCCAATGGGAATCTCTGACAGGAAAAAGAGGGTTCCTGTTTCCAAACTGATGCAGTGACCCTATCATGGGTTTTCAAAAGCTCCCTCTTTTAGGCACTGATAGCCTGCCTTTGTCTTTATTTCTCTGGGCCTAGGGGTGGTGATGCTATAGTACATTTTCTGTCTTTATTTACAGATTCTTGATCTTAGCTTTTGTGTCTTCCCTACTGGACTGTAAATTGGAAATTCTCCATCTGAAGCCCATGAGTGTGCCCAATTGAGTGTGTGTGTACATTCAGACCTTTTTTTTTAAAGGCCCCCTGCTTTTAGTTAAGGAAGAATCATAGAAATACATGCATGCTGATTGAGCTCTTAGCCATAACACAAAGTTTACATATTGTTTCTTAAAGTTTAATACCATGGATGATAAGTATTTTTAAAGTCATGTACATGTGTCGGATAGATTTGTTGGCAACTGGATTGGAGTCAGCTTTACTTAGAAGTATTTATTTATTTATTTATTTATTTATTTATTTATTTATTTATGAAAGATTTTATTTATTTATTCGACAGAGAGAGAGAAGGCCAGCGAGAGAGGGAACACAGTCAGGGGGAGTGGGAGAGGAAGAAGTAGGCTCATAGTGGAGGAGCCTGATGTGGGGCTCGATCCCAGAATGCTGGGATCACGCCCTGAGCCGAAGGCAGATGCTTAACAACTGTGCCACCCAGGCGCCCCAGAAGTATTTATTTAGAAATATTCTTCACTGTTACCTTTAAACATCAATAAGTTCCCTGTTTCTCTATTCCTGAATATCATTCAAAGTAATTAGTCAATTACTTACTATTTAAAAGAGCCTTCTGAGCTGCTTATACCATGACCCATAATTTAGATATAGCATTTGTAAGGTATTACGAGAAGAAACCTTGCTACATACTTGTATGAGAATGTTTAAATGAATTAAGAGATTCCAATCAACAGAATTAGCATTCCCTATAAAATACTCATTAGAACACAAAGTTTAGAGCAAATGTTACTCCAAATAAATAAAGGGTAGTAATTAAGCTACAATGAATTTGCAGTCAAATAAATCAAGCTGGGATACTAGAGAATTAAAAATGCAGACAACCTTATTTTGTGAGTAAATTAAGATGAACTGTAGTGATGACGATAATAGAAATAGAAGGTGTATGCTGCAGAATTAAAAGCCGTACAAAAAATGTCTAAATACTGTTGTCAAGGGACATCATATAAAACCCAGCCGAAACAACTGATGTAAGGGCACTGGGTAATGTAAACTGATGTGTTCATAAAACCAAGACATCAGCTTTGGGATGAGAAAGATTGGAGGATAGTTACAGAATATAAACGCTGGCTAAGGAAGGGAGTGATAAATGATTTGGGAGGCTTTGGGAGGAAATCGCGTTTTAATGGCAAAAGCATCTGCGAAATAATCTCAAGGTTATTTCATGTTTTCTTGATGATTCCAGTATTTTAGAGACTAGCTTAATGGTTACACTTGACTTGGTTGGACCCAGCTGTGCTTCTAGATGTCAACAAACTTAGTACAAAAACAGCTGGAATTTATGTCAATGTGACAAATCGGCATTAGCTCCAGTGACATGACAGTTCACCCTTGAACAGCTCATGGGTTAAGGGTGTCAAACCCCTGAAAAGTCGGAAATCCACGTATAACTTTGGATTCCCCCAAACCTTAACTACTGATAGTGTACTATCAACCGGAAGCCTTACAGATCACAGAAACGGTCGACCAACTCATATTTTGTATGTTCTATGCATTATATATTGTATTCTCATCATAAAGTATGCTAGAGAAAAGACAATATTATTTAAAAATCACAAGGAAGAGATAATACATTTACAGTATGGAAAGCATATTAATTGAAAAAAAATCCCCTTCTAAGGGGACCCGGGGCTGTCCAAGAGGTCCTGTAATTTGAATGCTGCATTGATCAGACAAATGTGGGATGGGTCTTTGAGATACTGTGTTAAGTTTGACTCTTCCTCTTCTCAGGGTTCCTTCTGAAATCCCGAGTTCAAAACAAATCACTCTGTACGATCAATTAATGTATTAATTACAGGAGCTTGTACAGATATTTTTCAAGCCTTTGTCCCTCAAACCAGAATTCTGTTTTACCAGAAATTACCACCACAAGTTTGGACTTTACACTGCAAACACTTTTATCTAGAGAGCCATTGATGATATATATTTTTTAAGTGGTTAGATAGTAAATATTGCTGCTTTACGTGCAAACTACTGAACTTTGCCATCATGGTGAGAAAGTACTCATAGATAATGTGCAAATGCATAGAGCCGTTTTCCAAGAAAATTTTATTTATAAAAACAGGTGGTGGGTTGCATTTGGCCCAGGAGCCTTAGATGGCAGAAGATACAGAAGATGAAAGAAACTATAATGCTGAGAGCATTTTGTTTTTTTATAAGGACTAGAGGTGGGATGGAGATTGCTTTGTTGATTAAAGGCTGTTGGAGTTGGACCCTGCTGACTAGTAAAAGGAGTAGAACACATTTCCAAAGGGGGCTTTCATACCCTGGGCAATATGCAAGTCATCTATGCTGACTGTCCTTAGTTTCCGGAAAAAGTCTTTTCAATCCCAACAAAATTGCATTCTGAAATCATCAGGTGTGAAGACTTGATTGGAAGTCCATTTTGAAAAGTGCCAGTGATGAGTGACCAGGGCTAAATTTTCACAATGTATTGTAAAGACTGGATCGCCTTCTCAGAGTATCAGCAATTGCTGAAGACAGGCAGGAAGTTTAAAGCAGTGCATTGTCAAAGACCAGGTCCCCCCCACTTGTCACGCTACTGCCTTCTGAGTTTGCCAAAAAGCTGTCACAAAGTTCCTATAATAACATAACAGGAGGAAACACTACATGATCTTTTTAAAGAAGGATGATCTGTCTTTGGTAAGATTTTATTTCTTGAAAGGTGGTAGTTTGTAAGCTTAAATGTGGAAGGAAAAAAAAAAAGCACTTACCAGTATCAACACTATCTTTAATATACCCCAGTTGGGAACATAGTTTTGATTTATGTTTTGCTCAAGTATCTATCCTTGGAAAATATACTCCTTTTAATACAAAGATATTATCAATATTTTGTGGTAGCAGATACTAGGGCTGAGATGCAAAGACTGTTTGGATTACTTTTACCCTTAAACAGTTACCGTGCACCATGACCCAGCTTTTGTGTGTGTATGTGTGTGTGTGTGTGTGTGTGTGTGTGTGTGTGTAGGTCTACACTCCACTTGCCATAACTCACGAAATAACTGAGATAGGCTGCTGGGTCTCCAAGTGTAGACACCTGGAGCTAGCCGGGATTCACGCCCCTAGGCTGACCATTAGCTCATGCGACAGCCCATCTTCCTTGATTAAAACTAAGAACAACCTCGACTTTCCATTTCAGACATCCTGTGGGGTCCGGCTGAGTCTGGCAATTTGCCCTTTCTTCCAGTCTGTCTATGCAGTCACTACCCTCCCTTCTGGCTCCCTTGGGGGCACTTCCTCAACTTTAGACAGGAGTGCCCCTCTCATGGCTTGCCTCTTTGTTACTCCAATTCTTAGGTTAAGTCAATAGTCTATCCTCTCAAACTAATGAATACACTCAAGGACACGACGAAGTAGGAATCACTGTATAGGGTGACGTTTGAGGTTTTCCAACATCAGATAACTTCATGTCATTTTCTTAGGTTAAAAATATGAAGGACCGCAATGCCAAATATTACCAAAGCACCTGTTCTGTTTTGTTTTCCAGGTTTCTCTCTGGAAGTGATCAAGAGCTGTCTGTGTGGTTGCTGTTCCACGGCATTTTGAAAGGGAAAAAATGGACTCAGCTCTTTTAAGCAAGGGACCTCTGTGCCTGGCGGGTCTGAGGAAGCTTGTCAAAAATGGTTGTGCCAAATTTTAAACTCACTGCTCTTTCTACAGGTAAGACATATGGGGAATGGATAGGGAGATCGGTAGAAAAAACCCACTCTTCAGAGATATCCACACCCTGGTCTTCAGACCCCGAGACTATGTTAGGGTCGCCGGCCAAAAGGAGTTGACTTCCCTGATGGAAATAAAGTTGTTGGTTGATGCTGGGAGATTATCCTGGATTATCCATGTGAGCATCCCATGATCACTTTCTTAAATGTGGAAGAGGGGGGGACAAGAGTTGGTGTCACACAGACAGCAGTGGGAGGCAGACCTAACTGGCAATTGTTGGCGATGAAGATGGAAGGAGCCATGAGGCCAGCAAGGCAAGAAGCTTCTAGAAGCCAGAAAGGGTAGGAAAACAGATTCCCCACTAGAGCCTCTGGGAAGAAATACAGAAGTACCAACAGCTTGACGTTAGCCCAGTAAGACAACCAGCACACTATAATTATCAGATTACACATGTAGTGTTTAAGACATTAAGTTTCTGGTAATTTGTTCCAGAGGCAATAGGAGACTAGTCCAATCATCACTGAACCTCACCCAAAACCTCACCTACCCACCCACCCCCCACAGACAAAAGTCAATGATTGGATAGAGGATGATAATGGAATCAGATGGAATGAGTGTCAGGGATGAAAGAGGAAGTTAAAGTTATTTCATAAACCGGAGAATTTTCATACTCCCCACCCCCCACCGCCCCAGGAATCATCCATCCACACCTGGGATTTCCATCTAGTTACAATATTTAATTAGGGATCTTTTCCCCTTCTCATCAAGGGTTGAGTGAATGACCCAGTCAGGTCAAGCGATCAATGCCTTCCATCTTACACCTATTAAGTGGGGGGATCGATTAGTGGCAAGCAGGGAATGGACTGAGTTAAGTCCACCAACCAGAGACAAGCAAACTCAGAGACAACTGTGAATGTCGGCTCTGGCAGTTTAGGGCGCCGCCAAAATGTCACCCGGAGAAGAGAAATTCGCATTGCCTGTGGGAGT